>NW_025767322.1:0-663218 GCF_003918875.1 Haliotis rubra
ATCTTTGTATGATATAATATTACTCCACTTCAGTAAGCATGATCAGCTTGCTGTAAAACTGACAATATGTCGGAACATTGTTTCAATGTTTAAACATGCTTTAACTGACTAGAATTTTCTGGAAAGGTGTTGTTCGAGATTTCAACCATGAGAGTCATTATGCTCAATCTGTGCCAAAATTATTTGAGTCTACAAACCAAACATAGGTCTTGGCATCACTTTCATTCAATTTTGTGATATCATATGCTTTCTTATTCATTTCTTATATATCATGATATAACCAAAAAACTTGGTATACGTGGTGCTGAAAGTGCCGTGGTACCCAACCCTACTGTTAGGTATTTGAGAACTTACTTAGGAGAAAATAGCAGCCATCTGGCAAAGAAATCGTGGATTTTGACAAAAATGATTTTAGAAAGCGGTTTAAAAGGTTAAAAAAATGATGGAGCGAAACCGAATTTTGGATTGCATTAATGAATAATGTATACCCAAAACCAAAGGTAACATACTGCGGTTTTACTAATACCGCTAGAATACCGTTTCACTCCTACTCAGGGCATCAGGCCTCGCTGACTTAGTTGACATGTCGATAGTTCAATGCACATGATGTTAATCACTGGATTGTTCAATGCACATGTTGTTAATCACTGATTGTCTGGTCCAGACTCGATTATTTACAGACGGCTGTAATATAGCTGGAATATTGCTGAGTCGCGTTAAGTAAGAACATTTTGACTCCAGTGGACCACGTGTATGGGTTTATCACGATACAGGTGGCGTTTGACCTGATGTTTGTGGCAATGTTTCTTGAGTTTGTAGGTCAAATTAACACCATAAAGTTAGGAAATATCTGATACTTTTCAAATGTTGAATGTGGGGTTCTTAAATTGGTCCCCGGTATGATAAAACACTAGGGTCACAAGTGAAACAGTTGATAAGGCGGTTACCTGGACTACAGATATACTAACCATTCGGTCTTCAGGCTGATGTATGTTAACACAATGGCCTGGAAATGCATTTGAACGTTTATTCATCCTTAGGTGCATAATTTTGATGTACAGATCAGGACATGATTTGATGATAGACATACCATAAAACAGAAATATTATAACATGCTTCATTGCTTGTGTCAATATTTTAAACTAAGGTGAGTTTGTTTGATGTATACATTCGGTAAAGAGGTAAATATTCTGAAAGAATGAACTTTTCTGGTGCAATTGTGCTCTATTTCAGATCCATTTCTAATTGATCTTCAGCAACCCATGCTTATTCGTAGAAAAAGCTGACCAACAGGATTGGGTGGTCGGACTCGCCACTTGATTGATACTCACCATCATATCCCAATTGTGTCGATTGATGCTCATGATGTAAATCACTAGATTGTCTGGTCCTTGTTTGGGACATATGGCTGGAATATTGCTGACCATTGAAGGTCTGGGTTAGAATATTCATCTTCAGTAACCTATGCTTGTCATGAGAGGCTGACTAAAGGATCGGTGGTCAGGCTCGATGACTTGGTTGATTTCATGTCATCGGTTCCCAATTAGCGAGATCGATGCTCATGCTGTTGATCACTAGATTGTCTGGTCCAGACTCGATTATATAGCTGGAATATTGCTGAGTGCGACGTTGAACAACAAACAATAAAGCACTTACATTTTCAACTGGGAACCGGTATATTCCAAGTTCTTCAATAAGGCGTTGCTGCATGCTGTTGGATGATGTTGCATGGGTGTGGAAATATCAGTATTGTGAAGT
Organism: Haliotis rubra; assembly: GCF_003918875.1. Taxonomy (NCBI): domain Eukaryota; kingdom Metazoa; phylum Mollusca; class Gastropoda; order Lepetellida; family Haliotidae; genus Haliotis; species Haliotis rubra. The sequence goes on from NW_025767322.1 coordinate 1,759, forward strand.
GGTTCCTTGTCTTCTTAAGGTGCACAGGCTCCATTATTTTGAAGGAATGGAGAAATATTTGAACATTATGCTCCATATAATACATTTAAAAGTAGCATTATCAGATTCTGTCTACCAACCCTAAATTTTAAAGAGATGTAACACAACATTTTTTGTTATTTGGCCTTACAATGAATCCGTAAAGAGACTATTAAATGTGATACATGTCGCAAATATTGGGAAACTATGACAAGTCATCAATTCTTCAGTGTATTATTATTCAGTGAAACAATAGCAAAATATATTATTTGACATGCTTTGACCGAACTAACAGTTAAATTTAACATGACATGACCAGTCAGTACATTACTTTCAAATTAAATATATAAGATTATTGTCTGTTATCCTGCCTGGCTTGGGTATATTCCTTTGCATATCTCGCTTTGATAAAGAACACCCAAATTAAAGTAGAAACACTTTTAATATATTGATGAAAATATGATTCCAGTGTTTACGAATTGAATTTATAAACATGAAGAGATATGGTTCGATTCACTTAATGCACATGAATAGTAACAGCCCCACTAATGAACACTATGTATAAAATATGCAGATTTCTGAAAATGATGAATATTGTTTGAATATAGTGATCATATCACTGCATATCAATTACTGTGTACTGTATTCATATTTCAGATTAGAACCTTTTGATGTTGCCATTATTGAAATAATGTACCTTGTGAACTGTAAAGGAGTGAAGCATGAAGTGCAAAATAATCAATGATAATATATATTTGTGTCAGAAACTATGGACATTTTAGGACATCAGTTATATCTCTGTCCTAATGAAAGTGGAGTAAGCCTATGGCGTTGTGCATTGTCCACCAAATGTCATTAGTTTTAACTTTCGGTCTTATATGTTTATCATGTTATACCTTGTGTCTAAACCCTCAAAAGGTCATTAGGTGTAGGGTAGCCTAGTGGTTAAAGCGCTTGTTCGCTCTCGTCCGAAGACCGGGTTCGGTTCCCTACATGAGTACTATTTGTGAAGCCCTTTTCCGGTGATATTGCTGAAACATTGCTTAAAAATGGCGTAAAACTAAACTCACTCCAGTCACTCAAGGCCACTGAACTTGGTAAAGGTGTATCTTTCTTTAATAACCCTTGCCATGATGTTTAAAAAATATACACAATTTCTGACCATTTATAAATGGCCTTCTTTGCAGCCAGATCGAAAATGATATTTTGGCCAATTTCTTAGCCATTCGTCAATTGCTGTTATGAAATGTGATATCAAAAAAGTTAATACAGTAATTTGTTTTGTTAAACACTATTCAGCTGTTAAACTTTACATATATGTTAGATGTACAAAGGTATTTATGTGCGCACATGACACGCTTGAAGTCTTATATTATGTCGTACTTCATAGATTTTTAGGCGTATATTACGCTTGTACGCCCCTAATCTGTACCCCTGCAAATGTTCATCAAATGAGCTCTGCTGATTCGGCAGAAAATTACTCAATCAGACCATACCCTTCTCTTCATACAGTCACTACCATACGGACAAAACCTTATACGGACAGGCTGTCTCGCTATCTATGAATAGTAATTGCGAGAGAGAAAAGCCGACAACAATGTTGCAGAAATGGCAGATTCATAGATTTATTTTATGGTTCAATGACCACGAGCAAGGCTGCCTGTGGACAGTTTTTATTCACCTAGGTTGTGTACCTAATGAACTATGTATAAAATGTACATCTCCTGGTATTAGTTGATCGTGGGCTCTAATCAAAGATAGTGTTGGGAGTTGGTTGAAATCTCGTGATGGATGATTGGTTCCATTACTAACGGGCAAACATCAAAACTGTAATGAAAACAATTTATTTCAAATACTTTACTCACATAGCACTGGTATAAATGAATTTTTTGCACTAGTTCAATGCTACTCTGTAATCTGTAATGAAGACAATAATACTTTTTACACAGTATTCACTGTTTACTAATTTAATGTCACAACTGGCCTCACTCTGTCACATACAGCACTAAAATTACTGCGTTTCAAAATCTCTTAACCAAGTTTGAGAAGATGACCAACTGCATCAAGGAACTCAATAGGGGTTTTCTGTCATTGGACCAACGTGTCCTTAAGGCATCTCAGGTGATTTCCAGTCACTCTGTACACCGCTTTCTGTTGGGTGGTGCAGCACCAAAGTCTAACTGCAATTTTGTCCTGTCAGCACACTCTAACTTCTTGATCACTTCTACCAAATGGGTAGATATTAGGTGTGTGGGGTAAAAGGTAAGGTTCTGTTCAGGCGATGGTGAGGGGGTCCTCAAGAGTGTTGTTAAAAGTACTGTCGGAAATTTAAAACCCTGTTTTTCGCATTTATATCTACAATTTATGTAGTTAATGTGTGAAAATGTGGAATATTTGTTAAACTAGGTTTGGTCTAACTACAGTCTCGGTGGTAGGGAGATAGGAAATGTAGAAAACGGTCTTTACTGAGGAGAGATTAGTGCAGAAATGAGCAATGCAGTTATTTTCTAAGTCGAAAGCGACTTATTTGGAACAGACCATGGATTTATGCAAATTAGTGTGCAACGATATTGTATTACATAGGAAACTTTTTAAATGCCCATTTTGAAATTAAAATTAGCTTCATTATAAACGATAGCTGACGTAAAGAATAATAACTTTCATGCTGAAACTATTAAGGATGAAGCTACCCTGGAGTCTCACTACCACTAAAAAGAAACAGCTAGGAGGGGTCATCTCAAAAAGCAAAACCAGTATGGGTGTATGGAGACAGTGGTGGTGGGTCGGGCTGGGGATAGAGATATCCACAAGATGAGATAATCCTTTAGGGGAATTAAACTTCGGGAAGTAAACAGCATGCCATAACAATTTACTAAATAATATCCAGTCCTGTCGATCTTGGTGGTCATGTCATATATATTTTTAGACATTTAATCTGATGGCTAATTTAAGCTTTCTATGGGTATCATGCTCTTTTACATATTATTTCAACATAAACTTTCTGTAAGAAAGACACGTAAGATGTTAATCAATAGATGAGACATACCGTATATTACCGTCTATAAGACGACCCCATGGATAAGACGACCCCCAAACTTGACCCTTAAAATCCGTGTCAAAATGGTATGTTTCGTGCATAAGTCGATCCCCGCGATGGGGTCCTAATCGGGGCAAACACAGACAACTGGCAGTTACCAATAATTATAACTTTGGTCAACATTATTCAAAGAATTCACAGTCATATATATTGCGTCTACTCACGAATCAAAACGAAGTGTAGTTGACAGAAAATGCACAATATATTTTGTTTCTCTAAATATCATATTTATTGTAGCAACAAACTGGCTTGCTTAATTTACCCTATTCAACAATCACGAACTGATTACAGTCTCGTTTTCCATTGACTGCTAGTTTACAGTAACATCGGTAAAAATATGTGAATTTAAATGGCTTCCGTATTTTACCCCATTCCATGTGCGTACAACTTCTGCTAACCACGTTCATGAGGGTCCGTATAACCTTAGTGTTGATCATATATATTTTACATAAAAACTAATTAAAATTACACATGGCTAGGTTATTTCTTTGGGTTAAATGATAGTACTCTGTATTATATTTTACTAATGACTGCGTCAGAATTCGTCCCGTTATATTATTGTGCATATTTGAAATTGTCTGCTGCTGATTGCTATTTCCGGCTCAAATACACACGGTAATCTTAATCTTAATTAATTTATAGAGCAAAAACTGTAATTAAAATTACACAATGCTAGGATATATTTCTTTGGGTTAAATAATAGTATTCTGTATTATATTTTACTAATGACTGCGTCAGAATTCGTCCCTTTATTTTATTGTGTATGTTTGAACTTGATCGCCGGGAAACGTGCACAGCTGATTGCTATTTCCGGCTCAGATACACACGGTAATCTTAATCCCTGCAAATAATACAATGCCCAGCAAAAACAACTTAGAACTTAAAAGGTAAATAATCTTGTCTAGTGATGTTTAATTGCAAATTTGACATCTCTACTGACAAAGTCGTCTTCTGTTGTTTGTTCGCGTGAAGTGATCTGATGTTGTTTTCTTACCCTGGAAAAAGTTTGTGGCTAAAGTAACCCATGGATAAGACGACCCCTTCTACAGACTGCGTTTTTGGTCCTCACAACTCGGCTTATAGACGGTAATATACGGTATACAACGCACATAAAAAAGCATCAGATATCTTTGAGATGACCCCTGGTGCCTGAAGGCAGCACATGCATTTCATGCCAGGTGAGTCGACGGTCTGTCGTCATACCTGGCTGAGCGACCTAATTGCCATCTATAGTCTATTGTTTTCAGCAGCTATTCACATTTTTTCTAAGTTTTGCCCGATTTTACAAGTAAACATGCTTTTCTTGATATCCTGTTACGCATCCTACTGAACGCTCAGTTAGGCCGATGTGGGTTATTTCAACATATGCTATTTGCAATTGTGTAAATTATAGGGATACAGAGTAACAGCCTAAATTTTTTTTTTATATTTCCGACAGTACTTTAGTGTAACTATTTAATCTTCCCAAAGTACCTTTCCTTGCCTTTCTAAAACAACATGGTAAAGAAGCTAATGAATCTTCCTATTTACATGATTCTAACACCTGTGAACCCGGGTTAGATTATTTATCTTCAGTAACCCATGCTTGTCGTAGGAGGCGACTAACAGGATCGGGTGGTTAGGGATCTGACTTGGTTGACACATGTCATCGGTTCCCAATTGCGTAGATTGATGCTTATGCTGTTGATCACTGGATTGTCTGGTCCAGACTTGATTATTTACAGACCGCCGCCACATGGCTGGAATATTGCTGAGTGTGGCGTAAAACTCAACTCACTCACTCACTAGAAACTTGTCTAATTCTTAGAAAACTCACTTCACTTACTGAAGAGTCATGACCGAATAGTTCTTGAAGATTCTGTGAAGTTTATGTTCATGATATATATGTCATCACTTTAAAGAAGCAAGTTGCATCATTTTACATTGGATGCGAAATTTGCAAATGCAATTTCATAATAAAACGAACAGAGCAACCTTACATTTTTGAAAAATTCCATAGAATTTTAGGAATTCAAAAAAATATTTTCATGACACTTGCTAGATCTATGACTTGATTCACAAACTCTTGATATGTTTGAATATGTCATTTAAAGTAATTAGTTCATGTACAAGTATTTGGAGTGTACTTTATTAAATTGTTTACTGCTCAAATACGAACGGGGGCGGTGGGGTAGCCCAGTAATAAAGCGTTCTGTCACGCCCAAGACCCGGGTTCGATTCCCCACATGGGTACAATGTGTGAAGCCCATTTCTGGTGTCCCCTGCTGTGATATTGCTGGCATATTGCTAAAAGCGATGTAAACCCTTACTCACTCACTCATGACCTTTTATACCAATTTGCAACTGATACTTTTAATAACCAATACAAATCACGAAAAATCTACTTGAATGTTTTACATGTGTACAATACATATACTTACATAAAGTACAAGCTGTAGAAGCATGAAGCAAATGATTATTGTACACATATACATTATCAATTCCATTTTGTTTTCACGTGTTCTTGGTCAGAGTGAAGAAATTAAGACAAAATGTTTATCAGGGTTAATTTGTGTGTTTAGTTATGGTTAACATGGTAACAGTTTGTCTTCTTTTTTTCTTTCTTTTTTTTGAATCAATAACTTATGAAATAAGGCTTCTTTTTTTGGTAAAAATGCAGTGAATTTGTCTGACATGTTGAATGAATTTTGTATTTTCATTTTGATTTGTGGATGTGTAGAAAATTCATCGTTGAATCGTCTTTGAAATAGGACAGTATATATTTATGTATTTAACTTAATGATCATTATTGTAATGTTATTTCTATTGTCTGTTTGGCTGCTTCTTATGGGCGATGAAGAATAATGTAAGTCTATCTGATGAGTGGTTTACATATAGTATTGTATGTATGTATGTATTTACTTTCTTGTGTTGTACTTGCACATGGCTTATCTCACTTTTCCTTTTCTTGTACACCCATTAAGAATAATCCAGGGATTTAACTAAAATATCAGGAGATTTGTCTAATACTTAAAAGGCACAATGTCACACCACACTTTTCTAAAAATAAATAATGCATTGCTCTCAATAATACTAACTATCAGCCCTCAGGGAAGCTACCATATAATTGATTAAAAAAATATTTACGCATTTAGATTACAATATTAAATTAAAAAGTTCGAATGAATTAATGCAACGTTGCATTAAATCGACTCTCGTACCCTCCACCGACCGAACGTTATTTCAAGCGAACCCCATGGAGTTGTGTCCCTTGGAACACTCTTTATGAATATCCTATGCATACCGTGTGATTTGAAACCAGTTCGTCAAGCACCGACAACACCACATGCGACTGTTTTCGAAGTACGGAGCAATTGTTTACATTCCATATATGGCAAGTGTTGTCTATTTGGAAGCTGTTCGCCTCAAAGTTTCAATTATCGATTTCAGGCAAGTTGTAAGGAATAGTAAGTCTACTATTGCATCAGCAGGAAGTTAAAGTGAGAGCATATGCCGCAATATATAAAATATAGGTCAAAATATTGTCGAAAATGTGTGATATTGTGCCTGTAAATTATCCAGAAGGTTAGCAGAAATATTATCAACCTAAGAAGTTCAGGGGTATAGAGTTATATCAAGAATTTCTGTCCATCCGTCGTTTTAACGACATATTTGTTCCACCTGTAGCTTGTAAAACTATTGGTTGGATTGTTCTCAAATTGGGGGCCACCTTTATTGTCTAAATGTGAGGTGCAGTGCAAATTGTGATAATGATATTGTAAACTTTTTTAAGAATTATAATAATTTAAGGATTTGAACTTAGAAACTTGCTCAAACAATAACTTGGAAAATCATTGGATTATTTTCAAATTTGGGGACCAATTTTAGTCTAAAGGAAAGATGCAGTGCCGAATTTTATTATGATATTTTAGTTTTTAAAAGAAAATATTGTTTGTAGCAGCAGCGAAAATATATTGTCTGGTACGTCAGCAGTGATCAGGTTTTATTATGAATAATTTGCACAGGGACCTTGGGCTTGTTTAATTTTCAACCCTGATTGAGTTCAGTCAAGCATCTTTCGCTCATTATCATTATAGCTTACAGATGGTATAGACAGTAGCTGTATCACATTACAGGTTTCTCTTCTGAACCTTGTAATCAGCTTCTCAGTATGTAGAGAAGCTGGTCTAGAGCATGTATGGTATACTTTCTTCTTCGTATGATTTGTCTCCAATTACATGCCAGATACCCTGAGTACTGCATGAGTCTGTAATTATATGTAATCAGTAATGACATTTTGTAAGCATGTTACATGTTGTAAGTGTTCATAATGACAAGATTTTAAAATATTCACTTTAGAAACATTCCCACTTGGGTACAATGTGTGAAGCCCATTTCTGGGTGTCCCGCTGTGATATTGCTGTAATATTGCTAAAAGCGGCATTAAACCAAAGTCACTCACTCACTTAAGAAACCGTCAATTTCACAGTGCATGATAAAATATACTCATGGAAACAAATAAAGGGAACACCTGAAAGTACAAGTGTTCCTTTATTCTTTTCAGATTTTCACCACAGTGCAATTCAAAGCTTGTGAAGAAACCAGGGAAAAGAATAAAGGAACATTTGTACTTTCAGGTGTTCCTTATTTGTTTGTTGAGCGCCAATAATACAACTAACTGCTGAATGTTACAACCTTAATTATAATTGCATTGTGTATGAAAATGAAGATGGTAAACTTATAGTAAGTAAGAATTTTCTGATGATGAATGTATTTGACTCGATTATCGGCTCCAAATAAAACAATTCATATGCGTTGATTATTTCCTAGGCAAGTTTTATTTTTGTTACAATCCTAATTTTTCTCTTCCTGTATATATGAAAAATGAAATGACAGGCATAGTAAGTATTTTCTGATGATAGGGAATGTATTTGACTCAATTATCAGGTCAAAATGAAACAGTTGATATGTGATGATTATTTTCTAAGCAAGTGTTATGCCTGCAAATCATTCCTTGATTTGTCTGGTAACAAGCTGCACCATGTTGATCAAGTGCATTAATGGCAACAGCTGTATTCAATAAAGGAAAGCGTTATTGTGAAACATGTTAAATGTATCATTTTCTATATCATGTATCCATATTTCTATGACATATGATTATCAGTGGTATAACTGGCAATAGTAAAGTGTATTAAAGATCATGCTATCTGTAAAGGCCATTCATTGAAGTAATATTTATCTGTATATCAGTTTAAATTATGTATATCATGCATAGATGCATGTCCACTTTATTATGCACTCTGATCTCGGACGGACCAATGAGTCCTTGTGGAGATTTCAGAATAGGTCTTTGGTAGCCATTTGTTGACAGGGGCATAAAACTCACTCACTCACTCACTCACTTGTAAAAAGAGCAGATCAATGGAAAGGGAGTGCAATGTAGCGGGAACTGCCCCGACATCGTTGCAAGGATCCATGCTTTTTCTAATAATCAGTAATTTAGCTCCATGCTCAAACTGGGGGTGGTGGGGTGGCCTAGTGGTTAAGGCGTTCACTCGTCGCGCCGAAAACCCGGGTTCGATTCCCCACATGGGCACAATGTGTTAAGTCCATTTTCTGGTGTCCCCCGCCGTGATATTGCTGGAATATTGCTAAAAGCGGCGTAAAAACTAAACTCGCTCACTCACTCTAATAATCAGTAATTTAGCTCCATGCCCAAACTGGGGGCGGAGGGTAGCTTATTGGTTAAAGCGGTTGCTCATCACGCTGAAGACCAGGGTTCTATTCTCCGCATTGGCACATTGTGTGAAGCCCATTTCTGGTGTCCCCTGCTGTCATATTGCTGGAATATTGCTAAAAGCAGCGTAAAACTAAACGCATTCACTCTAGGTCACACTGTATACATACATTGCGATCTATTATATTGTATATATTACCTGCCTGCACCTGCTGCAACTATGAGGTCTCCAATGGGCTATAAATGTCAGTCTAATACCAACATCATCAGCATTGGCAGTGTTTTAGTTGTTAGTCTTCAAAATGTGGTCAAACATGGAGGTAAGTGTATTTCACCCTAAATGGAGCCTGGAAGGGTCACCTGTACTATTTTAAGCCTCATGGATGATGTCTCTTTAGTCAGATTAAGTCCTGATTTCTAGTCCAAACTAAAACCCTACTTGACCCAATCTGTGTTGACACAGATCCTACACCCTGAGCAGATAGCCCATAATCTTGTGTCTAGTTGATCGTTATGTAGGGTATGTTCAAGTGATTATTTTGTTGGTATATTTGTGTATGTTTGTGGATAGTTGTGGTTAGGTTGTTTTCGATGAATCTTGGAACTTGAGCCAAATGCACAGAGAACCACATTTTTCGTCCTATGAGACCTTTGCATCATGTTCACCACTGGCTGCCTAACAGTTATTGCCATATTTTTGCGGTATTTACAAAATTACTGCCGTCTTTGGTTAAATAAGGGAAACAGAATTAATTATGATATTTAATTAGCTATTCATTCATGTGTCCAGCCCATTCACTGCTGCCAATCATGTTTTTATATAACCCGGTGGAAGGGAATCATAGCAGTACTAGGTCTTTCTCACAACTAACTGTAAACAAAGACGTATACGTCTTTGCTGTAAATAAAACAGTTATCGCTATTTCAGAATTTCTCTTGTCATTTGTGAAATAATTATATTTATATCATAAAGTAACCTCGAATAATTGATTGTGTGACTACATGAGTGTTTTTTACAGTAGATTGATAAGGAATGAAACAATTAATGACTTTAGTGAACTTGAACTTGCTATTATATAGATCGTGTGACATCCACCCGACTAAGTTAAAACTTTTTATAGGGTTCATAACTTATCTTTAAGTTTTCTTTTATGTTACTTACCGTGAAGAATTTGCTTTTTCTGTCTTTTTATTGTCGTCAAATACTGTGGGGGGAAAAATACCGGAAGTGTAATTGAGTGATACTGATGTATTGGCAATAGCTGTTCGCCAGCCAGTACACGTTTGATATCAAATAGCACAGCTGTGAAACTTAAAGTTAGTGGTGGGAATCGCTTGAAATTTCATAATCGAATATCGGTTGCTATTGGATTGTCCCATCCGATTAATGATTGATTGTATAATCGGTTACACTGATTAAGATTTAAATATGTATTGGCAATAGCTGTTCGCCAGCCAGTACACATTTGATATCAAATAGCACAGCTGTGAAACTTAAAGTTAGTGGTGGGAATCGCGCTTGAAATTTCATAATCGAATATCGGTTGCTGTTGGATTGTCCCATCCGATTAATGATTGATTGTATAATCGGTTACACTGATTAAGATTTAAATATGTATTGGCAATAGCTGTTCGCCAGCCAGTACACATTTGATATCAAATAGCACAGCTGTGAAACTTATAGTTAGTGGTGGGAATGGGTTGAAATTTCATAATCTAATATCGGTTGCTATTGGATTGTCCCATCCGATTAATGATTGATTGTATAATCGGTTATTACCTTAGGTTTGAGGGGTGTTGTACCCTTATTACCTAGGCAATCTGTCTAGCCACTCTGATTCTGGGGATGATGTAGCTAGATGGATAATCAAGGATAAGTCCAGTATGGTGTTCAAGTCCGGTTTATTTTAACATGAATTCTTTCACAAAGGTCCTCAAATATTTCCTAGATGTCCTGGTTTACATGTAACACAGATTCACACATCTCCTGGAAGAACTTGTTGGTTTCTTTCCCAATTCTAAAGTTACAATTTCATCTGAGCCAATCTCTCAATATGCAGAGAACCTCTCAAGTCAACGGCAGGGCTCAGTCTCTCCCGCTCTCTCTCAGTCGGACTAGTTTTGGTTCTCTTCACAATTTTTGGGCTCCTCCCCCCGAAATGATGTCCTACCTCCTCATATCCAATCTTAATAATTAGTTACTTTCATTAGTCCCTTTCGGAGACTTTATTTGGTACCATCAATTTCTTCCAGTGATAAAATGACATTTCTAGTTATCCTTAAGCCATACATCAACCCAACGTTGGCATAACTAACTAATATTTCAGACTGGTAGACGCTACTAGATACTTAATCAAAATCATTTCAGATCCTATGCATGCCCCTTTATTGACAAACTGACCAAACTGACCATCTGTATCCCAAATGTCCATCCACCCAATTTGTGTAGGAACACCAGTTTGAACGTTTCACCCTCATTTATGTCAATTGAGAGAATTTGTTATTCCCCAAGAAAAGTAAATCAATAACAGTTCAGTTAGCTTGGTCAACGCACTTTCCCAGTACATTCACCCTTCTGAACTTAACTTCAAATTTTCCTTAAATATTTATAAAATGTATATAATGTTTTCAACTCTAAATACCCTGGTTATACATGCCCCTCCCGTTGTAGAGCATGTCCCATGCGACTGATAAATGGCTTAAGTTCTAACATACATACACATATATCAAATACATAACAATTGTTTACATATCAATAAGTCAAGAATATAATATCAATGAGAAATATCAAATAATTAACTACATATTTGAGGACCAGAAAACGCAAAATTCAAATACAGGTAAGTGTCTCAGATAGGATCTGTCTTAGGTTGTACCTATCTGAGAAGTGTAGAAGACATGTAAGATCAAATACAAGTTTAAAGTAGCAATTGCTGATTGAGTATAATAAATGCAAACATTATAGGTATTACAAATCAAATCAAAATATCGAAAGTTTGGATTCTTGAACATTTTTTCTTTCCTTTTTCTTTACAAATCACGATAGTTTTACAACACCATATCATACATCCAAATTATGAATGTATAAAGCATGCAACATCAGAATACAATATGGAATCATTTATACATGAGGACACTAGTACGTCTGAGTTCACGTAAGTTTGTAAAATGAATTAGATAATTCAAAGTCACATCAGCTTTTAAAATGAAACTTGAAAGTCATCACAAAGTTCTCCTGTCTTGAAGGAACTGAAGGTGAAATTAACTTTATATCTTGTTTGTGTTACTGTTGAGCAAGGTGGTGGAGCAGAAAGACTACCTAACTCATGAATAAGTATTGGATATTGTTCACTTCCATGTACCAGTGGAAACAGAAATGAATAAAATTATGAGTACAAATAAGCACCCATATATGAGATATGGTCTTGATATCCATTGCATGTTCCCAATCATAGACCATCTATTCATTAAGATAGAGTCAGTTGGGTATATGTAAATTATCTTATTCTCTTTTACTAACTTTATGGCTCTTGAAGACACTCTTCGAATGACTTTTCTTGATAAAGTTGAGTTTTTCTGTCATTGGACGTTACTGGTAACATCATAGAGACATAGTAGTATTGTAATGTCTGTACCTTAGAAGCTGTGTAGTATTTGAGTATTTCTATCCTTTGGAAGTCAATTTTATTACCAATGTATGATACTATGTCTGTTCATACGTCAAGATTTCTCCCTTATAATGACTAAAGGTAGTACCCCAAAGAAACCCATAGATATCTAAAACACATGTCGTCAGTGGTATTGAGTTCCACATCGTCAGAAGTGTCATCATCACTTTAATTGTGAAGCCGAAGGGTCCTGTAGAACACAAACATCCGAATAAGTTCCTGTTTTCAAATACTCTGTTCCTCTCCTAATCATCAAGTCAGTATCTCTCTCAAATATAGGAATATTTAACAATCCCAATTGGTCGTCACCAATGTACCCTACAACGTATCAATATCTCATAGATAATGTTTGTAACATTCAATTAACTGAAGAACAGTTACACTGTTCATACAGCCTTAGTTCATGAGAAAATAACACGCAGTACTCGTGGAGTCAGTCAAATATTCCATCTAGAAGGTCTTGTTAAACTGTTTAATCACTTAAGTCAGTTCTGTCCCAGTCATAGGTAGTCATTCCTATGTTAATCTCTTACTTTGGTCTATCCAAATGATTGTGCGTCTTGTACTCATAAAACGCCTCTGACCAGGAAAAAAATTTTTGTCTCCCATTGATGTAATTGGCCTCCGCTTACATTCCACGACCGATTTATAGGTCTTCACCCAGGCTACGAGATAGATCGACACTCCATCCTTCGTCCCGAATGAATTCATCGTTAGTCTTTCGACTGTCCTCATATTTCAGCAACCTGAGGTAGATGCCAATCTACCCCACACTAGAGAGTGTCAGTCATCTCTAGACTCTTTTGAGCTTTTCCGTTCACGAATGCAGTCCTTCTGCTTCATAACCAAGGCGGTCTCTCTCGCTACAAATTCATCAAGTCTCACTGGTGCGGTCTCTCCGCTTGATATACATCAATTCTCATAGTGCAGGCATGTCCCTCTGCTTCATATTCATCAATTCTCACAAATGCGGTCTCTCCGCCTCATATACATCAATTCTCATAGGCGCGGGCATGTCCTCCGCGACTTTTCCATAACAATTCTCATAACTTTTGGGTACCCATATAAGTTGACACGTGTCATGATAAAGTGGGACTTAGAAATATGTCTTACTATCTTATACTCAGAGATTCAGGAACATTTAGATCAGGAGTCTTATCGTTTGGTCTTTTGCTTCCGTTTCGCTTTTCCTTTCTTTCATTGTTTTTCTGATGTGGAAGTCTTCCACTATTTCTGCTGGGAGAAATTCCCATAGGACCTATTCACTTTCTGTGACACCTACATACCGGACCTCGTACAATTTACCTCCTGTAATCCAACATACATTCTCTATTGCTTCAATTTGTCTGTCCTCTGTTGCAGGACTGGTTCCAAAGAATGGTCCTTGCTAAGATTTATTGTGTTTCCTACTTAACCCTTTTCGTCCCTAAAACAGCTATTTGGTTTGTCTGTCATGTCACTTACAGCAGACATTAAATTGTCAAAATCAGATTCAGGTAAGGTATCTGGAAACATACCTGGGTAGGTGTAACTACACCTGTGGTACCACCTGTGATTTCCTGCTCTAACTTATATCACATATTGATACACCTGGAACACCTGATGGTGTACCTGTGGACATACCTGAACACTCACCTATAGTCATGCCAGTGTCACCCGATGACTTACCTGTAGTCATATCAGTGACACCAGATGACCTACCTGTGTCATCACCAACAGGTACAGTGTGTATGTGTACATCATTAAACAATCTGACGTTGTCACCTGCACAATTGACAGGGTACACAGATAGATGGGCCATCAATAGGTGAGCCAACCTGTAATGACAGGTCACTGTGTTTATCCGACATGGAGGCAAGTTACCATGTGTACCTGAGTGCATGGCCAAAACCATATCAGGATTTGTCATATAGTCTTCAACACTATCAGTCAAAAACTGTCACCTAACATCTGAGTCCTACTGTCAGAGTCAACTTGGTAAAAAAACTGTCACCTGTGTCGACTTGTATAATGTGTGTGTTGTTTCCAGTATTGGTCTCACTATACATATTCTCAAAGACAACTTTCTCTATTACCCATATTCCTACCAAAGCAGGTATTTTAATTTCTCAACTGGTAGTGTTTATCAATCTAAATGATGCTATTTGATTTATAGGTGAAGTGATACCTCTAGTACCTAACACATGTAAAAATCTTGTAACAGACTCAATTGGTTCAATGACTCCTAATTCAGTGTCTGGGTTATTCACTTAACATGTAATAGTGTCTCTATACTGGACACTGGAATTAGCAAAAGAAGCAATAACTTTGTCTCTGCAAGTCCTTAAGTGTAAGTTACTGAGTCAATCCATTGCGACTTAAATCAATGGTAATTTACTGTCTCTGTAACCAAAAATGTAAACCTAACAATGCATCAACAGATATGTTGAATGTACATGAAATGCTTGATCAATGCTTGAGATATACCTAAAACATTTAACTGATTCCAATCTGCTCCAACCAATGCCCTTGCACCTTGTCTTGTAATAGGAAAATAGCTCTCATTCTTGTTAAATGAGAAAATATCTGATTTCATGCAGCTCAAACTGGCACCTGAGTCACATAGCACATTGTATGATTTCCCTGAATCTTAACCCTAACACTGCTATGGGATAGTCCCACACTACATGTCAAAATAACAACATCACTCAAATCAATATTCTTACTGTGATTTGGCTCTTGATCATCTTCAATTGTAAATGTGTGCCTACCGCTCTTAATGGCATTATCATGAACGTGTGCTAATTCGTCAGCAGGTTCACACCCTCATTTAGCATCACACTGTGACTTTGGCAAAAGTTTGGCTCAGAAAAACAGAATCAGCTAATGTGGCCTATCCTACCACATCAATAACATTGTAATATTCTAGCAAAGTACTCAGACATACTAAAATGTGTCCTACCGCAACCTCTGCATATCCTCCTAGGATGTGGCATCTGTGTACCATCCATATGGTTCATAGGGTCCATATGGTTCATATGGTCCATAGTACCCAGGTCTGTCTATGGACCTAGACCTCTGATACAGAGATCCTGGTTTCTGTCCCTGAGAGCTATAAAAGTTCTGTGTCCAACTAGGCTCTCGAGGCTGAAATCCTGAATTGTCCCGAATGTCACTCTGGAATGTCACTCGGCAAGGAGAAGCACTTTGTTGTCTTCCATATGAATTGTCTCTATAGTCCTGTGCATCCTCCCTTGATGTCAAGGATAGTATGTGTCCCTTAAGGTCCTCTATAACAGCCACAAGATTGTCTGAGGAGAGCGACATGCTACCAAATGCAGCATCCGCCATCCTTGCACTCTGAAGTACCTGGTCCTTTGTATCGTGAGGCCTAGTTAGGATAAACTGCTTTATCTGAGGCTTGGAATTCCTGATTACAGCGTCCTTAACAAAGTTGTCGTCAAAACGATCAAGACTCCTTGCCTCATGTTCAAGGTCTTGTAGGAAGTCCTCAAAGTTCTCAGAGTCTTTTGCTTCCTACTGTACAACATATCTAACCTATCATAAATTTTCACAGAATTTTGCTTGTACCTAGCAAGAAAAGCAGCTTTTACTTCCTCCCAAGAATCATCCTCAAAATCTTTTGCCTCAAACCATTTTAAAGCTTTGCCATCTAACCACAAACTGAAAGCTTCTTTCTTGCCCTCATCAGAATAATTGTTCAGAGAGGTAAACTTTTCATAACGTTTCAACCAAGCACTGGCCTTAGCTGATTCACTACCATCAAATTTCTCAAGATTGATGTGACCAAGGGCCAAAGTATTAGCCAATGTACAAACACTTCTGTCTAGTCTGTCTGGGTTATCCCCACGATACTGTGAAAAGAAACTAGACTGACCCTCTTTCTTAACGTGTGCTGTCGCACCCTCTTCTCTGTCATACGGCATTTTGATAGTAACAGTTGTATCTACAGTAGACTCGGCAAAACGATGTAACTCTTTCTGAGAAGTTGGTGAAATAAAGGATGCACCTCTGTCTCTAATAGGAGATCTAACAACTGGATTAGTTACAGTAGCAAATGTTGGTGAGAATGCTGGCAAATCAAGAGAGGCATTAGCACGGTTAATGGGAGTAGAAAACCTTACTACTGTACCCTCATCATCAGATGACATGACGCGATATAACACATAATTGGTACAAACAATAGTCACAAGATAGATAAAAATCAGAGTATCACAGTACACAAGCTAAACAGTCAATGCACACTGAAGAAAGTTACTAATCACACAAGTAGGCTGCTGGGGGTCTGTCCCGCTGAAACTGTCCAACACCAGGAAATCAATAACACTGTAGTGGTAGTGACCACACTGTCCAGAAAATCAATAAGTCCCGGGGCCCACAGAGTTAATGTTCACTGTCAGGCGTGGAGAGGTCCACACGGTTGAAAGGCAAAATGCACCTATTTCAGTAAATCAGGACATAACCTACCATGGATGGCTACAGTCTCTTCCAGGTCCACATAGCACATACCCATAGCAGGAGATGGAAACAGTTCACGTACCTTTCCACATGAATTGTTAGTCCAACACAATCATAACTTTTTCACACAGCAGGAAAAAACTTTTGAGCACGGTACAGAGAACTTAAAGCAATCTCCACCATTTATTACCTTAGGTTTTCGGGGTGTTGTACCCTTATTACCTAGGCAATCTGTCTAGCCACTCTGGTTCTGGGGATGATGTAGCTAGATGGATAATCAAGGATAAGTCCAGTATGGTGTTCAAGTCCGGTTTATTTTAACATGAATTCTTTCACAAAGGTCCTCAAATATTTCCTAGATGTCCTGGTTTACATGTAACACAGATTCACACATCTCCTGGAAGAACTTGTTGGTTTCTTTTCCAATTCCTAAAGTTACAATTTCATCTGAGCCAATCTCTCAATATGCAGAGAGAACCTCTCAAGTCAACAGCAGGGCTCAGTCTCTCCCGCTCTCTCTCAGTCAACTAGTTTTTAGTTCTCTTCACAATTTCTGGGCTCCTCCCCCCGAAATGATGTCCTACCTCCTCAGAAATGACTCATATCCAATCTTGATAATTAGTTACTTTCATTAGTCCCTTTCGGAGACTTTATTTGGTACCATCAATTTCTTCCAGTGATAAAATGACATTTCTAGTTATCCTTAAGCCATACATCAACCCAACGTTGGCATATCTAACTAATATCTCAGACTAGTAGACGCTTCTAGATACTTAATCAAAATCATTTCAGATCCTATGCATGCCCCTTTATTGACAAACTGACCAAACTGACCATCTGTATCCCAAATGTCCATCCACCCAATTTGTGTAGGAACACCAGTTTGAACGTTTCACCCTCATTTATGTCAATTCAGAGAATTTGTTATTCCCCAAGAAAAGTAAATCAATAACAGTTCAGTTAGCTTGGTCAACGCACTTTCCCAGTACATTCACCCTTCTGAACTTAACTTCAAATTTTCCTTAAATATTTATAAAATGTATATAATGTTTTCAACTCTAAATACCCTGGTTATAGCAGATTCTGATATCTTTCGGTATGGACTTACGAAACAAATCATCAAAATGCAAATTCAACTTATAAAGTTGAAAAATAGCGCAATGAAAAAAGCGCGAAATCTTAGTTCAAAACGATTCACTAAATTTCCCCAGCGTTTGGGAAATTCAAGTGGTTCCAACAGCTGGGCTGCGCTCATATGCGTGCGCAGTGACATAGGTTAGCGCAGCTTGGAGGCGGGCTGTCGGTGAATACTTTCGGTGAAGGCTTTGGTGTGAGGCTATTTTGCTAATGTTTCGCGTTGATATCTCACTGGCTTGAGCTTTTGATATGTTATGACAGTAAATTAACTGTTTATGTAATTTCATTTGTCTATTTCACCCACGTTCTTCTTACGAGTCACTTTCTCAGTTCGATGCTTAAAAGCAATGTCATTATTTAGTGTTGACAGAATTTCTAACTGTGATATAGATATGTTGTTGTCACAGACAAAACTCAATGTCTTGTTTTATTGAGACATGTGTGTGTGCCCTGCCTGTCTGCTAATGACAATATTCAATACACAACTGCGATCACTGACCACATGCAATTTGAACTTAACACCTATCAGGCTATACACCATAAACAAAATGCATTGATTTATGGCCCGAGTTCGATCTCTGTCACATTATGTAATTACACAGACAGGCAGGTGTGATACTTAACACATGACGTGTTATGATGTCTGTTGATTGCAAAATGTTATACACAAAAATGAGCATGTATTTACAAAACCCAACATCTCTATATATACACACACAATGAGCCGTGCATGAGGGCGGCATCTGCAAATGAACCAGCCGTTACACTTGAAGTGCACACCCACCTGCTCTGACTGGGTTGGTATCCCGGCTGCTTCGTTTCTTGGGGAAGTAAACCAAAAGTACAAAATATTGCACTTTTGATTTGCGATTGTGCGCTTATAATTTTGTTTATATGTTTTGTCATAACCAGCGTGATGTATATTATATGTCATGAATAAGTGATACTTGTGTTTTAATTATGTTTGATTTTTTGGTTGCATGTGACCTTTAAGGTAGCCAAAGATGATATTGCATGAAAACATGTTTAATGAAGGAAAATGTCCCGCATGTTACACAATGCCAACAAATGTGTGGCCAAGAAGCAGTCTGATCATCCGTGAAAACGAGTATCTGACCAAGACTGAAAGTTCGAAGCTTCAGAGAAATTGTTGAAGGCTGCTCAGTGGTGCAGATAATTTCTGTCATACTGACATCTTCAACCCAATCACAAGGTATCTGCCTGTGAGGTCATAAGTCGTTTGCAAATGCTTCTCCAATGTGACAGACGGCATTGTGACGATTACACATCAAGCAGACATTTTAATGTCTCAAGTGTTCACAGGGTCACTTTTGAGTAGGGTGAAGTAATGTCTCTGCAGATAAGAGATAATGGTTTTACTGTTTTGGAACAGTGTTGACCACCTGCATGTTCCTGGGAAGCTGATTCAGCCGTATGGTATTGATTCCATGCCATGCTCGTCGCTTCGGTTGATACCAAAGATGTTTGCATTGTGTTGGTGACCCAAAAGTCACCAATCCTTACCTGTTTAGTTGTCAGATGACATCTTTGATACTGAGGAGCATGAGTGCATTCAGTTGCATATAGTGGTCATGGTGCTGTCTAATAATGATGTGCAATGTTAGTCACAATAAATCCTGGGGCGGTGGGGTAGCCTAGTGGTTAAAGCGTTCGCTTGTCACGCCGACGACACGGGTTCGAATCCCCACATGGGTATATAGTGTGAAGCCCATTTCTGGTGTCCCCCGCCATGATATTGCTGGAATATTGCTAAAGCGGCGTAAAACCAAATTCACTCACTCACTCACAATAAATCCTAACACAGGTTTTCTCTTGCCCATGATTACATGTCTGTTCATACTTTGTGGAAGATCCTATGGGGTTAACCACTATTATAATGCACTGGGAGATTTCGGTCTGGCTGCTTTTTGATCACATTGAATTGAAGGGGAATTGATGGACATCAACTTTGTAATATGATGAACATTTCAGAGTACATTACCTCATTACTTCATCAGGTGGAGGATTAAGGACATACTCTGAAACGTTGTTCCTCATTACAGAAATTCATGTCCATACGTTCCTCATTTGCATATGAATGCCATTCAAAGCCTTTAAACGTTTAGTTCTATGAATTAAATCAGTTCTGGTTTTGCATACATGAAACTAGTCTTTTCGGCATGGTCTGACATTTCTGCATGCTAGTTACAGGTTTCAAAGTGACTCTAAATGGAACGTGAAGATACTTGTTTCTTTCCAGAAATGTTGGTTAGGGGTATTTTATATCACCTGGAAATGCTAGAGTCATGGTTTTAAACTGAGAATTCAAACAAGTACATTCTAAAGAAAGTTTCTTGTGCATGAACTACAATTTTACATGTATAATGTAGTACATTTTGTACACAAAATGCATTTAAGCAGCTTTCCTTACTTTTCTTTCTCCTCTTTGTAACAGGTATGTTGGCAAGTTCATCCCTAGGAAAGAGCGAATCGCCCTCCTTGGAGACAAGATGAAACGCTTCAACAATGTTTACATCAAGAACTTCAAAGACGCGTTAGATGATGACAAGATTAGGGAATTGTTTGATCCATGTGGCAAGATCATGAGTGCCAAGGTATGACCTTTTACAAAAACGCTCGGTTAATCTCAACTTTTGATATGTTACAAGTCACCTGACAATAAATTCACCAAAGTTCATAATGAATAGGCAAACTTTTGTCTGTAATTGTTTGAAATAGCTCAAGCAACATTTTGCCTCGCATGGTAAATTATCACTAATTATAACCTATTTCCCTACTGTGTGAAGGATATTCTGCATCCGCTTATTGAAATTACATGACATAAACAGGTTGTGCATTTAACCTTTGGGAATCCGTATTTACACTACACTTAACTCTCCTTCTATAGTTGACACATTGAAAGTAATATAAAAAGCTCAGGTTCACAATTAGTTTTGATGTGAATGATTAGTTAAATATTTGCAATTGTCTTCTTCAGCAAACCCCACAGTTTAACGAGATGTTCCAGCCAACTGGAGCAGGTTACTTTGTGCCCACCATGCCCCAAGCCCATCGTGGATTCTTTGCACCAACACAGATGCCCCAGGTCAGAGCCAGTCCCAGGTGGCAGACACAAGTCCGACCCATGCAGCCAACTGCTGGTGAGTTGAAATGTTGAGCCAGTTGACCCTTCTATTGTAAAAAGCTTGTAGGAGCATTTCAGAAGTCTTTATTTTTTCTTATCCTGACTCATGATCTTTTGCTTATCTCCCTTTCCCTTGCGAATGGTAGTGGAACACTTGAATCCCTTGATGTTCCTGAAGCGGACGTAAAACTACACTCACCCACGAGTTACCTCCCTTTTGCTCTTTCCCGCGCAAACAGTCATGTGGCCAGCCTTACTTGTCACTCTCTCCCTTTTCATAGGAATAACCAAGCGTATCGGCACCTATCTGCAGCATCGAGGTCTACGCAGTTCTGGTTATCTGATGACAGCATACAGGTTCTTCAAAGTGCCAATCAATTAGACAGCAGCTGAACTTCACAATTAAGTTGCTCACGCAACTAGGATGGCTAGTGAACCTGATGAAGTTGGAGTTAGAATCAAACAAGATCTTCAATTGCTGGGAATAAGAATTATCACAACACAGAATTGAATTGTGGCCCCAGAAGATCATTTGGTCAAGATACAAGCCATGATTCCACAAGCAGTCATCTCTCCTTTAACACTACGAACATGGCAATGTCTACTCTGTCTACTTACCTCGGCGCAAGACTTGACTCGCACAGGAAGGTTACAACTAAGGCCGCTGCAACAAAACATCTGGACAGCGTTGACCCTATCTTGCTGCCAGACAATCTTAAGAGGTACCTACTTTGGTGGACCCACAGGTCGAGCGTCTGCGGAGGGACCTATTTACTGGAAACCGGCCTTTGACACACATCTCTACATAGACCCATTGATACAAGGTTGGGGTGCACATCTCAACAATCTAGTTGCATCAAGGAAGTGGTCCAAAACAGAGCAGCATCTTCACATCAATCTGCTGGAGATGAAAGCTGTGATCAACACTTTACAACTATGGTCGAGCTTGCTGATCAACAGAATGCTGATGGTCGACTCTACAGTGTCTCCATAAATCGGCAAGGATCTACAAGATCACCAAGCCTGCTACAGCTCACATTCCAGTGTTTGACATCACGGAGGAGGCAAACATCTGGATAAAGGTGTGTCACATACCCGGAGCCAAGAACGTGCTTGCAGATGCTCTCTCCCGACCACTGCACCCGTCTACGGAATGGATGCTCCATCCAGAAGCATTTCGGCTCATCATAAGGGAAATAGGATGCCCATGCATAGACCTGTTTGCCACGAGGTTCAACAAACAACTACAGACATTTGTCTCACCAGTTCCAGATCCTCAAGCCTGGGCAACAGATGCACTGAGCATATCATGGGAAGAACTAAACGCATATGCGTTTCCACCACTGATATTACTACCGAAAGTACTGTTGAAGATCAAACAGACGCAGGCGCTACAACTGACTTTGGTCGCGCCATACTGGCCAGCGCGAGTATAGTTCCTAGACCTAATAGAAGATCTCGGAAGTCCAACAATCAAGTTACCAGATTGGCCGAACCTACTCATACATCCGCACACCAAGCAAGTCCACGGGACCCAACACTGTTCCAGCTACACGTGTGGACCGTATCAAAACATGTTTGAAGAAGAGAGGATACTCCGCTAGGGCAGCCAAGGCAGTAACACTAGCGTTACGTAGATCTACTCGTAACCTGTATAATGACAAGTGGCTGAAGTTTGAGACTTCAGCAAGGCGGAAAGGCTTCATTGCTATGAAAGTTACTCATCCTTAAGTGGCGGAATACCTGTGTCATCTTAGGCAGACTAGACATCTGAAAGGTTCGACATTATCTACATACCTCGATGCCATCAGTACAGTGGTTACCATGAAAACAGGCATCAAGTTGATGAAAGTACCAGAATTACTTGCTCTGCTGAGATCTTTTAAACTGGAGGACCAGCAAAGAAGTTCAGAGCTCCGGCCTGGGATCTGAATGTAATTCTACACGGCATCTTACAAGTGATGCCTACGAACCTCCTAGACCAGACTACCTTCGTGTTGCTGACACAGAAGACTCTGTTCCTGCGCTAGCCACGGCAGCTTGAATATCAGAGATACACGCGCTGGACTTTGGTCAGAACCAGATTCGACAAGGGGCAACATGCTGCAGTTCATCTAGGACTTAGATGGGACTTCATTACCAGAACCAACCCACCTGGTCAGTCAGCCAGATAGACAGTTCCGCATTACCAGCGCTATCTACAATCCTCGGACCAGAGAATATAGAGGACCTATTCTTGTGTCCGGTCAGCGCCCTGAAGATATATCTTCAAAAGACTTAAGACAAGGAGACGAAAATGCAAGCGCCTGTTCATCCCATTATCCACAGAGACATCAGCTGAAGTCTCAAGAATGGACGATATCATTTTAGATGAGAGCCGTTATATTGAGAGCCTACAAAGCAGCAGGACTAGAACCTCCAAGAGCTTCCAACTCACACGAAGTCAGAGCACTGGCATCAACACTAGCTCTGCATGGGAATTGCTCTATATCAGCAATTATGGAGGGCTGCTTTTGGAAGTCGGACATGGTGTTTGCCAACCACTACCTCTGAGACATAGCCACCGAAGACGTCTCAGGCATTCACCAATTTGGGCCTCTCGTTGTAGCACAGCAACTAACGGTTCCTCAAAGGCGCTGAGTTGGAAAATATCACCCTTTATCACGTTGACTTGTTGATAACTTTTACTAAGGAAAAGTATTAGTTTGAAAGTCCATGCACACAGTCTAGGACAGACTAGCATCAGTGATTAAAGATGCTGTACGGGTAAGGATCTTACCTGTACGTGAAGGGGTCGCAACTCATTTATGACAAAGATCTTATCTTAATCTATGGGTTGTTATAGATATCTAGTAAAAAGAAGATACTAGTATATCTTAAGCCACATGAATCAAGATAATTCAACTTGTCTGAGATGGAAGTAAGACAAGAAAGTGGTCCTCCCGAGTTATAAAGAAAGTTGGAAGAATAGGATCACGGAAATGCCATTTCGCAGTTCCCATGGGGGGATACAGGATGTATCTAAACCTGCCCGCTTGAAACACTTTGGATTTCACAGCAGATCCAAGTGCATGGGCAGAAAAATCAGGAGAGAGTGACAAGTAAGGCTGGTCACATGACTGTTTGCGTGGGAAAGGGCAAAAGGGAGGTAACTCGTGGGTGAGTGTATTTTTACGTCTGCTTCGGGAACTTCAAGGGCTTCAAGTGTTCCACTACCATTCGCAAGGGAAAGGGAGATAAGCAAAAGATCATGAGTCAGGATAAGTATAAAAATATCAATTTTACTTGAAAAATTACATTTTCGTCTCCAAGAAATTGGGTATGTGCTGAATGTACAGAAGTATTTGTTAGACTAAACATTAGTTAATCCAGTTTTAATGATGTAGCTAAACCTGTTATTGAACATTGTACACTTGCTTGTGTAACAAGTTATTAGACTGTTCACAGGAATTCTAATGAGTCACTTCTGAACTTTGCTATAGTTTGGGTTACATGGAAGTAGTCTCCACCTGTTATGAAACATTTAAAGAAGTGCTTTAAAGAAGTGCTGTAAATTAACTACCCTGCAAAAACTGACCTGTTGCTGTTTGCAGGTTTCCAAGGTATGCCTGCCAGTGGCCAGATGCGCACCACTGCCCCACGAGCTGGTCAGCCAGCTGTCCGTGCAGGTGTCAATGCCCGGCCAATCACTGGACAGTCTGGTGCAGTGCCAACCAATCCCAATGCTCGCATGGCTGCGATGGGCCCCAGTATGGGCAACCGACCAACAGCTGCTGCTCCAGCGTTGCCCAACGCCCCCACCAGACAGGGATTCAAGTTCAACACCCAGATGCGCAATCCCCCAACAGCTGTACCACAGTCACAGGTCATGCAGCAGGTAGCTTTAAATTTCAGCTTGTCTTCATATTTTATTGCACAAGAGTAGGCATCCTTCAATTTTAAAGACTATACTTCGAGGCTTTTAGAGTGATTTCAGTCAATCAGTCACTGCTTTTAGTAGTAATATTTGACCTACATGTCTTCAAGTGTCTGAAACATAGTTCAGTAGAGCTTTCTGCGTTACACTTGACTGAAACATGGCTCAGATGTTTTCGAGACATCTTTCTGTTGAAATTTTGTAGTTGGCTGTTGTAATACTATGGTTTATATCCCAACATCTATTCAACCACAAGTTTTTATGTTATGTCCTCTGTGTGATGCAATAGAACTAATGTATGAACTAAACAATCTTTCAAGATGGAAGTTTAGGCACTACAATACTGTTTTGAGGTTATGGGAAGATAAGTTGCTAACAGGTCTTCATTCCTCCTGTTACAGCCCCAGCAGTCGGTTGTCATCCCAGTGCAGGAGCCTCTGACAGCCTCCATGTTGGCTGCTGCCCCACCACAGGAACAGAAGCAGATGCTAGGAGAGAGGCTGTTCCCTCTGATCCAGGGGATGTACCCCGAGCTTGCTGGAAAAATCACTGGCATGTTGCTCGAGATCGACAACTCAGAACTTCTTCATATGTTGGAGTCATACGAGTCTCTCAAGGCAAAGGTAGGTGGAGCAAAGAAATTATCTCTGTATGTGTACTACCATTCTCTTCCCACAGAGGTTACTCCTGTCATATCTTCCTACGTAACCTCTGTTCTAATACGGCCCTTTCATGGTGTGAGCGTTCAAGACTCGTGATTGGAGGCAATCAGATTTAGTTGTGCAATCAGCGACGTTGTTTCAGAAGTGATCATTCGCAAGGCCTCGGTAATTTCCGTATACTTGAGAAAACTAAACCTCTTCCCCTGCGCGAAGCGCAAACGTTTCTAGACAGAACTCAGTCATGTTATTGCGGATCAGTGGCGTCTCCATCGCCCTCGTTGACAACGGACAAGCTAGCCATTAAACATCTTGTGTGTAACATCAACACAAGTCCCCGGCAGATGGGGGATATTTGTGGCCTCACATTTGCTTGTGTTAGTCAAGTTGAATCTAAGTCGATTTAACACGTGTTCTGATTGGATAGAAAGAAGGGAGATAATTCGTGTTGCGATCTTTTGCCGCTAGGGGATTTTACGAGAACCGGGAAATATGGCCGTATTAGAACTGAGGTTCGTAGGAAGATATGACAAGTAACCTCTGTGGGAAGAGAATGGTGTACTACTAAACACCTGCAATTGCAAGACTGTTGCAATATCCACCAGACATAATTACCCTCAGTGAAATAACAGAATTGAGGGTTTACGTTTGAGTACAGTATTTTCAGATTTATTGTCTTGTAATCCTTTTTGAGTGAATTTTCTGTAAAACTGGATACAGTATCGGATTGATATGTTTGTAATTTCCTGTCTTGATAAGATCATACTTGGCTAAGCACTGAGAATGAAAACGGCTTTCAAAATATATTGGCTATAGATTGTTTCTGATATAGAATAGGTTGATGCTGTCAATGAGTGTTTTCTCTAATGTTAGAGATGCTAATCAGTATGTTATTTTGTCCCCAGGTTGATGAGGCTGTTGCTGTATTGCAAGCCCACCAGGCCAAAGAAGCTGCTGCCATGTCCAAGGGCGACAAGTGGCAGGTTGTCTTCATTTTTTATTGCACAAGAGTAGGCATCCTTCAATTTTAAAGACTATACTTCTAGGCTTTTAGAGTGATTTCAGTCAATCAGAACCTCAATTGTGTTCAAATGTAAGATTTGTTATCTTTGTGATAATGTTAGAGCCACATCACTGCTTTAAGTAGTAATATTTGACCTACATGTCTTCAAGTGTCTGAAACATAGTTCAGTAGAGCTTTCTGCGATACATTTGACTGATTCATGGCTCAGATGTTTTAGAGACATCTTTCTGTTGAAATGTTGTAGTTGGATGTTGTAATACTATAGTTTATATCCCAACATCTATTCAACCACAAGTTTTTATGTTATGTCTTCTGTGTGATGCAATAGAACAAATGTATGAACTAAACAATCTTTCAAGATGGAAGTTTAAGGGCTACAATACTGTTTTGAGGTTATGGGAAGATAAGTTGCTAACAGGTCTTCATTCCTCCTGTTACAGCCCCAGCAGTCGGTTGTCATCCCAGTGCAGGAGCCTCTGACAGCCTCCATGTTGGCTGCTGCACCACCACAGGAACAGAAGCAGATGCTAGGAGAGAGGCTGTTCCCTCTGATCCAGAGGATGTACCCCGAGCTTGCTGAAAAATCACTGGCATGTTGCTCGAGATCGACAACTCAGAACTTCTTCATATGTTGGAGTCATACGAGTCTCTCAAGGCAAAGGTAGGTGGAGCAAAGAAATTATCTCTGTATGTGTACTACCATTCTCTTCCCACAGAGGTTACTCCTGTCATATCTTCCTACGTAACCTCTGTTCTAATACGGCCCTTTCATGGTGTGAGTGTTCAAGACTCGTGATTGGAGGCAATCAGATTTAGTTGTGCAATCAGTGACGTTTCAGAAGTGATCATTCGCAAGGCCTCGGTAATTTCCGCATACTTTGAGAAAACTAAACCTCTTCCCCTGCGCGAAGCGCAAACGTTTCTAGACAGAACTCAGTCATGTTATTGCGGATCAGTGGCGTCTCCATCGCCCTCGTTGACAACGGACAAGCTAGCCATTAAACATCTTGTGTGTAACATCAACACAAGTCCCCGGCAGATGGGGGATATTTGTGGCCTCACATTTGCTTGTGTTAGTCAAGTTGAATCTAAGTCGATTTAACACGTGTTCTGATTGGATAGAAAGAAGGGAGATAATTCGTGTTGCGATCTTTTGCCGCTAGGGGATTTTACGAGAACCGGGAAATATGGCCGTATTAGAACTGAGGTTCGTAGGAAGATATGACAAGTAACCTCTGTGGGAAGAGAATGGTGTACTACTAAACACCTGCAATTGCAAGACTGTTGCAATATCCACCAGACATAATTACCTCAGTGAAATAACAGAATTGAGGGTTTACGTTTGAGTACAGTATTTTTCAGATTTATTGTCTTGTAATCCTTTTTGAGTGAATTTTCTGTAAAACTGGATACAGTATCGGATTGATATGTTTGTAATTTCCTGTCTTGATAAGATCATACTTGGCTAAGCACTGAGAATGAAAACGGCTTTCAAAATATATTGGCTATAGATTGTTTCTGATATAGAATAGGTTGATGCTGTCAATGAGTGTTTTCTCTAATGTTAGAGATGCTAATCAGTATGTTATTTTGTCCCCAGGTTGATGAGGCTGTTGCTGTATTGCAAGCCCACCAGGCCAAAAGAAGCTGCTGCCATGTCCAAAGGGCGACAAGTGGCAGGTTGTCTTCATTTTTTATTGCACAAGAGTAGGCATCCTTCAATTTTAAAGACTATACTTCTAGGCTTTTAGAGTGATTTCAGTCAATCAGAACCTCAATTGTGTTCAAATGTAAGATTTGTTATCTTTGTGATAATGTTAGAGCCACATCACTGCTTTTAGTAGTAATATTTGACCTACATGTCTTCAAGTGTCTGAAACATAGTTCAGTAGAGCTTTCTGCGTTACACTTGACTGAAACATGGCTCAGATGTTTTCGAGACATCTTTCTGTTGAAATGTTGTAGTTGGATGTTGTAATACTATAGTTTATATCCCAACATCTTTTCAACCACAAGTTTTTATGTTATGTCTTCTGTGTGATGCAATAGAACTAATGTATGAACTAAACAATCTTTCAAGATGGAAGTTTAGGCGCTACAATACTGTTTTGAGGTTATGGGAAGATAAGTTGCTAACAGGTCTTCATTCCTCCTGTTACAGCCCCAGCAGTCGGTTGTCATCCCAGTGCAGGAGCCTCTGACAGCCTCCATGTTGGCTGCTGCCCACCACAGGAACAGAAGCAGATGCTAGGAGAGAGGCTGTTCCTCTGATCCAGAGGATGTACCCCGAGCTTGCTGAAAAATCACTGGCATGTTGCTCGAGATCGACAACTCAGAACTTCTTCATATGTTGGAGTCATACGAGTCTCTCAAGGCAAAGGTAGGTGGAGCAAAGAAATTATCTCTGTATGTGTACTACCATTCTCTTCCCACAGAGGTTACTCCTGTCATATCTTCCTACGTAACCTCTGTTCTAATACGGCCCTTTCATGGTGTGAGTGTTCAAGACTCGTGATTGGAGGCAATCAGATTTAGTTGTGCAATCAGTGACGTTTCAGAAGTGATCATTCGCAAGGCCTCGGTAATTTCCGTATACTTTGAGAAAACTAAACCTCTTCCCCTGCGCGAAGCGCAAACGTTTCTAGACAGAACTCAGTCATGTTATTGCGGATCAGTGGCGTCTCTCCATCGCCCTCGTTGACAACGGACAAGCTAGCCATTAAACATCTTGTGTGTAACATCAACACAAGTCCCCGGCAGATGGGGGATATTTGTGGCCTCACATTTGCTTGTGTTAGTCAAGTTGAATCTAAGTCGATTTAACACGTGTTCTGATTGGATAGAAAGAAGGAGATAATTCGTGTTGCGATCTTTTGCCGCTAGGGGATTTTACGAGAACCGGGAAATATGGCCGTATTAGAACTGAGGTTCGTAGGAAGATATGACAAGTAACCTCTGTGGGAAGAGAATGGTGTACTACTAAACACCTGCAATTGCAAGACTGTTGCAATATCCACCAGACATAATTACCTCAGTGAAATAACAGAATTGAGGGTTTACGTTTGAGTACAGTATTTTCAGATTTATTGTCTTGTAATCCTTTTTGAGTGAATTTTCTGTAAAACTGGATACAGTATCGGATTGATATGTTTGTAATTTCCTGTCTTGATAAGATCATACTTGGCTAAGCACTGAGAATGAAAACGGCTTTCAAAATATATTGGCTATAGATTGTTTCTGATATAGAATAGGTTGATGCTGTCAATGAGTGTTTTCTCTAATGTTAGAGATGCTAATCAGTATGTTATTTTGTCCCCAGGTTGATGAGGCTGTTGCTGTATTGCAAGCCCACCAGGCCAAAGAAGCTGCTGCCATGTCCAAGGGCGACAAGTGGCAGGTTGTCTTCATTTTTTATTGCACAAGAGTAGGCATCCTTCAATTTTAAAGACTATACTTCTAGGCTTTTAGAGTGATTTCAGTCAATCAGAACCTCAATTGTGTTCAAATGTAAGATTTGTTATCTTTGTGATAATGTTAGAGCCACATCACTGCTTTTAGTAGTAATATTTGACCTACATGTCTTCAAGTGTCTGAAACATAGTTCAGTAGAGCTTTCTCGTTACACTTGACTGAAACATGGCTCAGATGTTTTCAGAGACATCTTTCTGTTGAAATGTTGTAGTTGGATGTTGTAATACTATAGTTTATATCCCAACATCTTTTCAACCACCAGTTTTTTGTTATGTCTTCTGTGTGATGCAATAGAACTAATGTATGAACTAAACAATCTTTCAAGATGGAAGTTTAGGAGCTACAATACTGTTTTGAGGTTATGGGAAGATAAGTTGCTAACAGGTCTTCATTCCTCCTGTTACAGCCCCAGCAGTCGGTTGTCATCCCAGTGCAGGAGCCTCTGACAGCCTCCATGTTGGCTGCTGCCCCACCACAGGAACAGAAGCAGATGCTAGGAGAGAGGCTGTTCCCTCTGATCCAGAGGATGTACCCCGAGCTTGCTGAAAAAATCACTGGTATATGTTGCGTTTCGAGATGCGACAACTCAGAACTTCTTCATATGTTGGAGTCATACACGAGTCTCTCTCAAGGTAAAAGGTAGGTGGAGCAAAGAAATTATCTCTGCATGTGTACTACTAAACACCTGCAATTGCAAGACTGTTGCAATATCCACCAGACATAATTACCTCAGTGAAATAACAGAATTGAGGGTTTATCTTTTGAGTAAAAGTATTTTTTCAGATTTATTGTCTTGTAATCCTTTTTGAGTGAATTTTCTGTAAAACTGGATACAGTATCGGATTGATATGTTTTGTAATTTCCTGTCTTGATAGATCATACTTGGCTAAGCACTGAGAATGAAAAGCGGCTTTCAAAATATTTTGGCTATAGATTGTTTCTGATATAGAATAGGTTGATGCTGTCAATGAGTGTTTTCTCTAATGTTAGAAATGCTAATCAGTATGTTATTTTGTCCCCAGGTTGATGAGGCTGTTGCTGTATTGCAAGCCCACCAGGCCAAAGAAGCTGCTGCCATGTCCAAGGGCGACAAGTGATCTCTCATCACTTCCTCCGTTTGTCATTTCTGCACCGTCAAGCTAGACAGGGAACATCTGGACAAAAGACAATTAAGCTGTAAAAGAAGCTGGATTGTAAATTGTAGCTGTTTGTGCAAGCAAGATTTGTCTTGCATGATTTTGTCTGTCCTTTTGATGGTGCAGAATTGCTTTCTTACAGTTTGAAAAAAAACCTAGAAAAAACTAGCAAAATATGTTAAAATAAGTACAAAATAGGAGAGTTCTCCTGTTTTCACTGTTAAAAAAACATCAGTTGCAGTCAGGTACTGATAGATTATTAACTCTATCCATAACTCTGCTGTTATGACATACAATGTGTGTAATAGCGATATAAAAATAGCAACAGACTAAAAAAATCTTTCTATTGTGTACTATAGTGTTTGTTCAGTTCTTTGCTGTATTGTATGTTTGTCAAATTTCTTTGAATGACTAAACCATTGCTTGTCAGTTGAGTTGTGTGGAAGCATTTAAGAGAACATGAGAAGAGGGACTACTGTAATGGATGCAGTTAATAATCTATTGAGTCTGTTAAACCAATGTTTTATTTTACAACAAATAAACCGTTTCATTGAATTATGTTTTGTTGTTAATAACAAAGGATTGAACTGTTTCACTGATAAATTCTGACATGGTTTTAAGCATGGCAAGATGTAATCACTGTCGGTAGATGCCAACTTTACACCAGATTGCTGCAAAACTTGGTGTGCTAACTGCGTTATGATAGTTTTAAAGTTGTATTTGTTTCCGAAAGGTAACATAATTGTAATAAGTACTTTCATAGCACCTCATCCACCTCACTCGGGGACATGCTCTTAGCACACGATACAATCTGATTGTTACCCATGATAACCCAAGCTGTCTGTGAGGCTCAAGAAAGTTAAGTCACATGACTTGTCCCACCAGGTACCCATTTTTCTGCCTCAGTGAATTTTGAACAAACTCGCTTGCCCAAGGTTGGACTGCATGTATCAGTGGGACAGGACTCTGGAGTCAAGCCGCCAAACATGGTCACCCATCCAAGGATTCTTTATGCTCAACATTGCTTAACTTTTAACTGATTTGTGACCTGGGGCTCCTTTCACGAAGCAACCTTGACTAAAGTTAACCTTAACTCCCATTCTTTAACATTGTGACTTACGACCACCTTAGTGCTTTGTGAAAGGAGGCCCTGAGCTCTATGCACAACACCACCACTTATGATAACTATTGGTCTGCAGATAATTGCTAAATATTGTTAGAAGTTGACTTTGTTTAGTCTGGTGCAGTAATCACTCCAGCTTATTCTACAGTGCACATTACACATCACATTTGTATCTCGATGTATCCATATGTACTGCAGGCATGTCATGATGCCCAAACTGGTTCTGCACATCTTGACGCTCAGTCTCTGAATATATATAATTTGAAGGTAAATAATCGCATATAAATTGAAAAGGAGCCCCAGTGAGATGGATAAATTAAGATCCTGAGGAAACCTACATTTGCTCTGAATTAGAGCTTTAGCATTGCATGGAGGGCCAGGCAACATGGGGAAAATAATGTGGTTTAGGGATTGCGTTTTGCAGGGGGTATTAAAATGGACTCCGTCAGTCCGTGCACATTTGTCTTTTCTGGAGCAGAACTCTAAAACCGTTCACTATTTCTTCACCAAACTTGGCACATACATAGATCTGGTGGTGTACTGGTGCCTTTTGGTAGTTTTGGAATTCTGAATAAAACATTTTTGGCGTTTCCATGGCAACAAGTTCGACTTAGAATGAAATTAGTGGTAGTGCTCTTTTCCGGAGCAGAACTCTAAAACCGTTCACTATTTCTTCACCAAACTTGGCACATAGATAGATCTGGTGGTGTACTGGTGCCTTTTGGTAGTTTTGGAATTCTGAATAAAATATTTTTGGCTTTTCCGTGGCAACAAGTTTGACTAAAACAGAAACTAGTGGTAGTGCACTTTTCTGGAGCAGAACTCTAAAGCCGTTCACTATTTCTTCACCAAACTTGGCACATACATAGATCTGGTGGTGTACAGGTGCCTTTGGTAGTTTTGGAATTCTGAAAAAAATATTTTGGTGTTTCCATGGCAACAAGTTTGACTTAGCCTGAAATTGGTGGTAGTGCTCTTTTCTGGTGCAGAACTCTAAAACCGTTCACTATTTCTTCCCCAAACTTGGCACATAGATAGATCTGGTGGTGTACTGGTGCCTTTTGGTAGTTTTGGAATTCTGAATAAAATATTTTTGGTGTTTCCATGACAACAAGTTTGACTTAGCCTGAAATTGGTGGTAGTGTTTTTTCCGGAGCAGAACTCTAAAACCGTTCACTATTTCTTCCCCAAACTTGGCACATAGATAGATCTGGTGGTGTACGGGTGCCTTTTGGTAGTTTTGGAATTCAGAATAAAATATTTTCGTCGTTTCCATGGCAACAAGTTTGACTTAGCCTGAAATTGGTGGTAGTGCTCTTTTCCGGAGCAGAACTCTAAAGCCGTTCACTATTTCTTCACCAAACTTGGCACATAGATAGATCTGGTGGTGTACTGGTGCCTTTTGGTAGTTTTGGAATTCTGAATAAAATATTTTTGGTGTTTCCATGGCAACAAGTTTGACTTAGAATGAAATTGGTGGTAGTGCTCCGGAGCAGAACTCTAAAACCATTCACTATATCTTCACCAAACTTGGCACATAGATAGATCTGGTGGTGTACTGGTGCCTTTTCGTAGTTTTGTCTTTTCCGTGGCAACAAGTTTGACTAAAACAGAAATTAGTGGTAGTGCACTTTTCCGGAGCAGAACTCTAAAGCCGTTCAATGTTTCTTCACCAAACTTGGCACATAGATAGATCTGGTGGTGTACGGGTGCCTTTTGGTAGTTTTGGAATCTTGAATAAAATGTTTTTGGCATTTCCATGGCAACAAGTTTGACATAGACTGAAATTGGTGATAGTGCTCCTTTCTGGAGCAGAACTTTAAAAACCTTTCAATACTCTCCTTCCACTTTTCTTTATACACACCTAAATATTTGACATAATCATAACTCGTAGACAATCATGAAGAGTATTTTGTCATTGCGGGGGATATTGATGACTTTGTCTTCTTGTTGTAGTAAATCTGGCAAGTTCACTGGCAATGTGGTTGTCATCACAGGCATATGATGTAAACAAATACACAGAAGCAGACATTGAAATATACACTTTATACTTTATTAAACACAGGTTTTTCACACATTTTGACATGATTCTGTTCTTAAACGTGTATTTTTATTTGGAGAAATTGTTGGAAGGGGGAGGAGGAGGAGGGATGCAACTGTGATAAATGTAGCGTTTGACGAACCCACAAGGCAAGAGTAAAAGAGGTCCAAAACAGACCTGGAGACTGGAAAAGGATATATATGATGTATATCACAAAGAGTAAAGGACCCAGAACTGATCCCTGTGGTACTCCACATGTAAGATTGGCACAGCAAGATTGTTTGTCTCCTATGATAACATGCTGACTTCGGTGTCAAGATAAGATTGGATCCAGGTAAGAGGAACACCAAGAATGTTCATCTCATCCTTGACTCGTTGGAGAAGCTGTTGATGATTCACTGTGTCAAACTCCACTGAGAGATCCAATAATGTAAGAGAAGCCATATGGCCCTTGTCAACCTTGGCCCTCTGGAAAAGGAACTGAGTTCATTCAGTACCCGCAATAATGCTCTCCCGGTACTGTGATTGGTGAGATAAGCAGACTGAAAGTCATCCAGAAGTTTATTATTCACCAAATGTTCTCTCAACCTTGCATGTGCTGCCTTCTCCTATGAAAGAAAAGTAAGATTAGATACAGGTCTATCATTTCGATCCAGGTTGTTCTTCTTTATAAGAGGTGTGATAACTGCCTTCT
The DNA here is from genome assembly GCF_003918875.1 of Haliotis rubra. Taxonomy (NCBI): domain Eukaryota; kingdom Metazoa; phylum Mollusca; class Gastropoda; order Lepetellida; family Haliotidae; genus Haliotis; species Haliotis rubra. The sequence goes on from NW_025767322.1 coordinate 37,062, forward strand.
TGAGGACGTCCGGGGAAACACCCGGAGACAAGCTAGTGTTTATATTTTTCCTTATCCTGACTCATGCTTATTGTTTGTCTCCCTTTCCTTCCGAATGCTAGTGGAACACTTGAATCCCCTTTTGAAGCTCCCTTCAAAACAGCAGACGTAAAATTACTTACCAGGAGTCATCTCCCTTCTCAGGTTTTGGCGGGAAACGGCGCCACCTGTCTCCCATGCACCTCACTCTCTCCTGATTTGCCCGAGTGGGCGGTTGTGAGAGCACCTGGTCCCCTATACGGCATTATATCCTTTTATTATTTAGGCCTTTCTTCTAAATTAGCTGTATAAGGCTTTAGTTAACGTTTACCTACAATATTCTACGGAATTATTTTTCAAATTTCTCTGTTTTATCACGTTTTTACGTGACTGTTCAGATTGTTTACAATTGATGAAATCTTGTTCTGGTTGTAGGTATCGATTGTCTGCTGTTGATCCACATAACCTATGTCCTAATTGCAAGCCCGTATGTTTATCTGACTCTCGTTGTCAGTTGTGTTTTCACCTGTCTGATATTGCATTTTACAAATATTCATATTATCTGTCTAGACGTGCAAAGGACAGGTCCAGACGAGATTTACACGACATGTCTAAACCGGCTAAGCTTGCAGAGGACCGGCAGTTGGTGTCTGCGCAGATTCACCATTCCAGTGGTCTACCGGGGTCGTCTACAGAGGAGGTTGCTGCCGTAGACAACGCTGGCTCGAGGAAGAGGTCATCTACATCTGATAATTCCTCATCGCAGTCTAAGAAGACTAGGGCATCATCTTCCCAGAGGAAGAAGTCAGCTACAACTAAGACTTCGTCGAAGTCTCCACATAGGGCAATGCAGAAAACGAGGTCTTTTTCAGCTGAGATCGTCCCTCTGGAAGAAATAGATGTCTACGATGAGCCGCCCATCCTCATCCCTGAGATCACATCTAAGAAGAAGACGAAGGCGTCTTCTACCGTGACCACACAGGACAACCTTGCAACGCAGACGTTCGGCAGAGAGGGTCAACGCCCTTCGGAAGAAGCCTCATCCGTCTAGATGCGTCGTCGTTACAACAGACAACGCAGACCTTCAACCCGGGCGCCTTTATGCAGCAATTTACCCAACAGATGTTGGATCTGATGGAACAACGGTTTGCACGCGAGAGAGCTGCGACGAAGACAACGTCTGCGACGAACCAGAGTGAAGGTCAACTGAGCTGCACACCATGTCCGTTGGGAACCAACGTCCTGCAGAGCGTACAGGAAGATTCCAGCTCTACTACAGCGTCTTCACGAATATCTGGCAGCCATACCAACGTGGAACCTGCACCGACTACGTTCGGCGGAAGGACTAGACGTTCGCCGAACCTACTTGGATCATCATCGACTTCAGATACGGACGTTCGTCACGAACCTGCACGTAACGGTTCGTTACCAAGGAGAAGAGAATCAACACCCGTAAGAAGGCATAGAAATTCGTCACAAGACTCCAACCCTCGACAAAGCCGTTCACCTACCGCGCGCAGGTTTCGCGAGTAGCGCCGCGATCATCTCTATCTCCACGCAGGTCCCCACGAAGGAAGTCACGAACACATTCACGAACGTATGGTTCGCCACGAAGGTCACCACGCAGGTCGCCTTACAGATCGTCTTACAGATCACCTTACAGATCTCCTCGTTCAAACGACACTAGAAGACATCTATCCTCAGAGCAGGAAGATGACGGACGGTTTGGAACTTCGCATCACCCTCTAAGGATACCAACAAAGCACTATTGTTCTTGATGTTGAATGATGATATAGAAACACTCACGATGCCACCTATCGACCCTGTCTCAGACGTTCCAGACAACCTCAGCACAGCCTTCAAGAAGGCAACTAAATACCAGACTCAGAGTATTCCGTCGTTCAACGCTAAGAAGTTCTCTCTACACCATATGGAACCCTTCATGAAGGCTCCAAGATAGACGAGAATTATAAGATCATCAACGACACTCGGACGAAATCTTACAAGATAGAAGATAAAAAGCTGGCACAGATAGACACAGTAACCAGACGAACCTTCTTCGGTCGAGCCACGTCAAGAGCTATCAACGAGACCCTCATCTCGAAGTTTAAGAATTCAACATCAGAGGAAGATGGAATGGTTTATTCAGCTCAATTTACACAGAAAAAGGATCATCAGTTCATGTCTGAACACCTATCATCCATTTCTGCAGGCTTAACATTATCAAGAAGGCAAGGACTGTTATCTTCCTGTACTTGGAGCGAGAAATTTAGCAAGACACTCTACAGAGCCCCTTGGTCAGCACCATCCATTTTTGCAGGAGAAATTGATGAAGTCGCCAAAGAAGTCACTAAAGATTCCAGAGAGGTGATGATGATCAAGTCTATCGATACACTGGCCAGTGTGATACGTCAGACCTCCCAACATTATTCCGGCAAATCGAAGTTTGCAGGCATCCAGAGAGCAAGGGATAAGAAATTAGGCAACGCTAAAGGGAGTAAGGATTCTTTTCGTCGCCCATCCGCAGCTCAAGAGGTAACTACGGAAGAGGTCGGCCCTTTCGAGGTGCCAGAAGTTCCAGACGATGAAAAACGGGTTCGGAACGACTGGAGTCTTCCACCCCCAGCCGTTCCAGTACAACCTTCACAAGTGGGTGGACGTCTGCAACTCTACTGGAAGAATTGGGGAATTCTTCAAGACGACTTCGTATCTCTCAGATTCTACGCAAAGGTTACATGATACAGCTACAAGCAGTACCACCAGTAACAATCAACCCACTGGTTCACAACTACGCTGCAGACCAGAAGGAAAATCTACTAGAAAGCCATCACATCTCTACTAGAGAAAGAGGCAATAGAAGAGATAAAACAGGACTGCGTCACACCAGGTTTTTACTCCCCAATTTTTCTGGTACCAAAGAAAAACTCAAAAGAAAAGTTCCGACTCATTTACAACATGAGGAAATTCAATCTACCACAACTACGACATCTCATACGTCCGCTAGACTACCTCGCCAGCATAGATTTACAGGATGCATACTTACACAACCCGATCCATCCGGAGTCAAGGAAATATCTTCTATTCCTGTTCAACGGACGTCATTTCCAATGGAAGGTCCTGCCATTTGGAATATAAATTCGCCCCCTGGTTGTTTACTCGAGTGACAAAGCCCATCCATATATATCTACATTGTCGAGGTCTACGCAGTGCGTTCTTCCTAGACGACGGGATTCAAGCTCAGCAAGATCCCAGTCAACTCAGACTGCAATTGAACTTCACCATCAGACTTCTCACTCAACTAGGATGGCTAGTAAATCTCCTCAAGTCGGAACTAGAGCCTACTCAGGACTTACAATTCCTAGGAATACGGCTTATAGCAACGAAGAATCGCATTCTCGTTCCAGAGGATCGTTGGATCAAGATACAACAAATGATCTCTCAAGTTCTACTCTCTCCGTTACCACTACGAGAATGGCAGAGCCTATTAGGTCTCCTCACGTCAGCTCAAGACATGGACGACAGAGGAAGACTACAACTGCGTCCACTAAAGAGATTTGTGAACGCTCACTTACACAGTCTGGATCCCTTCAAAATTCCATATCTACTATGGTGGACTCCGAAGTCGAATGTTTGCGGCGGAAATTACTTAATAGAGCCGGAGTGCAACGTCCACCTCTACGTAGATGCATCACTGCAAGGATGGGGAGCACACCTCGACAACGAATAGGCTGCCGGGAAATGGTCGAAACAAGAAATGAATCTGCATATCAAGATGCTCGAGATGGAAGCAGTAATAAATGCCCTACTACATTGGTCCAACATACTAAGAAACGCAAAATTGATGATCCATATGGACAACTCAACAGTGGCATTCTACATAAACAAAAAAGATCAACAAGATCTTGGAATCTTCTAGACTTCAGCTTTCAACTATTCAACATAATAGACAATCTGAACATCTATGTGAAAGCATGTCACATTCCGGGAGCCAAGAGTGTAATAGCAGATGCGCTATCTCGACCACATCAACCATCCCCAACAGAATGGATGTTACATCCACAAGCATACAGATGCATCATACAGACGATAGGATCTCCACTCGTAGACCTATTCGCCACAAGATTCAACAATCAATTGGCAACATTCGTCTCTCCAATTCCCGATCCGCAAGCTTGGGCGACAGACGCTCTAAGCATCCCATGGGAAGGACTAAACGCGTATGCGTTCCCTCCGCCAATGTTAATACCACAGGTATTACAGAAAATGAGGCAGACAAACAATCTACAACTGATTTTGGTCGCCCCTTACTGGCCGGCAAGAATGTGGCTTCCCGTTCTCTTACAAGAACTCGGAAAACCAACAATACAACTTCCAGTTTGGTCGAACCTACTAATTCACCCTCACACCAAGCAAGTTCACAAGTATCCCAGATCATTCCACCTACACGTATGGAACGTATCACGACTTGCTTGTCGAAAAGAGGATACTCCGCCAGAGCAGCGAAAGCAGTTACACTAGCTTTACGCAGATCTACTCGTAACTTGTATGACGACAAGTGGCAAAGCTTTGAGAAATATGCATCGAGGAAAGGTTTCACAGCAGTGAAAGCAACACATCCTCAAGTGGCGGAATATCTTTGTCATCTCAGACAAATAAAGAGATTAATAGGTTCGACGTTATCTACATACCTAGCGGCTCTCAGCTCAGTTATCACTATGAAGACAGGCGTGAAACTGACGAAAGTGCCAGAGTTACTGGCCTTGCTACGCTCTTTTAAACTGGAAGACCAACAAAGGAAATTTAAAGCGCCGGCTTGGGATCTCAACGTGGTGTTACGACATCTCACCAGTGATGCGTACGAACCACTAGAAAGAACTTCTTATGAATTTCTTACACAGAAAACGCTATTTCTGATCGCCTTGGCAACAACGGCGCAGATGTCAGAAATACATGCTCTGGACTTCGAACGAATATTTTTTGACACATCACAACATAGTTCATCTAGGATTGAGATGGGATTTCATAGCCAAGAATCAACTGCCAGGTCAGCCGGACAGACAATTCCACATCCCAGCATTATCTACAATCCTTGGTCCACAGGATATACAAGACTTATCCTTATGTCCAGTCAGAGCACTGAAAATCTATCTACAAAAAGTCTAAAACCAGGAGACGAAAATTCAAACGCCTTTTCATCCCCATATCGTCGGAGACACCCACAGAGATCTCACGTACTACGATATCAGTTTGGATGAGAGCAATCATACTACGAGCCTACAAGGCAGCAGGACTTGAGCCTCCACGAGCCTCCAAACCGCACGAAGTTAGAGCATTGGCATCTACACTCGCTCTACATGGAAACTGCTCAATATCCACGATCATGGAAGGGTGTTATTGGAAATCGGAGACAGTGTTTGCTAACCACTACCTCAGAGACATCGCTACCGAGGACGTCTCCGGTATCCACCAGTTTGGGCCTTTTACCGCATGTCATGCAAAGCTCATACTCCAAAGAATAGAGCTTATCGTCCATGTACACGTCTAGAACAGACTAGCATGAATATTGGACCCTGTACTTGTAAGGAATTACTTGTACACAGATAGGGTCACTGCTCCACTTGATACGAACATCAAGAGTTGGAGTTATTGAAATCCACATGTACGGTTACAGAAGAGTTTGATATATTGTGGTCCCCCCAATTTACCAGATAGAGTTCGACATATGGATCAACAGCAGCAGCAGTGCCATCAAAAGTTCCCATGGGGGGTAAATAGGACGTAAATTCATCACTAAGGAATCCAGAAGTGGCTTGACCCACCACCAATTCCGTCGGATTCTACAAGCAATAAGCATGAGTCAGGATAAGGAAAAATATGTAATTTTCTGAATAAAATTGATATTTTATACTTATCCTGACTCATGAGGTGAGCCCTCCCAACCTCCCCTCAAGGAACTCTGGATTTCCCAGTAAATCAGTGTGTCGGGCTGTAAAATACGGAGAGAGTGAGGAGCATGGGAGACAGGTGGCGCCGTTTCCCGCCAAAACCTGAGAAGGGAGATGACTCCTGGTAAGTCATTTTACGTCCGCCTTTTTGAAGGGAGCTTCAAAAGGGGATTCAAGTGTTCCACTAGCATTCGGAAAGAAAGGGAGACAAGCAATAAGCATGAGTCAGGATAAGTATAAAATATCAATTTTATTCAGAAAATTACATTATGTTAGTAATGGCCGGCAGCAAGATTTCCAAATGATCAAAAAGCAGTTTGGTAGGAAGTGGGTCCAACAGGTATGTGGTCCTCTTTGGAGACTTAAGCAGCTTCTCAACTTCCTCTTGGGTGAATGTTTGAAATTGCACAAGATCCTCAATTTCACTTGATGTCTTGGGAGGCAGATCATCATGTTTGAAACCATCCTTGTTCTTTGCGATTTTATCCTCAAAATAACCTGATAAAGAGTCAGCAAGAGTCTTCTTGCAAGTATGATCCGGTAACTTAGGATCATCTTCTGTACCGAGCAGTTGCTTCATTAAATTATGAAGTTTACCAGGATTCCCTTCCATTCCCTTTATCCTATTTGTAGTCACTTCCACATTTTCTGTTAATCCGGTTGAGATCATTCCTAGCACTCTTGTAGATCTGTCGATGTACTTCAAGGCCAGACTTTCGCCACTGACGTTCAGCTATGCCACGTTTACGTTTAGCCTTCAGAACACGTTCATCAAATCAGTATGAGCTTTCCCGATCACTCACTTTCTTTGTAACGACTGGAGCATGTTTCTGAAGAACATTTGTCAGAGTTTCATTGCAAAGTTGAACCAGTTCATTCACATCCTGCGGTGGATTACATACAAGTTCAGAATGAGCAATATCTCTTCTAAACTCTTCAACGTTCATATTATTTACATTCCGACAGTAAATAGTCCTTGTGGAATTCTTTGGTTTCATCATATTCCAGGACATTGTTATCACAAAATGGTCCGACAATTGCATATCAGTAACTGTAGTGTCCATTATGATGTGACCATTCTCAGATGATATAACCCAATCCAGGGTAGGACCATTCTCAGATGACATAACCCAATCCAGGGTGACCATTCTCTAGACGACTGTGTATTACACAAACATACCTTTAGATAAGGTTGGCACGAATTTGGACGGACACGATTCAAGTTTGAGAAGCACTGTTTTTGTGAAGAACTGGGAGATAAATACAATACGATACGATTATCGTGATATGGTTCGGGTTCTGCAATATATTGGGGCCATCCAGACTTAGCTCCCTTTGAATTATCTGCCCTTATTCCATAACAACAAATGTGCTCTGAGCCTCTGAAAGTGCCAAATATACTTTTATTTCTGTAGGTTTCATGTAATATTTTACAAGTGGAAGTGTCTTTATAAGTGGCACCCAAACTGCCAAATATTTTACCAAACGATTTAAGTTTTGTGGGTTTGAATGGTTTCATATGTGACGTTTTGGAGGAATTAAGTGGCCTCAAATAGACCAATCTTTTAATAAAAGCAAGATTTAAGGTTTGTCAAGATGACAACTTCTTGTTGTGAATAACACGACGTTTCAGAGTGTATGCTTGCTCCTTCTTCAGGTCATGAAGGAGCAAATATAAACTCCGAAACGTCGTGTTCTTCACAATAAAGAAGTTGACATCCATAAATCTTGCTTTTCTTATGCATTCAACTTATAAATGCCCTTCAAAGATTTGACCAATCTTTTATTTGGACTTATTAGTAGAACCTCTAGCTCTGAGTGACCATTTCACAATTCACAATTTTGTTATTTTCATAATGGGTCATATGTTATCAATTCATCATAAAGGCCAAAGTCAAATTTGTACCACTGTATAATGACATTCTAGTCAAGGATCTTAGCTATTGGAGGTCACATGAGATTTTAAGCTCAAGTAGTTCACCTAAATCATTTTTTTTTCAGTTTGCAATACGTCCATGTTAACACATGTTTAAATTGGCATTGAATCTGAATGAATCACTGACATACAGTAACAATAATTACATACTGCATTGAAGTGTATTCTGTTGAAGCAAACAACACTGACCATGAAAATCATGTTATACTATTACCTTTATCATTATGTTCGCAAAACTTTGTTGCAATACAGTACTTCAATTAAACATTCTACATTAAGGCTCTATATCATTTTTTTATCTGTAAACCATTGGCATACAGCCATACACAATGGGGACAGGGAGCCTGAAAGTATGGTGTAACAGCAACTAAGAAGATGATGTCACACACAGAGAGCTGTTATGAATTTTTGATGTACGCACTTGGACAGAAACCTTCCAGTCAATATATCACAATATGTATTGTAATATCTCTTAAATTATTGAAATATATCGCAATATGACCTGCCTGAGTTTAGTTTTACGCCGCTTTTAGCAATATTCCAGCAATATCACGGCGGGGGACACCAGAAATGGGCTTAACACATTGTGCCCATGTGGGGAATCGAACCCGGGTCTTCGGCGTGACGAGCGAACGCTTTAACCACTAGGCTACCCCACCGCCCCTATCGCAATATGAGAATCAGGGCAATATCCAGTCCTATTAACCAAACTGTCAATTCCGTAGTTATATATTAAATGACGATGCAACTGGGTTGCCAACGGAATAGGAATGAAGGCTTAACAGTAAAACGAGGCCGATCAAATTCAAAAGTATGTTTTTCTTCATACGCGCTAAACTTCTGCACCGTAAAACTTCGACAACGAAGAAGAGTACGAAATTACTGATTGAAGCGCTCATAATATGTGAGGCAAAGTACGATTGATGACAGTCTAAGTAAATTTAGGCTCTGCTATACAGTATAGCAGTGTAACGAATAATACTAAGCCTAGGTTTACTTAGACTGGATTGATGATGACTCATCGCAATTTGCAACTTAAGGTTTCAATTTGTTAATCACCTGAGATACCACTGCACTATCAGGTACTAGACAAAACATGCTTTATGGAGATATGGGACGTTTTACACCAATGTCAGAACGCTCAAACTATTTCCTACTGGCCTGAAATTGAACCAGACTAATGGTTGGTTGGTACACACTATCAACCAAGTCATCTAACCTGAGCTTCCCATTTGTTGTCATCTAAGGTACTCTATGGGGACCAATTCTGTGGGATTTGATTTCATATTTTACATGTGTCGGCGTGTCAAAGGTGGGTCCAACAAAAAAATCCCTCTGCAGTGTTTAGGGAGGAGTGATAATAAACTCTGTCAAAAAGAAACGCAACCCTGTATTTTAGAGATTTTTGATCTGAAGTTTTAGGACGACACGGCATTTTTTTATTATTTAAGACAGAAGTCTGAAATTTGGCAGAATAATAACCCAGATGGGCATGTTTAAAATTGTCATTTCAAAAGTCATCTCACAGACACCAGTTTGTCACCAGGGGCGTCTTTCTCAGTATCTCGTATGAGCACCACGCGCTGCAATCACTGCACGGCATCTCCTTGGACAAGAACGGATAAGACGCCGGATTCTTTCCTGGGAATGGCTCTCCACTCCTCCTGCAGTGCAACGGCGAGCTGTTGCAGCGTCTGTGGCGGCGGCTGACGTTGACGTACGCGTCGATCAGAGTATCCCACAGGTGTTCAATAGGGTTGAGGTCTGGTGATTTAGAGGTCATGGCAAGACATTGACGTTGGAATTCTGCAGAAAGTTCATTGTTGCACGTGCAGTATGAGGCCGGGCGTTGTCCCGTTGAAAAATCTGTGTCTGTTGGTCAATAATCGGGAGAAGGTGAAGCTCTAACACGTGGTTGATGTAACGTTGGGCTGTCAGGTTCCCTGGAACGATCACCAAGTCTGATTTCTGGTTGTATGAGATGGTTCCCCAAACCATGACGCTTTCTCCGCCAAATCTGTCCACCTGTCGGACGCAGATGGGCGCAAAACGTTTATGACGTCTTCTATACAGACGCTGTCTTCCGTCGTGACGTTGCAAAGAAACGTGATTCATCAGAAAACCAGATTCGCCTCCAGTTTTGTAAAGTCCGTATCCTTACGTTGTTGCACCACCTGAGTCGTCGGCGTCGATGTAGGGGGCGTAGTACAGGTCCAACAACTGGTCTACAGGCACGTAAACCCGCTTCTTTCAGACGGTTCCTAATCGTTTGAGCTGACACTCTCCTCAAACCTGGTATTTGTGTGGCAGTCACGGTTGGTAGGGCATGCCGATTACGCAGGTGATGGACCCGGATGTACCGATCTTGAAGGGGTCGTGATTCTTGGCCTTCCACTTCTCGGGCGATCGTTGGTCAAATTGAAGTTGTTGTAGCGGCTCCAAAGTCGGGATATCGTTGTTTTGTGAACATTTAGGTGCCGTGCAACAGTTCCAAAACTTTCTCCGGCTTGAACACGACCAATGGCGATATTTCGGTCGGCAGCACTCAATCGTGGCATTTTTTAACACAGCTTTTCGGCGACAAATGAATGAATATAATACGGAAGCACATGGGCTTTTATACACCCTACATTAACTGCCATTTTCATGATTTGCATGTGTTTTTTGTGCGAAGTCACCATGAGGGTCATTTCATGCGTTGTGACGGAATAAGCAATAAAATACACTTATGCGTACAAATGCAGTTGTTTGGATGGTAATCTTCATTAATTACGTGTATCATTTCAATACATTCGAATAAAATTTAGTTTGGAAGCAATAACTTCATTCAAACGAATTTTTTCATATCTGAGGACAGGGGTTGCGTTTCTTTTTGACAGAGTTTAGGGAGGGGAGTGATAATATTATATGAAAGTGACAAAAGGCCATGATGAAAACAGACAGTAAATTTCTTCACTGGACTTGTTTTTGCATTAAAGTCTTGAAGCTTTCTCAAATGTAGTGTTATCTACTGGATCCTGAATGGACAGGGATATCCACTCAACTGTTAAAATTCAACCAAACATTGCAAGAACTCTATTTAGCTGATTGCAAGCTTATGTAGGATTTACTACTGGGATTTCCCGTATTTAAGCCCTGGGCTTAATAACGGAAAATGACCCCCTCGTTAACAAATATAAACCCCAAAATTAAGCCCAGGGCTTAAATTCAGGAAATGCTTGTAACTGAAGAAAATTATTCTAAGACACAGTAAAATGGAATGAACTTTAATAATGACCCATAACATCAGAAAAGCAAAAGGACCTGACAACCATGACGGCATTGTGTTGAAGGAGTGCAGACTTCAACTGTGTACAGTTTTCACTAGATTGTTTCAATTCTCAGTGAATACACACGTTATTCCTTCGGTCTGGAAAACATCAGAAATTGTACCAGTTCCTAAAAAGACACAACCTAAAGAACTCAACGACTACAGGCCAGTTGCTCTCACATCTATAGCAATGAAGTCGCTGGAACGCATCTTGTTGAGACATCTCCGTCAGGAAGTTGCCGACATACTGGACCCGCTTCAGTTCGCCTACAGGTCAAGGAGAGGAGTTGTTTATGCCACACTGTCACTCCTAAATAATGTCTATAAACATCTAGAGACACCTAAGTCATACATCAGGATCCTCTTCGTTGACTTTTCATCTGCGTTCAACACTATCCAGCCACATATCATGATAAAGAAACTGTTACACATGGGCATACCTCATCTTGTGGACAGACAGCAGTACGTGAAGGTTAACGGGGCTGTATCGAGTAAACGGACCACCAACACTGGTGCACCACAAGGCTGTGTAATATCTCCTGTTCTTTTCACCCTCTACACTAATGATTGTGCAAGCTCGAATTCAACCTGTTCAACTGTAAAGTTCGCAGATGATGCAGCAATTGTCGGCAAACTGAACGACACTGATTCTGAAGAACTGTATAAAGAGGACATTAATCATTTTACGACTTGGTGTGCAGAAAACCACTTACTCTTAATTAAATGTCACAAAAACAAAGGAACTGATAATTGACTTTCGGATTAACCCACAGAAATGCTTCCAGTGATATTCAACGGTAAATGTGTTGAGACAGTGTCGGAGTATAAGTATCTGGGAACCTTCATTGACTTTAAGCTGAACTTGAACTCTAAGACTGAAGCCCTATACAAAAAGTGTCAACAACGTCTTCATCTAATGCGTAAACTGAGATCTTTTAATGTTAACCCATCTGTGATGTCATCTTTTTATGTAGCATTTATTCAGAGTATTTTAACATTTTCCTTCCATTGTTGGTACGGGTCTCTCTCAGTTCATCTCAAATCTAAAATAGGCAAAATTGTTAACACTGCAAGTAAAATCGCTGGAGTCAGATTTGAATGTTTATCATCAATATATGAGCGGCAAATCGTGAATAAAGCTGTCAAAATCATATCTGACCGTACTCACTACTAAATTCGGAATACAACCTCCTCCCTTCAGGCCGCCGCTACAAAGTTCCAATTGAGAAACTAAGAGAGCCCGTACATCCTTTATTCCAAGTACCATATCTCTCTAAACAAATGTGAAGCTACCTAAATAAAACATTTCTGTAAATATGTTTGGTATCTCTCTAATGTGTCAGTAGCTCTGCTGATGTAACACAAATTCCTGAAAAGGCATTAAAGTATTATTCTATTCTATATATATATATATACATATTCTTAAAAAGAAAATAGCAAAAGACAAAATCAGAATCTTAAAAAGATACTAACAAAAGCCAAATCTATTTTAAAGAAACAGAATTTATCAAATCCTACTGTGTCTAGATGCAACAGAGGTAACTGTGGAACGTGTCGACATATTGTTGAAGGACACTCTGTAACTTTCACGAGACACGGAGAATTCTATGTAAAACATAATTTTGACTGCTCTTCCAAAAACATAATATATGTCATAACATGCACAGGCTGTAATGAACAGTATATTGGTCAATCAGAAAATTTAAGAGCCCGGGTTCGTGTCCACAAACAACAAATAAAGTGTCCTGAAACCCGATGTATCCCACTGAGTGAACATCTAGATGTCTGTGCGAAATGAAACGATGTTAAATTTACAATATTTCCTTTTTATCAAGTTCAAAATTCGGACAAAGTAAAACGAATTTTAAAAGAACGCTACTTCATAGACAAGTTCAAACCAATGTTAAACCATTGCAAGCTGTGACCTTGTCGCTCTAGAATGTTGTCCCTATTGTGACGACACAATATATATGTAATGACGTCATACTGTAACTACTACAATCTCCCTGAAGAGTAAAGAACGAAACATGCTGGAAAAAGGCATTCTGTTTTTATTTATCTATGTAATATATTATAATATATATTTCTTCTTGTCAAATCTCCTTAATATCTGCCGTTCAACGGCTCTTCAGGTGAACAATGAAAGCTGACTGTCGTCATAGGCGACACATAACGGTAATAGCTATGTCGTCATCATGCGTATGACGTTAGCCGGTTAGTGACAATAGCGGGAGACGTAAAACGTAGTCATGGGTGACAGTAAGGTTACGTTTGTGACGTCATCGTGTTTTTGACGTCATAGTTAGAATAAATAGTGGTGGACGTGTATGCATTATGGTTTCAGTGCACAAATACATACTGAGTTACATTGAGAAAGTTACAAAATTATTCTTTTGTATTAAGCTTAGGTTTAACCAGCCTTATGAACATTTGTTCTTTTTCCATTCGTAATTGTTTATCATTGTTAAACAATTGATACAACGGAAAGATAGTAAACTGGCCATTCCCGCATTCATCAATGTTTTTGCTTACATTTATACATCGCACATTAGGATCTCGAATTTGTTGTCTGTGTACAGTGACTCGGTCCTTTAGCTGCATTCCAGTTTCTCCAATATAATGCTCACCACATCCCGCACATGTTAAAACATATATAACATTTTTGCTGCGGCAGTTCATGTTGGTTTTGATAGTAAATAGTTTGTCTTCACAAAATGTAAGTTTACAGTCTTCAGTTATGATTGAACAAGTTCCACATCGAGGTGTGTGACATTTTGTTACACTGACAGCGTTTGTATCTTGTGAATATTTAGATGGACAAAGGATTTGTTTTAGATTTTTAGGCTGCCTAGTGCTTCGTATAAATTTAGTCTTGGATAAACCTTTTTTCATAGTTTCACTTTTATACAAAATTGGAAGATTTGCTTTTATAATGGGCATAATTGTACAGTTATTAGGATTGTAGGTACATGTACAAACAAATGGAAAAATGTCCACCTCTGTATTTGTTTCTTTTGTTTTCATAAGTGTCTCTCTTGGAACTTTTACTGCTTTATGAACGGCATTTTCAACTACCCCAGTTATATATAAATGGCCTACCTTTAGAATACAGCACCATAAACTTTAAAAATACGTCATAATACCCTTTTACGTAATGTAATGTGATTTTGTTCGAAAGCACGTTCTCGAAACAATGCCCTATGACGCCTCCATGGCAACACGGTTGTCTAGCTCAGCGAGTGCGCATAAGGTCCGCGCACTGGTGTTTCATCTCTACGAACTACAGCGGGTGGCCACAATATTACGTACATTGTCCATATTCTTTAGTAAGTTTAGAAATTAATCTTACTTTGAAACGATCGCGTTTGAAAACTAACTCTCTAAACGTTACCAATCTTAGCGAAATAGTAGAACCGAACACGCCCTATCGTCACGTGACATTCACGCGACTGAAAAAAAGTCGTCTGCTCGCTTCCGTCTGCTATTTTCGTCGACATTGGAAAATCTCAAGACTTGCCTTCGGCCGTTAAAACTATTATTGTAGAACGATATCAGGATGGCCAAAATTGTTCAGCTATTGCAAGACATTTCGGCTTGCCCAGAAGTACTGTTTATTCTTGTGTAAACCGTTTTCAACGAAGAGGCTCGATTGAGAATCGCCATCGAACAGGTCGTGCTGCCAAGGTGTCACGGAGAGGTAGGAGACAGTTGTTTCGGATCGTGAAAGACAATGGCATCGCACCTTTACATGAAATTACCAACATTTTTAATAGGGGTAGAAATTCCCCTGTCTCACGGAGGACAATTAGACGGGTTTTACATGAGAATAAATTTCACAGGCGTATCGTTAGAAAGAAAATAAGAATTCGAGAGAACAACATCAGAAAACGTCTCGCATGGGCAAGAGGGCAAAGGTACAAAACTGTGGATAATTAATGGAATAGAGTAATATTCAGTGATGAATGCAAGGTTATTCTTGGAGAAAATAATCGTGTCTATATTTGGAGACAGCCCGGCGATGAGTGCCTACCCGAATGCCTGTGTCCAGGTCGGCAGCCTCGCGAGTGGGTTTGATGATATGGGCTTGCATTACTTGGCATGGTGTCGGAACTTTGACTGTTGTTAACGGCAATATAAATGCCCAGAAATATATAGACATAATTGATTCTCACCTCTGGCCTGTTGTAGCACGTCATTTTCCTGGAAATAATTATATCTTCCAAGACGACAATGCCCCTGTGCATCGGGCCCGAATTGTACAGAACTATAGACAAACAATGGCATAAATGGCATGGTATGGCCTGCACAATCACCGGATGCAAATATAATTGAAAATTGTTGGTTGATGTTGAAAAACAAGTTGGCCGCACGCCGACAACATATTCAGTCGGCAGCTGATCTCGAGAGAGAAATCAGGGATATCTGGCAAAACACGCCGGTTAACTACATACAGAACTTGTACAGATCAATTCCACGGAGAATAGTGAAAATTCTGAGGAACAAGGGTCATATCACCAAGTATTGAGGTAAGTCACCCTTTATTTCATGCTCTATCACCATTTGAATAAACCGCGCTGACAGGAGGCGTCGCACTCGGCCGCCATCAATGAACGTAATATTGTGGCCACCCGCTGTATGTCATTGCATATGTCCAACGATGTTGAGAGTTTCCAGTAGCTGTATACCGGCGGATGCGCAATTTTTTGCAAGCACCAGTTTGAAATATTTTTCTTTTTTTCACTAATACGCTCATATTTATTTATATTACGGGGTGCTGAGGTGTTATGTTTTGTGTATTATTGTATTTTGTATTTTTTAAATTTAGCGAGAATGCGTTACACCGGTCTATATTATATATATTCGATTATTCGCAATTTTGGTCAATGTAATTATTTAAATTATGTAAATATATTTTATATTTCGGTTTCTAAGTAACAATTAAGTCTAAATGATTTACCAATGTGAACTGACATACATATATATTTTTTTCATTCAGTAATTTGAACCATTACATAGAACTTAGTATTTTATTTTTCGAAGCGGTAATAATGCATTACACTGCACACGTCAGTCATGTTTGTGCCGGTTCGGTCAATACATTTTATTCATTAGGATTATTTCAAGGGGTTCGGGTTCGGGTTTAGGGTCCTAATCCAATATATTAGGTACATGTCCGGTGTAGTACATGAGTACCATTTGTTGTTTTTCCTTTTGCATTTTAATACTGCCGGTTCAGTCAATCCATTCTATTTATTAGGATTATTTCAAGGAGTTAGGGTTAGGGTTAGGGGTTAGGGTTAGCGTTAGGGTTAGGGACCTAATCCAATATATTAGGTAGATCTACATGTCCGGTGTAATATGTGAGTACCATTTGTTGTTTTTCCGTTTGCATTTTAATACTTTTTTTCACACAAAAACGGGAAACGAAAAACGTCGAAAGTACACTATGAAATGGTTTAATGTAGAAATTTGGGGCTAATGGAAATTGGCCTGGAATTGCACTCAAGCCTCTTTCACACGCAACATTTCTTCAGTAATGATTCGACGGCTAACTCACCCTCGTGCCGTCACTACACATGCTCATGTCGTGCGTGAGCACCTTCGGTCAGCGCTTGCCAACGTGTGCGTAATTCGTCGGCAAGGCTTCCTCTCCTCTTCTTCATTGGATTCGGAGTTCAACGGAAATTATTCCACCAACCCTGGTCATCGTCGACACTGTTTAACAATGCCATTCATGACATTTATCGGGAGGTGTGTGAATTTGACAAAGGGGAGACTGCCTTGAAAGCTTTTCAAAAAGGGACAACGTCCTTCCTCCATGCAATCCAACACCTACCAGCCTCGGCGACCGTCTGTTCGGCGTGCCAGAAACACAACGCCGTCTCGTGGCAGGGGATGTGGTGCCAAGCCTAGATCAGACAGGGGAGGATATCAACGTCGCTGTGCTCCCGCCCAGGGCGACGGGCGTAGAGGCAAGTGAAGTGAGGGACATGCACGACTGGACACTCCCACCTCCAGTCGTCCCAGATTATCCTACACCGGTAGGTGGGAGAATAGGTATCTTTTGGGAAAATTGTTCCATCCTAGAGGATCCACACGTCACCGATATATTGAGGCAGGGGTTTCGGCTCCCCCCTCCTCTCCGATCCACCTCTGACGCTGTTCCCGCTCCGGCACAATCACTCCCAGATTCAACACGACCTCTTAGCGGAGAACATAGCGATTCTGTTGGAGAAAAGAGCCGTCGAATTACTCCTGTATCCCGTCACAACACCAGGGTTGTATTCTCCAATATTCTAAGTGCCGAAGAAAGGGTCCACGAAAATGAGGATGATTCACAATCTGTCCTATTTCAACGAGACTTTCCTGGAACGTCCTCCGCACTTCCGAATGACGTGCCTTGAATACCTCAATCTATGGTATGCGTAAACGACTTCCTCATCAGCCTGGACCTGCAGCAACAGGAAGTACCTGATCTTTATTTTCAACAATCAACATTTCCAATGGGCTGTCCTCCCATTTGTAATTTCAACGGCCCCGTGGTTGTTCACGCGTATCACAACTCCTATTTCCCGGTATCTGCATTTGAGGGGCATCAATTTCGACCCGTACCTGGACGATTGCCTTATGCACCTGTTAGACCATCTGCTTCTTATACAACAACGGAATTTCACCCTTCGTCTGTTGCGCCAACTAGGTTGGCTGGTCAACTTGGACAAATCGGAGCTTGTCCCGTCTCACACACTGACATTCATCGGAGGCCATTTCCAGACGGACAAGAACCTAGTTCAGATTCCTCTGGACAGGTGGGAAAAGATTCAGTCTCTGATTCCATGTGAGCTCTCCGAACCTCTGTCTCTCCGAGAGTGGCAGGCACTCTTGGGATTGTTGACGTCGGCGCAGGATCTTACCAGCAGAGGGCGTCTTCAACTTCGTCCTCTGCAGCGTTTTCTTCAACCATTCATTCGTCGGGCAGACGTTCATCAAGGGTTTTGTCTTCCACCTCAGTTACATCGCTATCTTCTGTGGTGGACTCGCCCATTGAGCGTCTTAGGAGGATTCTCTTTGACAGAGCGGCCTCCGGATTACCAACTGTTCGTGGACGCCTCTATGCAGAGTTGTGGTGCTCACTTACACGATCAGACAGCCACCGGCCTTTGGTCGGGTCAACACCAAAGCTGGCATATAAACAGTCTGGAGTTGGAGGCCGTGATCCTCGCTATCCATCACTGGGCGCATCGGCTACGAGGAACTTGGCTTCTGGTGGCCACAGACAACACCACGGTGGTATGGTACATCCGGAAGCAAGGGTCGACACGCTCACAGTTGCTTCTCGATCAGACTTTTCGGCTCTTTGAACTGGTCGATGATCTCCACATTCTGTTGAGATTTCGGCATATTTCGGGGGTGCTGCAATATACTAGCAGACGCTCTCTCGAGACCCGACAGGGTTGCTCCCACGAAATGGATGCTACACAAGGAGGCCTTCACTCTCCTAAGTCACGCACTGGGTTCTCCAAACATGGATCTGTTTGCCACCAGCCAAAACCATCAACTGCCAGTGTATATGTCTCCAGTCCCAGATCCAGCGGCTTGGGCGGTGGATGCTCTCAGCCTATCGTGGGAGGGGCTGTACGCGGATGCGTTTCCGCCACCAGTTCTACTACACAAAGTTCTCGCAAAAGTCAAGGTGACAACTTGCCTGCGACTGATTTTGGTCGCCGGCCAGGAACTGGTTTCCCGTTCTAAAAAGTCTAATGGTAGGAAATCCCTTCCCTCTACCCACGTGGAGGAACGTTCTCGTGCACCCTCACAGCCGTCTCCCGCATCCTGCTCCAGATCAGTTCAATCTGCACGCATGGACTATTTGCAGAAAGCACTGAGTGCTAAGGGGGTTTTCGGCCAGTGCGACGGCGCACAGAACTTCTACTAGACGCTTGTATGACGACATTGTATGGTGCACCTTATGAACCTCTTGAGAACGCTTCCCTCGCTGATTTATCCAGGAAGATGGCTTTTCTTTTGTCTTTAGCGACTGCGGCTAGAGTGGGTGAGGTTCACGCCCTTGACGTGACTAGGGTCAAGTTTGAACGTCGCCGTCATGGTTCTGTGCATTTGGGTCTGTGTTGGGATTTCATCGCTAAAACCCAACTACCAGGTCAACCAGGTCAACCTGATCGACAGTTTTCCATTCCGCCATTATCATCTATTGTTGGCACTGAAGACGATGCTGAATTGCTTTTATGCCGATTCGTGCGCTCAAAACTTACATTGATCGCACCAAAGGCGTCCGTGGTACAAGGAAACGGTTATTTCTTCCCCTATCCCGGGCGTCACTGTCAGATGTCAGCAAAAAACACAATTGCCTTAAAGAACGACCATTCTTCAGGCATATAAAGCGGCTGGGCTGGACCCTCCTACGTCCTCTCATCCACACGAGATTCGAGCACTTGCTTCGACTATGGCACTTCACAGTAATTGTACTGTGTCATCCATTATGCAAGGTTGTTTTTTGGCGGTCGGACACAGTTTTTTCCAGTCATTATTTGCGTGACATGGCTGTCAAGGACGTTAACGATGTCCACAGCTTCGGACCATTGGTGGTTGCTCAGCAACTTGCCATTCCCCGAAGAAAGTGACCCTCCTGCATTGTGTTGTCTTCCCACGGACCACCATGTGGGGAATGAGTTGTTTTTCTTCAGAAACAACTAGGTATGCCAGTTAAGGAGTTATCCTTGTATTTCAAGTCCATACTTTCTACTGCATTCCTTCAGCTTCGCCAGCTTTAAAGTTAGTGGTTTCTTTTCATTTAAGACTCGGTCTTATTTGCGAATTACCACTGTACCTGATCGTCACTCGCCGATTCGCTCTCTGTTATAGGCGCATTACCAACGCTTCCCGAGCACGGGATTTACGGATTGAGCTGGCTGCTATTACCTTCCAGCCTGTCGGATAAAAGTGCAGGAAGTAAGTAGTACAGGATTAGTAGGTCACATGCAACCAAAAAAATCAAACATAATTAAAACACAGTTATCACTTATTCATGACATATAATATACATTGCTGGTTATGAAAAAACAAATAAACAAAATTATAAGCGTACAATCGCAAATCAAAAGTGCAATATTTTGTACTTGGGTTTACTTCCCAAGAAACGAAGCAGCCGGGATACCGAACCCAGTCAGAGCGGGTGGGTGTGCACTCAGTGTAACAGCTGGCTCATTTGCAGATGTCCTCACGGCTCATTGTGTGTGTATATATAGAGATGTTGGGTTTTGTAAATACATGTACATGCTCATTTTTTGTGTATAACATTTCGCAATCAACAGACATCATAACATGTCATGTGTAAAAGTATCACACCTGCCTGTCTGTGTAATTACATAATGTGACAGAGACCGAACTCGGGCCATAAATCAATGCGTTTTGTTTATGGTGTATAGCCTGATAGGTGTTAAGTTCAAATTGCATGTGGTCATATAAAAAGCTCACGCCTGTGAAATATCAACAAAACATTAGAAAAATAGCTCACACCAAAGCATCCACCGAGAAATCACCGGACAACCCGCTTCCAAGCTGCGCGAACCTATTTCACTGCGCATGTGCTATGAGCGCAGCCCAGCTGTTGAAACCACTTAAATTCCCCCAAGCGCTTGGGGAAAATTAGTGAATCGTTTGAACTACGATTTCGCGCGGTTTTTTTCATCGCTTTATTTTTCAACTTTATAGGTTGAATTTGCATTTTTGATGATTTGTTTCGGTAAGTCCATACCGAAAGGTATCAGAATCTGCAAAGTTGTGTTTTACGTTGCATGTGACTTTAATTTAGTAAAATCTAAATATTTTTTATATTTGTATACTTATCCTGCACTACTTATGATAAGGGCCCACCCTGCGCTATCAGCTACCTCCCCGCTTATTTGCCATCTGTGGGTTATTTGGCAATAATCTGAGGTGGCTGACGTCACCTTCAGGTGACGCATGCGCAGACGAGTAGCAGCCGAGACCAGGAAGTGATTGCAGTTCTACGTCTTTTAACATCGTCTGGCAAGCCACGCCTTTTCGAGCCGTAAGCAATAAGTGCAGGAAGTAAGTAGCGCAGGATAAGTACACAAATATAGTTTTTTTTATAGATTTTACTAAAATTGCATATTGAAGTTGTTGACGGCCTGTGAAAAGAAAATGCGCACCACGAGGTTTGGATTGTGAAGGCAGGCAACATGTTGAAACATTTCCTCACGCCTCTGGCACGTTTGCATCATATATGTTTACTTTCATCGTTAAAGACTGTATGGATGGTTTGAATAGACCGATCCAGTCTCGGCCGATAAGCCCCGCCCACTTCGTTTTTGACGTTAGGGGGGACAACCACGGACTAATCACAATGGCGTCACCGCCGGCGAAACGTACGTGATTGAGAACGTTGTTGATGAATTTTGCTTGTAGTACGTTGGTATCCGTCGTTTGTGAATGATATTTAAAGACGAAAGTTATACGTACTTTATTTTTAATATATTTTAGTTGACAGATTGTAATTGGCGAGTGAAAATGATTTGCATGCTCGATGAAAAATCGCCAGCTGCTGAGTGAGAATAAGAAGCGTGTTTCCTTTCGAACCAAATAACATGTCTGGCAATTCACGTCCGTCTAAGATGTTAGCAGGGAAAGGGTAACTGAATTATGTTGTTTGGGTTTTTTCAAAAATTCCCATCGTAATATTACAAAAACCGTGAACACAGCCACATGTTCAAGTTGGAGATCGTTTCGGTATCTATAAATAGATTGTCAAAACTGCGCGTGGCGCCTTTATTTATTTATACCTTGTTCAAATTTAGTTAAATCAATAATGTGAAAACATGGGTTTCTACCTTTTAATGAACTAAGCAGAAAAATATGTCCCGCCTACTACTTCGTCCACCTTATTTGTCTATATTTGTAAACAAATAAATCACTGCATATCCTATTTGATCTTATTTGGGAATCTGGAAAAAGGTTATTGGGCTTGTAAACAGTATGTTTCCATGGATGTATCTGGACATACCCAGAAGCAAATATTCAGCAGCTAATCTGCAGCAATTCTCAGTATAATTTCTCACTTCAAAATCTGTACACAATCCTAAAATGACACTGAATATAAGGAAATCCATTTTTAAATCATCCTTTCCAATATATTTTTCTATGTGTACTTTGTTGTGGTATCATAATTTACAAACTTCCACGATACCGGGCTTCATGAACTGCCAGCATTTACGTACAGTTATGTCACACCACAATAACACAAAGAAGATCCATGATATAGTCTTCACCTGTACACTGACCCATCTTCCAGAAATAGGAAACATGTGATGCAAAATCTTTGAACAGAGGATCCACAGCTATCCAAACAATTAACTAGCATTGAAATAGAATGTTACACAAAATACATATATACTGCTTTTTCTTCATAGATATTTAACTGCTAACTACTAATGTAAATAAGGTGTAAAGAATATATCATAAGTTCAAAGCTTTTCGTCAATAAAATTACATATTGTCATTATTGCTTCTTAAACAATGATAATCTTTGTTTTATTAGATCTGAGACCATATCCCTAAGGGACATAACACTAATTTTGATCTATTTCCTTTTCTGAGATACTTACTAGTGTTATCAAAAATATATTTAAGTTGTTTCCAAATTGGTAACAAAATAAAAGTTTAGGAAAACACACATGAAAATGTCCTGAAGCTTTCACCTCCTTCAAACCCGTGTGCAATTTAATATGAAGCTCATTTTCCAAATAACCATCAACAAACCTTGAACAATTTGTCCAAAACCAACATCTTAATAAACACTACTTTGGCTCAAATGTCTTCAAATAATGGTAACCTCCTCAAAAGCTGATGATTTCTAAGAAGTTTTAAATCAAATCTGGGATAAATATATGTTTCAATATTCATTCCAGTTACATGACTAGTCAACTGAAAATTTTGTTATTCTGTTCCAAGACTGAATAATGCCTAACCAGGGTGTGACCTTTATTTTTTTTCAAATTCTCTGGATGTTGAAATTTATTATCATGAGCTTGATACTAGTAATCATTTTCAGAATAATCCTTTTAGTAAATATATTATTTAAAAACCCCAAAGATATCTTACAGCAGGAGCCAACAAACTGAGTTAATTAGTAGCAAGTGATTGTTCTGCCAGGGTACATATTTAGTGTTTGTTTGCCTAGCTCTGCCTTAAAATCACATGAAACTAATATGTCAGTCAATTAAGTAGTTATGTTATTATTTATTATTTTTATTACCTTTCCACGTTTACTTAAGGGCCTTAAGATTCTAAAACATACCTTGCTGTCATTTCCAGTGAATTATAATTAAAATGACAATTATGTTATTACTCCTAAAATGTACCAGTGCACCTCCCCTACATGTTAAAATTATGTTGTAACAAAAATTCAAAAGAAATAATGTTCTCATAGTTAAGAAATACACTTTTATTTCACTCCGTCCAATATTCCAGAAAGTCACTATTCTTCTCACATAGTTTTCATTTCTGATCCACATGGAGTAACCTAATTCAATTCAAGGTCCCATCTCATTATAGAAATTCTGAAATATTTATGGCATGGTTTTATAGACACTCATTTGAATTAATTTTGTTATTGGGATGTTGTCTGATAGGCAACTGCTGACACTGACTATGTTTCCGTTTGAATAAAAAAACCATTATTCCTGGAATATTTTGCACTAATAACAGATACTGTACTGTAGGCTTTCAGGTTGTGTTTTGAAACTTTAAAACATCCTATAATGTGTGACAAATTTAAGAAAATCTAAGGGCGATGGAAACAACATCCATCCCATTGTTCTTTAATGTAACAAGTTCTGCTATTTCGATCGACCGTAACCAAAATTTGTTTACATTGTGTCATGGCTTTCTCGCCTGTCTCATTTCAGCTTTATGGTGTACCAACTCAATGCCCAGTATTGACAAAACACGTTAAGCAAAAACAATTCTGTAGTTACAAGAATTTCCCGTGTTTATAACACTTGCAAAGTCTTCAACTGCTATTTGTTGTCATCTATTGGTAATGATTTTGCACATGTGCGAAAGTGTGTAAATTCATGCAAATTCTCACCCTCAAGCAGACCGTAGGTTTCGTGAGCGATGATACAGACATTTCATTGATCGTGAGGCCTATCGCGCTCCTTGATCCGCCTCAAATCTTTTGTCTTGGCCGTAATTGTCGTGTTAAAGGTACACATCAAATCGCAGCAATATGTAAGAGATATAGCGAGTGTGAATGGCATAATTCGAAGCACATCGCTTCCGAGGCATCGTTTGACCCGGAAATAAGTCTGACAAATCCACAAAGCGCGCCCGGCCTGCTGATTGGCCAAAATTGACGCATGCGCCAGTTTTGATTGACAGACTGGATCGGTCTATTAACGGATTGCCAGTGGAGAGTTAACCACGCCCCCAAAAGAAAGGGAGATAACTCTCAAAAGGTCCAACAACATAGCTGTCAAAACCAACTGTCAAAATGGCAGTCGTGATAACGTTTAGAGACATTCCCGATGATATTGGCCCGAAATATTTGCCTTATGAACCTCCTTTGCGGCAAAAACAACGTGGAGTGGCTTTTAGTTCGGCCTCATACCTTTATTCCGTTACTTTCCATTCATGTTGTGATAATATCATGTCAATTTGCGGGAGGATTTATAGAAGTCAACGGAAAACCGAAGCTCCTCATGTAATCAACTTGTCCCTTGACAGAATTCACAAATCGTTCACTGACGCCCATTGTAGCTGCAAATGTGGGTGAGTAGTACACGTAATAACTTCGGGTGCCTTTCCAATTTATGGCATAAATCTGTTGGGGTTTTATAAGCGGCATATATAGATATCAAATCAATTACACGTCTGTGTGCCGTCCGTTTCAGTTGTTGACAATGAAACCAATGTTATCCCATATAATTACGTTAAATTTCTATCATCGTGTAAGAAACAGATCTGTAATAAATGTAAGAGGTAAATGCAATATCTGTTATTAGGCATTGCGGGAATAAAACCATGTAAATGTATTTTCTTCTCAATTATATTATATACTGAGTCAAAAAAGAAACTTCACATTCTTTCTTCAGGGCACTATAAAAGAACACGAGATGGTAAGATGGTTAAATTGTTATTATTTCATTGCTGAGATCTGTGTGATGTACTCGATACACTGACAGTGCCATAATCAGTTCCATTAGGCTACACCGCCGTTCCAAAACATGGGAATACCGAATGTCAAGTCACAAGAATAAAAATGCGAAATTTCTCAGTTCAATATCGTGTATGGCCGCCCCGCGCATTCACCACTGCCAAACACCGTCTCCTCATCGACTGCCTGATGCTTGTGAACACGTGGTTGGGGATTCTGCGCCATTGCTCTTGCAAGGCAGCGCCAAGTTCCTGCAAATTCTGAGGTTGGTTCCTAAGACCACGAAGCCTTCTCCCAAGTGCATCCCAAAGCGTGCTCTATTGGATTAAGGTCAGGGGACCTCGATGGCCAGTCCATGACGTTGATTCCAGCGTTTTGAAGGAAATTTTGTGTCAACATCGCGGTATCGCGGCCCGAGCATTATCATGCTGGAACTGTAGACCTGGGCCATGAGCGCCATGAAAGGAACGAGTTCAGGGGTGAGCACCTGGTCGCGTAAGCAGCAGCTGTGAGGTTTCCGCGGATGACCAAAAGTCGGGAACGGTTGTTCCCACAGAAAGCACCCCACACCATGCAACTTCCACCCCGAATCTGTCGACTTCCTGTACACAACATTGGGCATACCGTTCCGGCGTCGTCTCCAGACTCTATGCCTGCCGTCCCGCGAATCTGAGGGTAAACCTGGATTCATCGCTAAAGGCGACTTCGATTCCAGTCTCTCTGGGTCCATTGGAGGTGGCGTTGGGCCCACAGCAGGCGTTGGCGTTGATGAAGCGGCGTCAATATTGGCCCACGATATGGGCGTCGAGAATGGAGATTGGCAGCCATAACCGATTTCAAATGGTCTGTGAGGACAGTCGACCTCTAAACATCTCAGCCCTGGTTCGTGTAGCCGGCAGAAATCTGTCACGTAGGTGGCGTAGGGACGATTTGACGGTCTTCTGCTCGTGGACGTCACACGTGGGCGACCGACCTTAGGCGATCAGAAGTGGTGCCAGTTTGTTGCAGACAACCTCACAAGTCATACACAGTACGACGACTGCATCCCATTGCTCTTGCGACGTCAATAACTGATCTTCCCGCTTGCAACATGCCAACGGCACGTTCACGTTGCACATTAGACAATCGTGGCATTTCAAGTACCGTTAGAACTGTGGTTTAAAAGTGTTTTTTCAATTCTTGAGGCCAATGCAAACACGTGCATATGAAGAAAACTTCGATGCGAAGATCACGTGATCGACTGCACGTGCAAAACCTGATTTGGCACTAACGTCGAATGGATGCACGACGAATAGATGGGTTTGAGTGGGTTTTGCTAACGTTTTTCTAGAGTCAAAAGAAAGGGATCCCATTTCGGATACATAGATGTATCATCAGAGAAAAATTATTCATTCTTTTTCAAATTACATTTTGTGAAGTTTCTTTTTTGACTCAGTATATATTCCTGCTGTCAATCACAGTTCTGTAACAAATTTATTCACATTATTCTCTTCAGTGCAAGTGGAAAGTGTTCCCATGTACTGGCACTTGTCCCGATACTGGAAGGCTGGAAGATATCAGGCTATCAAGCCATTCCTTCACAGCCCTCTTCAACTAGCCTGCCTCAGCAGTGGGATAAACCAAGGGGACCAAAGATTGAATCTGAAGCAGTGACACAGATAATTATTGCCAGGCCTGGAAATCTTAATAGGACAAGGAGACCTGTGATGGCCACATTCAATGACAACAGGTGATGTTATTATATACTTAAAGTTTTATTTCAGATTCTGAACTTGTTTTATGAAAATGATGTCTCATAATGCAAGCATTATCTATATGACATTTTTACTCCATGATCATCAGATATTTCCAAGGTAGAAAATACTCATCACAGTTTAGAAAGCAATATTAGATGACTATTGAGCAGTTGTTTGCATAAATATTACAGTTCAGTTAAGTGAACAAGGAACAAGAGCACGTACAAAATATTCATTCCCATTGCACGTTTTTAACATACACAAATACAATATTTGTGACTAATACTTTTTGTACTTGCAGGAAAGTTCAAATACAGGAGTCTGACATGTCTCTGCTGCACAGTATGAAGGGATTCCCTATTTCATACCTGACAGATACATGTACCAGCACCAGTCAGACAGTTCACACACCAATAGGTCCTCAGGTTGTTGGATCAACTCTTGGACATCAAGTAAGTAATCTTTATCTTGAGAATTAAATATGGCATAAAACAGCACACAAACCAAATTTGATTTACTGAGGAAAACAAACTTAAATGCAATTTTTTACCAACAGTTTTGAATTTTTTACCCTTCCAATGGCATTTTCAACCACCACTCTCTGTGTTGCAATTTTCACTGTTTCTGCCACATCAGACACATGCATCTGACCTTTACCTGGTGCAAAAGGGGGAATGTTGAGGTGTAATCCAGTGGCCCTTATTTTCTATGTTAAAGCCCTTGTCTGCCATCAAACCATCTCTTTAAGTTTCCCACACTTAACCATTTCTCTGAGGAGGGACAGATAACTACTTTTTTCAGTTAATTCTTTGTCTGATATCGCCCCAGAAAACAGCATTGATATGAATGTAATTGAACCTCTTGGATCCACACCAATGAGACCTTTCAGGGTAGTACTTGATTTGTAATCTGAGTATGTGTGACTTTGCCTTGTCAGTGAAGAGGGTCTGAATTTTTATTTCTGTTCCATCGATGATACTTAAAGTGTTTGGAAATTCCTGGCGAAATTTTGAAGGCATATGTTGCTGCAAACCATCACGGTGAGGCAAAATTGACACAGATCCAAACCTGTAATACAAGTAATTCATCCAATTTGAAAACGCAGTACTGCAATCTTGGGGTGATATCAGAAACAACTTTGAGAGATGTTTAAAATCAAAATTCTGTCTAAGTTTGATCAGAACAAGCAAAAACTGGTCTTCAAGACCCATACACTTCAAACTGCTAACTGTTCTGGTAAATTGAAAAGGTTCATCTTCAGCATTGCCAGGGACAACAAATTTATATCTTTTCTGAAACTGTTCATAGGGAAATCCTGTGTAATACTTGTAATCGTTTTTCTCTATATTTTTACAAAAAGAATACACATCATGCTTAACATTTTTAGCACTAATTTTGGTGTTGATCTGCTGGGCACACATGAGCTCCTCCTTTTCTAGGATCAGTTTGGCCATATCTTCTTTAAGTTGCTTGTTCTCTGTAGAGCCAGCATATCCAGTGGCAGAGGACCTGGCAATTACAACTGTTTCAAGCAATAATACATTCTACAGAGAAGAAATGATCTGGCTAGTTTAGGGCACCAAACTCATTATTAGGCCTGAAACAGACTTACCTATTATCAATCTGACTTCTTGTAATGTTTAAAAAATGCTTTGCACACAAAAAAATAAGTTAAGAATGAACACATAGCACCCACAACATACTTGTTTCAATTTGAGATTTAAGCAATAAAAACAGCCTTATTACCTCTGTAACATATTACACTGTATAAAACTAAGTGTGAATAAACAGACTTCTTCTCTTTACAGGCACCCCTAATCAGACCAATAGTGGTTCCAAAGATGGAGGACAGGTGCGGAGATGTCACATTTCCCAAAGATGACAACTTACCCGAACTGGATTCATTTGCAACTTTAAAACATTAGTGGAAAGATTTAGAACTTTCAGTTGACGAGTCCCAGAATTTAGAAAAAAATACAAGATCTCAAAGCAAGTCTGATTTGTGGTACAAATCGAGGAAAGGGCGAATTACTGCTTCAAACTTTGGTCTGCTTATGACTCGCAAAAAACAAATCAATGACACATTTATCAGAAACACCTTTGACAAAAAGAAAATTTCCTCCAATCCAACAACTTATGGGAATTCTAATGAGAAAATAGCTAAACAAATGTACATGAAAAAAACTCAAAATCATCTTCATGACATTGGCTTTGTTGTAAACCCATCTATTCCATTTATAGGAGCCACCCCTGATGCTATAGTGTGTGACACTTCTGTTTCTTGTATTGTGGAAATTAAGTGTCCTTATGCTGTAAGGGACTTTACCATTAATGAAGCCTCCCGTATGACTGGTTTCTTTTTGAAAAAAGAAGGAAAATATTACAACTTGAAGAGAGGTGATAGGCATTGGTATCAGGTACAGGGCCAACTACTTGTAACTGGGGCACCATTTTGTGACTTTGTAACCTACACCAGACAAGACTTTAACATTGAACAGATATATCCAGATAGGAATACCTTGAGGACTATGCTTGAAACTCTGTCACAAACATTTGTCAATCACTTCAAACCATACTTTGCAAGGAAACAAACGTCATAAAAAATTACCCATGGTGTCACTTTGTTGGACAAGAATATCAGATTCCTGCTGCATGGTTGTAGGCTCTGGATGTTCCATATCCATATGATTTGGTGTATCAGAAATACCAGTACCATGATTACATCTGAAAAAGAAGATGAAGACCAAATTATCTTATACCTGAACTTTAAATGTATTTCAGCCTTTAAATGGTTACCATCTTTGTTGATTTCCTATAACTTCTTGATTACCTATCAGGACTATTTATGCCTGGATTAACTTTTCTAATATATGTGTTTATTGCTATTACAATTCAGCGATAAATAACTTTTGGCTTCACTTGTTAAGTGCCCACAGTTGACATCATATGACTGTTGTTGTTTCACATGTAAATTTTTAAACTTATCCTATCTCACGGTATGCACCATCTCTCTCTTCTACGACCATGTGGGAAACGTGCTGTCAGGTAAGTTGAGTCAAATCTACCTGGCCTCTGACCCGCCCTGACCTCTGCCCTCACCCCGACATCAATGCTTGTCAATCATCCACCAGAGCGCTCGCCCAAATGATCACATGACCACCTCTACCTGTCATTCTCTTTCTTGTCGCCACGTTGTGTGGACGTGTGTTTGTCTATAAGAGAGTTTGATTGTGTTTCTACAATGGGAAAATCGAGTCGTTATGGTTCTAATAAACGCAAACATTGTGATAACTGCAACAGTAATTTCTCGGCCGCAGACCCACATAACCTATGTGTTGACTGTTTAGGCCGGTGTGAATGGTCTAGACGTTGCACTTTGTGTGCAAACCTTGACGACGATGTGTTTTCCGAATATCGCCGGGTAGCTTGTAGACGCAAGTTTGACAGAGATTGTCGGAATCCATCTGAGGGTCTGAGGGTCTGAGTAGTAAACGTCCTAAGTTAGATCGCCGTTTGATATCTGCAGTATGACGTTCGAAGTCGAAGTCTCCTAATGAAGATTTCTTAGAGAGGCGTCTGATTCCTACCTCAGTGAAAATCTGCGTCAACTCTTCTGTCCGCATTCTTATAGCCTCATTACTCTAGAAGATTCTTCTGCACCATGAGTTGTTGTATTATCTACGTCTGGTATTCATCCCGGCCGTCTTTGGTGGTGAATGTTCCTCAGCGCCTTTACGTGTCGGAGATGGGGACTACTCATGCGGCGCCTATTGTGATTCCTAACATTACATCACAAGTGACGTTTACTTCCAGTTCGACGCTTACATCAGGAGTTACCTACCTTTAGAGCGCCGTTTGTCACTGATTCCACGTGTTTGCTCAGAGTGCTGCTTACTTCCAGTTCGGCGATTTTCTACCAGTGCGCCGATTACTTTTGACGCGACGCTTACATCAGGACAGGTATCTACGATCAGAGCGCTGATTGTCATGGATCCAATATGTTTGGTCAGATCGCCGTTTACTTCCAGTTCGGCGCTCTTGTTTGGTTCCGGTTCGACGCTTACTCCCGGTTCAGCGCTTCCTCCCAGTGTTCCTTGTTCGGCGCTTCTCCCAGTGTTCCTGGTTCGGCGCTTCTCCCAGTGTTCCTGGTTTGGCGCTTACTCCCGGCTTGGCGCTTCCTCCCAGTGTTCCTGGTTCAGGGCTTCCTCCCAGTGTTACTGGCTTGGGGTTTCCTCCTGGACTCCCGGTTCGGCGCTTACTCATATTGACTTTGGTTCGGCGCTTGCTCCCGGTGTTCCCGGTTCGGTGCTTCATCACTGTGCTTTTAGTTCAGCGTTCGCTCACAGTCTTCCTGGTTCAGCGCTTACCTACAGTATTACCGGTTCAACGCTTACTCCTGGGATTCCTGCTTCGACGCTCACTCATGGTGCTCCAGGCTCAGCGCTTACTCATGGTGTTCCCGGTTCGGTGCTGCCTCATAGTTCGCTGGCTTCTGTATTGACTCATGGTACAACGCTTCCTCAGGTTTCAGCGCTAACTGCCAGGTGTTGACTTCGGCGCTGGGTCCACTCAGATCAGCTCATGGATTCAATGCACTGGATCTTACGTCAAGGCTTTCTGTTTAGTTCCCAACAACGTGACATTATCATCCACTGGAAGGGGGACTTAATCTTCCTCAAGTTACCAAAATCCAGAGACGTTGCCAATTGAGTGATACACGGTCGAGGTGGGAACGTGATGGAACCAAAATTACCTGGCTTCATATCAAAATGGATAATAAATCTCCCAACGAAGTACTACGCTGTATACGGAGGTTATCGGCAATCCTGACGAGTAGTTAAGGTGTGTCAACAACATCCATGCTACCATCCGATTAGGACGTACCATCCTAAGATAGAGACGATGTCATTGAACGATGAACCTGCTCTAAAGGTAGAGCTGGAGTAGTCGCAGGTCTTGATGACTGATTAACAGAGGAGGATACTGGCGCCTCATGCCGTACGCTGAGGCTACTGCTAACACAAGGCATCAAAGTCAACAAGTGGCAGGGCTTGGTCTATCATGGATCGCGCCTGTCGCATCAAGGTTCTGGAGTTCAGGGGCGGTGATTTTGGCAATCAGTCACTGGAACGATGACCTATGAGCAACTTCCCTCATGGTCAGATCGGACAACGCAGCAGTGGTTTGGCATATCAACAGAATGGGGTCAACGGGGTCTCCACAGCTTCTACAGTGGACTCAACAGTTCTTGGATCTGGTGGACTTTCTCAACATCATGGTACGAGCCAACCACTTTCCGGGGGTGAAGAATGTCATCGTAGATGCCCTGTCCCGACTGAGTCGTCCTTCTCCAACGGAATGGAAATTACATCCTCAGGTGTTTCAAACCTTCTGCCTTCCAATGACTTCTCCGACAGTAGACCTCTTCGCCACGAGGTTCAAGTATCAGCTGCTTTGGTTTGTGTCACCAATATCAGACTTTTGGCTTGGGACCTCGAGGCTCTAGCCATCCCGTGGGAAGACCTGAATGCTTACGCGTTTCCGCCAGTGGCCCTTTTTCCTCGCATTCTAGGGAACTGTGAGCAACACGGAGGTTGACTCTACTATGGTCGCGCCCTACTGACCGGCCAGAAGTTGGTTCGTAAATCTTCAAGACCTAGCCTAACCAGATCCCGTACCGCTTCCCGATCGACCCGATCTACTGGTTCATCCGCACTCCCACCAACTACATTGGTCCCTGTTGACGCTACATCTGCATTTGGCGCATCTACATCAATCCTTAACGGCTAAAGGTTATTTGAAGCGGGTTGCTACTGCCATTACAACAGCGCATCATACT
Source organism: Haliotis rubra (assembly GCF_003918875.1). NCBI lineage: Eukaryota > Metazoa > Mollusca > Gastropoda > Lepetellida > Haliotidae > Haliotis > Haliotis rubra. The sequence goes on from NW_025767322.1 coordinate 70,040, forward strand.
TCTACAAGGTCACTCTACGAGGACAAGTGGGAAAGTTTTAAGCATACTGCAGGAAGAAGGGCATCTCATCCCCCACTACGGCATTCCCGCAGATGGTGGCAGATTATCTTCAGCATCTCTGAGCCTCCAGGGAACTCAGAGGTTCTACACTGTCTACCTACCTGGCTGCTCTTAACATGGTTATTGCAACGGCCTTGGGTGTGAAGATTTCCACTGTCCATGAACTCCAGTCTCTCCTAGGTCTTTCAAATTGGCTGACCAATCCTGGAAGTTCCGGATCCAGCTTCGGATATCTCCGTTGTACTTGCTCATCTCGCGTCAGCTGAATATGAACCTCTGGAGGAGAAGATTTCGAACATGTCTCATTTAATATCTTTTCTCTTGGCCTTGGCTGCAGCTGCCCATATATCTGAGTTGCATGCTCTTGATGTTTCTCGGGTATGGTTTGGAAGGTCTAGACATGCGAGAGTTGTCCTTGGTTTGTGGTGGGATTTCCTTGCCAAAAATCAGGTACCAGGACAGCCGGATCGCAAATCACGATCCCACCATTGTCTACTATCTTGGGCCCAGAAGACACTGAAGATCTTTCCTTATGCCCAGTTCGAGCATTGAGGATTTATCTAGCTGCCTCGCAGGATCGTCGAAGACTACATAAGAGACTGTTTATCCCTATATCTACTGCCTCCACCCGGAAGTCTCCCGTACTACCTTTTTGGATGAAAACTACAATCCTGCGTGCCTACACCTTTGCTGACCTACCTCCACCAGCAACGGCCAAGCCTCATGAGACCCGAGCTCTTGCGTCATCCATGTCGAGAAGACTATGAGGCAAGTCCTGTACTACATGCAGAGATGGTCGACATTCCACTTACTGACCTCTACTCTTCAGTGAAGTGTTGATTCAGATTACCTGTGTGGTTTTCGAAGCGTTCTGCTCCTAAGTCCTTTCTCACCTTTGGTAAGTTAGGGAGATTGGTACTGAACGTTAAACTAGTTGAGCAACCGGGCTATTCCCTCTTTCACCGCCTTCCAGCGTGTGTCTGTGGGGGGTAGTTTCGAAGCAGGGACTGGCCAGATTAAGGTCCTCGACTTTAATTCACTGGGGTCACCTGATAAATCGCGGGGCGGCGGGGTCTACTTCCCAAACTGCGTCCTTTTGCTTGTCAAAAGTTGTGGCTGAAAACCACATTAATTCGGGAGCGCCCACTCCCTAGAGTTTTTGTGCTGTGTAAGCCAAGGGGTTACCTGAAGAAACCCATCTCAAGTTTGGAGTTTGCATATCGGGAGTTGGTGCTTTCTCCTGGCCTCCTTGGGTTATGCGTTTTTCCTGGTGGTAGTAGTAACGGGGTAATCTGCGACCCGCCTACCAACCGTGGGATTATGCATACCGTGAGATAGGATAAGTTTAAAAATTTGTAAATTTGATAATAAATTGTATATTTATATACTTATCCTATCTCACGCGATAGAACCCACCGGACCTGCCCCACATCACAGATTACTGGAAATGACAAGTATGAATGGACTAGTTGTATGTGGATATTACCATCTGATTCATACATTATCTCTATATTTGAGAAGTCATCTTTTCTGTATGAAATATTAGCAATCTCTGGATAGGGGATTAATGGCTGTGTCTGGCCATGCCATATAAAAAAACATCTATAAATATGTAAATTAATGTTGTATTTAAACATATTTATAAAAGAACCACTGTCGTGGCTGATTTCAGTGGTTACAGCAAATGTCCATGTAAATTAATGTTGTATTTAAACATATTTAAAAGAACCACTGTCGTGGCTGATCTCAGTGGTTACAGCAAATGTCAGTGTTGATGAAATATTCATGATGGATTGTGATCAATAGTTTGAATCCTTCAGAGTTATTGTGTATTATCACTCAATGTTATGGGACCTGCGTGAAACAGTTTTGTCTGGAGCAATTAGATTTTTATGTCAATATGCACCTGCGATATCAGTCCCTTCATCATGCTTATATGAATAGAACTTGAGTATGATTGTGATCTTGTGATGCATGTGATACTTCTGTCTTTTCGTAACTACAAAGGATCAAAATGTGTGACATTACCTTTACTAACTTTCTGTGATACTCTCAGAATAAACAAGGATTTGTTTGATTTTTATGTTTCAATGGTTTCTTCGTGTTTTGTGAGCAGTAAGTATAAAGGCAACAATGTTTTACCTGTGTGTTTCAAGAATAACTTTCCTCTTTCTGTCACCCATAAATGTCAAGCGTGGTTTGGGTCGTGGTCTTACTGTCTTTGGATTTTCATTTTGTTCATGTGCAGACGCAGGGTCCGGAAATGTCTTGGAGGGTTTTCCATCAACAAAGTGCTGTAAATAAGCTCGCATTTATTAGTCGATAGAAACGACGAAAAACAACATGGATGTATCTGAAATCGTATGCTCAAACACAGACATCGTCTGTCCTTGACATACCACGCGGTGAAATATCAATAATTAAATCAGTGAAAATCGGTGTAAGCTGGTTATATAACAACTAAAAGGCATTGAAAGTCTACCAAGTCAAAGATTTCTAACTTTACATTAACTTCAACATTGGTTAAGATGTTATTAAATTTTAGTTTCCATACCTTTGTACATACGAAGAAATGTTTTCCTCGGCTGTGGTCACGAAGTATGTCCATGTTCAGTTGATACTTGGGGCGACCACACAAATGTATCCATCGTTGACATTTGTCAAAATTTCTGGCAGGCGTGGGAAATGGAATAAAGGTGATACCACCAGCAAGTCATTCCGGGTACAGCGTGTCTGAGTTGTAGGTACCCCAGCTACACCTTTTCACCATGATCAAAAAGTTGACTGTAAACGTCGATTTATTTTTGAAAAGTCCGCCAGACCGCTGATGTCAGACAAAATGGTGGTCAGCTGTCAGCTGACAGCAGCGCGATACGGATTGAATAATTTGACGTTTCTCATTGGTCAGGTCATTTGTTTGATTGACAGGTGGCGATACATTAATTAGAGCTATCAACCTCAAGTTTAGTTCATATGAATAAACTCGTATTCCAGCCAAGGCCTACATCGTCGAGCACACCTTGGTATAGTGCAAAGTCGTCTAGTTATATGCTGCACTACCTCAAGCTGTGTTTCCTTGTTAATCAAGGATTTGACATTAACTTGTTTTCGTAATTACTCCCATAAATTTACATCCATGCACTTGGTGTTTTTAGCTGTAGTGTTGCCATTCATATTTAGATGAAATGTTGTGCATTTCTCCTGTAATATCATTCTCAGCTATTATTTGAATGTACCCATTAAAAAATCAGTTATGTTGCATTATACCAACAATGAATACAAGCTTTTTGTAGTCTAGTCATTTTTTTTACCATGTTCATGTTCTTCAAGTATTTTCTATGTATTTACAGCTGAAAGGGCTTTGGACACGATGAACTTTGATACTATCAAGGTAGACCAATCAGAATAATGTCTCGAAGTGACCCTTCCTTGAGAAAGTCTGGTGTGGGCAATGTGTTCATCAAGGATTTGGACAAGAGCCTTGACAACAAGGCTCTATACGATACTTTCTCAGCTTTTGGGAACATCCTGTCTTGTAAGGTATGTTAGACAAGATTATGTTGATCTTGACATTGGATTTTTGGGTAGTGGCAATTGACAAGGAATTGAATTGAATATAATTTTTGGTAGATTATTGGTATTTTGGTAGACAGTTGTGAAAGATACACTGGTGTATTGAGTTTTAATGAAATAAGTTTTTCCTCTATTATACAAGGTGATATGCTTAGTGTGCTTATTGTTTGTGGACTTAATGCAAAATGAATTATAATCAGTGTTTTGAATTTACTACAAGAAATAGCCATTATGTACATGCTTCTACTGCTATCTTTTTCGGTAAGAGCTCCTCCCGTTCCCCCATCCCAAATAAATATTTATATTTATGAAAATATGAAATTATTAACAAAACTTAACATAACAATTACTGGAGAACTCATAAAGTGACTAAAAAGTTAGGGTTAGGTTTAGAGTAAGGTTTAGGGTTGGGTGAACGGAAGGAACTCTTTCTCCTTTTTCTTCGAGATATGACATGACTGTCTATATCGCATTGTCCTAGCGGGTCCTTTGTCATAATATTTTTATATAGTGGCCTTGGTGTATTGTTTCACACCTGATGCACACAACTAATCTACATTTGATTTCGATCGGTGCAAGCCTGACTTAACCACTAGCCCAAGGCTATTGTCAAGTTTATTTTGTGTAGTAAGCTCAATTGTAAGTCTAAAAAGTACAATTATCTGATTTCCAACAATTCTTTATAGTCATTAATACTGACATTCCTTTAGTCTGTAGATTTTAAGTAAGGGCCCCAAATTTTGCTTTTGCAGATAGCTTCCGATGAAAATGGCTCCAAGGGTTATGGCTTTGTCTATTTTGAGACTGAAGAAGCAGCCAGACAGGCCATTGAGAAATTTAATGGCATGTTGCTCAATGGCAAGAAAGTGTAAGTTTGTCTTAAACATAAACTGTCTTAACACAGGAAAATGTGTCATGGCCGGCTTTTGTTGCAAAAGTTTCATGAAATAGTGAGGTGAATGCAATCCTCTTTATGGATAGTACTTGCAACATTGGACATCTCTAGGGACAACCATCCTTGAGAAATGCTTATGCAGGTTAATCTGGTTGTATTTTCCACTCAGTGTCAAATTATCGAATGGCTTGTTAGACAAGGTCACCCAGTCCTATGGTTTTCTGTTTAAAGGAATGTTCCGTTTTTAGGTATTTTTGGCCATTATCAAATCCTTGGTGTACCTTGACAGTCTGTTACATTTTTCCTTATCCTGACTCATGCTTAATTGCTTGTCTTCTTCTTCTTGCGAACTATAGTGGAACACTTGAATCCTCTTTCCAAGCTCCCTTATAAAAAGTGGATGTAAAATCACTCACCCCAGTAGTCTCCCTTTCCCCCCATCTTTTGGCGCGAAAAGTTGGTCACATGATCAGACATGCTTGTCACTCTCTCCTTCCTCGCCCTAGTGGACGGTTGTGAGAGCGCCTGGGTCCCCTATACGGCTTTTATACTAAATTAGGCTGTATAAGGGCTTTAGCAAGGATTTACCAGCAATATGGTTTGCAATTTATTCTAAATTTGTCTGTTTTTCACGTTGTTGACAACATGTTTACATTTCATGAAGACTTGCATTTCTTGCAGGTTTCGGTTGTCAGCTGCTGATCCGCATTCTTTATGTCCTAACTGCACTTCTGTATGTTCTTCCAGCCTCCGCTGTAAACTTTGTCAGCATTTATCTCAAATTGAATTTTGTAATTATTTATATTCTATTCATAGACGTGCCAAGGACAAGTTGAGGCGGCAATTACAAGTCATGTCTCAACAGGGTGAATGCGTTAATAACCGTGGGTTGTTGTCTGTCGAGGTACATCATTCCAGTGAGCTGCCGGTGGCGTCTTCAGAGCAGAGGAATGAGGTTTCCGGCCTTAGGGAAAGATCTTTATCGACTCAACAATCCTCGTCGCAGTCCAAGAAGACTAGGACGTCGTCTGCTGTGAAGACTAAGCCGTCTTCAGACAAGTCTACAGTCAAGTCGTCAGTGGGGGCAGCGAAGAAGTCGAGGTCCTTCGCCGCTGATATCAACCAATCGGACGAAGCAGACGTTTACGATGAGCAGCCGATCCTCATCCATGAAGTACCGGTGAGGAAGAAGACGAGATCTTCTTTTGCACTGACGTCTGCAACTATATCAACGTAATCAGACGTCCTATCTACGCAGACTGCAGATACCAGAGAGGACAGGCAGTCCTTAGATGACACCTCAGCACTGTCAGATGCGGCGTCATCTGTACAACAGCACACGTTATCAGCGCAGACCTTCAACCCGGGCATCTTTATGCAGAACTTAATTATTTTTCCTTATGGCTAATGGATTGGAGCTGACTCATGCTCTTTTGCTTGTCTTCTTCTTCTTGCAAGAACATAGTGGAAACACTTGTATCTCCTTCCTTATTGAAGCTCCTTCAATGTAAAATCACTAATCAGTACTCACCACGAGTTGCTCCCCTTTGATCCCTTTTGGCGGGAAAGGTGTAAGCCACCCTCTACCTCGTGCTTCACTCTCTCCTTCTTAGCCCAGTGAGCAGGATGTGAGGCGCCTGTGTCTCCTTACACAACATATCCTTTGATTTTTCTTAGTTTTTACCTCCTATAGTGTACTATAGAGGTATAGCTAGTATCCTTCAGCAATTTGTATTGATTATTTATCGTATTTCTACTGTTTATTCCGTGTATTCGTGATTGTTCAGCTAGTATTACGTTGATGAAAATCTGTACTATTTGTAGATTACGTTTTCTGCCTCAGATCCATGTAATATGCCCTAGTTGTTCTCGCCGTGTGCGTTTGATTCACGTTGCAGTTATTGCATTAATTTATCTAATTCTGCATTTAATAAATACTATCTTTGCGTCTTAAGGCGTGCTGCAGATAGAGTCCGCGCAAACAAGGGCTAAATATGGCTGATACTCCAGATACTCCATCTAGTCAGCTGCTGGCGATCGACCCCCTACCGTCTGGTGTTCTGCTAGAGACCCCATCGGAAGAGGGGCGTGGGGCGCAGTCCGTCACCTCTAAGAAGCGTCCGGCCTCCCCAGACATCCGTCATCGCAGATAAAGTCAAAGAGGGCCTCGGCGTCTTCTCAGCGCAGACCGTACCCCAGGGCAGCGTCGACATCAAAGGGAAGTCACGAAGACAGCGAGAACTTTCTCAGCGAGATCGTTCCAGCCGAAGAAAGGGGCCTCTCGATGACCAGCCGATTATCATCCCGACATACGGCACAAGAAGCGGCCCGGTGTCAGCGACAGTGACTTCAGCAGAGATCTTCATGCAGCCTGATGCCTCTACACCGATGTCAGGCGTTATTGCTGTGGACCCCATCATTAACACCGCAGAGAAGGCGCAGACAACATCGTCGCGCAGACCATCCCTGATGACCTGATGCAGCAAATTATGGCGATGATGGAAGACCGATATAGACTGCAGAAGCAAGGACCGAGCCAGCCAGCGAAGGCTCCAAGCGTGAACAGCACCCCAGAGGCACCCCCGTCAGCGTAGCAGCCAAGGCGATGTCACCTTCAGCGAAGGAAGGCCGCGGACCACCTCCACGAAGGACCTAGATGTACAGCCCAGCGAAGGCCTCAGCGGCGGGATAGATCTTCACCCTCGTCATCTTCATCCCAAGATGTGGACTCGGACCATCAGACATCACGAAAGCCAGCGAAGGTCTTATCGTAAATCCCCGGACGGACGCAGAGGAAGCTTGGCGAAGGCATTAGCGAAGGCCAGCTGAATCAGATCTTCATCATCTAGAAGGACATCGAGGGACTACACAAGAGCTTCAGTGAAGCTATCAGCGTTCTCCTCACAGGTCACCGAGAAGATCAACCCATAGGCGTAGATCACCTAGGCGATCGCCTCTTCGTTCATCACCGCGTAGATCACCTTACAGATCACCATACAGAGCTGCACAAGCATCGCCGGACGTAGAGACAGAAACGCGCGAGTCCAGAACAGCACCAACCTCTCATCAATGATGATGGTATAGAGGATGATGGAGGAGTTATTTTCTCCGATGCTGAGATACGGTATTGGATGGTCAATAACCTAGATCTCTCATCACCATCTAAAAATGGCAATGTGAAGCAGACATATCTGATGAAAGAAGGCGATGCAGATGCTATCACACTACCACCCGATCGACCCGATTGCAGCAGTTCCACAGAATCTAGATGCAGCATTCCACAAAGCCACGAAAGTTCAGACACCACATCTACCAAACTTTCATGCCAAGAAGTTCTCCCGCATAACATGGACCCCTTCTTCAAAGCTCAGGACATCGATGAGAACTATAAGTTGATCAGCGATGTCAAAGTACAAAATTACAAGATTGATGATGCCAAGTTAGTCCAGATAGAAACCATGGCCGAGGGCGTATATGTTTTGGTTTAAATAGATCTAGAGCGATCAATGAGACTCTTATCACCAGATTTTCGTGATCACGACTTCTGAGGATGATAGAATGATTTATTCTGCCTTACTTATGCAAAGAAAGACCAGCAGTTCCTAACAGATCATCTTACATCTATTTCAGCAGCACTGACCTTAGCTCGTCGTCAAGGCCTCCTCGCTTCCTGTAACTGGGGTGAGAACTTTACAGCCCCACTGTATACAGCCCGTGGTCTTCAACATCCATCTTTAATGGAGAAATAGACAAAGTTTCCAAGGAAGTCACTAAGGATTCCAGAGAAGTCCTGATGATTAAATCGATGGACACACTAGCCAGTGTCATCCGACAGACCTCTCAAAGATACTCAGGAAGATCTAAATTCACGGGCCTACAGAGAGCACGAGACAGGAAGATAGCCAGCTCTAGAGGAAAAGATTCTTTTAAAGTAAGCCCATTCGGCAACTATAGAGGAGGTTCAGGAAGAGGCAGGACACCCAGAGGTTCCCGCAACTATAAACGCTGAAAGACAGGTTCGGAACGACTGGAGTCTTCCACCCCCAGCCGTTCCAGTACAACCATCTCAAGTGGGTGGACGCCTCCAACTTTACTGGGAAAACTGGGGAATATTACAAGACCCTTATGTCTCCAACATTCTTCGTCACGGATTTCGTATCCCACTAAAGGCCAAGCCTCCGCTGACAGTCAACCCTCACAAGTTCGACGTACAGGCACAACAACTACCGAAGTTAAGAGAGGCTGTTACATCACTCTTAATAAAGCAGGCCATAGAAGTACTAGACCAAGACAACATAGAACCAGGTTTCTACTCCCCAGTTTTCCTAGTTCCCAAGAAAAACTCCAAGGAGAAATACAGACTCATCTACAACATGAGCTTTTTCAACAAGAACTATCTCGCCAAACCACGAAGTTCCGCATGATACATTTACCTCAGTTCACGGCAGTTGATTAAGCCCCATGGACTACATGGGCAGTATCGATCTACAGGGCGCTTACCTGCACATCCCGATACCGCGCCAAAGCCAGGAAATACCTACGGTTTACCTTAGGCGGGCAACATTACCAGTGGAAAGTGCTCCCCATTGAATATCATCAGCCCCTGGCTTTTCCGCGAGGATAGCGAAACCGATTATCACCTATCTTCATCATCAAGGGCTACGCAGTGCGTTTTACCTCGACGACGGGATACAAGTAGATCAAGATCCACAGCATCTCAAACTACAGTTAAATTACATCATAAAGCTACTAACACAGCTAGGATGGTTAGTAAACTTACTCAAGTCGGACCTAGTACCGTCACAAGACCTACAGTTCCTAGGCATTTGATTTATCACAAATCTCAACCGTATCGTCGTACCAGAAGACCGTTGGATCAAGATCCAACAGACCATTCCACCAGCTCACGGCTCTCCGTTACCCGCCGACAATGGCAGAGCCTCCTAGGTCTCCTCACATCAGCCCAAGACATGACAGTCAGAGGCAGGTTACAGTTCACGTCCCTTACAGGTCTTCATCAATGCACATCTCGACGATTTACAGCCATTCAGTCTACGAAACATCTCAGACCTCATCTACTATGGTGGACAAAGAAATCGAATGTCTGCGAAGGGATTTGTTTAGCAGAGCAGAATTCAAAACCCATCTATATGTGGATGGCGTCACTTCAAGGTTGGGGAGCTCATCTAAGCCAACCAAAGCGACATCGGGAATATGGAATCAACAAGAAAGCAAACTCCACATAAACAACTTAGAGATGAAAGCTGTAATCAGCGCCATTCTACATTGGAGCACATTTCTACAAAATCGCACCTGATGATTCATACAGACAATTCTACAGTGGCGTTCACGTAAACAAGCAAGGCTCAAGCGAGATCACTGAACCTTTTGAATCTAAGCTTTCAACTATTCGATCTAACCCACGATCTAAATCTACAGATCAGAGCAGTTCACATTCCGAGCCAAGAATGTACTAGCAGGCCGGCTATCTCGGCCTCATCTACCATCACCGACAGAGTGGATGCTCAATACGGAAATATTTGCTCAGATAATCAAGCCCGTTAGCGCCGCTAATAGATCTATTAAGCCACAAGATTCAACAATCAGTTACCGACATTACGTGTCACCAATCCCAGATCCACAAGCTTGGGAAGCGGACGGCTCTAAGTATATCTTGGGAAGGCCTCCTCAGCGTGCAGCGTTTCCGCCGCCAGCAATAATACCTCTAGTATTACAGAAAATCAAACAAACACAGAGTCTACAACTCACTTTGGTGGCGCCCTACTGGCCAGCCAGAGTATGGTTTCCCAGTCTAATTCAAGAAATCGGTCAACCAGTATTAGAGCTACCCAAAGCTCAAACCTGTTAATACATCCACACACAAAACAAGTGCGCGGAAACCCAGAAGTTTACCAACTTCGCGTATGGACTGTATACAAATGTGTTTAAACAAGAGAGGATATTCTGCCAGGCGGCAAAAGCGGTCGCGCTTGCCTTACGACACTCAACTTCGTGGCAATGCGGCGACAAGTGGCACAGTTTGAAAATTATGCAGCTAATAAAGGATTTACAGCGAGGGATGCTTCACATCCTCAAGTGGCAGACTATTTGTGTTACCTGCGGCAAAACAAACATTTAAGAGGTTCGGACGATATCAACATATCTTGCAGCTTAGCTCTGTGATTACTATGAGAGCGGGTGTCAAGCTGACAAAATCTCCAGAGTTACTGGCCTTACTACGTGCTTTCGATTGGAGGACCAAAGCGGAAGTTCCCGCCCCAGCTTGGGATCTGAATATAGTGTTACAACACCTCACAAGTGAGGCTTATGAACCCTTGGAATCGACAAACTTTGAATTTCTCTCACAGAAAACACTATTTCTGCTATCTCTATACGGCAGCAAGAATATCTGAAATTCACGCTCTGGATTACGAAAGGATACAGTTTGATGACAATCAAAACATAAGCACCTCGGAGTTAAGATGGGATTTCATCGCTAAAATCAACTACCAGGTCAACCAGACAGGTTATTCCATGTACCAGCTATCCTCCATTCTCGGATCACAAGATACACAAGACTTGTCACTGTGTCCAGTCAGAGCTCTCAAAGTTTACCTCTGACGATCCAAAACAAAGCGAAGATTTCTCAAAGATTATTCATCCCTTATAAGCCAGCGAATCAAACAGAAGTCTCAGCGTACTACCATATCTATTTGGATAAGGACTGTCATGCCGGCATACAAGGCAGCAGGCTTGGACCCACCAACAGCATCAAATCCGCATGAGATTAGGGCACTGGCTTCCACCCTAAGCCCTGCGGTAACTGTTCATTGAACACTATTATGGAAGGATGCTTTTGGAAATCGAACATGGTGTTTGCGAATCACTACTTGAGAGATATCACCACAGAAGATGTCTCTGGCATTCACCATTTCGGCCCTTTGGTCCTAAAGCTCAACAGCTGACAGTCCCTGCGTAGAGGCGTTAAAATATTACAATCACAAAGTTAATATGTATTATATACATAATTTAGTTAGCTTATAACTCTGAGGAGTTCTAGAGCTATGTATATATATTCAGCTTAGGTCTTTCACCCCTAAGTATATATGGACATTATATTTAGTTGTGCAGCGACTCTATCAGAGTCTCTTATGTATATATAATTTATGTAATGGGGTTTTTTCAATATATATCAATGTAATACACAATTATGGCATTATAAAACCTATGGTTATATACAGGAAATATCCTAAGTCTATGCCTTCATGAAGTTCCCATACCAGTTATTACAGTTATATTTATACAAAATCACTAATTATAAATCCAAAGTATTCTGTTACTCCCTCCTCCGTTCCGTAGGATTCTACAAGCAAAAGAGCATGAGTCAGGATAAGGGAAAATATGTAATTTTTAGAATAAAATTGATATTTTATACTTATCCTGACTCATGAATCAACTCCCTCCATCCTCCCCACATAACACTTTGGATTTCCCTGTAAATTCAAGTGTTGGGCTCATAAAATCAGGAGAGAGTGAAGCCGCGAGGTATGAGGTGGCGACACCTTTCCCGTAAAAGGGATCAAGGGGAGCAACTTCGTGGTGAGTACTGATTAGTGATTTTACATTGAAGGAGCTTCAATTAAGGAGATACAAGTGTTTCCACTATGTTAGCAAGAAGAAGAAGACAAGCAAAAGAGCATGAGTCAGGATAAAAGTATAAAATATCAATTTTATTCTAAAATAGCTGTGGGAGGAAGGCTCCATTTACAGTCCAGTTAGCAGGGTACAGCGTGATTCGACTGTCTTCACGGTCATAAGGACCTTCCCTGTCAGCAGTTTGAAGATTGGTAATCTGACGAATTGCAGCAACATACTTTTGACGATTTCTGCTCGAGGCAGCCAGTCTACTATAATTAGACTTCACAGCGATGGCAATTCCAGTACATCTACAGACGATGAATTATGCATCATCACTGCACTTGTGGTGAATCTGATGACAAGTCCTTTTGACATATTATCGGAAGATTGAAGAAATAAACTTCCAAGTCATGATGCCAGAACCGGACATTTTGCCTCGCTGCCATTACGGACATGGCAAGGGTACCTACAACGTAGTATATGAGCAGATTTTTGGGAAGATGTTCATCTCACCGCAGAATCGCATTGTCGTCTCAAAGAATAGTTGAGTCTAGATACAAACCATGGTATCTCAAGCACTACTCTCTCCGTTACCACTACGAAGTTGGCAGAGCCTTCTCAGTTTTCTCACGTCAGCACAAGACATGACTCGCAGAGGAGGTCTACAATTGTGCACACTACAAGTGTTTGTGAACGCCCATCTCAACCGTCTGGTCTCCTTAGGACTACCGGACGGATTGAAACCATATTTTCTATGGTGGACTAGGAAGTCGAATATTTGTGGAGGATCCTACTTATCAGAGCTGGAGTGCAACACTCATCTCTACGTAGATGCATCACTTCAAGGCTGGGAAGTTCACCTTGACAACGAAGTGGCAGCAGGGAAATGGTCGAATCAGGAGCAGAGTCTGCACAACAACATGCTCAAGATGGAAGCAGTAATAAACGCCTTACTACACTGGTCCAGCATACTAAGGAACGCACAACTGATGATCCATACGGACAACTCCACAGTGGCGTTCTTCATCAACAAACAAGGGTCAAAAAGATCAAATAATATGTTAGACCTCAGCTTTCATCTATTCAGCATAGAAGACAACCTGAACATCGACATAAAAGCATCGCGCATTCCCGAAGCCAGAAATGTGGCAGCAGATGCCCTATCCCGTCCAATGAATCCATTACCGACGGAGTGGATGTTATATCCAGAGGTGTTCAGAGACATCATTCAGACAGTAGGATCCCCACTGGTACACTTGTTTGCAACCAAGTTCAACAAACAGCTACCAACATTCGTCTCTCCGTTTCCAGATCCACAAGCATGGGCAACAGATGCTCTAAGCATATCTTGGGTAGGACTAAACGCTTACGCGTTCCCTCCTCCAGCGTTAATACTGAAGGTATAACAGGGAATCAAGGTGACAAACAAGTTACAACTGATTATGGTCACGCCCTATTGGCCAGCGAGAGTGCGGTTTCCCAACCTTATACAAGATCTAGGAAAGCCAATCCTACAACTTCTAAGTAGCTAAATCTACTGATTCATCCACACACCAAGCAAGCACACTGAAATCCAACAATGTTTCAGCTACATGCATGGAGCGTATCACGACTTGCTTGAAGAAAAGAGGATATTCCACCAGAGCGGCCAAAGCAGTAACTTTAGCCTTACGTAGATCAACCCGTAACTTGTATGATGACAAGTGACAAAGTTTTGAGAAATATGCACGGAATAAAGGCTTCACTGCGATGGAAGCAACACATCCTCAAGTGGCGGAATATCTTTGTCATCTTAGACAGACAAAACGATTGAAGGGATCTACACTCTCTACATACCTAGCGGCCTTGAGCACAGTTATCACGATGGAATCGGGTATAAAACTGATCAAAGTACCAGAGATACTGGCACTACTACGCTCATTCAAGTTGGAAGACCAACAAAGGAAATTCAAGGAGCCCGCTTGGGATCTCAATGTGGTGTTACAGCATTTTACCAGTGAAGATTACGAACCACTAGAAAGGACATCATATGAGAAATTAACTCATAAAACCCTGTTCCTCGTAGCCCTAGCAACAGCGGCAAGGATGTCAGAAATTCATGCTCTAGACTTCGGAAGAACAAAATTTGACATGCATCGTGACACAACAGAGTTACGGTTTTAAATTCCATGCGCACGTCTAGGACAGGCTAGCATGAGTGATGGACCCTGTACTTGTAAGGACTTACTTGTACACGAAGTAGGGTCACTTCTCCACTTGATGCAAGCATCAAGAGATGGAGTTGCATAAATCCACACAGAATGTCAGGAGAAGATATTCCAGGATAAATCTGACAAGCTGTGGTCCCCCACATTCATCAGAAGAAGCTGGAAGAAAGGACAAATGCCATTAGAAGTACCCAAGGGGGTATAAGGACATAAATCAGCAGAGAATCCAGAGTGGCTTGACCCACCACCGTTTCTGTCGGATTCTACAAGCAATTAAACTTGTCAGGATAAGGAAAAATATGTAATTTTCTGATTAAAATTGATATTCTAACTTATCCTGACTCATGAGGTTAACCCTCCCAACCTCCGCTCATGGCACTCTGGATTTCCCTGCAAATCCAAGTGTCGGGCTCGAACATACGGAGAGAGTGACAAGCATGGCCGATCATGTGACCAACTTTTCGTGCCAAAAGATGGGGTAAAGGGAGACTACTGGGGTAAGTGATTTTACGTCCACTTTTTTCAAGGGAGCTTCAAAAGGGGATTCAAGTGTTCCACTATAGTTCACAAGAAGAAGAAGACAAGCAATTAAGCATGAGTCAGGATAAGTATAAAATATCAATTTTAATCAGAAAATTACATTTTCCTGACATATGCAACTGTATGTTAGGAATCATAACTGCATCAAATTGTGTACATCTGTTAAAGGTCACATGCAACGTAAAACACAACTTTGCAGATTCTGATACCTTTCGGTATGGACTTACCCAAACAAATCATCAAAAGTGCAAATTCAACTTATAAAGTTGAAAAATAACGCAATGAAAGAAAACGCGCGAAATCTTGGTTCAACTGCATGTGCGCAGTGAAATAGGTTCGTGCAACTTGGAAGCGGGTTGTCCGGTGAATACTCGGTGAAGGCTTTGGTGTGAGCTATTTTGCTAATGTTTTGTTGATATCTCACTGGCGCGAGCTTTTTATATGTTATGACAGTAAATTAACTGTTTATATAATTTCATTTGTCTATTTCACCACACGTTCTTCTTACCGAGACACTTTCTCAGTTCCATACTTAAAAGCAATGTCATTATTTAGTGTTGACAGAATTTCTAACTGTGATATAGATATGTTGTTGTCACAGACAAAACTCAATGCCTTGTTTTATTGACACCTGTGTGTCTGCCTGCCTGTCTGCTAATGACAATATTCAATACACAACTGCGATCACTGACCACATGCAATTTGAACTTAACACCTATCAGGCTATACACCATAAACAAAATGCATTGATTTATGGCCCGAGTTCGGTCTCTGTCACATTATGTAATTACACAGACAGGCAGGTGTGATACTTGAACACATGACAATGTTATGATGTCTGTTGATTGCAAAATGTTATACACAAAAAATGAGCATGTATTTACAAAACCCAACATCTCTATATATACACAATGAGCCGTGAGGACATCTGCAAATGAACCAGCTGTTACACTTGAGTGCACACCCACCTGCTCTGACTGGGTTCGGTATCCCGGCTGCTTCGTTTCTTGGGAAGTAAACCCAAGTACACAATATTGCACTTTTGATTTGCGATTGTACGCTTATAATTTTGTTTATATGTTTTTTCATAACCAGCAATGTATATTATATGTCATGAATAAGTGATAATTGTGTTTTAATTATGTTTGATTTTTTGGTTGCATGTGACCTTTAAGGTAGCCAAAGATGATATTGCTTGAAAACATGTTTAAAGAAGGAAAATGTCCCGCATGTTACACAATGCCAACAAATGTGTGGCCAAGAAGCAGTCGGAGCATCCGTGAAAATGAGTATCTGACCAAGACTGAAAGTTCGAAGCTTCAGAGAAATTGTTGAAGGCTGCTCAGTGGTGCAGATAATTTCTGTCAAACTGACATCTTCAGCCCAATCACAATGTATCTGCCTGTGAGGTCATAAGTCGTTTGCGAATGCTTCCCCAATGTGACAGACGGCGTTGCGACGATTACACATCAAGCAGACATTTTAATGTCTCAAGTGTTCACAAGGTCACTTTTGAGTAGGGTGAAGTAATGTCTCTGCAGTTAAGAGAGAATGGTTTTACTGTTTTGGAACAGTGTTGACCACCTGCATGTTCCTGGGAAGCTGATTCAGCCGTATGGTATTGATTCCATGCCATGCTCGTCACTTCGGTTGATACCAAAGATGTTTGCATTGTGTTGCTGACCCAAAAGTCACCAATCCTTAACTGTTTAGTTGTCAGATGACATCTTTGATACTGAGGAACATGAGTGCATTCAGTTGCATATAGTGGCCATGGTGGTATCTAATAATGATGTGCAATGTTAGTCACAATAAATCCTAACACAGGTTTTCTCTTGCCCATGATTACATGTCTGTTTATACTTTGTGGAAGATCCTATGGGGTTAACCAATTATTATGCACCAGGAGATTTCAGTCTGGTTGCTTTTTAATCTCATTGAATTGAAGGGGAATTGATGGACATCAGCTTTGTAATATGATGAACATTTCAGAGTACATTACCTCATTACTTCATCAGGTGGAGGATTAAGGACATACTCTGAAACGTTGTTCCTCATTACAGAAGTTCATGTCCATATGTTCCCTCATTTGCATATGAATGCCATTCAAAGCCTTGAAACGTTTAGTTCTATGAATTAAATCAGTTCTGGTTTTGCATACATGAAACTAGTCTTTTAGGCATGGTCTGACATTTCTGCATGCTAGTTACAGGTTTCAAAGTGACTCTAAATGGAATGTGAAGATACTTGTTTCTTTCCAGAAATGTTGGTTAGGGGTATTTTATGTCACCTGGAAATGCTAGAGTCATGGTTTTAAACTGAGAATTCAAACAAGTGCTTTCTAAAGAAAGGTTCTTGTGCATGAACTACAATTTTACATGTATAATGTAGTACATTTTGTACGCAAATGCATTTTAGCAGCTTTCCTTACTTTCTCACTCTTTGTAACAGGTATGTTGGCAAGTTCATCCCTAGAAAAGAGCAAATCGCCCTCCTTGGTGACAAGATGAAACGCTTCAACAATGTTTACATCAAGAACTTGAGAGATGAGTTATATGATGACAAGATTAGGGAATTGTTTGATCCATTTGGCAAGATCATAAGTGCCAAGGTATGACCTTTTACAAAAACGCTTGGTTAATCTCAACATTTGATATGTTACAAGTCACCTGACGATAAATTCACCGAAGTTCATAATGAATAGGCAAACTTTTGTCTGTAATGTTTGAAATAGCTCAAGCAACATTTTGCCTCGCATGGTAAATGATCACTAATTATAACCTATTTCCTACTGTGTGAAGGATATTCTGCATCCGCTTATTGAAGTTACTTGACATAAACAGGTGTGCGTTTAACCTTTGGGAATCCGTATTTGACTGAATTGAATGTTTGTTTGCAGGTTATGACTGATGAAATTGGCAAGTCTAGAGGGTTTGGTTTTGTTAGCTATGAAGAACCTGAGGCAGCTGAGAAGGTGTGTATTGCTTTAGTTGATCTTGATCTAATTGGCTCTTGTGGGCGTGTCACATTAACACTACCTGTGTTTATGCAATATTAAGCCAAATGTGTTTTTTGGGGGTGTTTTTTTATATTGTCAAGCTTTTGGATCACATTCTAATCATTGTTACACATGTTAGTGAAAAAAACCCATACTACCCCTTTTACTTAAGTTGGCTGAAGAGTTAAATCTGTCTTTATATAATAAAGTAATGATTGTCTGTTAGGCCGTAGACAACTTGAACGGCATGGAGCTTGGAGGGGGGAAGGTGTTGTATGCTGGGAGTGCACAAAAGAAAGCAGAAAGTCAAGCTGAACTGAAGGACAAGTTTGAGAAGATCAAAATGGAGAGGATCAACCGATACCAAGGTGTGAATCTGTATGTAAAAAATCTGGATGATGTGGTTGATGACGAGAGACTTAGGAAGGAGTTCTCACAGTTTGGAACCATCACCAGTGCTAGAGTAAGTAAACTTTTGTTTTGTGGAAGATTTCATAAATGGTTGATATTGTATCATGCCCAGACACCCTGGTGTGTAGCTTTACCCAAATAGCTGTTCACCTCCTTAATACTGGGCAATATTGAACATCAGACAAGTGTATCCATATGGCACAGTTGCCATGAGAGATTTCTGTGATCACTTGCCTGTACATTAGTAAAATGTGAATGATTTGTTAAATTTTTTGCAATTGTCTTCTTCAGCAAACCGCACAGTTTAACCAGATGTTCCAGCCAACTGGAGGAGGTTACTTTGTGCCCACCATGCCCCAAGCCCAGCGTGGATTCTTTGCACCAACACAGATGCCCCAGGTCAGAGCCAGTCCCAGGTGGCAGACCCAAGTCCGACCCACGCAGCCAACTGCTGGTGAGTTGAAATGTTTAGCCAGTTGACCCTTCTGTTGTTAAAAGCTTGTAGGAGTATTTCAGAAGTCTTTTTTTTTTCTTATCCTGACTCATGATCTTTTGCTTATCTCCCTTTCCCTTGCGAATGGTAGTGGAACTCTTGAATCCCTTGAAGTTCCCGAAGCGGACGTAAAACTACACTCACCCACGAGTTACCTCCCTTTTGCCCTTTCCCGCGCAAACAGTCATGTGGCCAGCCTTACTTGTCACTCTCTCCCTTTTCATACGAATAACCAAGCGTATCAGCACCTATCTGCAGCATCGAGGTCTACGCAGTGCCCGGTTATCTTGACGACAGCATACAGGTTCTTCAAAGTGCCGATCAACTCAGACAGCAGCTGAATTTCACAATTAAGTTGCTCACGCAACTAGGATAGCTAGTGAACCCGATGAAGTTGGAGTTAGAATCAAACAAGATCTTCAATTGCTGGGAATAAGAATTATCACAACACAGAATCGAATTGTATCTGTAATCGTAACATGTATGATGACAAGTGGCTGAAGTTTGAGACTTCAAGGTGGAAAGGCTTCATTGCTATGAAAGTTACTCATCCTTAAGTGGCGGAATACCTGTGTTATCTTAGACAGACTAGACATCTGAAAGGTTCGACATTATCTACATACAGTCAGCTCTCGTTAATCCGACACTCATTAATCCGACAATCACGTTAATCCGACAAAAAATTAGGGAACCATTTAAAACAGTGATAATTACTCTCTCGTTAATCCGACATTCTCGCATTCCGACTCCGACACACCAATCTAGCAGCTGATTATTGTAAATACAGTGTAAAAACATTCGTTAATCCGACAATCAACACAGCCGGTCGGATGATCCGACCGTATATCCGACCGTATACAAACAATCACACGTGAGTGATAATTAGCGTGTGCCTTACTGGCTGCTTGACAGCGGCGGCGTCAGTGAACATCAAAGTTGTTAATTAGGAACACAGGATAATTAATTGAGACGATTTAATCAAGAAATAACAGTGGAGCGAGCTGTATAAAATGTTTATGATACAACCGACATGAGTTTTCATCACAAGATATTGGACACGAGTACACCACCTGCTAAGCGACCCCTTGTAGAAGTTACGCCATTGATCAAGAAAGAAATCTCCTTTTGAAGAAAGACAAACCCCAGACAACACAACAAGAAGTCATCACTTTTGCTGACACACCACTTAGATGTGTTTGATGTTAATGACCATCAAAGATTTTTTCAAGTTAGAAATTATATATGTTATGATACACGCCTGAGTGTACATTAGACGTCCACATGTTATTATGGAATTAGTTGTATGGAAACTGTAACATCCGGGTCATAATGGCAGCTGATATGCGGTAAAAACAAACGTGAGTTTTGTGCCAATGTGGTCATGAAATAGATATGAAACTGTTCGCTTATGTGATTGTATATGTATGTTATGCCATCTATGAATGTTAATAAATGAAAACAAGTATGTATTGTTAGTATTTTTTATTTCTGTGAATATTTTTACATACGATGAAGATAACTAGATCTACCATTTCTGATATGCATGCAACAGTATGACGATCATGACATTTAGTAAACATTGATATTTTCACACAAATACATTAATCCGACATTTTCATTAATCCGACATTTTCGTTAATCCGACATATTTCTCTGCAACCACAAGTGTCGGATTAACGAGAGTTGACTGTACCTCGCTGCCATCAGTACAGTGGTTACCATGAAAACAGGCATCAAGTTGACGAAAGTATCAGAATTACTTGCTCTGCTGAGATCTTTTAAACTGGAGGACCAGCAAAAGAAGTTCAGAGCTCCGGCCTGGGATCTGAATGTAATTCTACGTCATCTTACGAGTGATGCCTAAGAACCTCTAGACCAGACTACCTTCGTGTTGCTGACACAGAAGACTGTTCCTGCTTGCGCTAGCCACGGCAGCTTGAATATCAGAGGTACACGCGCTTGACTTTGGTCGAACCAGATTCGACACGGGGCAACATGCTGCAGTTCATCTAGGACTTAGATGGGACTTCATTACCAAGGACCAACCACCTGGTCAGCCAGATAGACAGTTCCACGTACCAGCGCTATCTACAATCCTCGAACCAGAGAATATAGAGGACCTATTCTTGTGCCCGGTTAGAGCCCTGAAGATATATCTTCAAAAGACTTGAGACAAGGAGACGAAAATTCAAGAGCCTTTTTATCCCATTATCCACAGAGACATCAGCAGAAGTCTCAAGAATGGACGATATCGTTCTGGATGAGAGCCGTCATATTGAGAGCCTACAAAGCAGCAGGACTAGAACCTCCAAGAGCTTCCAACTCACACGAAGTCAGAGCACAAGCATCAACACTAGCTCTGCACGGGAATTGCTCTATGTCAGCAATTATGGAGGGCTGCTTTTGGAAGTCGGACATGGTGTTTGCCAACCACTACCTCCGAGACATAGCCACCGAAGACGTCTCAGGCATTCACGAATTTGGGCCTCTCGTTGTAGCACAGCAACTAACGGTTCCTCAAAGGCGCTGAGTTGGAAAATCTCACCCTTTATCACGTTGACTTGTTGATAACTTTTACTAAGGAAAAGTATTAGTTTGAAAGTCCATGCACGCAGTCTAGGACAGACTAGCATGAGTGATTAAAGATGCTGTACGGGTAAAGATCTTACCTGTACGTGAAGGGGTCGCAACTCATTTATGACAAAGATCTTATCATAATCTATGGGTTGTTATAGATATCTAGTAAAAAGAAGATACTAGTATGTCTTAAGCCACATGAATCAAGATAATTCAACTTGTCTGAGATGGAAGTAAGACAAGAAAGTGGTCCTCCCGAGTTATAAAGGAAGTTGGAAGAATAGGATCACGGAAATGCCATTTCGCAGTTCCCATGGGGGGATACAGGATGTATCTAAGGACAGCTGATGAATCCATGAAGTGGCTTGACCCACCACCAATCCGTCGGATTCTATAAGCAAAATTGATATTTTTATACTTATCCTGACACATGACGAGAAGCCATCCTAACCTGCCCTGCTGGAAACACTTAGGATTTCACAGCAGATCCAAGTGCATGGGCAGAAAAATCAGGAGAGAGTGACAAGTAAGGCTGGTCCCATGACTGTTTGCGTGGGAAAGGGCAAAAGGGAGGTAACTCGTGGGTGAGTGTATTTTTATGTCCGCTTCGGGAACTTCAAGGGCTTCAAGTGTTCTGTTACGATGTTAGATTGTATTATGATTGCTCCCCTTAGGTTTATACAATGACTGGTCCTGGGATCCCATGATGCCTAGCGTGTACCAAGATGGAGATGTATGCATTAAAGGTGAACGAAAGTAGATCCGCTCGTTGTTATAGAATTCTGGAATGGCAAAGCCATGTCACCACGAGAACCCAACGAAACATGGTGTCAGAAGTGAGTAGGGTCGCATTTTTGCCGACAATGTGATCAATTGAGCTGTCAGTGAGCGTCATTAGCGTGATAACGATGGCTGAAAACGGTCACGTGGTTGAACAAGGCGAAGCACATGGCCATGATGGGGGCAATGAGCAACCAGAAGTGCCAGTCCAGGGTAATCAGGCTGCTGCGGGAAGACGCATAAACGTTCCCTTACCAGCGAAACTCGAGCTGAAAGGTAGTCTGGCTACGTATTGGAGGAAATTCCGTAGGATGTGGGACAATTATGAGATTGTAACACGACTGACTGATGAAGATACGAGGTTCAGAACTGCTACCCTGTTGACGTGTACAGGCGGTGATGCTCTTGACATATATGATGGTCTGTCGTTTGCCAATGATGTAGAAAGAAATAACATTGATGTAGTGTTACAGAAGTTTGAAGAATTCTGTCTTGGAGAGGTCAATGAGACTTACGAAGCTTATGTATTCCATAAGAGACACCAACAGCCAAGTGAAAACATTGACACTTATGTTACACATCTTGGAAAGCTAATCAGATCGTGTAATTATGGAGAGATAGAAGCCAGATTACTGAAAGATCAGATTGTTGCAGGTGTCAAAGATGAAGCACTCAGAAGTAAACTACTAGAAGTCAGAAACCTCACTCTAGCAAATTGTATTGATATCTGTAGAGCATATGAAGCAAGTCAATACCAAACCAAAGCTATGAATGCTACATCAAGTCATGATGAGGTACATGCTGTAGCTAGAAAGAACAAACTTAAGAGACCTGAAAAGAACCGAAGATTTCAAAAGAAAGGAAAGAAAACGAAAGTTTGCAAGTATTGTGGAACAGATTGTCCGCCAAAAGATTGCCCAGCATATGGGAAAACATGTAGCATCTGCAAGAAAAGACATCACTTTGCTTCCATGTGTAGATTTAGAAAATCTCAACCAGTTCATTTGGTGGAAAATGAAGATGATAGCTGTGATGAAAATGACAATGACTATGTCCTAGCTGTGAACACTGATAAAGATTTTATGAAAACCATATGTGCAAACATGAATGTGGAAGGTCATGTGATGAATTTCCAGTTGAACAGTGGTGCGACAACTAAAGTACCGTCGTAAATGCTAGAAAAATGCTTTTTGACTTATATTTAAAAATCAGAGGTATTACAGTTACATAAATAACAAATATCACTTTAAGAAACATCTACCTAATGTAGACCGAGGGAATAAATTTTGAGACATGCCCTAAAATGTGTTTTTACTGATGAAAATACCAAAAACTTAGAAAAATAACGGGTAGTGGGACGTTATTTGATACAAACATTAACTGCCTGTGCTACGTCATCAGCATGCATGGTATCGACAGGTGAAATTGACACCTGAGCACACGCTCGGGGGAAGGGATCATCTCAATAGATGTTTTCTTCAAAATGTTGAATATGTGTACGTATAGTATACGTATTGGTTATGTAAGGGATCATTTGTGTATGTGTGTTTGTTTTGAAATAAACATACGAATTACTGTACATTGGAAAGATTCCTATCACTTGTGTTATCTTATCGATTGGTTGTAGAAAATAATGTGCAACGTTTTAATAAATGTTTTGCCTGTCAACAGTATATTTCACCGCAAAAATATGGATGTAATTCGGTCACTTTATTCTAGTTGTGAACATTGGCCAAAGATTTAACGAAGTCACTGGTGTAGCTTCTTTAGAATATATATATTATTCTTCTCATAAAGTTTGTAGACCGCCTGTCTAAGTACTCCCTTGTCAAAGTTGTCATGGATGGTTTTTCACGTCCGGTTTTGCTTTTGAGGCGGTCTCTGTCTTGTCTGATTTGTGTACAATATTGTAAACTTGTTGGTAAGACATACCAACAGCTCTACAAGTTCTGTAATAAACCCTTTCTAAACTAATGAAAGGTTTACCTCTGTCTTTTTCAAGCACAAAAAACTTATAAACCTTTGCAACAATTGACTGCAAATAGTTGGCCATAGTGGACGCTGTGATAAAGATGTGCATGCATGACGGGACACTTTTTTATCAAGACTTAACATTTATATTAATATTTCTTCAATAAAGAAACGATAATTAAGTAAAGCAACACAAACATTCAACATTTATTTGTTAAAGAAAAACGTTGATTCATATTTTTACACCAACTGTATTATTAGCATAAATGTAAAGACTATTTCAGATTTCTGTTGTTGAACTCTGAAAAAATCTTAAGTTGTTGCTTTGGTACCATATTCTCTCCTGTAAACTGCTCTTTAAATACATGGGAATGTTAAATCGATTGAAATAAAAATTAGGTACACTATAGGCGAGTTGATATATTGACAACATAGTACATTTATCACCTTTATCAAAGTATTAAGGCTAAAAAGCATTTTTCTAGCATTTCCGACAGTACTTTAATGTTATGTCCAGTAGAGACTATGTTGCTATTACAAAGGATACAGCACTTAGGAACACAGAGAAGACACAGAAAAGTCTAGTGATATACAACAAGACAGAAATACAGACAATGGGTCAGAAGATTTTCACTGTGACAAACTCAAAGACTGATGAAAGCTATAAAGTGAGATTTGTGATTGTTAACCAGGACTGTAAGTCTATTCTGGGAGTCAGGGCAGTCCAACACATGCGTCTGATTACAGTGAATAAGGAGAACATTGCTAAAGTGGATGTTAAGACTGATCCAGAACAGGAGCTGTTGAAGCAATATGAGGACGTCTTCAAAGGTGAAGGTCAGCTTGAAGGTGAACTGCATTTAGTGACAGATAGCACAGTGACACCCGTCAAGTTACCATGCAGAAAATGGCCTCTCACTGTGAAGACCAAGGTGAAAGATGAACTGGATAGGCTTATGAAGCTAGGAATTATAACACCAGTCGACACACCAACAGACTGGATCAGCAGTTTAGCAGTGGCGATGAAGACCTCGGGAGCTGTAAGGCTCTGCATTGACCCAAAACCATTAAATAAGGCACTGAAACGGAATGAATACCCGATTACAACCATAGATGATATTCTGCCTGAGTTACAAGGAGCCTATTATTTCACTCACCTAGATGCCAAGAATGAATTTTGGCACGTCTGCCTCGACCAAGACAGTAGTTACCTGACTACATTTGAAACGCCCTTCGGAAAATACAGATGGCTCAGAATGCCATTTGGCATCTCCCCAGCCCCAGAAGAATTTCAATGGAGGATGGACAATGCTTTGAAAGGGCTGAATAGTGTTTTTGCTGCACATGATGATTTGCTTGTATGGGGCAAAGACAAGACACCCGAGGATGCTTCCATTGATCATGATAAGAATCTTGAAAATCTGCTTCTACTATGCAGAGAGAAAGGTCTGAAACTGAATAAAGCGAAGGTTGAGTTGAAGCAGACACAGGTCAGTTACCTAGGTCATGTGATATCTAAGGATGGTTTGAAGGCTGATCTGAGTAAAATCGATGCCATTGAGAAGATGCCCTCACCAGAAGACAAAAGTGGAGTACAGCGCTTGATGGGAATGGTTGGTTACCTTCAGAAATTTGCTCCAAATCTTTCAGAAGTATCTGCGCCGTTGCGTGAGTTAGTAAAGAAGGATATCAACTTTCGCTGGGATGAAGAGGTGCATGGACAGGCTTTCAATGAGATCAAGAAGATCTTGTCAAGTCCTCCAGTCCTAAGGTACTTCGATATGGATTGCCAAACAACAACACTTCAGTGTGATGCATCTGAAAGTGGGTTAGGAGCCTGCTTGCTCCAAGATGGACAGCCAGTTCAGTATGCGTCGCGGGCATTGACCAGTACAGAAAAGGGTTACGCCCAGATAGAGAAAGAGATGTTGGCAATGGTGTTTGGATTAGAGAAGTTCGAGAGATATGTTTATGGACGAAATGTGATTGTTGAGACTGATCACTAGCCTCTTGTGACAATACATAAGAAGAGCTTGCTATCTGCGCCAAAACGTCTACAGAGGATGCTTCTACGAACGCAGAAGTATGAGTACAAAGTTGTGTACAAAAAAGGGAAGGAGATGTATGTTGCAGACACACTCAGTAGAGCCTTTGTAACGAGACGAGAGAAGGATGCTGAAAGAGAAGAAATCTTCCAAACTTCATTTGTGAGAGAGCTACAAATCATAGACATGACGGAAAACATTGCTGTATCAAGTGAAAGACTGCAACAGCTACAAGTAGCAACAAAGGCTGATGACAACCTATGTCACCTGATGAAAGTAATTCAGCAAGGATGGCCTGAAGAACTGCACAGAGTTCCAGTGAATTTGAGACCATTCTTCAACTTCAGAGAAGAATTATCTGTGCAAAATGGACTAGTGTTCAAAATAGACAGAATTGTTGTGCCTACAGCTTCAAGACAAATGATTATGAACAGATTGCACTTGAGTCACACAGGTATACAGAGCTGTGTTAGACGAGCACGTGAGACAGTATATTGGCCTAACATGTACAGGGACATGGAAGACTACGTGGCAAAATGCAGTGTGTGCAATAGCATACAGAGTAATCAGTGCAAGGAGCCAATGATAAGTCATCAGATTCCAGAGCTGCCATGGCAATATGTAGCTTGTGACTTGTTTGAATGTGACAAGAGAGACTATCTCATTACGGTTGATTTCTACTCTGATTTCTTTGAAATCGATCGCCTGGATGGTAAAGCAGGAAACGAAATCATCACCAAGCTCAAGGCCCACTTTGCCCGTCATGGAGCCCCACAGGTGGTGATAACTGACAATGGTCCTCCATTCAATTCTCAAAGTTTTTCAGACTTTGCATCAGCGTACGGATTCGAACACAATACTAGCTCTCCAAGATATGCCCAATCCAATGGCAAAGCTGAAAGTACAGTCAAGATCGCAAAGACATTGCTACAGAAATCGCATGAGGCTAAGACGGATCCATTTCTAGCTCTCCTTGAGTTACGAAATATTCTAAACGAGAAAATGGGTTCATCACCAGTACAGCGTCTTTTCAGTAGACGTACCAGAACTCAGTTACCAATGTCCAAACAACTTTTGAAACCAGAAATACAGCACAAAGTGAAACAGAGGCTTATTGAGAAAAAAGCTGTTCAGATGTCATTCTACAACAGGAATACCAGAGAACTGCCGTCACTTTACAAGGGTGATGTTGTGAGATTCCAGCCTCCGGGTCACAGGAAATGGATTAAAGCTAGAATTGAGAACCAGGTATTGGTGCATGTTGCGCACAATTTTCAGTATTACATTTATGATTTAGCATTATATTAAGTAATTGATACTAAGTAGTGTTATGCAGATAGTTTCCATTGATATATATGCTTGAGTGGCAAGAATTATGTTCATCTTATTTGAGTAATGCTGAAAGGGTTTAAAGAAATGGAACTTTAATAACCTCTAGGGGTGGTTACTTTGTCTGAATATTCATGGACCTTATACATGTTTTTTTTAAAGAAAGAGGGATGTTATGATGTTAGATTGTATTATGATTGCTCCCCTTAGGTTTATACAATGACTGGTCCCGGGATCCCATGATGCCTAGCGTGTACCAAGATGGAGATGTATGCATTAAAGGTGAACAAAAGTAGATCCGCTCGTTGTTATAGAATTCTGGAATGGCAAAGCCGTGTCACCACGAGAACCCAACGAAACATGTTCCACTACCATTCGCAAGGGAAAGGGAGATAAGCAAAAGATCATGAGTCAGGATAAGTATTTTAAAATATCAATTTTACTTGAAAAATTACATTTTTCGTCTCCAAGAAATTGGGTATGTGCTGAATGTACAGAAGTATTTGTTAGACTAAACATTAGTTGATCCAGTTTTAAATGATGTAGCTAAACCTGTTATTGAACATTGTACACTTGCTTGTGTAACAAGTTATAAGACTGTTCACAGGAATTCTAATGAGTCACTTCTGAACTTTGCTATAGTTTTGGTTACATGGAAGTAGTCTCCAGCTGTTATGAAACATTTAAAGAAGTGCTGTAAATTAACTACCCTGCAAAAACTGACCTGTTGCTGTTTGCAGGTTTCCAAGGCATGCCTGCCAGTGGCCAGATGCGCACCAGTGCCCCACGAGCTGGTCAGCCAGCTGTCCGTGCAGGTGTCAATGCCCGGCCAATCACTGGACAGTCTGGTGCAGTGCCAACCAATCCCAATGCTCGCATGGCTGCGATGGGCCCCAGTATGGGCAACCGACCAACAGCTGCTGCTCCAGCGTTGCCGAACGCCCCCACCAGACAGGGATTCAAGTTCAACACCCAGATGCGTAATCCCCCAACAGCTGTACCACAGTCACAGGTCATGCAGCAGGTAGCTTTAAATTTCAGCTTGTCTTCATTTTCTATTGCACAAGAGTAGGCATCCTTCAATTTTAAAGACTATACTTCTAGGCTTTTAGAGTGATTTCAGTCAATCAGAACCTCAATTGGGTTCAAATGTAAGGTTTGTTATCTTAGTGATAATTTGATTTGTTAGAGCCACATCGCTGCTTTTAGTAGTAATATTTGACCTACATGTCTTCAAGTGTCTGAAACATAGTTCAGTAGAGCTTTCTGCGTTACACTTGACTGAAAAATGGCTCAGATGTTTTCGAGACATCTTTCTGTTGAAATGTTGTAGTTGGATGTTGTAATACTATGGTTTATATCCCAACATCTAGTCAACCACCAGTTTTTATGTTATGTCTTCTGTGTGATGCAATAGAACTAATGTATGAACTAAACAATCTTTCAAGATGGAAGTTTAGGCATGTCAACTTGTGAAGCTACAATACTGTTTTGAAGTTACGGGAAGATAAGTTGCTAACAGGTCTTCATTCCTCCTGTTACAGCCCCAGCAGTCGGTTGTCATCCCAGGGCAGGAGCCTCTGACAGCCTCCATGTTGGCTGCTGCACCACCACAGGAACAGAAGCAGATGCTAGGAGGGAGGCTGTTCCCTCTGATCCAGAGGATGTACCCCGAGCTTGCTGGAAAAATCACTGGCATGTTGCTAGAGATCGACAACTCAGAACTTCTTCATATGTTGGAGTCAAACGAGTCTCTCAAGGCAAAGGTAGGTGGAGCAAAGAAAATATCTCTGTATGTGTACTACTAAACACCTGCAATTGCAAGACTGTTGCAATATCCACCAGACATTATAAACAGAATTGGGGGTTTACCTTTTGAGTAAAGTATTTTTCAGATTTATTGTCTTGTAATCCTTTTTGAGTGAATTTTCTGTAAAACTGGATGCAGTATCGGATTGATATGTTTGTAATTTCCTGTCTTGATAGATCATACTTGGCAAAGCACTGAGAATGAAAACGGCTTTCAAAATATTTTGGCTATAGATTGTTTCTGATATAGAATAGGTTGATGCTGTCAATGAGTGTTTTCTCTAATGTTAGAGATGCTAATCAGTATGTTGTTTTGTCCCCAGGTTGATGAGGCTGTTGCTGTATTGCAAGCCCACCAGGCCAAAGAAGCCGCTGCCATGTCCAAGGGCGACAAGTGATCTCTCATCACTTCCTCCATTTGTCATTTCTGCACTGTCAAGCTAGACAGGGAACATCTGGACAAAAGACAATTTAGCTGAAAAGAAGCTGGATTGTAAATTGCAGCTGTTTGTGCAAGCAAAATTTGTCTTGCATGGTTTTGTCTGTCCTTTTGATGGTGCAGAAAAGGAGCCCCAGTGAGATGGAGAAATTAAGATCCTGAGGAAATCTACTTTTGCTGTGAATTAGGGCTTTAGCATTGCATGGAGGGCCAGGCAATATGGGAAAATAATGTGGTTCAGGGACTGAGACAGACCACTTGAGACAGTGAGTTGCATCACTCCAGGGTTGTTATTTGGCACACATATGATGTAAACAATTACACGGGGAGAGAGAGAGAGAGGAGGGATGCAACTGTCATTTCTACGATTTGCAGTGTGTTCAATTTTCTGTGATAAATGTAGCGCTTGACGAACCCACAAGGCAAGAGGAAAAGAGGAGGTCCAAAACAGACCTGGAGACGAAGCCTGGAAAAGGAACTGAGGGAAACCAGTTTAACCTGGGAGGCTACCAAGAACATAGCCACTGACCAACAAGTGTGGAGGACAACTGTTGAGGCCCTATGCTCCTCAAGGAGTAGAGGGCTAAGTCAAGTATTTTGTCCACTTTGGTGCAGTTTTCCATTCTTAAATGTGGGTAGGCAACAACAAATGTAGATTTGTGGAGCCATCTCTTCGCTGTCCCTTTGATATGATCCTTTTTGGATTGGAAACCACACAAAAAATGAGCTTGGGTACACTGAACATGCTGTCATCAAACTTTCTTAAAAAGTTTCTTAAAAAGGCTTCTCAATATGCCATGTTTTACCCACAAATGCATTCAAATAGTTAACCAATAAGGCTGTGCAATATTACCGGTAAACCGGCATATCCCATACAGTATCTCGCGATACGATTATTGCGATATGGTTCGGGTTCTGCACTATTGGGGCCGTCCAGACTTAGCTCCCTTTCAATTATCTGCCCTTATTTCCATAACAACAAAATATGCTCGGAGCCTCTGAAAGTGCCAAATATACTTTTATTTCTGTTGGTTTCATGTAACATTTTACAAGTGGAAGTGTCTTTATAAGTGGCACCCAAACTGCCAAATATTTTACCAAATGATTTAAGTTTTGTGGCTTTGAATGGTTTCATATGTGACGTTTTGGAGGAATCAAGGGACCGTTCATAATTTATGGCTAGGGGGTGATGATGATTTTTATGGAGAAGCATGTACAATGTGAACGACCCCCCCTAAAATTTATGTACAAAATAAATTACCCCCAAGCATGTCATGTACAAAATCAGTGGCCCCTCCTCCCCTTCCCATAATTTCTAAGTGTAATTTTAGACATAATTTTATGTACAAAATTGCTGAAACACCCCCACCCCCAGTATGTGTGTACAAATTTGCTGACACCCCCAGCTCAAAATGGGTGGAACCCCCCTTAAAATCATCATCCAAACTCTCCTACCCCACATCCATAAATCTTGCTTTTCTTATTTTTTTATTTATTTGGTTTTTATGCCCCCGCCATATATGGCGGTGTCCGTCCGTTCGTACGAAACAGGGAATGTATTCTGTCCACTTCTCCACCATAACCGCTCTGTGGAATTCAATGAACTTATACATGGTCTTTCTTGGGACTCTAATGGTGTGCATCTCATATTTTGTTTTTATATTTTATTGTTTTTTTTTGTAAGTTTAGAGACATTTGAACTTAGGTACATTTTGCTGAATTTCTCTATGATGATAGTGTAATAGGGGATGAAGTCTATCCACTTCTCTACAAAAACTGCTCAACAGAATTGAATGAACTGCTACATGTCTTTTGTAGGGACTCTAAAGGTGTGCATTTCATACTTTTTTATGCAATTTCTTAATTTTGTCACTTCTACAGATGTTTGAACTTAGTTGAATTTGGTTCTATTCATCCAGTTCATCCCATACAACAGGGGGTGTACGTTATCCACTTCTCCTCAAAAACTACTTTATGGAATTCATTTAGATTACACATGTGCTTTATAGGGACTCTAAAGGTGTGCATCTCATATTTTGATTTTGTATTTTATTTATTTTTCCAATTTTAATGCCGTTTAAACTTGCATAAATTTTGTTGAATTTCTCTCTGAATATAGTGTTATAGGGGATGAAGTCTATCAACTTCTCCACAAAAGCTGCTCAACAGAATTGGCCTTCTATGTGTGTTTCATTGGGACTCTAAAGGTGTGCGTCTCATACCTTGTTCATCCAGTTTCTTAATTTTGTCACTTCTACAGATGTTTGAACTTGAATTGGTTCTATTCGTCCAGTTTGTCCCATACAACAGGGGGTGTACTTTATCCACTTCTCCTAAAAAAACACTGCACAAAACTCATTTAGCTTACATATGTCTTTTATAGAGACTCTAAAGGTGTGCATCTCATATTTTGTTTTCGTATTTTATAATTTTTTGTATGTTTAGAGAATTTTGAACTTAGATAAATTTTCCTGAATTTCTCTCTGATGATAGTGAAATAGGGGATTAAGTCTATCCACTTCTCCACCAAAACTGCTCAACAGAATTGATTAAGCTTATACATGTGTTTCATTGAGACTTGAAAGGTGTGCATGTCATAGTTGCATAGATGTTTATTGAACTTGTTCGTGAATTTTGTTCAATTATTGATCTTTTTATGTCTTATGAATGTCAGCGGGGGCATCCGTGTCCATGGACACAATTTTTTCTTGTTTATACATTTTTATTTCCACTTCATGTTTTACATGTATTATATATAATGCTTATATATATACATATATAAATAATATTCTCAATACATTGTCGGAAGTACAATCTTCAATTTCATTACATTATAACATCTTCTCCATATAAGTGTCAAAGGCACAAACTTCAACTTCCACCTCATGTTAAACATGTTATGAGTTCAACGTTATCCCACATTGTCAAAAAATATAAGCATCGATTTCCACTTCATGCTAAACATGTATGTTGTATATATAACATTGTCGAGAGGATAAATATCAATGGCTATTGATACAGGTATATACGCCATAAATAGAAGTAACATGCTTCCTTGTATTAATTATAGCTTGATATCTACAGATCTTACCCAGATTGTATAACTTGCTGCAATGAAAGGGATTGTTTACATAGATGCCATGATTACATGTGACATTACTTAATAAACATCATAATTGTGTTGCTTGTATCAATGAATACTAATATTGACATATATGACATGATTTACATATTCAATTCTCTTAACTTGATAGGTTCAGAAGATTATATACTCTTGTATAACTTGGAATACTTTAGACATTTTTGGGGGGTGAGTCAGAATGCTGCACATCCTAAATATGAGTTAAACAATATTAGGTTCTCTTAGTAGATTATGTAATGATGACCAGAATGTATAAACTTGTCAAGTGTACATGTTGAAAGGGCACTATATTTTGTTGCTTCATAGTATCTGCTTATCTCCCTTTGTACGTGCTTGAAATTTGGGATTGCTTCTTTTACCTTTTGGGAGTATATGACTTGTTTAACAACAAGACATATGGCATTTAATGAGTTATTATTCCTTCCTTTAAATCCAAGTAAGATATTTTCAGAGTTAAATTCAATATTACCTTCTGCTACAGTTTTAAGCCATCTGGTTAAATCACTCCATATTTCTTTTACATAGCTTCACTAAAAGGTGAACAATTGTTTCTGGTTCCTTTGAACGAAAGGTGCACAAAGCAAATTCTTTAATACCAATTCTATGTTAATACTTACTTGTAGGTATAATATTATATAGCATTTTCATCTGTAACCATTTTAGGTTACTACTTCTAGTACATCTGTTTCTCATCATGTATATATTTTTTATCATTTCACTATCATATTTTCTTTCAAAAAGACTCTCCCACTTTTCGTGTACATATGATTTTTCGTAGGTTGGTTCTAGAAGAGACAGATAAAAGTACCTAGTACCCTTGCCGTTGTTGATAAGTTTTGATATATTGAAAGGCATTATTGGAGAGGTAGGTAAGGGGTCTAAGTGTACAATATGATATCTCTTCATACATGTTTTAATGGTTGATTTCATGCTTTGATATCTAAGGATATTTATCTTGATATTAAAAACCTCCTGCAGTTCATCATGTGTATAGAATTCACCTGTATTTGGGTTAATCAAATCATAAACAAAGTGTATCCCTGCATTGTACCACTTTTAAAAAAACCCCGTTTCGTTACCCACTTTGAATAGGGTATTATACCAAAGAGATTGCTTTAGGAAATCTGTTGCCTTTAGTGCCTTGTATTGTTTGTTAAAATGTGTGTCATATGCGATAATTACCTCTTTCCAGAAGGTATTTCTTATGTTGGGGATAATATTATTTCTTATGTATTCAGGGTTGGCTACCCATAGTCTGTTATCAACTAGTGTCTTCCATTTACAATTACTGGTATAGAACCTTTTTACCCATGAGATTTTCTGAGCATTAATCATATCCTTTACAATTGGAGCACTTATTCCACCATATTCAGTTGGCAAAGATAATGTTTCCCTCTTAATCTTGGCTGGTTTAGATTTCCTTATAAAACTGAAGCACTTTTTTGGGAATGACCTAATCAAATCGTCGGGTGATGATGGAATAGATGAAAATAGAAGATTAAGTTTCGAAAGTAGCAAAGATTTCAGTACTACATTTCTTCCTATTGGAGTGAGTGTTCGAACTGACCATAGATTCATTTCATTTCCTATTTTCTTAAGTTTATCTTCATAGTTTAGTTTAATCATCTCATCAAGGTCACCGTCAAACATGATCCCTAAAAGTTTAAAATTACTTTGTGTCCAATCTAAGTTCCAGTCTTTACAAAAGCTTCAATCTGCATATCTTTTTTGAGCCAATCCAAATCAGTCTTGTCTTGTCTGCATTAACTTTCAGACCAGAGAATCTTGCATAAAATGATAGGGTATTCAGTAATGCATATAGACTACTTTCACTGCCATCTAAAGGAAGGGTGGTATCGTCTGCAAATTTGGCTAAGTTGGAATTCTATATTTCCCTTTTTAATACCCTTTATATTTTTATTATTTCTTTTAAGTATACCTAGAATTTCAGCACATAAAATAAAAATATATGGTGAAACAGGATCTCCCTGATGACAGCCCCTGCTTATTGGGAAAAATGGACTAGCAAATCCATTTACAAGTACACTTGAAGACATATCATTTAAGAAAGTCTTTATCCACCTTAGAATACTTGGTCCAAATTTGAAAAATTTAAGTACGTTTAATATAAAGTTTCTGTCTACAGAGTCAAATGCTTTTTCAAAATCAATAAGGACTAAGAGACCTGGTATTTGGTAAGATTCAGTGTATCCCATAAGGTCATATATTAATCTAGTGACTTCACCCATATATCGACCTGGTACAAATCCTTTTTGGTCTTCATTCATTATTATTGGTAATATTGTTTTTAATCTATTAGCAGCAGAAGCTAATTTGTAGGAAGTGTTCAGAAGTGAAATTGGTCTCCAATTTTTAAAATACTTTTTTGGTTTATTATCTTTAGGTATACATGTAATCAATCCCTGTTTCTGTGTTACAGATAAAGTTTCATTATTATAAGCAAAGTTTAGTGAGTTTATCAAGAGTCTGCTTAGATCATTCCAAAAGAATTTTAGGAATTCAGATGTAAATCCGTCTGGCACTGGGCTCTTATCATTTTTCATTTTGTTAAAGCTTCAAAACTTTCTTCATAGGTTAGTTCTCCCTCTAAACTTGAGGCAATGTCATCATTTAATTTTGGTATTTCATATTTTCCAAGCAATGAATCTAGATCTAGTTGGGTGCAATTTTCACTTGTATATAGTTTTCTATAAAAAATTTGAGTTTCCTTTATTAGTTCCTCTTGCTTTTTAACTGTTGTTCCATCCTTTCTTTTTTTTTCTGATATAGATTTATTTAGAAAGTTTCTAAATTCTAAATTTAAGAAGTATCTGCTTGGTTTTTCACCTTGCTCGATCTATTTGGCTTTTGATCTAATAAATGCTCCTTTAGTTGTTTTTTCTTCAAAATCGTTAAGTTTTCTCTTCATATCATCTATTTCTTTGAGAATTTCTAGTTTATCTTGCGGATTTTCCTTTGTGTCTAGTTTTACTTCCATTTCATATTCTCTAAGTTATTTATAGTATTAGTGTCATTTTTCTTTTTGTGGAGGTATAATAGATTGTTAGTCCTCTTATTTCCTGAAGAATCATTTCCCATAGGAGTTTTTCTTATGCATTCAACTTGACTCTGAGTAACCATTTCACAATTCACATTATTTTTGTTTGTTTCATAATGGGTCATATGTTATCAATTCATCATAAAGGCCAAAGTCTTATCAATGTTGTACCACTGTATAATGACATTCCAGTCAAGTATCTTAGTTATTGGAGGTAACATGAGATTTTAAGCTCAAGTAGTTCACCTAAATCATGTTTTTGTTTCAGTTTGCAATACTTTCATGTTAAGACATGTTTAACTTGGCATGAATCTGAATGAATCACTGACAGTAACAATAAATACATACTGCATTGAAGAGCATTCTGTTGAAGCAAACAACACTGACATGAAAATCATGTTATACTATTACCTTTGTCATTATGTTTGCAAAACTTTGTTGCAATACAGTACTTCAATTAAACATTCTACATTAAGGCTCTATATCATTTTATTTATCTGTAAACCATTGGCATACAGCCTTACACAATGGGGACGGGGAGCCTGAAAGTATGGTGTAACAGCAACCAGGAAGATGATGTCACCCGTGGGTGAGAAACCCATGAGAGAAAACTGGTATCACACATATGTGTGAGATCGATTTCTAATCCCGTGATTGGCTACTCCATGGTGATGACCTAGGGTCAGGTTATGACGGACTACTTTCCAGATTAAAATTCATTGATAAGTTACTCGTGCTTCAATCGAACAGAATGTGTTAAGCCCATTTCTGGTGTCCCCCGCCGTGATATTGCTGGAATATTGCTAAAAGCGGCGTAAAACTAAACTCAGTCAGTCAGTCAGTCAGTCAATCGAACAGAAACCTGTTACTCGTGCAAAAAATACCCCTTTACACCTACCTGTTATTTTTGCGATTGCAACATAAACAGGTATTTATACAATGAAACAACTGGAATAAATATGACACAAATCTATTTATTTTCTTATTCCTATTATTAAATTGGTTTCTAGTCATGAATTCAAAATGGCTCGAACGATCAGTGATACTTGTGAAAACAATTATGTGAAAATCACCGTTAGAGATAAAGCCCGGGATTCCCTTCGGATATTCAAAATGTACAACATTGGTACTTTTACTGTAGAGATGCGACAAGTGTCATGTGTCGTCTTGCAGAAATACCTGACACGATAATGTCAGTGCCTGTCCATTGTGAGATCGATTTGCCTCGCTGTTTCTTTCATGCATTGATGAAGATGACATTTTTCACTGATAAACATGATGAAGACCCACTTTGAAATCTATTCGACCATAACATGGTGCGATTGTATGGAGTGTAAGAAACAGATTACTGTACTCGTGTCTGTCACGTTAAATACGTTTTGAAACAACTCGTAAGATAAATGGTATCTGACAGCACCCGATCCAGGAAATATTACCTACTACTAGCAGGTCTTTGTTAGCAACTGTTAGTTGCTACTAGCAGTTACAAAGACAACCTTTCCGCCCCTGGAGACTAACAATTACTGCTACTACTAGCTAACAGACACTACATGAAATATTATGACCATATTAGGCATCATTATATTTCGAATCCAAAGCACGCGGCCGAGGAAACACACAGTAGGTTGTGTAGTTTATTTAACCGTAGTTTACAAATCATGAAGCACAGTGCCTTATCGAGTTTGATTTTGCGTGTGTACATGTGATATTTGCGTTTCCAACTGGTATACTGTATATTATTTACAGATTACAATGGTACCGTGTGTATCTAAAATTTGCAGTTGTCTAATGAATGTTTTCACTTTTCAAGTGTGCTCTTTATTATCTTCTCTACTCTTGGCCAAACATTAACTGTCCACCAACTAATATTGGTGTATGTATCTAGGCTACATTAAATTTTAACTGTATAATTAAATGTGGGGAAAATAGGTGAAAAATGGTAACCCCTCTCCTTTTTAAAAAAATTGTTTCGTTTCTTTATCATTTCGAAATATATACCTTTTTTCTGTTACCGAAGTACATGAACCTGCTGCATTTACTGTAAAATAAGCCAACAATATTAAACGATTCTGTGATTTTTACATTTTGCATAGATCACTAACTGGTATCCTTTCTTAGTCACCCAATTCGTTGGTTTCTCATTAATTTTCTGTCATACACTTGTCGGCCATAGATGGCCTTGACATTTAAGTGACCTTTTTACAACCTCTAAAACTATTCTTAACAATTTACTGTTCCGTACATCATCGAAAATATAGGATTATTGCAAAGTTCATATTTCGCGCCCATTAGCAAACAGTCAAAATCTTACAGTATATTATATTTTCCACCAATCGAATGGCCTAATTTCGTTTCTGCTCAGATCACTTGAATGTCCACACTCCGGCACAGCGATGACTTTACATAACTTCACTGCCACAGGCTAATTTGCATATCACGTGACCGGACTTTTCTCTTGTTTGTAATCAAACGCGCACATCAATAATAAGAAGAAACTGGACTCACGAAAGCTTTTCGGCGCGCTCTTCATAATGTTTTACATTGTTACATATATATACTTCCACAACTGCGACAGTTAGGTCTATGACAGTACATATTTAGATATCAAACTGGCTGCATCGTTTGCTCTCCGTCGGCTTCGATGACAGCACGTGGAGTCGTACAACCTATGTAAACAAAGGATCGCTACGCAAATCGAAATAGTGTTACATGTTTTGGGATATTTTCTCAGTGAAACTAAACCATTCTTTTAAAGATGTTTAGTTAGACGTGTAGAATCGTCAAAAATAAAAGAGTAAAAGGAATCTGTACATTATATTGAATGGACATTGCAAGATGTGACGAATCGTCACATTTTTCTGGCCTGTGGCAGAGGTACTATGCTGGCTTGCCGCATGGAACTCTGGGTAGGAGAGTGTTGAATGTCAAGGCCATCTATGGCAGACAAGTGAGTATGATTACCGATGGTTTTGGAGAAGATGTTTGCTTACTGTCGAGGAATGATTTGTAGATGTTGCAATAAGTTTTTAGACCCGTGGAATGCCGCTGCCGATCGAATCTAGCCCTAGATAGGTGCTGTCAACGTGGCTGGAATTAATAAACGAATTTAAAAGGCGAGTTTTAGCCGTTTTGGGTGATCCATGATTTTGGCTTGGAATTGCGGAGGTAGCTTTTTTCGGGGAGTCGTGGCGTATAACTTTTGAAATAATGATCCGATTGTGACCATTTATAGCTCATTTTGTAGGGAAATCATCTCGCTTTGATCCGTAGGCCTCGACGGGGCCTTAAGAATAGTTGACGTGGTGAAATCTAACTTAGATTGAGGAGGGGGTGGTTCCGTCGTTGCCCCCTATCGCAAAATAGGTGCAAGGGGGAATATTAATAAAGGCAAGGTGTCCTTGCACAGGGAGCAACTGCAGAGACTGAGTAAAAAAAAGCCAGTAACGGTCATCAGTGAACAGATGGCAGTGGATCAAGAACATCTGTCCACATCAGGGTTTTAGTAAATGTATATTTAGGCCAGTAGAAAATCCCTGTTTTTTTAGTAAACCTAGACATTTGCGATAACAAGCCAATTTGTTGACAAAAATGATTATCATGATCCTGTGTGTCTGTAATAAAAACCCAACCAAAATCAACCTTAGGGAAATATGTTGAATTTCTCATTAAGAAATTGTTACTTGAGCTCCGTGTGTATGTTTGACCTGTAGGTAGTTGTCAGGCAACTAGTACCGTTTCCAGTCACAACAAAGATGTCAGCCTCCAGGTGCTACCTCACCACTCAAGTGCATTTAATGCCAATGTGATTTCCAAAGGTGAGAATTTGAAAGTGAGAAACATAATAATATGATCTGCTCACTTGATAAAATCAAAATAATAGAAAAATAATGTATTATTATCAAAAATATGTTCACTACATCGTCTGCTAGAGGAAGCGTCATATACTACTTTCCCACAGGCAAATTACATGTGTCAAAGACCCTATGCTGAAATCTTCAGTAATATACATAATTTTTTCAAACAATTTAATAAACATTTTTAGATGTATATTAGCAGTATTCAAAGCCTTGTTATTTTGTTGTTGTTGTAATTTATCCTTTTTATATTTATATAAAATGGGATTTCTTTTTTTTTTTCAATCATATTTTGTTCTGAACTAATGTAAAGTAAACATAGCAAATATCTGTAATGAATATTTTTTAAAATCCTTCCAAAAATGTTTAATCCCACAGAAATCACTGATTTTCAGCAGTTATTTTTAGGCAGTAAAATTTTAAAATTAATAATGGTACAATTTGAATAGTGTGAGACTTTTCACAAATTTTCTTTTAACAATATGTAGATATTCAATAGTGAAGTTTTCTTTTGCTATTTTATCTTCATTTAATTTTCTGAAGTATCTCATACTAAATAAATCAGAAAAAACCTATTAAAAATAAAAAAAAGATAACTGATGTATCATCAAAATATTTCATTCTTTATTCTTGTTTTGCAGAAAGCACAAACACTTCTTGTGTGATCTGTAACCAGGAGAAAGGGAATGTCAAGCTTTCACAAAAGGGAATTTCATCTCTAATTGCTGCTTCGGGGAAGAGGGAAGATGATTTACATGAAAGGTTATTGCAGGACAAATTATATTTTGTACATGAGAAATGTCAGAAAGGGTATACCGCTTCAAAAAACGTCAAAAATGCTGTTTGTACAAAGTTTACTCATTCAACCTCTCGTGTTTTCAGGACTCTGCACTCTAACTTTGACTATAAAACCCACTGCTTGATTTGTGCTGAGCAACTTGACTATGATGGATTAAAACGTCACCCTGATAGATGTTCTGCGATAAGCTGTATTGAGATTGTAAGCTCAATTGAGAAAAAGAGCAAACTTCAAAGAACAATACTTGAAACCTGCGAAAAGAGACTTGATGAACATGCATTGCAAATTAAGGCAAGAATCGTTTGTGCAGGTGATCTCCAAGGTGAAGCCAAGTATCACAGACACTGTATGCAGCAGTTTCTCACAGGCAGAGGTGGAGGAGAGTCCAGTACTAAAAATAATGACACTGTAAACTGTAATGCATTCCAGCTTTTATGTGACTGGTTGTCAAGGAATCCTCAAAGTCAGTTCACAATATATGATCTGCAGGAGAAAATGAGCTTGTATCTTCCTGATGATGTTCAGCCTTACAGTGTCAAACATCTCAAGCGTTGACTTCTTGAATATTATGGTGGAGATCTGACAATATCAGAAACAGATGGCAAAGCTAATGTTGTGACATTTGTGAAAAATGCATCATCTATCTTACAGGATTCATACAGTTTGGAAGATAATACCCTGGATGATGAGATCAAGCAGGCACAAAGATTGGGACGTCATGTCAGGACTTCAATAGAAAACATTACATCATCAGATGTGTTTTATCCATCCCCGCAAGACATAAACATAACTGAACTTGAAAAAGACATCCCTACAGTCCTGTTCAATTTTGTAAAAAGTATGATGGGAAAACCAAACTCAAATTCGGCTGCAGAAAAACAACACCTTATTTGTCACCCTTGCTTCTTTCTACTGGTCTTTTTGTTCATCAGACTACAAGGTCAAAGATCCTACTGAATGTCCTATCTGCTCTTGGACTCACCGTATCCTATGAGCATGTTATGGATTTTGAAAAGTCAGCTGTTTCAAGTGAAACTATAGATGACCTTCCGACTGGAATCTCCTCCAATGACACAGGTGGCGGATTTTGTCAATGGATTGCAGATTATTTTGACCATAATGAGGACACTCTCACAGGACAAGGATCAACACATGTCATGGGCGTCATTGCATGCCAAACCCCACCTTCAGAGCATAGATTGGTAATTAAACGGCGGAAGAAAACCACCGAGGATATTGCTAGTGCTGGTGATTTTGGGGACATTATCAGGCCATACCTACTGTTCTGAAGGGTTCTCAGACACAGTACGTGATAGCACAAATACACCTGAAGCGCGGCAAGGACATTAGCTTTTCATGCTGCACGAGATTCTGTGCGAAGGTCGAACGCGTATGAGACAGATGTAAAAACTTTCAGTTGTAGGCTAGTGACGGTTGTTAGTGGGTAAATCTCTCCAAGTGATAGCTAGCAAGTACAGATAAAATAGAAATAGAAACAGAGATAGTTGAGAGAATTATTCACTAACATTTAACACTTGCTAGGTAGACAGTTTCTTCATATTAAGTTTAAACTTCATTATTTATTAGTTTATTTCACATTTCTCATTGCATTAAAAAGGGGATTTCACGTTTAGTTGATTATAAGGGGATTTCACGTTTAGTTGATTATAAGGGGATTTCACATTGATTGAAAGGTAAGTCCAAATTTATGTAGTTTAGTTTAACTTCCACTGCACACCATAGATAATTTAGTTTAATTTCCACTGCGTAACATTGGTAGCAGAGCGTGGTTGCTCTGAACAAGGCTTAGCTACATTTAGTTACAGTTATAGTTTTGATAGGTTTTAGAATCAACCTACTGATTCAACATAGACGTATGCTAGTATTTTGATACTTGTTTGATTACAATGGTTGACAAATCAACAAGCATGTCTGATATAGATAAATCAGGTGAAATAAAGATGTCTGCAAAGGCTACAAGTGATGTTAGTAAGCTGGAGTTAAAACTTGCCCAACTTAAGAAAGAAAAGACAGCAGCGAAGTCTGCATTGACAAAGGCTCAGAATAAGATGCTGAGTCTAATTGATAGTGAAGATCTTCCTACAAGGAAAGCAGTTAGGGGTGAGATAGATCAGGTGAGTTCACTGCAGGCTAAAGTTGTTAGCTTACTGTATGTCCAAGGTGTACGACCAAGGTAATGATTGTGATAGAGCTAAGAAAACCAGTAAAGAAATAGATGAGGTCCTGGAAGTTAGTGATGAGGCAATACAGACTGCAAGAATTCATTTGAGCGACAGGTCAGATGAAAGTTCATCTACTAGTTTAAGGTCAGGACTGTCAAGGCTGTTTCACACAAATGACACAACGAAACACATCCCTGTTACACATGACGCTACAGGTGTTCATGAAGATAATAAACAAGGTATTCCTTCTGTAGATCAGAGAGATGATACTAGTATGATAATTAATCAGGAAGTAGCAGCATCTGAAATAGAAGGAGTTAAAAAACAATTGACATTTGAGCAGATAGACCAAAAATCTGGCCCTAAAATGAAATCTTTTATTGAATCAAATACAACATCACATGACAGCAAAATAGGTGCTGATATGTGGACTAAGCTGAAACGGGTTTCAATTCCTGTGTTTCATGGCAACATCAAAGAATATGAAAGCTGGAAAGCAGTCTTCATTGCATGTGTAGACAGAGCCGATGCTACTAATGAATACAAGTTGTTACAACTGAAACAATACGTAGCTGGAGAGGCTTCTGATGTCATTTCAAGGCTAGGACACACTGCAGCAGCTTATGATATAGCTTTAGAACGACTGGAGCGAAAATATGGGGGTAAGAGAAGGCAAATCGCTTTGAAAATGGTGGAAGTTTATAACTTCCGACCGATTCATCCAGGGAACGCCAAGGACCTGGAGAACTTTGCAGACCT
This sequence comes from Haliotis rubra, assembly GCF_003918875.1. Classification (NCBI taxonomy): domain Eukaryota; kingdom Metazoa; phylum Mollusca; class Gastropoda; order Lepetellida; family Haliotidae; genus Haliotis; species Haliotis rubra. The sequence goes on from NW_025767322.1 coordinate 113,600, forward strand.
TTTAGACATCACTGTTGTCAGTCTCAGAGAAACTGATAAAATAGAAGAATTGGGTGACGGGTGTCTGTATTCCCAATTGTTGAGAAAAATGACAGGGTCAATGATAACAAATTATCAAAGATGGTTGTTTGAAATCCAACATCAGGAATCAGTAGAATCTTTAAGAGAATGGGTTCTTAAAGAATCTGAATTTCAAACAGTTGCATCTGAGGTAAAACTAGGTATCATTGAAAAGACTAAGGAGAAGGAACATAAGTACAATCAAAAGTCAGGGTCGTTCTTTGGAAAGTCACAGGTACTGTTCTGTAACTTCTGTCATGAGAAGGTCATCAAATAGGAACCTGTACACGCTTCAGGGATTTAGATATCCAGAATCGATGGGCTAAAGCTAAAGAATTGAAATTGTGCTTTCGATGCTTAGGAGTGCGTCATGTTGGGAAACTATGCTACACAAACATCCCATGTGGTATTGAAGGATGTCGGTCGACACACAACAGATTGTTACATGACAGTAACTGGGTTAAAACACAGACAAAGAATTATGTGAACTAAAGTAACAACTCTGAAGAACATAAAACGGAGAACAAACAAACAACAACAACAATGTCAACAACAAGAAAGGGATATTATTTTTCTTCACTCAGAACAGTTCCAGTTATTCTAAAGAATGGGTTGCGTAGAATAAAGGTCAATGCTCTTCTTGATGATGCTAGCACCCAAACATACATCAATGAAGACGTAGTATCAGAGTTAGGGGTCAAAGACAGACAGTATCTGTAATTGTTCTGAACAGCAAGCAGGAAACCTTTAATAGCATGGCTGTTGAAGTAGGTTTAGAAAGTGTTGATGGCTCGGTGGACATGGCAATATCCGCACTTACTACAACAAAGGTCACAGGGATGATGAAGGTCCTTGACTGGCAAAGACATGCACATGACTGGAACCACTTACGTGACATTGAGTTTCCAAAATTGAGCTCCAGACCAATTGTAGACATATTGATTGGCATGGATTATTTGGAACTCCATTGTTCTCTTAAAGATGTTTGTGGCCAGCCTGGTGATCCAATAGCAAGGTTAACACCACTGGGTTGGACGTGCATTGGTAAAGTGCATGATTCAGAAATAGATAACACACAAGTGACAGGCTCATTCTTTATTCACAATGCTAAAACAACAAGTGATGACAAAGAACTTGAGGCATTGGTAGATAGGTTTTGGGAGGTTGAATCCATATCAGGATCCAAACCTATGATGACAAGAGATGAGGAAATGGCTGTGAATGCTGTAAAAGAATCACTTACCCATGATTCAGAGAGGTACACTGTTGGTGTTCCATGGAAGGAAGGTTCAAAACTTCCTGAAAGTAATTATGATATTGCTTTCAATCGCCTGAAACAAATTGAGAAAAAGTTATCAAAAGATGTGACAATTCAAACAGCATATGAGGATGTGATATCACAGTATGAGAAAAAGGGATACATAAAAAAAGTGCCTGAAAAAGAAATCAAGAACAAATCCTGGTACTTACCACATTTTCCTGTTGTCCGGCCTGACAGAAATACAACAAAAGTACGGATGGTTTTCGATGCATCAGCTAAATGTGATAATGTGTCTTTAAATGATGTTGTGCAACAAGGTCCAAAACTGCAGAATAATCTGGTTGAAATACTGCTAAGATTTAGAAAACATCCAATTGCGATCATATGTGACATTGCAGAAATGTAATTTACAAATTCAGATTCCTAAAGGTGATCAGCCTTTCTTCAGATTTCTTTGGAGGTCCATGAATGTGGAGAAAGAACCAGATGTGTATGAATTTTCACGGGTAGTCTTTGGAATGAATTGTTCGCCCTTTCTAGCACAGTATGTTACACAGGAACATGCTAAGGCATGTGAGAGTCACCTTCCTTTGGCAGCAGAAACAGTTGCTAAATCAACATACATGGATGACACAATGGATTCTGTTGAGACAGAAGACAAAGCGCTAAAGCTTTATGATCAAATAAATGAACTGTGGACAACAGCTGGAATGCATGCCAGGAAGTGGGTCTCCAATTCATTGAAGGTACTTGAATGTATTCCAGTTGCAGATAGACTATCTGAAATTAATATCCAGATGTCTGAGCTGCCATCTGTGAAAGCTCTTGGGTTACTTTGGAACGCAGAGAATGATAAGTTTCAGTTCTGCTACAAACTTCCAAATGATCACTTCCACATGTCGAAGAGAGCTTTCTTGAGAGAAATTGCAAAGATATTTGACCCTCTAGGGCTTCTAGCTCCATTTACAATTAGGGCAAAGATTATTTTGCAACATATTTGGTTGTCTGGTGTAGGATGGGATGAAAAGATGCATCCTGAATTAGAAGAAAATGCATTTCAGTGGTATGTGGAATTGGCAGATTTGAAGTCGTTAAGTTTCCCAAGGTGGATAGAATTTAGCTCAGAGATAGCCATTCCATGTCTGCATGTGTTTGTAGATGCATCACAAGATGCGTTTGGCGCTGTGATATACCTGGTGAGTGGTCATGAAGATAGAATAGGTAGTCAGCTTGTTGCATCAAAAAGCCATGTTGCTCCAATCAAGACTGTCAGTGTTCCACGACTTGAGTTAATGGCCGCTGTTCTTGGAGTGAAACTACTTCTGGCTGTTGCAAAAGGACTAGACATGTCACCACATGATGCACAGATCTGGTCTGATAGCATGAATGTTTTATGGTGGATTAAGAACCACAGTAGAAGCTTTAAGCAATTTGTGGCCAATCGTGTAGGCTACATTCAAGAGATGACAAAACCTTGTCAGTGGATGCATGTGCCAACAAAGCTGAATGCAGCTGACATACTTACCAAAGGAAGTAAACCTGAAACTCTGGGCACAACAACATGGCTGCATGGTCCTGAGTTTTTAGCACATGATAAAAGTCAATGGCCAGAGCAGATAAATGCGTTCGAGAAGGTAGATCTGGAAAGGAAAACTGGAACAAGCTTCAAAGTTACTATGAATGTTCAACATGATGATGCACCATGGCGTTTAGATCCATGTAGGTTTTCTGACTGGAATAGACTTTGTAGAATCTTTGCATGGGTATACAGATTTCTAAACAACTCTCGTACAGCAAAATATATCAGAAGGAGAGACAATCTTGACCTAGAAGAGATTGAGGAGGCTGAAAGAAAACTAATAGCAAATGAACAAAAGGAAGCATTTCCTACAGAGTATATGGCACTGAAACAGAACAAAGGAGTAGCATCCAGTAGTAAGCTCATTGGATTGCAGCCTTTTCTTGATGAAATAGGGGTGATGAGGTTAAATGGTAGATTAAGGTTTGCAGAAGTACTGTCTTGGGATGCTAGGTTTCCCATCATTCTCCCCAGAAAAAGCTGGGTGACGAAACTGATCGTGAAACACTATCATGAAAAGTGTCTTCATATGGGAACCAACAGCACATTGGCCTCGTTGTCTTCCAAATTCTGGATTGTATCCTCAAGAGAGGAAATTCGCGAATGGGAACATGAATGTGCTTGGTGCAAAAAACAAAAGGCAAAACCAGCACAACAGCTCATGGGAAATCTTCCAAAGAGTAGAGTAGTCTGTTCAATGAGAGCATTTGTTCAAACTGGGGTGGACTTTGCTGGTCCGTTTGTAACTGTACAGGGTCGAGGTAGAAGCCGCCAGAAGAGGTATCTGTGTCTCTTCACGTGCCTTGCTACTCGTGCTGTACACTTAGAGATTGCTTTCGGACTAGACACAAATTCATTCTTGAATGCCCTGTTCCGCATGGCACATAGAAGAGGTTGGCCCAAGGAGATTGTATCTGACAACGGCACGAATTTCGTTGGAGCCGTAAAAGAGCTTAAAGAGCTGGTGAAATCTTTAGATTCTGACAGCATGAAATCAAAATTGGCAAACAAAGGCATTGTTTGGAGGTTTAATCCGCCAAATGCTCCTCACTTCGGAGGCATCTTCGAATCCATGGTCAAATCAGCTAAACGGGCCATTTATGTGGTACTTGGATCAAGTGATGTCACCGATGAAGAATTGATGACTGCCTTTACGGGTGTTGAAGCTCTGTTGAATTCGAGACCACTAACCTATCAGAGTGCCCACATTCAAGATGATGTTCCGCTCACTCCAAACCATTTTTTACATGGACAGCTTGGGGGAGACTTCGCTCCAGAAATAGATTCAACTTCCTTTGCGACCCAGAAGCGTTGGCGGAGAATACAGGAACTCATCAGGCATGTATGGAGGAGATGGATGAGAGAATGGCTTCCAACTTTGAATGTTAGGAAAAAGTGGGTCACGCCATCAAGAGATTTCAAAATTGATGATGTGGTTATTCTCGTATCACAAGATAACCCACGAGGAACTTGGCCTCTAGGGAGGATAGTGAAAACTTACCCAGGGAAGGATGGCCACGTCAGGGTGGTAGATGTTCAAGTTGGAAAGTCGAGGTTCACTCGACCAGTGACAAAGGTTTGTCCTTTGGAGTATAGCGACTGACTAAGATACTCTAGAAGATACCAGTTCATAGTGTAAATAGAACACAACGTTCAAGTGTTGTACAGTGATTGTTGTAAATAGATTGGGTATTTTAGTATTTATTTGGTTGTTTTGAGGATGCCTTACTCTAAATAAATGATGATAGACAGGGGTCTATCATAGAAGGGGGCATGTTCTGAAGGGTCCGTAAAGAACTGATGTTCTCGGACACAGTACGTGATAGTACAAATACACCTGAAGCGCGGCAAGGACATTAGCTTTTCATGCTGCACGAGATTCGCGAAGGTCGATCAGCGTATGAGACAGATGTAAAAACTTTCAGTTGTAGGCTAGTGACGGTTGTTAGTGGGTAACTCTCTCCAAGTGATAGCTAGCAAGTACAGATAAAATAGAAATAGAAACAGAGATAGTTGAGAGAATTATTCACTAACATTTAACACTTGCTAGGTAGACAGTTTCTTCATATTAAGTTTAAACTTCATTATTTATTAGCTTATTTCACATTTCTTATTGCATTAAAAAGGGGATTTCACGTTTAGTTGATTATAAGGGGATTTCACGTTTAGTTGTTTATAAGGGGATTTCACATTTAGTTGATTGAAAGGTAAGTCCAAATTTATGTAGTTTAGTTTAACTTCCACTGCACACCATAGATAATTTAGTTTAATTTCCACTGCGTAACAATCAGCAATGCAATAATATGTCATGAAGAAGTGATAATTGTGTTTTAATTATGTTTGATTTTTTGGTTGCATGTGACCTTTAACAGGTTTTCCATGATCTAACAAGATACATGTACATACTGAATGTTTCAAAATGCCCTTCTCCCAGCAAAATTCGTACTGCGTGTTATTGTTCATATTTTAACTCAACACTTAACTTATTTGAAAAAGTAGCCTCTATAAGTTTTCACAACAAATACCGTTACTTTTTAGTGTAAGATTAAGTCAATCTATATTCAGAAATGTGGAAAATGTCACACTCTACCTTTAGGCCACCTCTCTTGAACAGACGACATGGTCCTGAGATAATCCCCACAATTCACCAGACAGGAAGTGCACTGTCTGTACTGGGCCAGTACTAGGCTGGTACAGTATTTCGGTGCAGTATTTACGGTAACCACCAATATGTGGCCCAGTACAGTTTTGCCTGTAATGGGCCACTAACAGAAAACAAGCATTTGCCCAGTTCTGGCTCTATACTGTCGTACATTATGCCTGTATCAACAGAACGATGCCAGTACTGGCCCAGTTAAGTGATGTTAGCTGGGGCACCTGTAATTTCAACGTTGTTGCTTTTCATTTTAATGTTTTCTCTGAAACATAAATAAATCTTACATGAAGTAAAGCATATGCACATTGTGTCTAAAAATCAACTCACAGTATTTCCATGTAGTTTGTACAACTTTTGTAAATTTAAGAACTGTAGCCCTTAACCCACTAATATGAATTCCGAGTTCATTCGCATGTCACCCCACACACACTTCACACCACACCTTTATACACCAGCAATTATTCATCCCTAAGTGTTTGCATTTTTGTACAACTAATAGTATTTAATCAAACCAACCATGATCTAGCATTAGTACCTTCCTATTTTAGTATTCCTGTTTTAAGGTGTTACCAGAATTCAATATCTGTTTTTAGAATGGCACTTATGTCAGTGTTTCTCAAGACACCCCTGTATGGAGCTCAGCCTGCACCACACAAGGTTGTAGCTATGAAAAGGACATGGTGGTCGTTGATGACAAAGGTATCATTATATACTTAGTATAAAAAAAAAATGTTTAAAACATGATCAAAAGACACAATTGTGTTCACTTTGAACTACTGATTTTGTCTTACATCTTACAAACTATCTTAAACAACAAATGCTGCTCTTAAAACAAACTGTTAGCCAAAGTCTTATCATCACATGATTCAATCATTTCACTTATTCTGCTGTGTTTGCAGGAAGACAGCATATTCGGCGCTTTCAGTTCTGTAAATGTGAATTGGAGCCAATCACACTTATCAAGTTCAATCTCTGGCCAGCTTCACCAAAGCACCCAAAGCTGGCTTTCCACACAGACCTTCTCAGGTGGATTCACGGACTGTCAGTGGAATGTCATGTTTCTGTCAAAGGCTTTTGTGAAGCCCTGAGTGCTCGGCTCCCAAAGCAGCATCAAGGCTTTGTTTCTTTGGAGGTTAGTTCTTTCTGAGTTTATTCAATCCATGAAATTGCAGAAACGAAAGTAAAAGGCCAAACTGAGTGCATTTATTGTAGGTACAATTTATATGTTAAGAAGCATCACCATATAACAATTGAAAAATACTGCATCTCTTAAGTGTTGAGTCAGTTATGTTTACTATTACAATTTTCATTATATGGCAGATTTTCAGTATAGCTGAAAGAGGGAAAGGAACCAGTTTCCTATCATTTGCTTTCTCACGAGCCATTATAAATCATCTCATAGTGTAACCATGAGTTTTATTACAGAGAAATATTGGACACACTCATTATGACTTGTATCTCCATCACTTGGAATTTAATTCAGTACCGTTATGTATCTTCTAACTGATTAAGTAATAGGTTTGCAGTGAAAGAATATGTTGCTTTGTGGTTTCTCTGTATATTTTTGCAGGAGAGGTCCCATTACTGGATGGTAATTTGTTAGTTAGTATTAGCCAATCAGATTGATTAATGACGCGATTGTCACGTGATGATTTGTTTCAGTTTCATTGATTTATGTAACCCTTATCATTCCTGTGGTTAAATGTCTGTTAAAGTAATATACATTTATCATTGTAATACAATCATGTTCTCAACTGTGATATTTGTTTTCCTCTTTGGCTAGCTCTACTGTGAGTTTATGTTCAGTGGCATCTGTCCTTTTCTGTCTCTCCATTAATCTTATGTGTACTTTTACTATGATGAGGAGGGAAAGAAGAAGCTGACAAGTATACGTTTCTGGCTTACATGTTGCAAGTGCTACCAGTGACCAACATTTAAGACTTTGTTTATTTGCAACACACAGTGATGCACTGCTTGCAGTGCTTATGTGTGCTTGTGTGTGTGCGTGCCTGCATGCGTGTGTGTGTGTAATAAGTTTTCATGGGAAAAGAATATGCCAGTGTATACTGATATTGTCATAAATCTGTAGAACAAAATACAGTCCTTGAAAATGTACTGTAATGTTAATTGGAATTTTCCAGCTTATAGAGAAAGCATTAGAAACTTGAATTATTGTTACAGAAGCTCAGTGTTATTCTGGTCTTGTGGGGAAATAGTCTGTGTAATCCATATAATTGTGCGAGTGGATTTGTGGTACACCCCTTTACTACACCTTCACTCGTAACACTGTTCATATCATAGTACCTATTTTATTTGTTACCATGGCAGTATATTATTGGCATCACACAATTATCTCTTCCCCTTAATTCAGTACAACTGTGGAGGATGTTGCTTAACTTTGAGGTCAACTGAACAATCTACATGAGGAAGGTATATCTTGTTTAACTAAATCTTTGTGTAAATCATATTCATTTTTTTAACTTTTTTGTTCATTAGGTGAAGAGCATATATAAAGTTCTTATGAAAGAAACTTTGGAGGAATTCAGATACTTCCTGTACAACATGAACCATTTACACCAATTCCACCCTCAACTCAGTAATGGAGCAGAGTGTGCAGCCTGCTACAAAGTAGGTCATTTTAAATTTAATTTTATTACAAATCTGATTTTGTTATAATTAAAAAGCATAAATTTGAAAGGTTTGTGGTCTATACATAATTCTCAAACAAACAGTTTCTTTGTCAGTTGATGAAAACTAAAAATGTAACAAAAGTCACATATTTAATTAACATTAAGATTCATCACAGTGGAATATTAAAAAATAGCCAGTTTATACTTTTCAAATTTAACAAACTGTTAAAGGCATAGGTTTAGTATGTGGGAGCTGTTTTTAAATGTGCAGGTTATTAGCTGGCAGTATATAGGGGAGTGAGGTTTCCAAATTATTCATGTGAAGTTGGTTGACAGAATGATAGGTGGGTTGAACTGCACAAGTGTCAGCTACACACTTTTGGTAAACAAAAATATCTATAGTTGCTTCAAAAAGCATGTAGTATGTGGAAACACGTTGACTACAAATTAATTTTTAAAAAGGTTTGGTCAGATTTAGAGTAAAGTAAGAATTATCTACTTTAGCATTCACCATTTATCTTTATTATTGTAATTTCAGTTGCCAACAAAAATAATCAGCCTTGATGCTGATTTCCAGCTCGTCCGTAAGGTTTCCTCAGGCTATTCATGGGGAAAATCAAAACATACCACCTTCTTCCTTGAACAAGAAGAAGTTGATGAATACATGAAATCATACAGTGGTGATTCAAAAAAAACCTAATGTGGTAAGTGAAACATAGATATCCTCTGGTGAACTAGTGAACACTAGAATATGAATGGTGATAGTGTGTTAGAAGTAGGTGTTGTAATGTGAAGAATACTAGGGCTGAGAGGTAGAAGGGTGACCAGCGAGGTGGTGAAGGGAATGGAGGGGTAGGTATTGACACCTTGAGATATTAGGCTGAGTTAGAGAAGAACATTTTATCATTATTTTAATTTTATTAACTTTTATGTCTGGCAGGATTGCAGTGAATTCCAGGCAGGGAATAGTTTAAGAGCAAAAAATAAGACAGCAAAGCTTTCCGAAACCGCTGTATTTGGATCAGCCTGTAGGCATGACTTCCCCCAGCTTTTCTTCAGCCTCAAACATGGGGAAAGGTAAGCAATTATGTGTTTGCCTATTTTCATATTGGTCAATAGCATGGTGGTATTGTCACATTTTTAGCCAGATAACCTAAATCTCAACTATATTAATCTCATTCATGAAGAAATTTAAACATGATGTAAGTTCAGATTTACTTTGAGTAAAAACATTTTTCATGATGCTAAATATGAAAGGTACAGATTTACTTCTTATTGAGAGAGATATAATTATTCACACCAGTAATGAAAATTTATCAAAATCATAATTTATGAGGGAAATATTAAAAATCACGTATGATTAATGTCAATTAATACTTAAAGGCGCATTGTAACGCTTTTTTTTTATTTCAGCCTACATTGTATATATTAGGGCATATAGTGCCTTTAACTTGCCTAATACAAAATATTTCATTATTCTTATAGGTTAGGATACTCAGTTTTTCTTATTGAAAAACTTTGGGAGAAGACTCAAACGGGCACAAACTTGCATATCATGTATGACATCGCATGTGTTCTGCACAGCCACCTACAGGTATTATAAATCATAAATAACTTGTGTCAACTTTTTATTTAAAATAGCCACAGTCAGAAGAAGAAATTTATTTGCAAATCATTACAGCTTAGGCACCGTTCATAATTTAGGGCTGGGGGTGTTGGGTTGGTGGTTCATCCATTTTGTTCTAGGGAGGTGGGGGGAGGAAGCAATTTTGTACACATGTACTAGGTTGGGGGGTCAGCAATTTTGTACATCATAATATTAAAAAAGTATGCTTAAAAATTATAGGAAGGGGAGGGAGGTCATTTATTTTTTGTACATACATTTTACATTTTGGGTGGGTGGGGGTGGGGTCATTCACATTGTATATGCCTCTCCATAAAAATCATCATCATCCCCTACAGTCAAAATACTGCTAAGTTTTGAATACATAACTTGCAGCTTATATATACCTCTCTGTTAGCCAACTTAAGAAAATGCAGGTAGTGAATATCCAGCCAAACGTTGAAACAGTCTTTTCTTATTATCAGTCTGTGTGAATTATTATGTTCTCTTTTCAGAAAAGCCAACATCACAGTTACTTAGTTAACAAAATTAAGCTATCTGTGCCCATATTTCACAGCTATGGACATAAACGGTCTTGCCAGGTTTGTATTTTTGTATCATTTTAGTAATGCTATTCTTAAACAGGAACCCGTGAAGGTCCGGGTTAGAATGTACCTTCAGCAACCCATGCTTGTCGTAGGAGGCGACTAACAGGATCGGGTGGTCAGGGCCGCTGGCTTGGTTGACAGATGTCATTGGTTCCCAACTGCGCAGATCGATGCTCATGCTGTTGATCACTGGATTGTCTGGTCCAGATTTGATTATTTACAGACCGCGGCCATATAGCTGGAATATTGCTGAGTGCGGCGTAAACCTAAACTCACTCACTCACTCACTCACTTAAACAGGAAATGTGCTTATTATCAAAAGCATATATTGTCATAAAATACAAATTTATTTTCAAAGATATTGTACAGTCCAAGGAGGACAGAAGGAGTCGGCCTGTCAGATGGAGAAGGTCTTGAAAGACTGTGGTCGTACCTGGGCAAATTTGCAAATATCACAAAGGAAATGACACCGGAAAACAGGGTTGATCTCCTGAGTGATGCCCTTCTCCACTTTGGCCAAAACATTCAAGACAAATTTGGTGTGTATCAAACATATTGTGTTATCTTATTTCCATTGTTAGCTCAATGGCCCAACAATTTTTCTTTTTCACAAAAACTATGAAATATATGTACAGTAGGGGTGGGTATTGCCGTGAATTTTCATATTCCGATGCGAAAGCATATATTGTGATATGTATTGCAATATATTGCAAGATTTGTTTTTAAACAATAAAAACTACTTATATTATAGTTGAAACAAGGAAAAGAACAATTTAACATCAATACAGTGGTTACTAGTTTGAACTAGTTTCTCCACTCTCAAAAAAAGCCCTGAGCTTTTAGACAGCAACTTGACCTGGTCAGGCAGAGATCACTGGTCATTAATGAGTAAATATTTAAAACATTCAGATCCAAAACATTGCGAAACACTTGAACAAAAGTTTAGAAGTCAACTTCAAACCGAACTTAACTTGACTTCCGGTGTGAAAAACGGAAATATCCGAACATTTCCGAGTATTACGAAGTTTTCCGAATGTATGTCGAAATACCGGTTTTTGATCAGCGTATCGCAATACGTATCGATTTCATGTCTGAACCGCTTGTTGCAGATTACCTTATTTTTTTATAGTGAGCAATTCATCGGTCTCAAATTAAATCAAACGTCCTGTATAAATAATTGATATATTTCTGGTGGGCTCTCTAAGTTAAAAGGTTTCTCTTTCTGATGTATATGTTACATGTTGAGGCATATTTGTTATTCAATGTTTTTCGTGATGTTTGTTGTGTATTTGAACTGAAAATTAATCTGTACTGCTTTAATTTCAACTAGCAATAACTTTGGTCAGAAGACATGAAAAGGCCACTCAAATGGAGCTGTCAAGCAAGGCTGCTCTCCAGGATTTGCTGTCTTTTCAGCAAGGTATTCACATCAGTTTATGATTTGGAACTTGCCTTTATAGCAAAACAAGGAAACGTTTTCAGAATGTGTGTGTTGATGTTGAATTTAGTTCCTGAGAAATACATACTGTAAAAATATAGTAATTACTTCCTACAGGTGCTGATTTGGGTAGCATTGAAAGTGCCATAGAAGAGGAAAGATTGGCAGCAACACAAAAATCAGTTCCTGGTATATCACATTACATTTTTTAGTCTTTAACTTACATAATCAAGTCCCTTTATCATACAATTTAGAGTATTTCATTCTTTCTTTCAAAATGCTAGCAATCAACCGAATTACAATATGTTGAGGCAATTTAGTACAAATTTGATGTGACCATAAACAAGCAAAGTTAAATCACTTAAGTCCAAGTATGTTCAAACTGAGATGTCTAGTGGCTAGTAGGTTACAAACAAAATTCAAAATTAGATTGAACAAAGACAAATAACTAAAGTCAGCCTCTGTTTAGATGTTATCAATATGCCCATCGTTATTACCTGAATTCATGTTACTCAGTTATCAACTCACTGCTTCAATGGATCAATCAGCACTGAGAAATACAGAAAATAGTATTCTGCAAATATTTGCAAATAAATACACTAATCTTTGAACACTAAAAGGTACTATCTTTTCAGAACCCCTTTCCACTGAGGAGGAGTACTGTGTCACATCTGAAAATTTGGACAAGCTCAGGCAAGTATATCATACAACAAATACCTTACTTAACCATAATGGCCAGTGCGCAAAATAGTTTGCAAATTTTGTTTGGCAGGGTTTACTCCCATACGAACTACATCCCATTTGAACTACATCCCAAATTAACTACAGGGAATAATAAGGGATTAATTATCTGAGTAGAGGCACCCCTATGGCATGTAATGAGCACAGCCCATCAGCTCTCCTAGAAGAACTACATGCTTAAAATCCTATTGACCAGTAATTATTTTGTTGTAAAGGTAATCTAATAACCAGAAAGTAAAGGACAAGAGAGAAGGGTATATTGTTGTTAGTGAATGTTCTTGTATTCATATTATAAGAAAGACAAACAAACCACGCTTAGTATATTGGAGTAAAGGTATATTGTAGTAAAGGTGAAATATATACGAATGAGTACAATGAAAACTAAGTGTCGTCATAGGTGACGTATAACTGTAGTAGCCTGGTAGTCATCATGTGTATGACGTTACAGTTAGTGACACTAGGTAATATGTAATAGGTATATAAGACATCTTCTTAGGTAGTTGAAAATACTGTTCATAAAGCAGTAAAAGTCCCAAGAGAGACACTTATGAAAACAACAGAAACAAATACAGAGATGGACATTCTTCCATTTGTTTGTACCTTCAATCTACATAACTACAATTATGCCCATTATAAAAGCAAATCTTGCAAATTTTTCCTTATCCTGACTCATGCTATTTTGCTTGTCTTCATCTTCTTGCAAACACAGTGGAACACTTGTATCTCCCAATTAGAAGCTCCTTCAATGTAAAATCACCTAATTAGTACTCACCAAGAGTTGCCTCCCTCCTAGCCATTTCGCTGCTGAAGGAGCAGGCCACCTCTTCCCACATGTATCACTCTCTCCTTCTTCGCCCAGTGAGCAGGGCGCGGAGAGCTCTGTGTCTCCCTACACATTACACATTATATCCTTTGGTTATTCACCTCTCATAGACTTCTATAGAGGTGTAGCTAGTATCCTTCAACATAATGCATTGATATTTATTCGTGTTTCTACTGTTTTATTCACGGGACGCCGTATTGGTTCAGTAGATTGCGTTGATGAAAATCTGCACTATTTGTAAATTACGTTTTTCTGCTGCTGACCCGCATTTAATATGCCCTAGTTGTACTACGCCATGCTCTACTGTTTTTCACGCTGCAATTATTGTACTAATTTATCCAATTCTGCCTTTGATAAATATATATTTTGCATCTTGAGACGCGCAGCTAATACATTGCTAATACACTGGAGCCCCTAGCCTGTCAACTGCTGTCAGACGACCCCCTCCCGCTAGAGTTACCCTCGGAGGAGAGGCGTGGGACGCAGTCCGCTATCTCCAAGGAGCAACCTGCATCCCCGGACATCCCGCCGTCGCAGCCAAAGACTAGGAGGGCTTCCACGTCGTCACAACGCAGACTCCGCACCCCCAGGGCTACATCCACGTCCAAGGGGAAATCAACGAAGTCCAGACGAACTTTCTCAGCCGAGATTGTTCCCGTTGCAGAGTTGGGCCTGTATGATGATCAACCAATCATCATACCTGATTTACGTCGGAAGAAGCGGCCAGTGTCGGCAACTATAACATCAGCGCAAATCAGCACGCAGTCTGAGGCACCTACACTGATGTCAGAGAATCTTCCTGAGGGTCCCGTCGCTACCATCGTAGAGAAGGCAGCAACTACTTCAGCGCAGACCGTCCCAGACGACCTGATGAACCACATAATGAAGTTGATGGAGGATCGCTAGGGTCTACAGAGGCATCCACCCCTGAGCCTTCGTGAAGATCCCAACATAGACATCACTTCTGAGGGACCCCCAGTCAGCGTAGCTACTACAAAACCAGCGTCGAAAAAGCCACCTCCCACGAAGGGCAAGCCAGCCCGCCTCCAAGGACCCTGATGCTCAGCATTCACGGAAGGCTTCCACGAAGGACGACTTACATCACCTACCTGGGACCATCATGACCAGAGAGGAGGTTCGCGAAGCAAGATCCTCTCATCCCATGACACCGACTCAGACTCTCAACCTTCACGAAGGTTAAGTCGTCACTCTCCAGGACCGGACTCAGATGAAGCTTGCGAAGGTCTTCCCCTAAGGGATCCTACTACCGCGCCCAAGTCATCTTCATCTAGAAGATCATCAAAGGGATTCACCGAGAGCTTGTGAAGCTACCAGCGTTCACCAAGGAAGTCTCCGCCGGAAGGTCATCACATAGACGCCGCTCGTCAGTCCGTTCACCACGTCGTTCTCCTCGCCGGTCTCCATATCGATCGCCTCATCGATCACCTCATCGATCCACTTACAGATCACCACATCGGTCATCTTACAAGTCCTCACGGAAAACCCCAGACAGGTCTCCGTTGACGCCACCCGGCAGAGATGTACATGAATACAGGACTCCACCTCAGTCACCATCGGAGGAGCATCAACGTCTTATCTGCGACCCGACGTCAGAAGATGATGGTATCGTATTTTCCGACGCAGAAATTAGATACTGGATGGTGAATAACCTGGAACTATCCTCCCCGTCTAAGAACGAGAACTCAGCCCACACATATCTTATGAAGGAAGATGATGCTTCACCTTACCTCTGATTGACCCGATAGCAGCGGTACCATCTAATCTGGATACAGCCTTTAGTAAAGCCACGAAATCACAGACACCGCATGTGCTGCATTTCAACGCTAAGAAGTTTGCAGGTCATAACATGGACCCCTTTCTCAAGGCACAAGATATTGATGATAACTATAAGATGATCAGCGATGCCAAGTCCAAGACTTACAGAATAGACGACCGCAAGCTAGTCCAGATGGAAACCATGTCAAGGAGGATGTTCTTTGGTCTGAACAGGGTGCCGTTCCACTAACCGATCTTATCTAAGATCAATCTTAGCAAGTTACGCCAATTTTACAATCGTCTTAGCTAAAAGTTACACCCGTTCCACTAACCGATCTTACGATCCGATCCAAGCTTAGATCGAGACTCTTTCATGCGAGAGATAGAGGAATGCAAGGCACGAGTTATCTCCCTTTGCATAATCTAGCAAATGATAGAAAGTAGTTAACGAACCAACTGAGTGAGTGAGTGAGTGAGTGAGTGAGTTTAGATTTACGCCGCACTCAGCAATAGTCCAGCTATATGGCGGCGGTCTGTAAATAATCTAGCTAAGATGCATAGCGTTCACTAACATGGCGTTCATGTTAGTGAAGCTATGTATCTTAACTATAAAATCAGTCTGGACCAGACAATCCAGTGATCAACAGCATGCGCATCGATCTGCGCGGTTGGGAACCGATGACATTAATGTCAACCAAGTCAGCGAGCCTGACCACCGATCCCGTTAGTGGCCTCTTCGACAGGCATGGGTTATTGAAGTTCAATATTCTAACCCAGGCCTTCATGGGTATTTTCCAACCAAGTGTAAAACGTGGAGAAAAAACTGAGAGCAAAATATTAGGGTAGTAGGCACCTTGGTTTCAGGTGCAAGTCGTGAGAGCGCTGGGTATCAAGCATAATATAATAATAATAAATGCATATTTATAGTGGCCTATTCCACATCCTTGGGCATGCTCAAAGCTATGTACAGATAATTTACACGAGAATATTTACAGCCGAGATTATAAGTAATATACTGAGAACAGGTTTTAAGTCTGGACTTCAAAAATGTCAATTGTGTCAGGGAGCTTTTAATATGTGCCTGAACCTTGTCAATCAGAATAAACAAGGTGTGACGAGGCTATAGCGATATGTAGAATCTGTCAGTGGTCTTGAATAACAACGCACCTGCCTTTAGAATCCCCCACCAAATATGCGCAGTGAAATCAAACATATTTGTATCTTTTTGCTTCAGAACATTTGTTCACTTGGCGGCTGTCCCTATTCTTAACCATGGCGTTGCAATATTGTTGTACAAATGTGTTACACCCGACTTCATTTCGGTTGTGTTCCCATGGCGACAGTGGTCAGACTGGCCTCACATTTGTAAGGCTTCAGTGCAGTGTTTGTTTACATCACAGAAATATACAAATTCATTTCATGGGGACTTTGGGGACGCGCTTGCGTGAAATGCTCAGCTCTTATTTTTTCACATAGAATAGGAAAGCCACCATTTTGGTTTCTCTACGACTGATTTTAGCTATCCTAAGTTGGTCATGAGCAACTTAGACTTTGAATCTTAACTTTACGATTGACTTAGGTAAGATTGGTTAGTGGAACGGTATGCCGATCGTAACGTCACGTTAAGATTGGGATTTTAGGGGTTTACGATTGGTGTAGGGCTAAGATCAGTTAGTGGAACGGCTCCCAGATCAAGAACGGTCAACGAAACTCTCCTCACGAAGTTCAGAGATTCTACATCTGAGGACGACAGGATGATTTACTCGGCCCTCCTCATGCAGAAGAAGGACCAGCAATTCCTAACGGATCACTTGACAGCAGTATCCGCAACTATAACTATGGCTCGTCGTCAAGGTCTCCTCGCCTCCTGTAATTGGGGTGATCAGTTCACTGCGTCACTCTACACAGCCCTGTGGTCATCACCGTCAATCTTCGATGGAAGCATAGACAAAGTCTCTAAGGAAGTCTCTAAAGACTCAAGAGAGGTACTCATGATAAAGTCGATGGATACGCTAGCCAGCGTCATCAGGCAAACCGCCCAGAGGTACTCAGGCAAATCGAAGTTCTCCGGTCTACAGAAAGCAAGGGACAGGAAGATGGCAAGTGTAAGAGGAGCAAAGAGTCTTTTCGCCGCCCATCACGGCAATTACGGGGAGTATCTGGAAGAGGCAGGGCACCCAGAGGCTCCTGCAACTATAAGCTTGATGAAGGACAGGTTGAACGACTGGAGTCTTCCACCCCCAGCCGTTCCAGTACAACCCATCACAAGTGGGTGGACGCCTTCAACTGCACTGGGAAAAGCTGGGGGATTCCCTGCAGGATCCATATGTCTCCAACATCCTACAACATGGATATCGAATCAATTACAGGCCACGCCTCGGCTGACAGTCATCCCCGAGGTTCGACTTCCAGACTCTACAACTAATAGAAGTTAAGAGAAGCTGTATCAAGCGCTCCTAACCAAACAGGCCATAGAAGTACTGGACCAAGTAAACATCGAACCAGGCTTCTACTCCCCAGTTTTCCTAGTGCCCAAGAAAAATTCCAAGGAGAAGTTTCGTCTCATCTACAATATGAGCACGTTCAAGCAGAGACTATCTCGCAAACCGCCAGCGTTTAGCATGATACATCTACCACAACTCACGGCACTTAATTCGTCCCAGAGACTACATGGCCAGTATAGATCTGCAAGGCGCATATCTACACATCCCGATACATCCGACTCCAGGAAATACCTACGGTTTACACTAGAGACGGGCTGCATTACCAATGAAAAGTATAACCTTTTGAAATCTCATCGGCCCCTGGTTATTCACAAGTGAAGTGACGAACCTATCGTCTCTTACCTACATCGTCTAGGACTATGCAGTCGCGTTCTACCTCTATTGACGGGATACAAGTGGATCCAGATCCACAGCATCTCAGACTACAGTTAAACTGCATAATCAAGCTACTAACACAGCTAGGATGGTTAGTAAAATCTACTCCAAGTCGGACCTAGAACCTACACAAGATCTGCAATTTCCCTAGGCATTCGATTTCTCACGGCACAGAATCGTATCGTAGTACTGGAGGACCGATGGATCAAGATCCAACAAACAATCCCTCAAGCCTTACTCTCGCTACCACTACCACTCGACAATGGCAGAGCCTGTTGGGTCTACTCACGCCAGCTCAAGACATGACAGTCAGAGGCAGACTACAGTTATGTCCGTTACAGGTCCTCATCAACACTCATCTCGTGACCCTCAACCATTCAGTCTACCAAACACGTCAAACCTCACCTACTATGGTGGACCAAGAGATCAGAATGTTTGCGAAGGCATCTATTTAATAGGAGCCGAATTCAAAACCCATCTCTATGTAGGCCCAGCGTGTCGCTCCAAGGTTGGGGAGCACACCACCGCCAACAGGACGGCATCAGGGTTATGGAACCAGCAAGAGAGCAAGCTGCACGTAAACATGCTAGAAATGAAAGCAGTAATCAGCGCCCTACTACATTGGAGCATCTGATGATTCACACAGACAACTCAACAGTGGCGTTTTATGTAAACAAACAAGGCTCAACCAGGTCCCCGAACCTATTGACTCTATGTTTTCAATTGTTCGATCTAATCGACAATCTCAACATACATGTCAGAGCATGTCACATTCCAGGAGCCAAGAATGTAATAGCAGAGCAGCTCTCTCTCGCCACACCTACCATCGCCAACAGAATGGATGCTCCATACAGAGATATTTGCACAAATTATCAAGAAAATAGGAGCTCCACTAATAGACCTATTTGCCACTCGCTTCAACAATCAGCTGACAACATTCAGATCACCAGTCCCAGACCCACTAGCATGGGCAACGGACGCACTAAGCATATCGTGGAAGGACTCAATGCGTACACGTTTCCGCCGCCAGCGTTAATCCCACAGGTGTTACAGAAAATCAAGCAAACTGGGAGCCTCCATATGGTTTGGTCGCGCCCTACTGGCCAGCGAGAATGTGGTTTCCAACTCTTTTTCAAGAAATCGGACAACCAATACTACAACTTCCAAAGCGCTCGAGCTACTAATACATCCTCACACCAAACAAGCGCACGGAAGGCCAGAAGCATTCCAACTTCACGTATGGACTGTATAAAGGCGTGTCTAAACAAGAGAGGTTATTCAGCCAGAGCGGCGAAAGCAGTCACGCTTGCTTTACGCAACTCCACACGCAACTTGTACGACGACAAGTGGCAGAGCTTCGAAAATTATGCTGCAAAGAAGGGATTTACAGGTAGAAATGCTACACATCCACAAGTGGCTGACTACTTATGTTACCTGCGACAGACTGAACGTCTAAAAGGCTCGACATTGTCAACATATCTCGCAGCTCTAAGTTCAGTGATAACTATGAGAACGGGTGTCAAGTTAACGAAAACGCGAGAGTTACTGGCCTTGCTACGTTCATTCCACCAATTGGAGGACCAGAAACAGAGATTTCGCGCTCCAGCATGGGATCTAAATGTAGTGCTCCAACACCTCACAAGTGAGGCCTATGAACCACTGGAATCAACATCATTTGAATTGCTGACACAGAAAACATTGTTCCTGTTATCCCTAGCAACAGCAGCCAGGATGTCAGAAATTCACGCACTAGATTACGAGAGAACACGGTTCGATGACAATCATAACATCGTGCATATGGGACTACGCTGGGATTTCATCGCCAAGAACCAGTTGCCAGGTCAACCAGACAGATTATTCCACGTCCCAGCTCTCTCATCAATTCTCGGACCTCATGATACGCTGGATCTATCATTATGCCCAGTCAGAGCACTGAAAATATATCTACGACGATCCAAACTGAGGCGACAAAAACTCAAACGGTTATTCATCCCTCTATCGACAGCTACACAGACTGAAGTCTCACGTACAACTATCTCGATTTGGATCAGAACTGTCATACTTCGCGCCTACAAGGCTGCAGGACTCGACCCTCCAAGAGCATCTAATCCCCATGAAATTAGAGCACTGGCTTCAACACTCGCTCTACACGGCAATTGCTCTTTGAATACCATCATGGAGGGCTGCTTCTGGAGATCCGACATGGTGTTGCTAACCACTATCTGAGAGATATCACCACCGAGGACGTCTCAGGTATTCACCAATTCGGTCCCATGGTCCTCGCACAGCAGTTGACAGTCCCTCGGAGAAGATAAGTCAATCTTACGAGAATTTTACTGCTTATTTCACAACAGCACTATATAGCTAATAACTCCACGAAGTTTATGCTATCATATATTTTAGCTTAAGTCCAATTGTAGTCTTAAGCTCAGTACTATATCTGTTATATCATAACAGTATCATTTAGCTAACAACTCTAGGAAGTTTATGCTATTATAATTATCAAGCTTAAGTCTATCTTAGTCTTAAGCCTAGTATTGACGTTGTACATACTTGGTTTTAACTTCTCAAGTAGGAGTAGTTTAATTATGTTTATCATAATATATATATATTGTAGTAACCCATATATGGCAGCTGGTAAACTTAGCAGCAGGAATTTATCAATTCAGTGCCATTATGAAGTTCCCGTAGGGGTTATTACAGTTATCAAATCACTAATTATCTAAATCCAAAGTATTCTGCTTCCCACCTCCGTATCCGTAGGATTCTACAAGCAAAATAGATTGAGTCAGGATAAGGAAAAATATGTAATTTTCTGAATAAAATTGATATTTTATACTTATCCTGACTCATGAGGTAAGCCCTCCCATCCTCCCCACATAACATTTTGGATTTCCCTGAAAATTCAAGTGTTGGGCTCGCTATATAAGGAGAGAGTGATACATGTGGGAAGAGGTGGCGCCCACGTTCCCGCGCAAATGGCTAGGAGGGAGGCAACTCTTGGTGAGTACTAATTAGTGATTTTACATTGAAGGGAGCTTCAATTGGGAGATACTGTGTTCCACTGTGTTCGCAAGAAGAAGAAGACAAGCAAAAGAGCATGAGTCAGGATAAGTATAAAATATCAATTTTATTCAGAAAATTACATTTTTGTATGAAAGTGATACTATGAAAAAAGATTTATCAGTCAGTGTAACAAAATGTCAAACACCTCGATGTGGAACTTGTTCAATCATAACTGAAGACTGCAAATTTACATTTTGTGGAGGCAAACTATTTACTATCAAAACCATCATAAACTGCCGCATCAAAAATGTTATATATGTTTTATTTGTTTTGTGTTTGGCAAATCCATTAAGCAGATGCAGGTGACAGCAGGTAGTTAATCTGTGCACCGGACCATCACATGTGTTGTTTTAAGCTGTAGGTCTTATGGGATGTAGTTCTTATGGGAGGACATCTTTGGCAGTCGGGCAGCTATGCCTGAGAGTTACTAGCCCACATAACAATATGTGGGCCAGTGGCTATTTCGCATACTGGTGATGACATGTTCAGGTGAAAGGTCAAGGTAACACTCTTAAGTAAATTCAGCCTTTGGAAGAAATATTATGCAAATGGAAGTACAGATACTTGTAAGAACCTGGATGAACTTGCTGTCTGGAATTAAATTACATTCCCTTACATAATATTGTTCACGACATCAGAGATTAAAATTTTGACTGACATTTGTTCTGCTGGCTGAAGCTTACATTTTACTGATTGCAGGACTGGATTATTATTATTTTTACTAATTATTCAGCATTAACAAATTGCTTCCTCTGATATAACAGCACAATGATAGATATGTAAACTCTAGTGAGTGGTTGATACTTTGCACCATTTAGTTTACTTAAGCTTAAACATACTTTGTTGTGTAATATTTCATTCTTTTTTATCCAGATCTCATAATGTGAGAACAAACATAAAACAAGAGCAAAGGTATGTATCTCATATTGCATAATGATATATGTGCCTGATACATTCACTCATTGACTCAACTGACTTAGTGTTTTAAAATAAGACATTTTGTTTAAGGTTGTATGACTTGGGTTGAAAGATGCATGTTGTCCTTATTGTTTCAGATTGGAGAACAAATTGGAAAGGCTTAAGACAAAGAAGAACCTTCGTGATTTGACACCTGGAAGTGAACGGTTCATTACCCTTCTTTAATCAGCACATATGAAACAGTCAAAATCCCTCCTAACAAAACTGAGGCACCAGTGTATTGAAAAAGTCTGTATTTGCAGGAACTCAACAGAAAGTATTCACGTAAGGTTATTCATAAGCCAGTTCATTGGCTTTATCTCAGTTTTTTAAAACCATTAAATAATGACATTATGTGACTTTGGGCTTAAGACATGCTTTTATGATTTATATATACTGGACAAAAATAGTAAGGGATGTATGTAAATTTTTAAATTATGAATAGTGATCTATTTATTCATTGACACACTGATAAAATATAAATCATAAACACACCAATATCCCTAACTTATTTTGTCCAGTATATTTTTCCTCATATGTATTGCTTTATTTCCCTTTCCTCCGAAGGTTGAGTGGAAACCTCAGTCCCTATGTTCCCCAGAACAGGCAAAAGTTTACCCAGCCAAACAGGGCTCTTGCCTTCTTCCTGCCAATATTCTCACCTGACCAGCGGACATAATGTCACTCTCTCCTTCATCGCCCACCCGGACTAATAAGCTAGATTACGAACAGAAATTTGCATAAAGCTTGAATAAACAAATGGTACCAGAGAAGGGTAGCAGACAATTTTTTTTATATAGAGTTACCTGCACTGGCATTTATAACAGTTCTTAAAAGCATTATATGGTTTCACTGACAAACCTGATTTCTAAGGTTAGCTTTGATGATGCTATGTCCTTGAGCTGCTTGATTGAATACGAGCTTGGGTTGGAAAGGATGACACCATCAGGCATACCAGTGATGTGAATCTGCTGTTCACCAGAAGATATGGCCATGTAAGGAACTCGTCCTTTTCCATTAGCATTCTCTGGAATGGACATATTACATCAAAATGACATTTGCTATGGTGTATATTCCATAAGGGGGTTTGATAAAATATTGATACATATTCAAGGTCATTTCTGTTTGGATTTGGTTCAAACAAAAGTAGCGGTCACAGAAGGCATCATATCAAGCATGGAGTTTATCATATTTTTTCTTATCCTGACTCATGCTCTTTTGCTTGTCTTCTTCTTCTTGCGAACATAACTTGTATTTCCCTAATTGAAGCTCCCTTCAATGTAAAATCACTAATTAGTACTCACCACGAGTTACTTCCCTTTCCGAATGCGCAGGAAAGGAGGCGCCACCTCTTCCCACATGGTTCACTCTCTCCTTCTTCGCCCAGTGAGCAGGATGTGAGAGCGCCTGTGTCTCCCTACACACTATATCCTTTGATTATTCTTATTTAGTTACCTCTTTTAGTCATCTATAGAGGTTTAGCTAGTATCCTTCAACAATCATGTATTGATATTTATTCGTATTTCTGCTGTTTATTCACGGGACACCGTGATTGTTCAGTAGTTTACGTTGATGAAAATCTGTATTTTTCCTTATCCTGACTCTTTTGCTTGTCTTCTTCTTCTTGCGAACATAATGGAAACACTTGTATCTCCCTAATTGAAGTTCCCTTCAATAAAGAAATCACTAATTAGTACACCACGAGTTACCTCCCTTCCACAAGCGCGGGAACGAGGGCGCCACCTCCACCCATGTGCCTCACTCTCTCCTTCTTCGCCCAGTGAGCTGGACGTGAGAGCACCTGTGTCTCCCGACACACTATATCCTTTGATTATATTTAGTTAGTTACCTCATATAGGCATCTATAGAGGTTTAGCTAGTATCCTTCAACAATTATATATTGATATTTAGTCGTGTTTCTACTGTTTATTCACGGGACGCCGTGTTTGTTCAGTGGATTACGTTGATGAAAATCTGTACTGTTGCAGATTACGTTTTTATTCTGCTGCTGATCCGCATTTAATATGCCCTAGCTGTACTGCGCCATGTTCTTTTTATTCACGCTGCAGTTGCTGTACTAATTTATCCAATTCTGCCTTTAATAAATATTTACTTTGCGTTTGAGACGCGCAGCAGATAGGTCGCGTATGCAGAGTCTAGCCATGACTGATACACCTGAACCCCTCGCCAGTCTACTGCTGTTGATCGACCCCCCTCCCGTCTGGTGTTCCGCTAGAGTGGTGGAGAGGCGTGGGACTTAGTCCGCCGTCTCCAAGAAGCGTCCTGCTTCCCCAGACATCCCGTCGTCGCTGCCGAAGACTAGAGGGCTTCTACTCAATGCAGACTTCGCACACCCAGGGCAGCGTTGTCCTCTGAGGGGAAATCAACGAAGTCTACTAGGACTTTCTCAGCCGAGATTGTTCCCGTCGCAGTTTTGGGCCTGTATGATGATCAGCCGATCATCATACCTGATGTACATCAAAAGAATGACCGATGTCGGCAACAGTGATGTCAGCGCAGATCAACATGCAGCCTGATGTATCAACGCTGATGTTCGATGATCTTCCTGAGGGTCCCGTCGCTACCAACGCTGATAGGGCAGCAACTACATCGTCGCAGATCCCCAGCGCAGATCTTCGAAGATCAGCCCAGGGCTGCGTCGACCTCTGAGGGGAAATCAACGAAGTCTACTAGGACTGCCATGCAGCCTGATGTGTCTACACCGATGTCGGACGATCTTCGAGAGGGACCCCCCGTCAACGTAGCGGCCACCAGATGTACAGCCTTCGCCTTCGCGAAGGCTCCAACGTAGATGACATCCCAGAGGGACCCCCCATCAACGTAGCGGCCACGACGAAGCCACCTTCGCGGAGGAAGTCACAGACCACCTCGACGAAGGACCCAGATATACAGCCTTCGCGAAGGCTTGATAGATCATCACCTACCTCGGCTTCATCCTTAGATTCGGACTCGGACCACCAGACTTCACGAAAGCCTTCGCGAAGGTCAAGTCGCCGTTTCTCACGACCGGACGCAGAGGAAGCTTCGCGAAGGCCTTCACAAAGGGCACCTTTATTAGGCTCCAAATCATCTTCGTCCAGAAGGACATCGAGGGATTCCACAAGAGCTTCGCGAAGCTATCAACATTCACCTCACAGATCTCCGCGAAGGTCAACCCACAGACGCAGATCGTCAGGACGTTCACCAAGACGCTCCCCTCGCCATTCTCCATGCCGATCACCTCGCCGTTCACCGCGCCGATCTCCTCGTACATCACCACGTTGATCTCCTCGCAGGTCACCACACAAATCTTCACAGACACCTGGTACAGTGGTAGAAGCACACAGTCCACCATCTGAAGAGCATCAACCTCTCATCAGCAATCCTGTGGTAGAGGATGATGGAGGCATCAATTTCTCAGACGCTGAGATACGTTATTGGATGGTTAACAACCTAGACCTTTCTTCACCTTCCAAGAGTGGTAACTCGGCGTATACTTACCTGATGAAGGAGGACGATGCAGACGCCATCACCTTATCTCCGATCGACCCGATTGCTGCGGTGCCACAGAATTTGGACACAGCCTGCCATAAAGCCATGAAAGTTCAAACGCCACACCATGACGAGGCGTATGTTCTTTGGCCTTAATAGATCTAGAACGATCAATGAGATTCTTATCACCAGATTTCGTGACACGACTTCTGAAGTTGATAGGATGATCTACTCGGCCCTACTTATGCAGAACCAGCAAGAACCACACCCTGTAGAACACAGAGGTCGTTCGTGAAGCAAACGCTCATATATTGATCGGACTCTAGACACTTCGCTAAGGAAGTCCCAGGCCGCCTCCGCGAAGGAGCTAGAGCCTCACCAGTTACAAGGGACGTCGCGGAGGAGTAGCGCCCGCCGACCCCACATCCTGTTGAACACAGAGGTCGATTCGTGAAGCAAGCTCATATATATATACTGATCGGGCTCTGACTCGATACCTTGGCGAAGGTCGCGAAGGCTAAGTGGCTCCAAGGCTACTTCACCCAGAAGATCTAGAAGGGATACTTCGAGAGCTTCGCGAAGTCTCCGGCGTTCACCGAGGAAGTCTCCTCCAAGGTCTCCATATACTAGCCACTCGTCATATATAGCCCACTCGTCAGTCCGTTCAAGACATCGCATAAGTTGTCTATCAACTATATGCCATATGCCGTCTATAAGCCTATGCGAAGACAATTGCACAGGCTATTTACAACACAGAACGTCGCTGTATTAATTAGTCAACGACGTTTCATAGATCTTCACAGGAATCAACTTTTCCGTATAGATTGCTAGTATATGCAATCCCGACTACGATCACGATTATCTACATGCGTCACCATTACGCAGATCTGCAGACAATTCAATATTGAAATTGAACAGCAGCCTTGTTACAGCGAGTATAACTCATAATCGTCAACGGTTTCTGAGAAGAAATATGTACAACAAGTTCAGCTTAATTCTACAATTATGACGATACATTCATGTATACAGTCTACAAGCTGACAACTTGCAAGTTTTATTGTACCTTTATATAAGGAAGTCGGAATTATCTTCAAGACTGAAGTTACTTTAACGACAGCCAGGAAAATAACCTACCCAGCATTAATATTACAGAGCGAGGTATTTCGCGCTGGAGGTTTCGCGCGTTTACCATTAACCCTCGAAACATGTGGTCATTCGGATAACTTCGGGAAGCTACGGTGAAGACCGACGATTGTTCTAATATCAACGACGGCACTATATTATACAAGGTTCCTTTTCCCGCTACACCGGTGACATCACAGCGCGGGTACTCTACAGAATCAAAATGCCTTGTTCTGATTGGACCGCGATGGACAACGCCCTACACAGAGGTCGATCTTAGTTCACAGTTCAAGACTTACGTTCCAAGTGACAACCATATATCAGTGAATGAGCAAGCCTCCTTGCAGTCCAGTTAATCTGAACCTTCATGATTGGGCTGCTTTCTTGAGGTTACAGACCTCCCCTGTCAAGTTTAGGACGAGGGGCACGGCAGTCAGGCGATTTTACATAAAGTTCAACGAGGACAGGCACACCTGGTTGTGCACCTACATCGTCAAGGACTTCACAGCAAACTTACCTAGACGATGGGATACAAGTGGATCCAAATCCACAGCGTCTCAGACTACAACTGAATTTCATCATCAAGCTACTAACACAACTAGATGGTTAGTAAACCTACTTAAGCTTTCTGATTGGAGGATTAAAACGGAAGTTTCACGCTCCAACTTGGGGATCCGAATATAGTGCTCCAACACTTCACAAGTGAGGTTTATGAACACGCTTTGATGATATACTTGGACTCCATGATACGATGATTCTATCACGATAGCCAGTAAGAGCACTGTAAATTTATCTCCACCGAACCAAACAGGAGGGAAAAATGCAACAGTTTATTTCCTCTATCATCAAGTTACGCAGACTGAAGTCTCACGTACTACTATCTCCTTTTGGATCAGAACTGTCATACTACGTGCCTACAAGATTGCAGGACCCGACCTGACCCTCCATGAGCTTCTAATACTCATGATATTAGAGAGCTAACTTCTACAATTGATCTACACAAGTGTTAATTGAAATAATGGAGGGTTTATTTCTGGAGATCCGATATGGTGGTTGCCAACCATTATCTGAGAGATATCACCACCGAGGACGTCTCAGGTATCCACCAATTCGGTCCCATGGTCCTCGCACAACAGTTGACAGTTCCTCGGAGAAGATAAGTCAATCTTACAGATTTCTACTTATCTTATAACAGTACTAAATAGCTACATGCTATATATAATTTGCTTAAGTTCTTTTTTATCATCACAGTACTATGATTATTACATCATACAATATATAAGTTAACTACTCTACAGAGTTTGTTATTATATATTTACCTTAAGTTAATCATATCTTAAGCGTAGTACTATGGTTACATTATAAATGCATTAGCTAACAAACTCTACAGAGTTTTTGGCTATTATATACGTAGCTTAAGTTAATTATATCTTAAGCATAGTACTATACTCATATTGTAAAAATATATTAGCTAACAAACTCTACGGAGTTTTTGCTATTATATAGGTAGCTTAAGCTTATTCATATCTTAAGCTCAGTACTATGTTTATATCATATATTTATATTAGCTAACAAACTCTGAGTTTTTTGGCTATTATATATTTAGCTTAAGTTTCATCATATCTTAAGCATTATGGTCACATTATAACATGTATTAGCTAACAAACTCTACGGAGTTTTTGCTATTATATATGTAGCTTAAGTTAATTCATATCTTAAGCCCAGTACGATATTTATATCATATAAGTATATTAGCTAACAAACTCTAAGGAGGTTTTTGCTATTATATCTTTAGCTTAAGTTTCATCATGTCTTAAGCTTTATGGGTACATTATAACATGTATTAGCTAACAAACTCTACGGAGTTTTTTTTGCTATTATATATGTAGCTTAAGTTATTTCATATCTTAAGCTCAATACTATGCTTATATCATATAAGTATATTAGCTGACAAACTCTAAAGAGTTGTTTGCTATTTAGCTTAAGTATTCATCATATCTTAAGCATTATAGGTACATTATAAAATGTATTAGCTAACAAACTCTACGGAGTTTTTTGCTATTATATATGTAGCTTAAGTTTAGTCATATCTTAAGCTGAGTACTATGTTATATCATATAAGTAATTTTTTTAGCTAACAAACTCTGAAGAGTTTTTTTTTTGCTATTATATATTTAGCTTAAGTTTCATAATATCTTAAGCATTATGGTTACATTATAAAATGTATTACCTAACAAACTCTACGGAGTTGTTTTGGCTATTATATATTTAGCTTAAGTTTCTTCATATCTTAAGCTCAGTACTATTTTTATATCATATAAGTATATTAGCAAATAAACTCTAGGAGTTTTTTTTGCTATCACATATTTAGCTTCAGTTTAATCATACCTTAAACTCAGTACTATGTTTATATCATAAAGTATTTTAGCTAACAAACTCTAAGGAGTTTATGCTATCATATTAACAAGCTTAAGTCTATTAGTCTTAAGCATTGTATTAATGTTATATATACCTTTATCATAATAAGTAAATTGTAATAACCTTTATATGGCAGCTGATAAGTTAGCAGCAGGAATTCATCAGTTCAATGCCTTTATGAAGTTCCCATAGGGTTATTACAATCATCACAAATCACTAATTATTAAAATCCAAAGTATTATATATTCCCACCTCCTTTTCCGTCGGATACTACAAGCAAAAGAGCATGAGTCAGGATAAGGAAAAATATGTTTTTTTAGTAAAATTGATATTTTATACTTATCCTGACTCATGAGGTAAGCCCTCCCATCCTCCCCACATAACACTTTGGATTTCCCTGAAAATTCAAATGTTGGGCTCAGTATATGAGGAGAGAGTGAGGCACATGGGTGGAGGTGGCGCCCTCGTTCCCGAGCTTGTGGAAGGGAGGTAACTCGTGGTGTACTAATTAGTGATTTCTTTATTAAAGGGAACTTCAATTAGGGAGATACAAGTGTTTCCACTATGTTCGCAAGAAGAAGAAGACAAGCAAAAGAGCATGAGTCAGGATAAGTATAAAATATCAATTTTACTCAAAAAATTACATAATGTTTGCAGGTTACGTTTTTCTGCTGCTGATCCGCATTTAATATGCCCTAGCTGTACTGCACCATGCTCATGTTCTTCACGTTGCAGTTACTGTAATAAATTGTCTAATTCTGCTTTTGACAAATATTTACTTTGCGTCTTGAGACGCGCAGCAGATAGGTCATGTAAGCAGAGTCTAGCCATGGCTGATACATCTGAATCCCTCGCCAGTCAACTGCTGTCGGACGACCCCCTCCCGGAGAGGCGTGGGACGCAGTCCGCCGTCTCCAAGAAGCGTCCTGCATCCCCAGACATCCCGTCGTCTCAGCCAAAGACTAAGAGGGCTTCTACTTCAACACAACGCAGACTCCGCACCCCCAGGGCAGCGTCTACCTCCAAGGGGAAATCAACGAAGTCTACTAGGACTTTCTCAGCTGAGATTGTTCCCGCCGCAGAACTGGGCCTGTATGATGATCAGCCAATCATCTTACCTGATTTGCATCACAAGAAACGACCGGTGTCGGCAACAGTGACGTCAGCACAGATCTACATGCAGCCTGATGTACCAACGCTGATGTCTGATGATCTTTCTGAGGGTCCCGTCGCTACCAACGCAGATAGGGCAGGAACTACATCTTCACAGACCGTCCCAGACGACCTGGTTCTTCAGATTATGAAGATGATGGAAGACCGCTACTGACTGGAGAGACAACAAGCCCAGAGCCTGAGCCTTTGCGAAGGCTCCAACGTAGACGTCACCCCAGAGGGACCTCTCGTCAACGTAGCGGCTGCTACCAAGTCATCGCGGAGGAACCAACCTGCGCGAAGGACGTCACAGCCCATCTCTGCGAAGGACCCAGATGTTCAGCCTTCGCAAAAGCCTTCGCAAAGGACATCTACATCGTCCTCGGACTCCGATCAACACTCACGTAAAGGTTCACGAAGGAAGATCCTCTCATCCCCGGACTCTGACTTGGAACCCCAGCCTTCGCGAAGGCCTTCACGAAAGTCAAGTCGTCACTCGCCAGGACCAGACTCAGATGAAGCTTTGCGAAGGTCTTCGCGAAGGGCACCAGTTACAGGCTCCAAGTCACCTTCGTCTAGAAGGTCATCGAGGGATTCCCCAAGAGCTTCGCGAAGCTATCACCATTCACCACGTAGATCTCCGCGAAGGTCACCATACAGACGCAGCTCGTCAGGCCGTTCGCCACGTCGATCTCCTCGTCGTTCACCTTGTCGATCTTCTCACAGATCACCACATCGTTCGCCTCACAAGTCTTCACGGAAGTCCCCAGACAGGTCAAGTATACAGATCTCCACCTCAGTCACCATCGGAAGAGCATCAACCGCTTATCAGCGATCCCGTTACAGAAGATGATGGAGGCATCATTTTCTCCGACGCAGAAATACGCTACTGGATGGTTAACAACCTGGACCTATCTTCACCTTCCAAGAACGGTAACCCGGCCCACACCTATCTCATGAGGGAGGACGACGCAGATACGATCACCCTACCTCTGATCGATCCGATAGCAGCGGTCTCACAGAATCTGGACACAGCCTTCCATAAAGCCACTAAAGCCCAGGCGCCGCACTTACCACAGTTCAACGCCAAAAAGTTCTCAACCCATAATATGGACCCATTTTTCAAGGCACAAGAAATCGACGATAACTTCAAAGTCATCAACGATGCCAAGACTAAGAACTATAAGATAGACGATCGAAACCATGACTAGAAGAATGTTCTTCGGCATTAACAGATCAAGAACGATTAATGAAACTCTCATCACCAGATTTCGAGGTTCTACATCAGAAGACGACAGAATGATATACTCGGCCCTCCTTATGCAGAAGAAGGACCAGCAGTTTTTAACGGATCTTATAAACCTATGGCCAATGTTGTCTATTGTTCTTGCAGTTGCTTCGCATTATGGAATAACCTCGGTAGAGGTTGTACGATTGCAGGGTTTTACAATGATCATTGTAATACCTCGCAGGAGGTTTTACAATGACCGTTGTAATACCTCATACGAGGTATGAAGTTTTACAATGGTCGTTGTAAAACCTCATACCCTGATGACTGACCGTAAAATTTCTAATTATTGAAAACTTCCAATATTCTTTGTCGATAACTGGTTTCGAACCCACAACCCATCGCTCTCTAGCTTGGCGGTTTTATCCACTACGCTACGAAGGATCGCTGTGAGGAATGAGATTGTTTGTCTGTGTGAACCATGTGTTTCTCACACGACAGGTACTGCGGGCAGCGCACGTGCAGGACACGGGTAGCGCGTGCAGAGCACGAGCATTGCGCGTGCGGGGCTGCCAGTCGCATCCCAGTTGACACTGGCTGTTCCATCATTTGCGGGCTGTTCCATCAATGTTCTTCTACTCAGTACATGCACAAATTGAAATTAAGTGTTGTTTTAGACCTCGGGATTTCCTTCCCCTGAGGTTTTACAATCTCAACCAAAACCTCGGAGTCGTGTTTTATCCTACACATCTAACATCAGTATCCGCAGCGCTAACTCTGGCTCGTCATCAAGGTCTGCTCGCTTCCTGCAGTTGGGGTGAACAGTTTACATCTTCACTCTACACAGCCCCATGGTCTACGCCATCAATCTTTGCTGGAGGAATAGATAAAGTCTCTAAAGAAGTCACCAAGGATTCAAGGGAAGTCCTTATGATAAAGTCGATGGACACGCTAGCTAGTGTCATCAGGCAGACATCACAGAGATATTCAGGAAGATCAAAGTTTACTGGCTTACAGAAAGCACGGGACAGGAAGATGGCCGGTTCAAGAGGAGGAAAAGATTCCTTTTGTCGGCCATATGGCAACTACAGGGGAGTATCTGGAAGAGGCAGGGCACCCAGAGGCTCCCGAAACTATAAACGATGAAGGACGGGTTCGGAACGACTGGAGTCTTCCACCCCCAGCCGTTCCAGTACAACCATCACAAGTGGGTGGACGCCTTCAACTGCACTAGGAAAACTGGGGATTCCTAGAGGATCCATATGTCTCCAACATCCTACAACACGGATATCGAATCCAACTACAGGCCACGCCTCCGCTTACAGTCAACCCTCACAAGTTCGACTTTCAGGCTCGACAACTATCAAAGTTACGAGAAGCTGTTTTATCTCTCCTAACCAAGCAGGCCATAGAAGTACTGGATCAAGTAAACATCGAACCAGGCTTCTACTCCCCAGTTTTCCTAGTGCCCAAGAAAAACTCCAAGGAAAGTTTCACTCATCTACAACATGAGTATCGCTCAACAGAGATTATCTCACGAAACCGCCAACGCTTCGCATGATACATCTACCTCAACTACAGCACCTAGTTCGTCCCATGGACTACATGGCCAGTATAGATCTGCAGGATGCTTATCTACATATCCCTAAACATCCCTAATCCAGGAAATACCTACGGTTTACACTAGACGGTTGCATTACCAATGGGAAGTACTCCCATTTGGAATATCATCGCCCCTGGTTATTCACAAGAGTAACGTAAACCTATCACACTTACCTACATCATCTAGGGCTACGAGTGCGCTCTACCTCGACGACGGGATTCAAGTAGATCAAGATCCACAGCGTCTCAAACTACAGTTAAACTTCATCATCAAGCTACTAACGCAGCTAGGATGGTTAGTAAATCTACTCAAGTCGGACCTAGAACCTACGCAAGATCTGCAATTTCTAGGCATTCGATTTTCACGACACAGAACCGCAGATCGTCGCATACCAGAGGACCGATGGCTCAAGATCCAACAGACCATCCCACAAGCCTTACTTCTCTCCGCTACCACTACGACAATGGCAGAGTCTGTTGTCTCCTCACGCCAGCCCAAGACATGACAGTCAGAGGCAGACTACAGTTACGTCCGTTACAGGTCCTCATCAACGCCATCTCGACGACCTACAACCATTCAGTCTACCGAAGCACATCAGACCTCATCTACTATGGTGGACCAGGGAGAAGGTTCCATCTAATGATTCCACGTTTTATAAACAGCCAGGACACGCGGCAATCAAATCCAAACACTTTATTGTCGAAGCCAAGGCGACACACAGACAGACCAAGAACCGAACATAAAACTGGGAAAGCGAAGTTTATGTTTAAGGGAGATAACTCTTAGAGTCATTGTGTTAACTCGCTAATAACTAACTGCCAACTGGCTTAACTTCTCCTTCTTTCGCCTTATAAAAAAATTATGGATGGGATCCACACATGTTTGCATATGAAAGGGGAATACCAAATACAACCAAATAACAGTAAACAAATGGTAAATTGTCGCTTAGACTCTTTGGAACAAATATGTCCTGTAGAGGTGGATTATAACACTGACAAACTGAAAAGGAAATGAGAGACCATCACTGAGTAGACTGCCCTCCAGTCTCGGGATTATTCTGCCCCATCACATAAAGCAACGATATATGCAACACAGTATCACCAGAGGATGCTCACACACATTACTCTAGTAAAGGATATAGTCTGAGAGGTGGCATGGCATCTGACGACATGACTGGACCGACGCAACTTTGGAGACATAGAAGGTTCTGATTGATCGATAGGGGAGTCTGTTGAAGCATCTTCTGGATAGTCAGTGTTACCAGTAGTGCGACACGGGTATGAATTCATGTCAGCATAATAGGGTCAGCTCTCTCTGCAGGTGTAGGGGCTCCATGATGACATCTGGTATAGGAGGAGGTTGAGGAGGAGGAGGTAGAGACTTTGGGAATCTGTCATGTTCATCTCCCACTGGCAGATATTGAAGATCAGCCGACAAAGTGGATGCTTGTTGCAGTGAAGGTTTTGTAACAGAGTAACACCGACTTTTTCACTCTATAGGAAGTGTTTTCAAGTTGTGATCCGTGAATTTACTTAACGTTGCACCAGTCATTGTCAACTGCTGTGACAATGTAACGATCAATGGCACGGACTTGGAGCCATCGCTGTGAATGTAGACTATGCTTCCTACATCAATGTCAGGTGTCAGACCCTGCTTGAGGGTGGGAGTCTTAGACTTCTCACTTGATAAATGATTGACACACGCTGGCCATGTTGACTAAGAATTAGATCCATGTCATGTATAGGCAACTGAGAGTTTGTGTGCTGGTCGCAAGTGTCCACATTTCCCTGGCGGAGAAACCTCTGGTTCTGATCCGTGAGTTCAGACGCAGTGGCAAGAGAAAGGTTGAGGGGCGAGACGTAACTGCACTGAGGGTCTTGACGCAGTAACTCAGTTATGAGTTCTTGAACAGCTCTTTCTGCAACTGGGTTCTTATTCTTGTTCTTGACTCGACCGATTTCAATAACTACACCATTTTGTTTCATAAACCTGTCATTAACAAGGGCTACAAAACCGGGAGCTGGATCAGTTCGAATGACAGCAGGCGGTCCATCCATTGGGTGAACTTCACTGCACAAAGCAATAATTGAGCTGCGGAGTGTGTCGTGACGCTTCGCCATCGAAAGTAGACAGGACAGTGTAAGAGATGTGACACATTCCCCGACTACAAGTATGAATTGCCGGTTGCGCTAACAACGCCCCGCTAAACTGATTCCAATAGTATCAGGCTGGTCTCCAGTGGACTGTTGGATCACTGTATGTGGTAAACCGCGAAGTGATTGACATCTATGGCAACTGGCAGTGGTGTCTTCAATAGTCTTGTCAAGATCCAAGGCATAGAAGTAGCGCTGTATGACCTGTTTCATCTGGTGATTGGTCGGATGATTGAGTTGAATGTGCAGGGCAGTCAGTAATCCGCTGACAATTTCACGCGGTACAATGATCCGTTCTCTGTTAGACGGAAAGGCTCCTCCTTGACAACAACAAGTAAGCCGCCCCGCGAATGGAAGCGACCTGTAGGTAACGCTTAACGGCCCTGATGTTAGTCAACTTCTTGGACGGACGGTACCTTGAGTGAGATGGGCATGTGTGTAAAAGGCCGAAGATCACTGCACTCTGACTGGATGGATTTCCAGGCAGCTCTGCTTGTGAATGGTAATCTTGACTCTCCAGTGATAAAGTCCTGAATGGAAGTGATACGGACAACCAATCTTCCGCACGAGCCACCTAAAGAGCAAATTTGACAAGTAGGTTCATTGCAATCTGGTGCATTTCTGCTCGCAAAAACTGGCAGGTTTGCGCACCTGCAAGGTGATCTAATAGATGCTTGATGGTGGCTCACAATGGAGAGGAATGTGTACACTCGTGGACTGGCAGAAAATTCTCCCCTGCACAATTTCTCAAAGGCTTGCACACAAGGCTTACTGTCAGTGAGAACACAAGTCTTATGCTTTGACTGGATCATGTAAGGGCTGAAGTGTTTGACAGCTAAAGCGATGGAAAGTGCTTCTATTTCACATGGTAACCACTTCACTTGATGACCTCGGAGCTTGGAGCTGAAGAAACTAGCAAGGAGAGGCTTGTTGTTTCGAGTAACATAGAGGGTAGCACCAACACCCTGTCTCTTAACTGAACCATCGGTGACAACCCATAACTGGTCACCAGTACGTGGAAGAGTGAGTACACGACAAGTTGAGAGAGCCCTCTGAGAATCCCCTGAACAGTTGGATGAGATCTTCAGTCCAATGTATTCGATCAGTTGACTGCTTTCCGCAATAGCATCATCAAGGGGTGCCAGGATAGATGAGCAGTTGGGAATAACTCGTGCTAGCACTTTGTATGTCCCTACATAGGACCGGAGTCCTTTCACTTTCTCAGGAGGAGCACAAGCAGACAATGTAGAGATCCGTGAGGGCTTGCAGAGATCGCATCTGTTTCTCCAGATCCAACCGAGGATGGTTGTGGATGTGGGTGCAATAATGGTCTTCGATGCAGAGAGATTGAGACTGTTCTTGTGAAGAGTCTCCAGTAGACGCTTCCAGTTGCTGTATAGATCATCAAGCGAATTACCACCACAATACAGGTCATCAGCAAGTTTTACAACCACCCCTTCTTCAAGTAGGTCGCCAAGTACACGGCACATCAACTCCTCCAACGCAGTCTCGATCCAGGCATGCCCATTGCAGATCTTGCATACATTCGCATTACACCTCTGAAAGGGGTTGCTACACCACAGAACTTCATGGAGTCACGAGCTAAAGGTATCTGGTAGAAGGCGTTGGTGAGATCCGTGGAAATGAGGAATCGCCACTGAGCAATCTGTCGAGAGTGGAATCAACATCTGGGAGAAGTGATGGTTGGGGCTTTGAATATCGTCCGACATCTGCGTAAAGCTGTCACTAAGCTTAAAGCCGCCCTGAGGTTTCTTCACAAGAAAGGATGGGTTAAGGTACTCAGCAGTTACCCCAACATCTTCGGTCGAACAAACACTCCTTTAGCTTCAAGATCGCTGAACTTGGCTTGCAACTCTTCAAGTTTATCTCTGGCATACTGGGGTACTCTACCTTTCCTTTGAGGAGGCAACACAGGGCCCATGTTGACTGCAGCATATACAGGACCAGAAGCTCCATTATAACCTTTGAAGTTGGGATCAAAGACATCGCCATACTCATCAAGTAAGGTTCTGAACTTCTGCAGTGTATCTGGGGTAGGGCATGATCCGGATCCAACTTAACAGCTTGAGAGAAACCACTTTGCTGCTTCTTCTGGAGCCGACACATTTTGGCTAGTGATGACAGAGTCTGTGGGTTGTACTTTGTCGGGGCATCTATTTACATGTCTCACCTGGCAGAAGTGTGCATGTTTCAATGACAAAGGCCCATCCGCCAGGTTCGATGCGATCCGTCCCGCAGACACTGGGAACGATGTCAACCTCTGGCCAGTTTTGTTTCCCCGATGGGAGAGTTTTCAACCCTAGGTTCCAGGGCTTAGATGGTCATCATGTGTAGTGAACTCCGTGGAACTTCCAGCTCGATGTAGTCTCCTGGCCAAATAGTGGTGGGACTGTTCGCAGCTCTGAGGACTTGAGCTGCCTAACGGTGTGTTGATCAAGCTTTGACTCCTTCCCTGAATGGCTGTAATCTACGATGACACGCTCACCTCAAAAGATTTGTCGCCTAGCTGGTCTGGCATAAACATCATTCAATTCCATAAAGGGAATGCCTGCTAAAATGTCGACATCCAAATCCTCAACAACAAGACCCTCGAATGTGAATTCTTCCTGGCCACCTAACGAAGACAGCACTAACTTCCCCACAACTCTGAGGGGCTTAAACACCATCTGCTTGCCTGGCTGACTGGGTGCTAATCTTGACGCCAAGATCCAAGTTCTTTGCCACAGATAACTTCACCATGTTCCCGTGGCACCACTGTCCAAGGTAATGCGTACAAGTGATGTTGGTAAAAGGTATTGAGGCAGGGGACTGAGATACTTGGACTCTCATCACACCGACTGGTTCCTCATATTCTTTAACGCCGCAGTCATCATCAGGGTTTGGTCATGACTATCGTGGGAATCGCCCTCAAGGGCAAGTACGATCTGTCGAGCCTTAGCTAGATAACGCTTATCACTAGCCGGAAGATAACTGCACTCACTCAGAAAATGGCGATCAGGTCTGTCAGCCAACTTGCACAAAGGACAAGACTTGTCAGTTTTCTTGTGAGGGAAACGGCTTGAGCGAGAGTGTTGCCGCTTGTCCTGAGTAGGGAATGACGTTGCAGTTCTCATAACTTTCATGTCCTGATTAGTCATAATTTCATCTTGAAGGAGGACATAGCTTGAGAGATTTCAGGCTTTATGGATGCAAGGGTACGAGAACGAAGTTCAGTGCCATATAGCTGCTTAACCAATTTGGGTAAGTCCTTATGTATGAGGCTGCCACGCGGAGCACAATAAAGTTCTCAAGAGATGGGGATAATTCTTCATCTTCAATGATTTCTTCTCCATGGTGTGTGATATTACCCCCGTCTTCATCAAGTTATCTTCAACGAAGGCAACCAGACGCTGATAAAGGTCTTCAGGACGCTTCATCTGGTAACAAAGAAATGTTGGCAAAGTCCAGAAAATGTGATCCAGTTGACTGAAACCGTGAATGTAAACGTATTTCCTGCCAAATGTTGCTGAGAGAGGTTGACTTTTGACAATGGTGCTTCTAGCAATAACAGGGCAATAATTGGCGATCTGGCCAAGCATAAGTTCAAGCATTGTCACTTTCTGTTCAGAAGTACGCATTTAATGGCTATATCAACATCATCGCCATCGCTTACAAAACCACGCCGAGGGTTATCACGAAGTTTTCTTCATTCCAGGTCACACCATCCACCAAAAAGTGTGCAAAATTCTGGTCTAGTGACAGAGTGTAATGGAGATTTTGTTTCCAGTTCTCAAAGGAATTAACTGTCTCAGATTTTGTAAGACACCATTGCTTCGGGCTCTATGTGTATGCGCCATTTTGGACAGTTACAACGATCACACGTGCTATCCAACCAATATGCTGACTGACTGACCGTTTACGTTTTTAGTAGTTACCGGGAAGCGTAGGTCATGTAGTTAATCCATATCGCTGCCACCACGCCAATGGAGAAGGTTCCGCCTCCACGATAAACAGCCAGGACACGTGCAATCAAATCCAAACACTTTATTGTCGAGGCCAAGGCGACACACAGACAGACCGAAGAACCGAACATAAAACTGGGAAAGCGAGTTTATGTTTAAGGGAGATAACTCTTAGAGTCATTGTGTTAACTCGCTAATAACTAACTGCCAACTGGCGCAACGAGATCATTGAACCTATTGACTTCATGCTTTAAACTGTTCGATCTAATCGACGATCTCAACATACATGTCAGAGCATGTCACATTCCTGGAGCCAAGAATGTAATAGCAGACACACACTCTCGGCCACATCTACCGTCACCGACAGAATGGATGCTCCATACAGAAATCTTTGCACAGATTATCAAAGAAATAGGAGCTCCGCTAGTAGACCTATTCGCCACTCGCTTCAACAATCAGCTAACAACATTTGTATCACCAGTCCCGGATCCACAAGCATGGGCAACGGACGCACTAAGCATATCCTGGGAAGGCCTCAACGTGAACGCGTTTCCGCCGCCAGTGCTAATTCCAAAGGTGTTACAGAAAATCAGACAAACTCAGAGCCTCCAACTGATTTTGGTCACGCCCTACTGGCCAGCGAGAACGTGGTTTCCCATTCTAATTCTAGAAATCGGACAACCAATACTACAACTACCAAAGCGCTCGAATCAATTAGTACATCCTCACACCAAACAAGCGCACGGAAACCCAGAAACATTCCAACTTCACGTATGGACTGTATTAAAGTGTGTCTAAACAAGAGAGGTTATTCAGCCAGAGCGGCGAAAGCAGTCACGCTTGCTTTACACAATTCTACGCGCAACTTGTATGACGACAAGTGGCATAGTTTTGAGACTTACGCTGTTAAAAAGGGATTTACAGCTAGGAATGCTACACATCCACAAGTGGCTGACTACCTTTGTTTCCTACGACAAACTAAACGTCTAAAAGGCTCGACATTGTCAACATATCTCGCAGCTCTAAGTTCAGTGATAACTATGAGAACGGGGGTCAAGTTAACGAAAACGCCAGAGTTACTGGCCTTGCTACGTTCATTCCGATTGGAGGACCAGAAACAGAGATTTCACGCTCCAGCATGGGATCTAAATATAGTGCTCCAACACCTCACAAGTGAGGCCTATGAACCACTGGAATCAACATCATTTGAATTTCTGACACAGAAAACATTGTTCCTGTTATCCCTAGCAACGGCAGCCAGGATGTCAGAAATTCACGCTCTAGATTATGAGAGAACACGTTTCGATGACAATCAAAACATAGTGCATATGGGACTGTGATGGGACTTTATCGCCAAGAATCAATTGCCAGGTCAACCAGACAGATTATTCCATGTCCCTGCACTTTCCTCAATTCTCGGACCTCATGATACGCTTGACCTATCATTATGCCCAGTGAGAGCACTCAAAATCTATCTACAACGATCCAAAACGAGGCGATATGGATCAGAACTGTCATACTTCGTGCCTACAAGGCTGCAGGACTCGACCCTCCAAGAGCATCTAATCCCCATGAAATCAGAGCACTGGCTTCCACACTCGCTCTACGCGGAAATTGCTCGTTGAATACCATTATGGAGGGGTGCTTTTGGAAATCTGACATGGTGTTTGCTAACCACTATCTGAGGGATATCACCAGCGAGGATGTCTCAGGTATTCACCATTTCGGTCCCATGGTCCTCGCACAGCAGTTGACAGTCCCTCGTAGACGATGAGACATAGTCTCACGAGATTATTCTGTATATATCATACCAGTATTATCTAGCTTATAACTCTACGGAGTTTTCTGCTAATTATATACATATCTTAAGTCTACATTATTCTTAAGCCCAGTACTGATGTTTCATGTACATTGGGTCGCTTCTCCACTTGGAGTCGCTTTTATACTATGATTTATATT
This sequence comes from Haliotis rubra, assembly GCF_003918875.1. Lineage (NCBI taxonomy): Eukaryota > Metazoa > Mollusca > Gastropoda > Lepetellida > Haliotidae > Haliotis > Haliotis rubra. The sequence continues at coordinate 154,766 of NW_025767322.1, forward strand.
ATGATAATATACTATGATAATATTATCATATTATCTAAATATTGTAGTACCCCCATCTATGGCAGCTGGTAGAACTTATGTATTATAGCAGCAGGAATTATCTTAATTACAGTGCCATTATGAAGTTCCCGTAAGGGGGTTATTACATATATAAATCACTAATTATTGAAATCCAAAGTATTCTGTTTTCCCACCTCCGTTTCCGTAGGATTCTACAAGCAAAAGAGCATGAGTCAGGATAAGAAAAAATATGTAATTTTCTGAATAAAATTGATATTTTATACTTATCCTGACTCATGAGGTAAGCCCTCCCATCCTCCCCACATAACACTTTGGATTTCCCTGTAAATTCAAGTGTTGGGTTTGTTATACAGGAGAGAGTGAACCATGTGGGAAGAGTTGGCGCCTCCTTTCCCGCGCATTCGGAAAGGGGAGTAACTCGTGGTGAGTACTAATTAGTGATTTTACATTGAAGGGAGCTTCAATTAGGGAAATACAAGTTATGTTCGCAAGAAGAAGAAGACAAGCAAAAGAGCACGAGTCAGGATAAGTATAAAATATCAATTTTATTCAGAAAATTACATTTTTCTCATCGATAACAATCAATAAAGCAAGTATATGTTTTTTTCTTTAACAGACATGTAACCACAGGAATGATAAGGGTTACTTAAATCAATGAACCTGAAACAAATCATCATGTGACAAACGCGTCATTAATAAATATGATTGGCTAATACCTTAAGGTTGATTTAGGGCTGATGCATACTATTGTACTTTTCAATGACACACCTCTGTAGAATTTAGACAAAAAGACATGATATGTCAATAGTACATAAACTTCTTGTGAAGTAATTGGATTGTTCTCCAGTCAGCGATGATACAACATCAAATGATTATATCTTCTAACAGAAAGTTCATAAATAGGGTTCCTAATATTTTATAATATATCACCGATGAAAGCCTAAACCATAACACAACAAACTGAGAGATAATGTACTGTTTAGTTCTTAAACATACTTGAACGATGTGCATGAAAATACATACCCCACAGGGACTGACTGCACACGTCAGTCATGTTTGTGCCGGTTCGGTCAATACATTTTATTCATTAGGATTATTTCAAGGGTTCGGGTTCGGGTTTAGGGTCCTAATCCAATATATTAGTTACATGTCCGGTGTAGTACATGAGTACCATTTGTTGTTTTTCCTTTTGCATTTTAATACTGCCGGTTCAGTCAGTCCATTCTATTTATTAGGATTATTTCAAGGAGTTAGGGTTAGGGTTAGCGTTAGGGTTAGGGACCTAATCCAATATATTAGGTAGATCTACATGTCCGGTGTAATACGTGAGTACCATTTGTTGTTTTTCCGTTTGCATTTTAATACTTTTTTCACACAAAAACGGAAACGAAAAACGCCGAAAGTACACTATGAAATGGTTTAATGTAGAAATTTGGGGCTAATGGAAATTGGCCTGGAATTGCACTCAAGCCTCTTTCACACGCTAACATTTGTTCAGTAATGATTCGGACGGCTAACTCACCCTCTCGTTGCGTCACTACACATGCTCATGTCGCGCATGAGCACCTTCAGTCAGCTTGCCAACGGTGCATAATTCGCCGGCAAGGCTTCCTCTCTCCTTTCTTCATGGGATTCGAGTTCAACGGAAATTATTCCACCAACCCTGGTTATCGCCGACACTGTTTAACAATGCCATTCATGACATTTATCGGAGGTGTGTGAATTTGCCAAAGGGGAGACTACTTTGAAAGCTTTTCAAAGAGACAACGCCCTTCCTCCATGCCATCCAACACCTACCAGCCTCGGCGAATCGTCTGTTCGGCGCCAGAAACACAACGCTGTCTCGTGGCAGGGGATGTGGTGCCAAGCCTAGATCAGACAGGGGAGGATATCAACGTCGCTGTGCTCCCGCCCAGGGCGACGGGCGTAGAGGCAAGTGAAGTGAGGGACATGCACGACTGGACACTCCCACCTCCAGTCGTCCCAGTTTATCCTACACCGGTAGGTGGGAGAATAGGTATCTTTTGGGAAAATTGTTCCATCCTAGAGGATCCATACATCACCAATATATTGAGGCAGGGGTTTCGGCTACCCCTCCTCTCCGATCCACCTCTGACGCTGTTCCCGCTCCGGCACAATCACTCCCAGATTCAACACGACCTCTTAGCGTAGAACATAGCGATACCGTTGGAGAAAAGAGCCGTCGAATTACTCCTGTATCCCGTCACAACACCAGGGTTGTATTCTCCAATATTCTTAGTGCCGAAGAAAGGGTCCACGAAAATGAGGATGATTCACAATCTGTCCTATTTCAACGAGACTTTCCTGGAACGTCCTCCGCACTTCCGAATGACGTGCCTTGAATACCTCAAACGACTTCCTCATCAGCCTGGACCTGCAGCGACAGGAAGTACCTGATCTTTATTTTCAACAATCAACCTTTCCAATGGGCTGTCCTCCCATTTGTAATTTCAACGGCCCCGTGGTTGTTCACGCGTATCACAACTCCTATTTCCCGGTATCTGCGTTTGAGGGGCATCAATATCAACCCGTACCTGGACGATTGCCTTATCCACCTGTTAGACCATCTGCTTCTTATACAACAACGGAATTTCACCCTTCGTCTGTTGCGCCAAATAGGTTGGCTGGTCAACATGGACAAATTGGAGCTTGTCCCGTCTCACACACTGACATTCATCGGAGGCCATTTCCAGACAGACAAGAACCTAGTTCAGATTCCTCTGGACAGGTGGGACAAGATTCAGTCTCTGATTCCCGCGGAGCTCTCTGAACCTCTGTTCTCTCGAGAGAGTGGCAGGCACTCTTGGGATTGTTGACGCCGGCGCAGGATCTTACCAGCAGAGGGCGTCTTCAACTTCGTCCTCTGCAGCGTTTTCTTCAACCATACATTCGTCGGGCAGACGTTCATCAAGGGTTTTGTCTTCCACCTCAGTTACATCGCTATCTTCTGTGGTGGACTCGCCCATTGAACGTCTTAGGAGGATTCTCTTTGACAGAGCGGCCTCCGGATTACCAACTGTTCGTGGACGCCTCTGTGCAGAGTTGGGGTGCTCACTTACACGATCAGACAGCCACCGGCCTTTGGTCTGGTCAACACCAAAGCTGGCATATAAACAGTCTGGAGTTAGAGGCCATGATCCTCGCTATCCATCACTGGGCGCATCGGCTACGAGGAACTTGGCTTCTGGTGGCCACAGACAACACCACGGTGGTATGGTACATCCGGAAGCAAGGGTCGACACGCTCACAGTTTCTTCTCGATCAGACTTTTCGGCTCTTTCAACTGGTCGATGATCTCCACATTCTGTTGAAGAGTTCTCGCATATTTCGGGGCGCCGCAATATACTAGCAGAAGCTCTCTCGAGACCCGACAGGGTTGCTCCCACGAAATGGATGCTACACAAGGAGGCCTTCACTCTCCAAAGTCACGCACTGGGTTCTCCAAACATGGATCTGTTTGCCACCAGCCAAAACCATCAACTGCCAGTGTATATGTCTCCAGTCCCAGATCCAGCGGCTTGGATGGTGGATGCTCTCAGCCTATCGTGGGAAGGGCTGCACGCGGATGCGTTTCCGCCACCAGTTCTACTAGACAAAGTTCTCGCAAAAGTCAAGGTGACAACTTGCCTGCGACTGATTTTGGTCGCGCCTTGGTGGCCGGCCAGGAACTGGTTTCCCATTCTAAAAAGTCTAATGGTAGGAGATCCCTTCCCTCTACCCACGTGGAGGAACGTTCTCGTGCACCCTCAAAGCCGTCTCCCGCATCCTGCTCCAGATCGGTTCAATCTGCACACATGGACCATTTGGGGAAAGCACTGAGTGCTAAGGGGTTTTCGGCCAGTGCGACGGCGCACAGAACTTCTACTAGATGCTTGTATGACGACATTGTATGGTGCACCTTATGAACCTCTTGAGAACGCTTCCCTCGCTGATTTATCCTGGAAGACGGCTTTTCTTTTGTCTTTAGCGACTGCAGCTAGAGTGAGTGAGGTTCACGCGCTTGACGTGACTAGGGTCAAGTTTGAACGTCGCCGTCATGGTTCTGTGCATTTGGGTCTGTGTTGGGATTTCATCGCTAAAACCCAACTACCAGGTCAATCTGATCGACAGTTTTCCATTCCGCCATTATCATCTATTGTTGGCACTGAAGACGATGCTGAATTGCTTTTATGCCCGATTCATGCGCTCAAAACTTACATTGATCGCACCAAAGGCGTCCGTGGTACAAGGAAACGGTTATTTCTTCCCCTTTTCCGGGCGTCACAGTCAGATGTCAGCAAAAACACAATTGCCTTAAAGAACGACCATTCTTCAGGCATATAAAGTGGCTGGGCTGGACCCTCCTACGTCCTCTCATCCACACGAGATTCGAGCACTTGCTTCGACTGTGGCACTTCACAGTAATTGTACTGTGTCATCCATTATGCAAGGTTGTTTTTGGCGGTCGGACACAGTTTTTGCCAGTCATTATTTGCGTGACATGGCTGTCAAGGACGTTAACGATGTCCACAGCTTCGGACCATTGGTGGTTGCTCAGCAACTTGCCATTCCCCAAAGAAAGTGACCCTCCTGCATTGTGTTGTCTTCCCACGGACCACCATGTGGGGAATGAGTTGTTTTTCTTCAGAAACAACTAGGTATGCCAGTTAAGGAGTTATCCTTGTATTTCAAGTCCATACTTTCTACTGCATTCCTTAAGCTTCGCCAGCTTTAAAATTAGTGGTTTCTTTTCATTTAAGACTCGGTCTTATTTGCGAATTACCACTGTACCTGATCGTCACTCGCCGATTCGCTCTCTGTTATAGGCGCATTACCAACGCTTCCCGAGCACGGGATTTACGGATTGAGCTGGCTGCTATTACCTTCCAGCCTGTCGGATAAAAGGGCAGGAAGTAAGTAGTACAGGATTAATAGGTCACATGCAACCAAAAAATCAAACATAATTAAAACACAGTTATCACTTATTCATGACATATAATATACATTGCTGGTTATGAAAAAACATATAAACAAAATTATAAGCGTGCAATCGCAAATCAAAAGTGCAATATTTTGTACTTGGGTTTACTTCCCAAGAAACGAAGCAGCCGGGATACCGAACCCAGTCAGAACGGGTGGGTGTGCACTCAAGTGTAACAGCTGGTTCATTTGCAGATGTCCTCATGGCTCATTGTGTGTGTATATATAGAGATGTTGGGTTTTGTAAATACATGCTCATTTTTTGTGTATAACATTTTGCAATCAACAGACATCATAACATGTCATGTGTACAAGTATCACACCTGCCTGTCTGTGTAATTACATAATGTGACAGAGACCGAACTCGGGCCATAAATCAATGCGTTTTGTTTATGGTGTATAGCCTGATAGGTGTTAAGTTCAAATTGCATGTGGTCAGTGATCGAAGTTGTGTATTGAATATTGTCATTAGCAGACAGACAGGCAGGCAGACACATAGGTGTCAATAAAACAGACACTGAGTTTTGTCTGTGACAACGACATATCTATATCACAGTTAGAAATTCTGTCAACGCTAAATAATGACATTGCTTTTAAGTATCTAACTGAGAAAGTGACTCAAGAAGAAGAACGTGTGGTGAAATAGACAAATGAAATTATATAAACAGTTTAATCGGTAATCTACTGTCATAACATATAAACAGCTCGTGCCTGTGAAATATCAACAAAACATTAGAAAAATAGCTCACACCAAAGCCTTCACCGAAAGTATTCACCGGACAACCCGGCTTCCATGCTGCGCGAACCTATTTCACTGCGCATGTGCTATGAGCGCAGCCCAGCTGATGAAACCACTTAAATTCCCCCAAGCGCTGGGATAAAATTAGTGAATCGTTTTTTTCATCGCGTTATTTTTCAACTTTATAAGTTGAATTTGCATGTTTGATGATTTGTGACGTCTTATCAGAATCTGCAAAGTTGTGTTTTACATTGCATGTGACCTTTAAAAATTTAGTAAAATCTAAAGATTTTGTATACTTATACTGCACTACTTATGATAAGGGCCCACCCTGCGCTATCAGCTACCTTCCCCGCTTATTTGCCATCTGTGGGATATCCAGCCTGGTTCCCTGGGTCTGTTATGCTTCTGGCGCTTAACGCCCACAGTGTTAGCGAGAGGCTAACAGACCCAGGGACCCGGGCTGTGGGATCCTTCCGCTGACGCATGCGCAGACGAGAAGCAGCCGAGACCAGGAAGTGATTGCAGTTCTACGTCTTTTAACGTCGTCTGGGAAGCCACGCCTTTTCAAGCCGTAAGCACTAAGTACAGGAAGTAAGTAGCGCAGGATAAGTATACAAATATATAAAAATTTTGATTGTACTAAAATTGTATATTGAAGTTGTTGACAGCGTTTGAAAAGAAAATACGCACCACGAGGTTTGGATTGTGAAGGCAGGCGACATGTAGAAACATTTCCTCACGCCTCTGGTACGTTTGCATCATATATGTTTACTTTTATCGTTATAGACTGTATGGATGGTTGGAATTAACGGATCGCCAGCATTCGTAACTACTCGTGTCATTCCGGCAAGGTCACGGAAAGAGGCTAGTAGTTACGAATGGGATCGCCAGTGGAGAGTTAACCCCCATGATGCCGAGTTTTTTTTCAGGCACATATTTTCATACGGTTTGAAAAGTGAATGTTGTGCGAGAATTGCGTTCGGCTATACAATTACACAGAAATGTAGAATATCAAATTTCCTATCCGTTAGTATAAATATAAGTGCAACTACCTCTTCGGTTTGAGAAATAGACCTTGCTATTAGGGGTGCAACCATGCAGGTGGGCCATCGCCGCGAGTTTACTTTTGGTTAGGGTTAGGGTAAGGTTTAGGGTTAGGGTTAGGGTTACGATTTCGATAAGGTTTAGGGCTGACCACACTAAACAATATGGCTGTATCCGGTATTCGATACCGATACTGCTAATCGCGATACACAAAATAAAAAGAATCACAAAATATAAGCATACAACTTTTATTTGAATTGAAGAAGAAATCTTCAATCAGAGTTAGTAAACTGTACCAAGTCTCTTGTACCTGAAAACAATTACTTTTGATTTAAAATTAAGTAAACACTAAACAAATCTGTTACTTTAACAGCAGTCAGCTATCTGGATATTCTGAAATACACTTTGACACTTTCAAGGAGTCTGAAAATCTGACTAACACAACATTGTCAAACAGACAAATGGTTACATACTCTTTTTCAGTATGCTTCATGCATCATAATTCTGTTACAATTACAGTTTCATATTTTTTTTTAGGAAAATCAGAACATCAACATTTTCAGCTGAAAGTGAAGCACGTTGAGCAGTGACAATATCCCCAGCTGAGGAAAATACTCTCTCGCTGGAGACTGAAGTAGCACACACTCCTAGGTACTGCTTCACAATGGACGCAGAAGGGCTGGGAATCTGATGTGTAATGCTCATCTTCCACCAATTGCAGGGGTTTTCAGTTAATGGAATACATTCCTCAAGCTTGTATTTCTGCACCTCTTCCTCAATGGAAGCAGAATGTGGCTTTGCCTCTTGCACATGTGTAATGAACATCTCCCCAAATATCTCCTCAATTGCACTTTTGGTTTTCTTAGGTTGTGATGGGCCTGGTGTCTCAGAGTCAGAAACAGAGTCTGCAGTGCAAGTCTGTGTCCCACCAGTCTCAGTGTCATGACACTCAGGGGGCTGACTGTCGGTTTGAGGCAATACAGGTAGGGGGGGCTGTGCCATCGCTTCATCTGTGGGATGACTCGGTTCCTCCTTCACTCTCACTGGAGCCACTTCATCCTGAAAGAAGAATTATAACAGTTCAACCGACAGCTAAAATGTCTAAAGTGATATTTGAAATGTAGCATGATTAATTGATCATGATACACTGTTGAAACGTTTTTACCATTCAGAATTTCAATCATTTTATGTAATAAAAATAATAAAATATTCAGAAACAAATTAAGATGAAGTTTTGTTGTTTGAAACACCTTTTTCTGTGGAATTTTTGTTTTAAATGTTTAAAGCATTAATTAATTACATTAACAGTATTTTAATTATTCAATTGTTGAACTGTTTATTTACCTTGTTTGCTTCTGCCATCTTGATCGCATTCATGGTCAGGGCACTGAATACAAGAAGCCGGTTGGCTTCATTGTGGTAGGGTAGTGATCGAAACCTGGGGTCAAGGGCAGTTGCTTCCTGTAGAAATTTGTTGATGTCAGGCTCAGTATGATCTGATCTTCAGATCTTTGACAATTGCCGACTTCACAGACTTGACAAGGCCAGAATCACTTTCAGTGACAGCCATGGATTTCAGAATAAGCTCCTTTAATGGTAGAATCGAGGAAACTGTGGGCACTTTCTCTGAACAGAGGATTGTTGTTATTGTCTTCAATGGTCAAAGAACATTTACCGCATCTTCTACTGCGCTGACATCTTCCTCTGACAGAGTAGCAAGGGTGTCTGCATTTTTCCTGATATCCTTCACTGTGAGAGTGGCAAAGATTGCAGCTTGCTGCTCGAGATATCGCTGAAGCATGTCGTAGCTAGAATTCCATCTCGTAGAAACATCTTGGATCAGTTTGTGATCGGGCAGTTCAAGAAGTAACTGTTTTGACCTGAGAACAGATGCAGCATGTGAGCTTCTGTGAAAGAATGAAACTATTCTTCTCACTCTCCCCAAAATTCTGGACATCTGCGGCACCTGCATGGCTTTTTGGCTTGCTATGTTAATTGTGTGCGCAAAGCACCTTATATGAGGTGCAAATCTCGACTGCTTTACAGCACTAACAATATTGCTAGCATTGTCTGTGCTAATGGCAATCTGAGAAAATTTGCCTAAGTTCCATTCGTCAACAGCTGAGTCCAGGACATTAGCCAGGTTTGCCCCAGTGTGGCTCTCTTGTAATGTTCGTGTTTGAAGCACCGGATTTTCAAGTTGCCAGTCTTCGTTAACATAGTGAGCCGTGATGGTAATATAGCTCTCGGTGGAACGTGAGGTCCAACCATCAGTAGTGACAGCCATTGATGATGCACGAGCAATACTTTCCATCACACTTGATTTTACTTTCTTGTACATTTCAGGTATCACATAATTCGTGTAGTGGGTTCTCGATGGGATTTCATATCTCGGTTCAAGTGTGTGGATGAGATACTTGAAACCTATGTTCTCTACAAGTGAATAAGGTCGCATGTCCATCGCAATGAATGTAGCAATTCCATTTGTTATTGCTTGCGCCCGTGTCGAACGAGACGACAGTTTGGTCTTGAAAGCCTCACTAAGTCTAAGTTGACCTGGTAACGATGTGCGTTTCTTATCGTCAGAAATGTTCAAAGGTTTTGAACATTTTGATTGTCCATAATCATTGCAATCAATATCGGGGTGATGTCGCCGAAGATGTGTGGACATGTTAGTTATGCTCCCCGTGTACCTGATTCGCAGGTAACACAGACGACAGACGGTCTCATCTTTTTTAACAAGTTTCTTACCGTCAATGTATTCAATTGCCAAACAGAAGATTTGAATGAAGCCGGCGGTTTTTCGACTTCACATTTGATTTCGCTGCTTAACAGTCCGTCTTCAGCCATTGTTTTGACAGCTCACAAAGCACATGGCATCTGACCGTGATCATGGCACATGGCAATCTGATTGGTCATTCATTTTACTGGCCACCAATGAACAAACAGCATGACTTTGTACTTTCGTTTTCCTGGAAAGGCGTGTTTGTGTGAAGTGTTTCGAATCATGGTTTCATGCAGAACATTTTATCATTAACAATTTTTGTCAAATTATTAATAACACAAGCTTTATTGATTGCTATGAAAAGTAGTATATTCCGATGATAGGTATGCTTTATCGTTTGATGGAAAATATTTATGATCATAAACGTTTTGTCACTGAAAAAAAGGCTGGATATTTTCGGAACGTATAGTAAAAACATTTGAGCGAATACAGCAGTTTTGTGCCAAACGTCGATCTAACTTGCACAACAGAGACAAATATAGACACTCTCAGGTAAGATGCGTTTATTCAATTCAATGTTAACAACATGGACGCTATATTATGTGAACAAGATCATTTACTGTAATTGACAGCACACAAAACACAGTTTTGTATCGTAGCGTATCGATTCACGGGCAAAAATGTATCGCGTATCGTATCGTATGCCCTAGATCGTGATGCACCGGTGTACCGGTGTATCGTTGCACCCTTACTTGCTATATGTTGTCAAAAATGTTGTTATGGGTTAAAAAAACAGTACATTTATCCGCTTTTTATCGCGCACCGATACAAGCACTGTGCTACGAATTTTTTAATTTGGCATCTTTACAGAAAGTGTGAGCGAAGAAAATACAGCCTGATATCTGAACGACATCGGACATAAGTGTATATGAATTTGGTTTATGTGCTTATGCATATCATTATACACTCAACATTAAAAATGACTCGCAATAAATGTCAAAAATGGATTTTCTTCTACGACGTCAAACGATGACCGAGAGGTCATACACGTATAATGATAAGGGGGCATAACTCTGTTATGCTTAACACTAGGTCAATGTTACTTAGATCACATGGAGAGAATTTGCTGTGGATACGGACGCTATATTTTCGTTAGTTTTTGTGTACGGTGAACCAAACTATTCCAATTCAAAGTTTCTCAATGTGAGAGGATACGCTTTGGTAGTTTCACAATTTATAAGAAAAGATGACACCGTACTACATGTGAAAGCACTTCATAATGATTTGGATGGCCCTATCCAATATTTAAGTTAGTTCTTAGATTCCCATATTGTCCTGTTTGTTGTGACTAATTTTGCATCGTTATTACCAGAGTACTAGCCATTTCTTCAAATGTAATGAAATTGCTGAAAATAATACACCATTTTAGTTGACGTCATTGCTTGTTTTATGCATTTTGCGACGTCGGAAAAAGACGACATTGGTATGCTGATTAGTACATATCTCACCTAATTTCCATTAATTGTGTGAAAGGTCTCGGCTTCTATGTCAGAATTTAACACTCTTTAGACAAAACATAAAATGACTGATTTTTCCATTTAAGTAGTGTCCTGAATATATCAACAATTAGACAGTTTGACTGTGTATCTTTTTGTGAGCAACACGAACACCTGTTTCGCATCAATTTAACGTAAATGAAAAATAACATTTCACAACACCCGAATATTTTGTTAAGGATAAGAATGTTCTTTGTTTATGATTATGTAGCTATTTCTCTTCATAAGTATGCAATGGAAGATGCAAAATGATAGCTTTTTATATATGGAACTAGTACGTACTATATATTAGAATATGGATGTAAGATTTGTCCAAATTAAGACATGACATGGTTTATATATTTTTAAACAATTTTTGTATAAATATAGTTAGAGTATGATATTCTGTCATCACAATATTTTTTAATCGAATATGAATTGATTATATTATCGAAAACAATGATAGTGTATCATAAAACGTTTCCAACAAACGCGCACCTGGCCAATCAATTTACATCATTGTTTTCTCTATAAACCGACACACAAATGTGCAAAGAACAAGACAATTCCTTTAAATATGTGTGCATATACATTTCATACCTTATATAAATCATTATCATTAATATTATCAGTTTTACTTATAAGGTTGAATTAAATCGCCGTTCATTAACCTGTTAATGTGAAACTGCAATATTAGTCCAAATGCATTGATTATTGTACATCATAGGAACTAACGCAATTGCAGTTATGGCTACGTTTGATCTTCTAACACTTGTGTAAGGGTTTAGAATATGGTGTATTGCACTTGATATGTCAATTTCTTATGTAAATATGAATCAAACAATCAAAAACTTTCAAAGAATAAAACACCGTAAACCCTATACGCACGTATGATATGATATTGAACAAGGCTAAATGTGCATACTGAAGTCAGTTTCATGAAAAAGTATCTGAACTAAATACACAAAATATACACCATAATACTGACAGTGTAATCGGAAGGATTGGGCGATTGTGTTTACTCTTGTTCAACCGACCTTCACCTCAAAGAAATTGCCTAATATGTACAACAATGTTGACGATGACATCACTACTGCTGACCGATTTTTTACAAAATGGTGGCTTTGCTGACAAGGCTACACAGGATTTTGCGAGGACCCTTCCATTGATTCAGGGATCGTTTGTCCATAAATATGAGATGTAAGTAATCAGAATGATTCTGACTATCTGTGTATTGTTATATGTTTTTATCGTTTTCACTATAAGTAAGAGAAAAAGCCAGAAATTCACATAATTACTGTTGTCATTCTGCGAGATTTTGCGTCAGTCATTGCGTCACGCTGCATGGAAACTGACAATTTCTTATGAATTATCAAATCATTGCATTGTATCTATTTATAATTTCCTATTTCTTGCTACGATACTCTTTCCATGCATATTCCAAAGGTATTGAGCCATTGCAAGCAATGAATAGACGGATGAATGTTGGACAATTTCAGAAAATGCTACACAGTGTAAAATATGTTTTTGTCTTTGTTTATATTTCGAACCAGCGCAGTGTTTCGAGCACAGCGTTCGTTTTCACACCCAATATGTTTCGTCTCATTTTATCTAGACAGTTGGCATTGGTGACAAAGACCAGTTGCAGTTTGATTCTAAAATGAATGGGGAATTTATTGATGCATTTTTCGAAGCTGAATATGAAATATACATTGATGTAATAAGCGTCTCAATACCGGCCTTCGTAAGCGTGATTTTGTAAACACTATCTAATATGGCGGAAAGCTCGGCGTTAGGTAATGCGCAGCATTTTCGAAAACATCCGAACCGATTATAGATTCATCGGCAATGTTTGAGAATTTTAATTAGCGATTTCATGTAAAACTGATATGAGTGATAATGAATATGTTATATTTTAAATTCAGGACTCCCAGTAATTATCCGATTTTCACATTTCAAAACATACAGCAAAAAACGCTGTGAATCGCGATTTCGTACGGTGTCAAAAATGGCGACATTTTCGATGAAGCCTATTTTGAACGGTCCTTTTCAGCACTTGAACTTTGTCTAAAATAATTGTGGATGGTATCAAGAAACAGGAAATTTCCCATGAGAATTGAAACTGTGAAGTGTATTTGTATTGCGTGGGATATTTTGATTTTATTGGACTTGAAATTGAGGGTTGAAGGGGAAGGACATATATGTCCCTGTGGCATCCAGGGTTAACCACGCCCCCAAAAGAAAGGAGATAACTCTCAAAAGGTCCGACAACATAGCTGTCAAAACCAACTGTCAAAATGGCAGTCGTGATAATGTTTAGAGACATTCCGATGCTATCGGCCCGAAATATTTGCCTTATGAACCTAGTTTGCGGCAAAACAAGCGTGGAGTAGGTTTTAGTTCGGCCTCATACCTTCATTCCGTTACTTTCCATTCATGTTGTGATAATATCGTGTCAATTTGCGGGAGGATTTATAGAAGTCAACGGAAAAACGAAGCTCCTCATGTAATCAACTTGTCCCTTGACAGTATTCACAAATCGTTCACTGACGCCCATTGTAGCTGCAAATGTGGGTGAGTAGTACACGTAATAACTTCGGGTGCCTTTCCAATTTATGGCATAAATCTGTTGGGGTTTTATAAGCGGCATATATAGATATCAAATCAATTACACGTCTGTGTGCCGGACGCTTCAGTTGTTGACAATGAAACCCATGTTATCCCATATAATTTCGTTACATTTCTATCATCGTGTAAGAAACAGATCTGTAATAAATGTAAGAGGTAAATGCAATATCTGTTATTAGGCATTGCGGGAATAAAACCATGTAAATGTATTTTCTTCTCAATTATATTATATATTCCTGCTGTGAATCACAGTTCTGTAACAAATTTATTCACATTATTCTCTTCAGTGGAAGTGGAAAGTGTTCCCATGTACTGGCACTTGTCCTGATACTGGAAGGCTGGAAGATATCAGGCTATCAAGCCATTCCTTTCACAGCCCTCTTCCACTAGCCTGCCTCAGCAGTGGGATAAACCAAGGTGACCAAAGACTGAATCTGAAGCAGTGTCACAGATAATTATTGCCAGGCCTGGAAATCTTAATAGGACAAGGAGACCTGTGATGGCCACATTCAATGACAACAGTAGATGTTATTATATACTTAAAGTTTTATTTCAGATTCTGAACTTGTTTTGTGAAAATGATGTATCATAATTCAAGCATTATCTATATGACATTTTTACTCCATGATCATCAGATATTTCCAAGGTAGAAAATACTCATCACAGTTTAGAAAGCAATATCAGATGACTATTGAGCAGTTGTTTGCATAAATATTACAGTTCAGTTAGAACACATGGCACCCTCAACATACTTGTTTCAATTTGAGGTTAAGCTGTAAAACAGCCTTATTCCCTCCCTTGTATGAAACTAAGTGTGAATAAACAGGCTTCTTCTCTTTACAGGCACCCCTAATTCGACCAATCGTGGTTCCAAAGATGGAGGACAGGTGCGGAGATGTCACATTTTCCAAAGATGACAACTTACCCGAACTGGATTCAATTGCAACTTTAAAACATTAGTGGAAAGAGTTAGAACTTTCAGTTGACGAGTCCCATAATTTAGAAAAAAATACAAGATCTCAAAGCAAGTCTGATTTGTGGTACAAAGCGAGGAAAGGGCGAATTACTGCTTCAAACGTTAGTCTGCTTATGACTCGCAAAACACAAATCAATGACACATTTATCAGAAACACCTTTGACAAAAAGAAAATTTCCTCCAATCCAACAACTTATGGGAATTCTAATGAGAAAATAGCTAAACAAATGTACATGAAAAAACCCTCAAAATCATCTTCATGACATTGGCTTTGTTGTAAACCCATCTATTCCATTTATAGGAGCCACCCCTGATGCTATAGTGTGTGACACTTCTGTTTCTGGTATTGTGGAAATTAAGTGTCCTTATGCTGTAAGGGACTTGACCATTAATGAAGCCTCCTGTATGACTGGGGTTTTTTTTGGAAAAAAGAAGGAAAATATTACAACTTGAAGAGAGGTGATAGGCATTGGTATCAGGACCAGGGCCAGCTACTTGTAACTGGGGCACCATTTGTGACTTTGTAACCTACACCAGACAAGACTTTAACATTGAACGGATATATCCAGATAGGAATACCTTGAGGACTATGTTTGAAACTCTGTCACAAACGTATGTCAATCACTTCAAACCATACTTTGCAAGGAAACAAACTTCATAAAAAAATTACCCATGGTGTCACTTTGTTGGACAAGAATATCAGATTCCTGCAGCATGTTTGTAGGCTCTGGATGTTCCATATCCATCTGATTTGGTGAATCAGAAATACCAGTACCATGATTACATCTGAAAAAGAAGAGGAAGACCAAATTATCTTATACCTGAACTTTAAATGTATTTCAGCCTTTAAATGGTTAAAATCTTTGTCGATTTCCTAGAACGTCTTGATTACCTATCAGGACTATTTATGCCTGGATTAACTTTTCTAATATATGTATTTTTTCTTATCCTGACTCATGCTAATGGCTTGTCTTCTTGTTCTTTGCGAACACAGTGGAACACTTGTATCTCCCAATTGAAGTTCCCTTCAATGTAAAATCACTAATTAGTACTCACCACAAGTTATCTTTCCCCTCGCAAACGCTGGAACGAGGGCCCCACCTCCCGCCATGTGCCTCACTCTCTCCTTCTTCGCCCAGTGAGCAGGACGTGAGAGCGCCTGTGTCTCCCTACACACTATATCCTTTAATTATATTTAGTTTGTTACATCTTATATTCATCTATACAGGTGTAACTAGTATCCTTATTCAACATGCATTGATATTTATTCGTGTTTCTGCTGCTTTATTCACAGTTCGCCGTGTTTGCTCAGCAGATTGCGTTAATGAAAATCTGCACTGTTTGTAAATTACGTTACTCTGCTGCCGATCCGCATTTAGTATGCCCTAGTTGTACAACTCCATGCTCTATTGTTTCACGCTGCAAATTATGTATTAATTTGTCTAATTCTGCCTTTGATAAATATTTATATTCCGTCTTGAGACGGGCTGCAGATAGATCTCGGAAACAACCTTCAGTCATGGCTAATAAATCAGAGTCAGATATACCCTGTCAACTGTTGGCGGACGACCCTCTACTGTCTGGTGTTCTGCCTGAGTTACCTTCGAGGCGTGGGGACGCAGTCCGCTATATCCAAGAAGCGACCTGCATCCCAAGACATTCCATCATCACAGTCTAAGACTAGAAGAGCTTCCACGCCGTCACAACGCATTCGAAACCCCAGGGCTACAGCTTCGTCGAAAGGGAAATCCACCTCAAGGCTACTAAAAACTTTTCTTCTGACATTCTTCCTGTTTCAGAATTGTGTTTATATGATGATGACATTCCTATTATCATTCCAGATGTACGGCATAACAGCTTACCAGTATCGGCTACCGTCACTTCAGCGCAGATCAACATGCAGCCAGAGATGCCTACGCTGGCGCCTGAGATTATAACTGAGGGTCCCGTCACTATCACAGAGAGGACAGCCTAAACGCCAGCGTGACCGGCCCCAGACGACCTGGTCAACCAGATCATGATGTGGATGGAAGTGTGGTAGGATGGGTACAGTTTTCAAGTCCCGTGGAAGTTTTGTGATGAAAGCAAGACATTGTGTTATTTGTATTCATCAGACATCGTAGTTAAATAAAAGTTTGGTTCCAAGTTGAAATATGGTGCAAATAGTAATTTTGAGCACTGTACAAAATGGTTGTGGAAAAGGTTGCTAAAAGGTCAGAAGGTCATAGTGGGCGAGTTGAATATTTTAAAGTTTAAGGTTATTAACTTTATCCAAGTGTGTTCTCCATTTCATGAAATATTTTATTTAAAAAAAAAAGTTTTTAATTAAAACAAAATGAAAATAATGAACACTCCCTATCTCAAAATGGCAGCTATCAGACGAATTTAAGCAGATGTAGGTTTTGTGCATTTTGTAAGTATATTATTGCTTCAGTTTATCAAATCAATGTAAATCCAGCTATTAATAAAAATGAAAGAACAGTTATGTATGTATGAAACTAAAAGAGATGTCTATTTCTGTTTGATGAGACTGTCAGTAAGGGAGCAGTCCTAATTTCAAAATGTAGTTGGTCAATATCAAATTATCCGTTATCCAATTCTTATTAATACGTTTAAAATTTTCCTTCTAAAAGCAGAGTTCTTTGAAAATAGATACGAATATAATGAAATGATGGGGAGAAAACATTATTTCTGCTTCACACTCTCTCAATTAAATCCCTTGAAATAATTTTGAAGTCATCGGATCGGATCATTCTAAAATAGTTATAATCTTTGAAAAAAAATATATACAAATAAATGTAGGGGAGAAATCCTTTTTTTATCAGCAGCATAGGAGAAGGCACGGTCTCCATATTTAGCTTGTTTGACTTTGGGGATAACAAGAAGGTGCTGATTCCCTGATCTCAGAGATCTAGATGGTGCATAAGCCTGAAGATCTGAGAGGTAGACTGGAGCCATGTTAGTCATGCACTTGTATGCGAGACAGAGGAGTTTAGAAAACGATTCTGTGTTTCACGGGCAGCCAATGGAGGTCCTTTAGAGTTGGTGTGATGTGCTGTTTTCTGGAGATCTGGGAGGTAATGCGAGCAGCTAAATTCTGTATGCACTGGAGTTGGCCAGTGACACAAGATGGAGATCAGCCAAAAGGCCGTTACAGTAGTCCATACGTGGTGTGACTAGGCTGAGGCAGAGAGTTTTGGAGGCATCTTTGGTAAGAACGGTCTGGCCTTACTGATATTGCGAAGATGGAAGTAGCAAGTTTTAGTAACATACTTGACGTGTTCTGTCATACTGAGATCTTGATCGATGACAACACCCAGATCCTTGACAGTGGAAGAAAGTGGAATGGTTGCTCCACAGACAGACGCACTAGTATTGTCACATTGCTTGAGTTTTCCAGCCTGTCCCAGAAGAATGGACTCTGTTTTCTCTTTATTTAATTTCAAGGCATTTGATGACATCCATGCATATCTTCTGGCAACAGTCTGATGTCTGACGGAGAGACGCTCTAGATGACTCTGTGTTTGGTTGAAATAACTTCCACAGCTGCGTGTCATCTTCGTAGTTCTAAGTGGTCAAGGTTGTGGTCTGCTACAATAGAGCCAAAAGGAACAGTATAGAGGGTGAAGAAGATCGGACCAAGCACGGATACTCGAGGGACTCCGGACTCAAGCCTAGATGCGGTTGACATAGACTCACCAATAACAACAGTTTGAGTCCTGTCCTGTAGATAAGGAGCCAGCCATGATAAAGCTGAATCCTTCATTCAAAGTTCTGTATCAAATCTTTTGAGGAGTCTCTGGTGATCTATCGTGTCAAAGGCACTGCTTAGGTCAAGTAATGTGAGCAGGGCCACTTGTACTGTGTCAATACCACATCATAGGTCATTCAGGATCTTCAGCAGAGCCGTCTATGTGCTGTGGTGTGCTCTGTAGGCTGATTGGAACACCTCATAGAGGTTATGCCAGGAAAGGTGTCCCATGAGACGACTGGAGACTGCACGTTCAATGAGCTTGGATATAAATGCTAAGTTTGAAACAGGCCTGTAGTTTTTTTGGATCCGCAGAATCAAGGCTTGATTTCTTCACATGTGGCCTAACTAGAGCTGACTTGAGTACACGTATGACATAACCAGATGAAGTAGAAGAGTGGTAAAAGTACGTCAAGACAGTCATATAGAAGGTCAGTTGGAATCGGATCAAGTGAACAAGTTGTTCTTTTTGCAGATTTCAGTAGTTTAGTAACTTTAGTGTCAGTGAAACTATCAATATGAGTAAGAGGCGTGCCATCAAACATTTTTGGAGGAAAATCAGCTTCAGCCACAGCCATAGAAGACGAAATCTTGTCATGAATGTCTTAGATCTTTTTGTAGAAATATTCCGAAAATGTCTGTGCTGTTGCTTCATTGTCATCAGATGTCGGAAGTGACGATTCCCAGTGTTTACCCAAGATACTGAACAAAAGTTTGAACAGCAACTTTGGACTTGACTCGTTGACTTCAATCTTAGAATTGAGATGTCGATTTGGCTGATGACCATTGTTGAGTGATTTCTGGCTGAAATATACATTTGGTGATGAATCTCCAGGAAATATTTTTTTTTCCATCTGCGTTCTGCTTTCCTCTTGTCTCTTTTATCTTGTCGAACTTCAGGTGTGAAGTCCCAAGCAGATGTTTTAGTGACTGGTATGACTCTGTCCTTCACTGGTGCATGGTTGTCTAGCAGCTCAGATAGAACTCTATTGTATAGCAGAACGAGACTTTCAACATCATATTGTGGCTCAAGTATAAGGTCTGAGTTTAGCAAATTGTCTTTAAAAGTATCCTTATCCAGGGAGCGCATGTTCCTACAGCGAGGAATCTTCACATTTGGACTGGGTATTGAGAGGTCCAAGCTCACAAAGATATGGAAATGATCAGAGAGATGTAGATCCTATACAGATGACACATGCGTCTGAAGCATGGTTAACTATCCAGTCCAGAGTGTGTCCACCTCTGTGGCTTGCCTCTGACACAAGTTGTACACAGTTGTGGACTTCAAGAAGATTAAGTATTCGTTTAGTGTCATGGTTATCCTTGTTGTCAAAATGGAAATTGAAGTCGCCTACGATGATAAGAGCTACTTCGTCAACTTTTCCAGTTGCCGAGACGGTGCCGAGCAGTAATTGCTGCCAATGGTGGCCATACAAAGTACTTTGACGCCATCCTGTGGACTCAAGTAAACAGAAACACAACAGTAAAGGCTTTGTCTATAGACGTTTGAATTTCACCTTTTTACCATTGGGATTGCATGAAATAATTGCTCTTAAACTAGCATAAAGGAATTCTTTTGAAAATGGCTTATGCGTTTCTTACTTTGAAGAGTATATTTCTGGATCGCAGTTTCATGTAAAGACCTCATCTATAGTTCATAAACAGGGTAAGAAGTACATTCCTTTTTCATATTGTACTAATTCTATATAAAATATGCTTTGTGCAGAAATGGGGGTTTTATTCATCATTATGACTTTTAGAGCTAAAAATAACTCTTTTATGTAAATTTAAGACTAAAAGCAACCTAAAACGATCTGGTGACTTACAGGATATGAGAAATATATTCCTTAACCAAATATGGATGGTATTTGATGTTAAAACCATTGTTCAATTCCGGGGTTTTGCAACTTTTTCAGTTCCCGGTTAAATTTTGGCGGCCATCTTGGATTTTGAGCTAAATATAGCTTTCGCATTAATATTCGGATTGGAACCAAACATTTTTTTAAACTCCTTTAACATATAAACACAACAGAATATATGATTTGCTTTCATCAAAAAACTTTCACGGAATCCCATAAGCTCCTTGACTATGAAGAACACAGAGGTCGTTCGCGAAGCAAGCTCCTATATAATGATTCGGACTCTGACTCGATACCTTCCCGAAGGCCATCCTGAAGGCTAAGTGGCTCCAAGTCATCTTCACCCAGAAGATCTAGAAGGGATTCATCGAGAGCATCACGAAGCCACCAGCGTTCGCCGAGAAAGTCTCGTCCAAGGTCTCCCTATACTAGCCACAGTCCGTTCACCACAATCTTCTTGTCGATCTTCCTACAGATCTAGGACTCCACCTCACTCTATTACATGTGATCCTACGTCAGAAGAGGAAGAAGGTATCGTATTCTCGGATGCAGAAATTAGATACTGGATGGTGAATGGATTGGAACTTGCTTCCCGATCTAAGAACAAGAACTCAGCTCATACTTATTTGATGAAGGAAGATGATCACGGACACTATCTCCTTACCTCCTATTGACCCGATAGCAGCGGTTCCAGCTAATCTGGATACAGCCTTTACCAAATCTGAGAAATTCCAATCAACACATTTCCGGTTTTCAAGCGCCAAGAAATTTGCAGGTCACAGTATGGACTCCTTTTCAAGGCTCAAGAGATTGATGACAACTTTAAGTTAATCAGCGATGCCAAGTCCAGGAATTACAGAATGAGGCGATCATAAACTAGCCAAGTTGGATACCATTTCTAGGAGAATGTTTTTGGATTGAATAGATCTAGAACTGTCAATGAAACTCATCACCAAGTTCAAAGATTCTACAGAGGAGGAAGATAGAATGATCTACTGCTCTACTCATGCAGAAAAAGAGACCAACAGTTCCTTACAGATCACTTGTCAGCGCTTACTGCAGCTACTACCATGGCTCGTCGTCAGGGGTCTACTAGCCTCCTGCAATTGGGGTAACCAATTTCACGGAATCCCTCGACGGCTGCCCCATGGTCATCGCCCTACTCTTTGATGGTAACATAGACAAGGTCTCCAAAGGGTGTCTAAGGACTCTAGAGAGGTGCTTATGATCAAGTCAATGGATCGTTAGCGAATGTCATTAAGCAATCATCCTTGAGATACTCTGGCAAGTCTAAATTCTCTGGACTACAGAAAGCACGGGACAAGAAATTGGCTACAGCAAAAGGTCCCAAGGAATCTTTTAAATTAGCCCATACAGCAATTTCAGAGGAGGATCAGCAAGAGGCAGATCATCCAGAGGTTCCCGTGGATTTAGACGATGAAATACAGGTTCGGAACGACTGGAGTCTTCCACCCCCAGCCGTTCCAGTACAACCTTCTCAAGTGGGTGGACGCCTTCAGCTGCACTGGGAAAACTGGGGGTTACTACAAGATCCTTATGTATCCAACATCCTACAGCACGGATATCAAATACAACTCAAGGCCATACCTCCGTTAACAGTCATCCCTCCAAGGTTCGACTTCCAATCGGCACAGCTACCAATGTTAAGAGAAACAGGAGCTACTCTTCTAAACAAACAGGCCTTAGAAGTTCTGGATCAGCGAAACATCGTACCAGGTTTCTACTCCCCAGTTTTCCTAGTGCCCAAGAAAAATTCCAAGGAAAAGTTTCCTCTCATATACAACATGAGCATCTTCAACAGAGACTATCTAAGCAAACTGCCAGCGTTTCGCATGATACACTTACCGCAACTTCGGCACTTAATTTGTCCCAAAGATTACATGGCCAGCATAGATTTGCAAGACGCATATCTACACATTCCGATTCATCCCAATTCAAAGAAATATCTAAGATTTATCCTAGACGGGAAACATTACCAATGGAAAGTACTTCCCTTCGGAATCTCATCGACCCCTTGGGTTTTCACAAGAGTGACGAAGCCTATTGTCTCATACCTATATCGTCAAGGTCTTCGCAGCGCATTTTACCTAGACGACAGGAAATAAGTGGATCCAGATCCACAGCGTCTCAGACTACAGCTGAACTTTATAATCAAGTTACTAACACAACTAGGATGGTTAGTAAATCTACTCAAGTCGGACCTAGAACCAACGCAAGATCTGCAATTTCTAGGTATCACGATTTCTAACAGCCCAGAATCGTATAGTAGTCCCGGAGGACAGATGGATCAAGATCCAACAGTTAATCCCACAAGCCTTACTCTCTCCGCTACCACTACGACAGTGGCAGATCCTATTGGGACTACTCACATCAGCTCAAGACTTGACAGTCAGAGGCAGGCTTCAATTACGTCCGTTACAGGTCCTCATCAATGCGCATCTTGAGGACCCTCTACCGTTCAGTCTACCAGATCACGTCAAACCTCATCTACTCTGGTGGACCAAGAGATTGAATGTTTGCGTAGGCGTCTCCTTAATAGAGCCGGAATCGGAAACACATCTCTACGTAGACGCGTCACTACCTGGTTGGGGAGCCCACCTCGCCAACAGGACAGCATCAGGCCTATGGAGCAATCAAGAGAGCATAAATCTGCTAGAGATGCAAGCAGTCATAAACGCCATAAGTCACTGGAGCAACCTACTACAGAACGCTCAGTTGATGATTCACACAGACAATTCGACAGTGGCGTTTTATGTGAACAAACAAGGCTCAACAAGATCACCGAACCTACTGTCTCTATGTTTCCGATTATTCGATCTAATCGACAATCTAAACATACATGTCAGAGCTTGCCACATTCAGGAGCAAAGAATGTATTAGCAGGCGGCTCTCTCGGCCACACCTACCCGCCCGACAGAATGGATGCTCCACACAGAGATATTCAATCAAATAATCATGGAAATAGGATCTCCACTAGTAGACCTATTCTCACTCGATTCAACAAACAACTGACAACGTTCGTGTCGCCAGTTCCAGACCCACTAGCATGGGCAACGGACGCACTAAGCATATCGTGGGAGGGACTCAACGCGTACACTTTCCCACCACCAGCGTTAATCCCACAAGTCTTACGGAAAATCAGTCAAACACAGAGCCTCCATCTGATTTTAGTCGTGCCCTACTGGCCAGTGAGAACGTGGTTTCCAAATCTTATTTAAGAAATCGGACAACCAATTCTACAACTTCCAGAACGCTCGAATCTATTGATACATCCGCACACCAAACAAGCGCACGGAAAACCAGAAGTATTCCAACTTCACTTATGGATTGTGTCAAGGCATGTCTGAATAAAGAGGTTATTCAGCCAGAAGCGGCAAAAGCAGTCACGCTTGCCCTGCGTAACTCAACTCGCATAACTTATCGATGACAAATGGCACAGTTTTGTCAATTATGCTGCAAAGAAAGGATTTACAGCCAGATATGCTACTCATCCTCAAGTGGCGGACTACTTATGTTATCTACGACAAACTAAGAATCTAAAAGGCTCAACCTTGTCCACTTATCTTGCAGCAATAAGCTCTGTCATAACTATGAGAACGGGCGTCAAGTTAACAAAAAACCCAGAGTTACTCGCCTTGCTACAAGCATTCCGATTGGAGGATCAAAAACGGAAGTTTCACGCTCCAGCTTGGGATCTAAATATAGTGCTCCAACACCTCACAAGTGTGGCTTATGAACCGTTAGAATCTACATTGTTTGAATCACTGACTCAGAAAACATTGTTCCTGTTAGCACTAGCTACGGCTGCCAGGATGTCAGAGATTCACGCATTGGATTACGAGAGAACACGCTTTGATGATATTCATAACATTGTTCATCTGGGACTACGCTGGGATTTTATAGCTAAGAACCAATTGCCAGGTCAACCAGACAGATTATTCCACGTCC
This sequence comes from Haliotis rubra, assembly GCF_003918875.1. Classification (NCBI taxonomy): domain Eukaryota; kingdom Metazoa; phylum Mollusca; class Gastropoda; order Lepetellida; family Haliotidae; genus Haliotis; species Haliotis rubra. The sequence continues at coordinate 178,996 of NW_025767322.1, forward strand.
CAGCTCTCTCATCCATACTTGGACCTCATGATACGATGGATCTATCACTATGCCCAGTAAGAGCACTGAAAATATATCTCCCAACGATCCAAACAGAGGAGAGCAAAATTCAAGAGATTATTTATCCCTCTATCTACAGCTACGCAGACGGAAGTCTCACGTACTACTATCTCGATTTGGATCAGAACTGTCATACTATGTGCCTACAAGGCTGCAGGACTCAACCCTCCAAGAGCATCTAATCCTCATGAAATTAGAGAGCTAGCATCAACACTTGCTCTACACGGCAACTGCTCTTTGAATACCATAATGGAGGGTTGTTTCTGGAGATCCGATATGGTGGTTGCCAACCACTATCTGAGAGATATCACCACCGAGGACGTCTCAGGTATCCACCATTTCGGTCCCATGGTCCTCGCTCAACAGTTGACAGTTCCTCCCAGTGTTCCTGGTTAGGCGCTTCCTCCCGGTGTTACTGGCTTAGGGTTTCCTCCTGGACTCTCGGTTCAGCGCTTACTCATATTGACTTTGGTTCAGCGCTTGCTCCCGGTGTTCCCAGTTCGGTGCTTCATCACGGTGCTTTTAGTTCAGCGCTCACTCACAGTCTTCCTGGTTCAGCGCTTACCTACAGTATTACCGGCTCAACGCTTACTCCTGGGGTTCCTGGGTCGACGCTCACTCATGGTGCTCCAGGTTCAGCGCTTACTCATGGTGTTCCCGGTTCAGTGCTGCCTCATAGTTCACTAACTTCTGTATTGACTCATGGTACAACGCTTCCTCAGGTTTCAGCGCTTACTGCCAGGTGTCGACTTCGGCGCTAGGACCACTCAGTTCAGCTCTGGAGTTCAATGCACAGGATCCTACGTCTAGGCTTTCTGTTTAGTTCCCAACAACGTGATATTATCATCCACTGGAAGGGGGACTTAATCCAGAGACGCTGCCAATTGAGTGATACACGGTCGAGGTGGGAACATGATGGAAAATTACCTGGCTTCATTTCAAAATGGATAATAAATCTCCCGAGGAAGTACTACGCTGTATACGGAGGCTATCGGCAATCCTGACGAGTAGTTCAGGTGTGTCAACAACATCCATGCTACCATCCGATTGGGACGTACCATCCGAAGATAGAGACGATGTCATTGAACGATGAACCTGCTCTAAAGGTAGAACTGGAGTAGTCGCAGGTCTTGATGACTGATTAACAGAGGAGGATACTGGCGCCTCATGCCGTACGCTGACGCTACCGCTAACACAAGGCATCAAAGTCAACAAGTGGCAGGGCTTGGTCTATCATAGATCGCGCCTGTCACATCAACGTTCTGGAGTTCAGGGCAGTGATTTTGGCAATCAGTCACTGGCATGATGTCCTACGAGCAACTTCCCTCATGGTCAGATCGGACAACGCAGCAGTGGTTTGGCATATCAACAGAATGGGGTCAACGGGGTCACCACAGCTTCTACAGTGGACTCAACAGTTCTTGGATCTGGTTGACTTTCTCAACATCATGGTATGAGCCAACCACTTTCTGGGGGTGAAGAATGTCATCATAGATGCCCTGTCCCGACTGAGTCGTCCTTCTCCAATGGAATGGAAATTACATCCTCAGGTGTTTCAAACCTTCTGCCTTCCAATGACTTCTCCGACAGTAGACCTCTTCGCCACGAGGTTCAACCATCAGCTGCTTTGGTTTGTGTCACCGATATCGGACCTTTTGGCTTGGGACCTCGAGGCTCTAGCCATCCCGTCGGAAGACCTGAATGCTTACGCGTTTCCGCCAGTGGCCCTTTTTCCTCGCATTCTAGGGAACTGTGAGCAACACGGAGGTTGACTCTACTTTGCTCGCGCCCTACTGACCGGCCAGAAGTTGGTTTGTAGATCTTCAAGACCTAGCCGAACCAGATCCCGTACCGCTTCCCTATCGACCCGATCTACTGGTTCATCCGCACTTCCACCAACTACATTGGTCCCTGTTGATGCTCCATCTGCATTTGGCACATCTACATCAATCCTTAACGGCTAACGGTTATTCGAAGCGGGTTGCTACTGCCATTACAACAGCATCATCGCACTTTCTACAAGGTCACTTTACGAGGACAAGTGGGAAAGTTTTAAGCATACTGCAGGAAGAAGGGCATCTCATCCCCCACTACGGCATCCCCGCAGATGGTGGCAGATTATCTTCAGCATCTCCGAACTGCCAGGGAACTCAGAGGTTCTACACGTCTACCTACGTGGCTGCTCTTAACACGGTTATTGCAACGGCCTTGGGTGTGAAGATTTCCACTGTCCATGAACTCCAGTCTCTCCTAGGTCTTTCAAACTGGCTGACCAATCCTGGAAGTTCCGGCCTCCAGCTTGGGATATCTCTGTTGTACTTGCTCATCTCACGTCAGCTGAATATGAACCTCTGGAGGAGAAGATTTCGAACATGTCTCCTTTGAGATCTTTTCTCTTGGCCTTGGCTGCAGCTGCCCGTATCTCCGAGTTGCATGCTCTTGATGTTTCTCGGGTATGGTTTGGAAGGTCTAGACATGCCAGAGTTTTCCTTGGTTTGCGGTGGGATTTCCTTGCCAAAAATCAGGTACCAAGACAGCCGGATTGCAAATCACGATCCCACCTTTGTCTACCATGTTGAGCCCAGAAGACACTGAAGATCTTTCCTAATGCCCAGTTCGAGCATTGAGGATTTATCTAGCTTCCTCGCAGGATCGTCGAAGACTACGTAAGAGACTGTTCATCCCTATATCTACTGCCTCCACCCGGAAGTCTCCTGTACTACCTTGGCTTTTTGGATGAAAACTACGATCCTGAGTGCCTACACCTTTGCTGACCTACCTCCACCAGCAACGGCCAAGCCTCATGAGACCCGAGCTCTTGCGTCATCCATGTCGAGAAGACTATGAGGCAAGTCCTGTACTACATGCAGAGATGGTCGACATTCCACTTACTGACCTCTACTCTTCAGTGAAGTGTTGATTCCAATTACCTGTGTGGTTTTCGAAGCGTTCTGCTCCTAAGTCCTTCCTCACCTTTGGTAAGTTAGGGAGATTGGTACTGAACGTTAAACTAGTTGAGCAACCGGGCTCTTTCACCACCTTCCAGCATGTGTCTGTGGGGGGTAGTTTCGAAGCAGGGACTGGCAAGGTCCTCGACTTTAATTCACTGGGCTCACCTGATAAGTCGCGGGTCGGCGGGGCCGACTTGCCAAACTGCACCCTTTTGCTTGTCAAAAGTTGCAGCTGAAAACCACATTAATTCAGGAGCCTCCACTCCCTAGAGTTTTTGTGCTGTGTAAGCCAAGGGGTTAACCACCTGAAGAAACCCATCTCAAGTTTTGCGTTTGCTTGGTGCTTTCTCCTGGCCTCCTTGGGTTATGCGTTTTTCCTGGTGGTAGTAGTAACAGGGTAATCTGCTATTCCACCTACCAACCGTGGGATTATGCATACCGTGAGATAGGATAAGTTTAAAAATTTGAAAATTTTATAATAAATGGTATATTTATATACTTATCCTATCTCACGCGATAGGACCCACCCAACCTGCCCCACATCACTGATTACTGGAAGCTCCAAGACAAGAATGACAGGTAGAGGTGGTCATGTGATCGTTTGGGTGAGCTGCACGCTTTGGTGGATGATTGACAGGCGTTGATGTCGGGGTGAGGGCAGAGGTCAGGGCGGGTCAGAGGCCAGTTATTATTTGACTTAACTTAGCTGACAGCATGTTTCCACACATGGTCGTAGAAGAGAGAGATGGTGCATACCGTGAGATAAGATAAGTATATAAATATACAATGTGTTATAAAATTTCCAATATTGCCATCTGCTTCCTAGTTTTATTCATCTCCCAGCTGATGAAGGAGTAAGAATATATTCTGAAACTCTGTGCCCGTCAGAGAAATGACAAGTATGAATGGACTAGTTGTATGTGGATATTGGACCATCTGATTCATACATTATCTCTATATTTGAGAAGTCATCTTTTCTGTATGAAATACTAGCGATCTCTGGATAGGGGACTAATTGCTGTGTCTGGCCATGCCATATAATAAACATCTATAAATATGTAAATTAATGTTGTATTTAAACATATTTATAAAAGGACCACTGTCGTTGCTGATCTCAGTGGTTACAGCAAATGTCCATGAAAATTAATGTTGTATTTAAACATATTTATAAAAGGACCACTGTCGTTGCTGATCTCAGTGGTTACAGCAAATGTCCATGTAAATTAATGTTGTATTTAAACATATTTATAAAAGGACCACTGTCGTTGCTGATCTCAGTGGTTACAGCAAATGTCCATGAAAATTAATGTTGTATTTAAACATATTTATAAAAGGACCACTGTCGTTGCTGATCTCAGTGGTTACAGCAAATGTCCATGTAAATTAATGTTGTATTTAAACATATTTATAAAAGGACCACTGTCGTTGCTGATCTCAGTGGTTACAGCAAATGTCCATGTAAATTAATGTTGTATTTAAACATATTTATAAAGGACCACTGTCGCTTGTTGATCTCAGTGGTTACAGCAAATGTCCATGTAAATTAATGTTGTATTTAAACATATATAAAGGACCACTGTCGTTGCTGATCTCAGTGGTTACAGCAAATGTCCATGTAAATTAATGTTGTATTTAAACATATTTATAAAAGGACCACTGTCGTTGCTGATCTCAGTGGTTACAGCAAATGTCCATGTAAATTAATGTTGTATTTAAACATATTTAAAAGAACCACTGTCGTGGCTGATTTCAGTGGTTACAGCAAATGTCCATGTTGATGTATTAATATTCATGATGGATTGTGATCAATAGTTTGAATCCTTCAGAGTTATTGTGTATTATCAATCAATATTATGGGACCTGGGTGAAACACAGGTTTGTCTGGAGCAATTAGATTTTTCTGTCAATATGCACCTGCTGCAGGTGATATCAGTCCTTTCATCATGCTTATATGAATAGAACTTGAGTATGATTGTGATCTTGTGATGCACTTGATACTTCTGTCTTTTCGTAACTACAAAGGATCTAAATGTGTGACATTACCTTTACTAACTTTCTGTGATACTCTCAGAATAAACAAGGATTTGTTTGATTTTTATGTTTCAATGGTTTCTTCGTGTTTAGTGAGCAGTAAGTATAAAGGCAACAATGTTTTACCTGTGTGTTTCAAGAATAACTTTCCTTTTTCTGTAGGGCGGTGGGGTAGCCTAATGGTTAAAGCGTTGGCTCGTCACGCCGAAGACCCGAGTTCGAATCCCCACATGGGCACAATGTGTGAAGCCCATTTCTGGTGTCCCCCGCCGTGATGTAGCTGGAATATTGCTAAAAGCGGCGTAAAACCAAACTCAGTCAGTCAGTCAGTACTTTTTCTGTCGCCCATAAATGGCAAGCGTGGTTTGGGTCGTGGTCTTACTGTCTTTGGATTTTCATTTTGTTCATGTGCAGACGCAAGGTCCGGAAATGTCTTGGAGGGTTTTCCATCAACAAAGTGCTGTAAATAAGCTCGCATTTATTAGTAGATAGAAACGACGAAAAACAACATGGTTGTATCTGAAATCGTATGCTCAAACACAGACATCATCTGTCCTTGAGCATACCACGCGGTGAAACATTAATAACTAACTCGGTGAAAATCGGTGTAAGCTGGTTATATAACAACTAAAAAGCAGTGAAAGTCTACCAAGTCAAAGATTTCTAAATTTACATTAACTTCAACATTGGTTAAGATGTTATTCAATTTTAGTTTCCATACCTTTGTACATACGAAGAAATGTTTTCCTCGGCTGTGGTCACGAAGTATGTCCATGTTCAGTTGATACTTGGGGCGACCACACAAGCGTTTCCATCGTGAAAGTTGTCAAAATTTCTGGCAGGCTTGGGAAATGGAATAAAGGTGATACCACCAGCAAGTCGTTCCGGGTACCGCGTGTCCGAGTTGCAGGTACCCCAGCTACATCTTTTCGCCATGATCAAAACGATGACTGTAAACGTCGATTTATTTTTGAAAAGTCCGCCAGACCGCTGATGTCAGACAAAATGGTGGTCAGCTGTCAGCTGACGGCAGCGCGATACGGATTGACGTTTCTCATTGGTCAGGTCATTTGTTTAATTGACAGGTGGCGATATGTTAATTAGCGCTATCAACCTCAAGTTTAGTTCATATGAATAAACTCGTATTCCAGCCAAGGCCTACATCGTTGAGCACACCTTGGTATAGTGCAAAGTCGTCTAGTTATATGCTGCACTACCTCAAGCTGTGTTTCCTTGTTAATCAAGGATTTGGCATTAACTTGTTTTCGTAATTACTCCCATAAATTTACATCCATGCACTTGGTGTTTTTAGCTGTAGTGTTGCCATTCATATTTAGATAAAATGTTGTGCATATCTCCTGTAATATCATTCTCAGCTATTATTTGAATGTACCCTTTAAAAAATCAGTTATGTTGCATTATACCAACAATGAATACAATCTTTTTGTAGTCTTGTCATTTTTTTTACCATGTTCATGTATTTTCTATGTATTTACAGCTGAAAGGGCTTTGGACACGATGAACTTTGATACTATCAAGGTAGACCAATCAGAATAATGTGGTTCTCAACGTGACCCTTCCTTGAGAAAGTCTGCTGTCTTGCGATGCGAATGAGTACGTATTATGAGCAAATGAATGTGAAACACTGTTTGTACTATTAGCTCCAAAATATTCTATTTTAACCATATTTTAAATTTTTCCTTATCCTGACTCATGCTCTTTTGCTTGTCTTCTTCTTCTTGCGAACATAGTGGAAACACTTGTATCTCCTAATTGAAGCTCCCTTCAATGTATAATCACTAATTAATACTCACCATGACTTGCCTCCCTTTGTCCCAGCGCGGGAAAGGTGGCGCCACCCTCTGGCCACATGCTTCACTCTCTCCTTCGCCCAGTGAGCAGGATGTGAGAGCACCTGTGTCTCCTTGCACACTATATCCTTTGATTATTCTTAGTTTATTACCTCTTATTCCTTACTAAAGAGGTGTAGCTAGTATCCTTTAACAATATGTATTGATTATTACTCGTAATTCTACTGTTTATTCACGGTTTTCCGTGATTGTTCAGCCTAGTTTACGTGGATGAAAATCTGTACTGTTTGTAGATTACGTTTTCTGCTGCTGATCCGCATTTAATATGTCCTAGCTGTACTACGCCTTGTGCGTTTACTTCGCGTTGCAGTTATTGTATTAATTTATCCATTTCTGCATTTAACAAATATCGTTTTGCGTCTTGAGGCGTGCAGCAGATAGATCACGTAAACAAGCCTTAGGCATGGCGATACATCGGACCCTCTAGCCAGTCAACTGCTGTCGGACTGACCCCCTCCGTCTGGTGTTCGCTAGAGATTCCTTCGGAGGAGGGCGTGGGATGCAGTCCGCCGTCTCAAGAAGCGTCCTGCTTCCCCAGACATCCGTCTTCGCAGCAGAAGTCTAAGAGGGCATCGACCGTCACAGCGTAAACTCCGTACCCCAGGGCAGCGTCGACCTCCAAGGGAAAAGCTAAGAAGCCAGCTAGAGCGTTCTCAGCCGAGATTCTTCCCGCCGCTGAACTGGGCCTGTATGACGACCAGCCGATCATCATACCCGATCTCGCCACAAGAAGCGACCGGTGTCAGCTACAGTAGCGTCAGCAGAGATCGCCAGGCAGCCTGATGTCTCTACACTGATGTCCGGCGATCATTCTGAGGGGCCGTCGCTAACATCGCAGAGAGGGCATCGGCGACATCGTCGCAGACCATCCCAGGCGACATGATACAGAAGATCATGCAGATGATGGAGGACCGTTACAGACTGCAACCAGCCCAGAAGGACCTCCACGAAGGCACCAGCGCAGGCGACTGCCCAGAGGGACACTCCGTCAGCGTAGCGGCCCGCGACCAAGCCACCTTCGCGAAGGAAGTCACAGTCTACCTCCAGGAAGGACCCAGATGAACAGCCTGCACGAAGGGTTAGAAGATCATCACCTTCCCGGACTCAGGAGGATCATCACTCTTATAAAGATTCCAGAAGGAAGACTCGTCGTCCTTGGACTCAGACTTCGGACCCCGACTTCACGAAAGCCTTCGCGAAGGTCAAGCCGTCCTCCCCAGAACCGGACACAGTTAAGGCTTCACGAAGGGCTTCCGAAGGACACCAGTAGCAGGTTCTAAATCATCTTCGTCCAGGCGATCATCTGCAGATTCCTCAAAGGGCCAGCGAAAGCTATCAGCGTTCACCTCACAGATCTCCGCGAAAGTCAAGGCGCAGCTCATCAGGCCGATCACCAAGATCATATCGTTAAGCCTCGCCGTTCACCTCGCCGATCACCTCGCCCGATCACCTCGCCGATCTCCACATCGATCTCCACACAGATCTCCACACAGGTCTTCACAGAAGTCCCAAGTCAGGTCTCCATTATCGTCTCCATGTACAGCGATAGAACCATATATACCGCCATCACAAGAGCATCAACCTCTTATCGGCGATCCCATTACAGAAGGCGATGGAGGCATCATCTTCTCAGGCGGCTGAGATCACGATACTGGATGGTAAACAACCTAGACCTTTCTTCACCTTCCAAGAGTAACAACTCGGCGCAGACTTATTTGATGAAGGAGGACGATGCTGATGCCATCACCTTACCACCGATCGACCCGATTGCTGCGGTACCGAAGAATTTGGACTCAGCCTTCCACAAAGCCACTAAAGTCCAAACAGCACATTTACCACAGTTCCATGCTAACAAGTTTTCAACCCACAACATGGAACCGTTCCTCAAGGCACAAGACATAGACGACAACTACAAGTTGATCAATGATGTCAAGAACAAGAACTACAAGATTGGCGATCGCCAAGTTGGTTCAGTTAGAAACCATGACTAGGCGAATGTTCTTTGGCCTTAATAGATCTAGAGCGATCAATGAGACTCTTATCACCAGATTTCGTGACCACGACATCTGAAGATGATAGAATGATTTACTCGGCCCTACTTATGCAGAAGAAGGACCAGCAGTTCCTTACGGATCATCTCACATCAGTCTCAGCAGCCTTAACCTTAGCCCGTCGTCAAGGCCTCCTCGCTTCCTGCAACTGGGGTGAGCAGTTTACAGCTCCACTCTATACAGCCCCGTGGTCTGCTCCATCCATCTTCGATGGAGGAATAGAAAGTCTCAAAGGAAGTCACTAAGGATTCAGAGAAGTCCTTATGATTAAGTCAATGGATCGCTAGCCAGCGTCATCAGACAGACTTCACAAAGATATTCAGGGAAATCTAAATTCACTGGATTACAGAGAGCGCGGGATAAAAGATAGCCAGTTCAGGGGAAGAGATTCTTTTCGTAAGCCCATTTGGCAACTACAGAGGAGGATCAGGAAGAGGCAGGGCACCCAGAGGTTCCGCAACTATAAGCGCTGAAAGTCAGGTTCGGAACGACTGGAGTCTTCCACCCCCAGCCGTTCCAGTACAACCGTCACAAGTGGGTGGACGCCTTCAACTATACTGGGAGAACTGGGGAATGTTACAAGACCCATATGTCTCCAACATTCTTCATCACGGATATCGTATCCAACTAAAGGCCACGCCTCCGCTGACAGTCAACCCTTACAAGTTCGACTTCCAGACACAACAACTACCAAAGTTAAGAGAGGCCATTACTTCCCTCCTGAACAAGCAGGCCATAGAAGTACTAGATCAAGTAAACATCGAACCAGGTTTCTACTCCCCAGTTTTCCTAGTACCCAAGAAAAACTCCAAGGAGAAATACAGACTCATCTACAACATGAGCACGTTCAACAGAGATTATCTCACGCCAAACCACCCGAGTTTCGCATGATACATCTACCCCAGTTACGGCACTTAATCCGTCCCATGGATTACATGGCCAGTATAGACCTACAAGATGCGTATCTACACATCCCGATACATCCCGAATCCAAGAAATACCTACGATTTACACTGGACGGGCTGCATTACCAATGGAAAGTACTCCCATTCGGAATATCATCAGCCCCATGGTTATTTACAAGAGTAACGAAACCCATCGTCACCTACCTACATCGTCAAAGGGCTACGCGCAGTGCGTTTTACCTCGACGGCCGGGATACAAGTAGATCAAGATCCACAGCGTCTCAAACTACAGTTAAACTACATCATCAAGCTACTAACACAGCTGGGATGGTTAGTAAATCTACTCAAGTCGGACCTAGTACCTTCGCCAAGATCTGCAGTTTCTAGGCATTCGATTTATATCGACGCTCAACCGTATCGTCGTTCCAGAAGACCGCTGGCTCAAGATCCAACAGACCATTCCACCAGCTACTCTCTCCGTTACCACTACGACAATGGCAGAGTCTATTGGGTCTCCTCCGTCAGCCCAAGACTTGACACTAAGAGGCAGGCTACAGTTACGCCCATTACAGGTCTTCATCAACGCTCATCTCGACGATCTACAACCATTCAGTCTACCGGTACACCTCAGACCTCATCTACTATGGTGGACCAGGAGGTCGAATGTCTGCGAAGGCATCTATTTAACAGAGCGAATTCCAAACCCATCTCTATGTAGGCAGCGTGGCTCCAAGGTTGGGGAGCTCATCTCGCCAACCCGGACGACATCAGGCATATGGAATCAGCAAGAAAGCAAGCTCCATATAAACATGTTAGAGATGAAAGCGGTAATCAACGCCATACGTCATTGGAGTACCATTCTACGACAGGCACATCTGATGATTCATACCGACAACTCAACAGTGGCGTATTATGTGAACAAACAAGGCTTAACGAGATCATCAAGCCTATTGACTGTATGCTTTCAACTGTTCGATCTAATCAGCGATCTCAACCTACATGTCAGAGCATGTCACATTCCCGGAGCCAAGAATGTACTAGCAGACGCACTCTCTCGGCCACGCCTACCGGCACCGACAGAATGGATGCTCCATACAGAAATCTTCGCACAGATTATCAAACAATTAGGAGCGCCGCTAGTAGACCTATTCGCCACTCGATTCAACAATCAGCTAACGACATTCGTATCACCTGTCCCGGATCCACAAGCATGGGCAACGGACGCTCTAAGCATATCCTGGGAAGGCCTCAACGCGTACGCGTTTCCGCCGCCAGTGCTAATCCCTCAAGTGTTACAGAAAATCAGACAAACACAGAGGCTACAACTAACTTTGGTCGCGCCCTACTGGCCAGCCAGAACGTGGTTTCCCATTCTAATTCAAGAAATCGGACAACCAACACTAAAGCTACCAAAGCGCTCGAATCTACTAGTACATCCTCACACCAAACAAGCGCACGGAAACCCAGAAGTGTACCAACTTCGCGTATGGACTGTATTAAAGTGTGTTTGAACAAAGAGGATATTCTACAAAGGCGGCAAAAGCAGTCACGCTTGCTTTACGCTATTCTACTCGTGGCTTATGCGGCGACAAGTGGCAAAGTTTCGAAAACTACGCAGCAAAAAATGGATTTACAGCGAGAGATGCTACACATCCACAAGTGGCTGATTATCTGTGTTACCTACGTCAAAAGAAACATTTGAAGGGCTCGACATTGTCAACATATCTTGCCGCGCTTAGTTCGGTCGTTACCATGAGAACGGGTGTCAAGTTAACGAAGACGCCAGAGTTACTCGCCTTGCTACGCTCTTTTCGTTTGGAAGATCAGAAAGTGAAATTCCGCGCGCCAGCGTGGGATCTAAATATAGTGCTTCAACACCTCACAAGTGAAAGTTATGAACCGTTAGATTCAACGAACTTTGAACTTCTCACACAGAAAACGGTTTTCCTGTTATCGCTAGCGACTGCAGCCAGGATGTCTGAAATTCACGCACTAGATTACGAGAGGATTCAGTTTGATGACAATCACAACACAGTGCACATGGGTTTGCGATGGGACTTTATCGCTAAGAATCAATTGCCAGGTCAACCAGACAGATTATTCCATATCCCTGCACTATCCTCGATTCTCGGATCTCAAGATACGTTGGACTTATCTCTATGCCCAGTCAGAGCTCTCAAAATCTATCTCGACGTTCCAAACCAAGGCGCCGACATCTCAAGCGATTATTCATCCCTTTAGCGGCGACAAGTCAGACCGAGGTCTCTCGTACCACCATATCTATATGGATTAGAACTGTCATACTGCGCGCCTACAAGGCGGCTGGACTGGACCCTCCAAGAGCAGCAAATCCTCACGAAATCAGAGCCTTAGCTTCCGCTCGCTTCTACGGTAACTGCTCACTAAATACCATCATGGAGGGATGTTTTTGGAAATCCGACATGGTGTTTGCTAATCACTATCTGAGAGATATCACCACCGAGGACGTCTCAGGTATTCACCATTTCGGTCCTATGGTCCTCGCACAGCAGTTGACAGTCCCTCGTAGACGATAAGACATAGTCTTACGAGATTATTATGTATATTTATACATGTATTATCTAGCTTAAAACTCTACGGAGTTGTTAGGGCTATTGATATACCTAGCTTAAGTCTAACCTTAAGCCCAGTACTGATATTTATGTACATTTTTGGATAACTTCTCCATGTTGGAGTAGTATATATACTTATTGCTATGTTCATAGTATGTTTTTGTATAGTAATACCCCGTTTTGTCTATGGCAGTGTATAAACTTATAGTTTATAATAGCAGAAAGGATTACAATTCAGTGCCATTATAAGTTCCCGTCAGGGGGTTATTACAGATATATATATATAAATCACTAATTAATCTGGTAAATCCAAAGTCTCTACTCTTTCCCACCTCCGATTCCGTCGGATACTACAAGCAAAAGAGCATGAGTCAGGATAAGGAAAAATATGTAATTTTTAGAGTAAAATTGATATTTTATACTTATCCTGACTCATGAATATGCTCCCTCCATCCTCCCCACATAACACTTTGGATTTCCCTGTAAATTCAAGTGTTGGGCTCGAAAAAATAAGGAGAGAGTGAAGCATGTGGCCAGAGGGTGGCGCCACCTTTCAGCGCTTGGGACAAAGGGAGGCAAGTCATGGTGAGTATTAATTAGTGATTATACATTGAAGGGAGCTTCAATTAGGGAGATACAAGTGTTTCCACTATGTTAGCAAGAAGAAGAAGACAAGCAAAAGAGCATGAGTCAGGATAAGTATAAAATATCAATTTTACTCTAAAAATTACATATTCAACATATCGGAGGAAGTCATCAACCAAGTATCCAAACCACCTTGATTTTGAAGAACTCTCTACGAGAAAACAAACAAGCCAAGATGAATCCGCGAGGACCAAGCTATCCGATGGCATCCCTCTACGTTGGAGATCTCCACCCGATGTCACCGAAGCCATGTTGTTCGAGAAATTCTCGACAGCAGGACCCGTGTTGTCCATAGGTGTATGTCGAGACATGATAACTCGACAATCACTTGGTTATGCTTATGTTAATTTTCAACAACCTGCTGGCGGTAAGTGAAATATCAGTCGTGGGTGTGTATTCGCTTTAATTGCATATTGAAGTTGATGGCGTTTGAAAAGAAACTGGCGATCACGAGGTTTGGATTCAGCACACGCGGTAGGCAGGGTCTACGTGTTTGTGAAGGCAGGCAACATGTTGAAACATTTCCTCACGCCTCTGGCACGTTTGCATGTTTACTTTCATCGTTAAAGACTGTATGGATGGTTGGAATTAAGCTATCAAACTCAAGTTGTGTTTCCTTGTTAATCAAGGATTTGGCATTAACTTGTTTTCGTAATTACTCCCATAAATTTACATCCATGCACTTGGTGTTTTAGCTGTAGTGTTGCCATTCATATTTAGATAAAATGTTGTGCATATCTCCTGTAATATCATTCTCAGCTATTATTTGAATGTACCCATTAAAAAACTAGTAATGTTGCATTATACCAAAAATGAATACAATCTTTTTGAAGTCTAGTCATTTTTTTAATACCATGTTCATGTATTTTCTATGTATTTACAGCTGAAAGGGCTTTGGACACGATGGACTTTGATACTATCAAGGGTAGAAAAATCAGAATAATGTGGTCTCAACGTGACCCTTCCTTGAGAAAGTCTGGCGTGGGCAATGTGTTCATCAAGAATTTGGACAAGAGCATTGACAACAAGGCTCTATACGATACTTTCTCAGCTTTTGGCAACATCCTGTCTTGTAAGGTATGTTAGACATGATCATGTTGATCTTGACATTGAATTTTTTAGCAGTGGCAATTGACAAGGGAATTTAATTGAATTTAATTTTGGTAGATTCAATGAAATTCTCAGTTGTGAAAAGATACACGGGTGTATTGAGTTTTTAATGAAATAAGTTTTCCTCTATTATACAAGGTGATATGCTTAGTGTGCTAATTGTTTGTGGACTTAATGCAAAATGAATTATAATAATCAGTGTTTTGAATAAACTACAAGAAATAGCCATTATGTACTTGCTTCTACTGCTATCTTTTTCGGTAAGAGTTCCTCCCGTTCCCCCATCTCAAATAATATTTATAAATATACTGAAATTATTAACAAAACTTAACATAACAATTACTGGAGAACTCATAAAGTGACTAAAAAGTTAGGGTTAGGTTTAGAGTTAGGTTTAGGGTTGGGTGAATGGAAGGAGCTCTTTCCTCTTTTTCTTAGAGATATGACATGACTGTCTATATCGCTTTGTCCAAGCGGGTCCTTTGTCATATTTTTGTATAGTGGCCTTTGTGTATTGTTACACACCTGATGCACACAACTAATCTACATTTGATTTCGATCGGTGCAGGCCTGACTTAACCACTAGCCCAAGGCTATTGTCCAGTTAATTTTGTGTAGTAAGCTCAATTGTAAGTCTAAAATCTACAATTATCTGATTTCCAACACAGTTCTTTATAGTCATTAATACTGACATTCCTTTAGTCGGTAGATTTTAAGTAAGGGCCCCAAATTTTGCTTTTGCAGTTAGCTTCCGATGAAAATGGCTCCCCGGATTATGGCTTTGTCCATTTTGATACTGAAGAAGCAGCCAGACAGGCCATTGAGAAAGTTAATGGCATGTTGCTCAACGGCAAGAAAGTGTAAGTTTGTCTTAAACATAAACTGTCTTAACACAGGACAAATGTGTCATGGCCGGCTTTTGTTGCAAAAGTTTAATGAAACAGTGAGGTGAATGCAATCCTCTTTATGGATAGTACTTGTAACATTGGACATCTCTAGGGACGACCATCCTTGAGAAATGCTTCTGCAGGTTAATCTGGTTGTATTTGCCACTCAGTGTCAAATTATCGATGGCTTGTTAGACAAGGTCACCCTGTCCAATGGTTTTCTATTTAAAGGAATGTTCCGTTCTTAGGTATTTTTGGCCATTATCAAATCCTTGGTGTACCTTGACAGTCTGTTACATTTTTCCTTATCCTGACTCATGCTTAATTGCTTGTCTTCTTCTTCTTAGAACTATAGTGGAACACTTGAATCCCCTTTGAAGCTCCTTTAAAAAGTGGACTTAAAATCACTCACCCCAGTAGTCTCCCTTTCTCCCCATTTTTTGGCGCGAAAAGTTGGTCACATGATCAGCCATGCTTGTCACTCTCTCCTTCTTAAGCCCTAGTGACGGTTGTGAGAGCTTCTGTCCCCTATACGGCTTTTATACTAAATTAGGCTGTATAAGGGCTTTAGCAAGGATTTACCAGCAATATCGTTTGCAATTTATTCTAAAATTGTCCGTTTTTCACCTTGTTGACATCATGTTTACATTTCATGAAGACTTGCATTTCTTGCAGGTTTTGGTTGTCAGCTGCTGATCCGCATTCTTTATGTCCTTACTGCACTTCTATATGGAGATTCAGCCTCCGCTGTAAACTTTGTCGGCATTTATCTCAAATTGAATTTTGTAATAATTTATATTCTATTCATAGACGTGCCAAGGACAAGTTGAGGCAGCAATTACAAGTCATGTCTCAACAGGGTGAATGTGTTAATAACCGTGGGTTGTTGTCTGTCGAGGTACATCATTCCAGTGAGCTGCCGGTGGCGTCTTCAGAGCAGAGGAATGAGGTTTCCAGCCTTAGGGAAAGATCGTCATCGACTCAACAATCCTCATCGCAGTCCAAGAAGACTAGGGCGCCGTCTGCTGTGAAGACTAAGCCGTCTTCAGACAAGTCTACAGTCAAGTCGTCAGTGGGGGTAGCGAAGAAGTCGAGGTCCTTCGCCGCTGATATCAACCCATCGGACGAAGCAGGCATTTACGATGAGCAGCCGATCCTCATTGATGAAGTACCGGTGAGGAAGAAGACGAGATCTTCTTTTACACTGACGTTTGCAACTATATCAACGTAATCAGACTTCCTATCTACGCAGACTGCAGATACCAGAGAGGACAGGCAGTCCTTAGATGACACCTCAGCACTGTCAGATGCGGCGTCATCTGTACAACAGCACAAGTTATCAGCGCAGACCTTCAACCCGGGTATCTTTATGCAGCACTTTACCCAGCAGATGATGGACCTGATGGAACGTAGGTTCGCTCAGGAGAAGACTGCGGAGAAGCAGACGAATCTGCAAGGAGGACGAACATCGTCTACACTCATCGGGATGAAGGAAGCAACCTGCGTGAAGAAAACGTTCGTGAAGGGAACGTTCATGAAGACAGCAACTCTCGTACGGCACTCGCGAAGGCAATCGCGGAAGAACCACTTGTGAAGACACTCATGGAAACAACAGCCGAGACAGCACCTGCGAAGGCATTCGCGAAAGGAAGCAATAATTATGAAGAGGCTCCTGCAATAGACGAGGAGCATTCCCGAAGGCATCGCAGATCATCTTCATCCTCGGACTCAGACAATCTCCAGAGGTCTGCGCGAATGCCATGTAGAAGAGAATATACACCCTTACGAAGGCATACAGCTCACAGAGACAGGTCACCTTTGCGCAGGTCTTCAGGAAGGTCTTCATGGTCGTCACCACACAGATACAGATCACCTACCTCATCTCCACGCAGGCTTACTCATAGATCTCAACAATTGGTTATGACAACTTCACGAGAACCTATCAACCTGGACAGTGAGGAGCCTGTAGTTGAAAAGGAGAACTACACGTTCACCAGAACATCGCAGTTTATCCTCATCTTCAGATTCGGACAATCACCAGAGGCCTGCGCAAACGTCCCATAGAAGATCTTCATGGATCACCATGCAGATACAGGTCTCCTCACAGATCACCAAATGCATCTTCAGAAAGGCATTCACGAATGCCTTCACACACAATCCTGGATGGCTAATGGATTGGAGCTTGCATCACCACCTAAGGAGGATAATGAAGCATTCACGTACATAATGTTTAACGACGATTTTGACAAGTCCACCCTTCCATCCCGTCTTGGATGTACCAGACAACTCAGTACAGCCTTCAAGAAGGCAACGAAGTACCAGAGTCAAAGTATACCACTTTTCAACGCTAAGAAGTTCTCTTCACCATATGGAACCCTTCATGAAGGCCCCAGAGATAGACGAGAACTACAAAATTATCAACGACTTCCATTGCAGGGAGCTGGCTCTTGTGAGGAAGGGGATAGCTTAACAGTTACCACTGTCCTAGCATTGGCATTGTTGCAGTCCCCAGCATAATATCGTTTTTTCCGATCATCGTAGTGAGAGTATCAACTCTACAATAACTCTTGTGTATTCAACACAATCGGTTATTTTAAGGCTCTTCATTGAGACTGATGACTACAGTCTACAAGTATCAACGTTAAGCGAGTATGGAACTTCAGCTGATCATCTGTTTAAAATGACAACTGCATTATCTTCAGTGAAGAAGAGAAAAGCCACAACAGCCAGGGAAACTGTCTACCTACATCGGTATTAACGCGGCGAAATCTTTCGCGCGTTTTCCACTCAGCCTGTTATACACGTGTTCATTAGTGTATTCCGGGAAGTTGCGGACAAGGCGAGTGTTGATGAGAGAAATCAAGGACTGCACAAGATTTTACAAGGATCTTTTCCTGCAACAACCGGTGATGTCACGTCGTGGGAATCTGACATGAATCAAATGTTGCAATCTGATTGGTCCATGAGAGACAACGCCCTGTGCAGAAGTCAGGCACAGCTCAAGTGTCAGGAAGTCATCTACAGTCGTAAACAACTTTTCAACGTGGGAGGAAGGCTCCATTTACAGTCCAGTTAGCAGGGTACAACGTGATTCGACTGTCTTCATGGGTCATAAGGACCTTCCCTGTCAGCAGTTTGAAGATTGGTAATCTGACGAATTGCAGCAACATACTTTTGACGATTTCTGCTCGAGGCAGCCAGTCTACTATAATTAGACTTCAGAGTACATCTAGAGACGATGAATTATGCATCATCACTGCACTTGTGGTGATTCTGATGACAAGTCCTTTTGACATATTATCGGAAGATTGAAGAAACAAACTTCAAGTCATGATGCCAGAACTGGACTCGTAGAGGAGGTCTACAATTGCACACACTACAAGTGTTTGTGAACGCCCATCTCAACCGTCTGGTCTCCTTAGGACTACTGGACGGATTGAAACCATATCTTCTATGGTGGACTAGGAAGTCGAATATTTGTGGAGGATCCTACTTATCAGAGCTGGAGTGCAACACTCATCTCTACGTAGATGCATCACTTCAAGGCTGGGAAGTTCACCTCGACAACGAAGTGGCAGCAGGGAAATGGCTGAATCAGGAGCAGAGTCTGCACAACAAAATGCTCAAGATGGAAGCAGTAATAAACGCCTTACTACACTGGTCCAGCATACTAAGGAACGCACAACTGATGATCCATACGGACAACTCCACAGTGGCGTTCTACATCAACAAACAAGGATCAACAAGATCAAAGAATATGTTAAGACTTCAGCTTTCATCTATTCAGCATAGAAGACAACCTGAACATCGACATAAAAGCATCACACATTCCGGAAGCCAGAAATGTGATAGCAGACGCCCTATACCGTCCAATGAATCCATTACCGACGGAGTGGATGTTATATCCAGAGGCGTTCAGAGACATCATTCAGACAGTAGGATCCCCTCTGGTACACTTGTTTGCAACAAAGTTCAACAAACAGCTACCAAAATTCGTCTCTCTGTTTCCAGATCCACAAGCATGGGCAGCAGATGCTCTAAGCATATCTTGGGTAGGACTAAACGCTTACGCGTTCCCTCCTCGAGCGTTAATACCGAAGGTATTACAGGGAATCAAGGTGACAAACAAGTTACAACTGATTATGGTCACGCCCTATTTCCCAACCTTATACAAGATCTAGGAAAGCCAATCCTACAACTTCCAAGTAGCTAAATCTACTGATTCATCCACACACCAAGCAAGCACACTGAAATTCAACAATGTTTCAGCTACATGCATGCAGCGTATCACGACTTGCTTGAAGAAAAGAGGATATTCCACCAGAGCGGCCAAAGCAGTAACTTTAGCCTTACGTAGATCAACCTGTAACTTGTATGATGACAAGTGGCAAAGTTTTGAGAAATATGCACGGAATAAAGGCTTCACTGCGATGGAAGCAACACATCCTCAAGTGGCGGAATATCTTTGTCATCTTAGACAGACAAAACAATTGAAGGGATCTACACTCTCTAAATACCTAGCGGCCTTGAGCACAGTTATCACGATGGAATCGGTATAAACTGATCAAAGTACCAGAGATACTGGCACTACTACGCCATTCAAGTTGGAAGACCAACAAAGGAAATTCAAGGCGCCCGCTTGGGATCTCAGTGTGGTTTTACAGCATCTTACCAGTGAAGATTATGAACCACTAGAAAGGACATCATATGAGAAATTAACTCATAGAACCCTGTTCCTCGTAGCCCTAGCAACAGCGGCAAGGATGTCAGAAATTCATGCTCTAGACTTCGGAAGAACAAGATTTGACACGCATCGTGACACAGTGCATCTGGGACTAAGATGGGATTACAGCAAACAATCAACTGCCCGGTCAACCAGTCAGACAATTCCATATCCCAGCACTTTCGTCGATATTAGGACCACAGGATATGCAAGATCGATCCTTATGTCCAGTCAGAGCATTGAAAATGATCTAAATTGAGGAGACGAAAATTCAAGCGCCTTTTCATCCCTCTATCTACAGAGACACCTATAGAAGTCTCACGTACAACTATATCAATATGGATGAGAGCAGTCATATTGAAAGCCTATAAAGCAGCAGGACTTGATCCTCCATGAGCCTCCAGTCCTCTTGAAGTCAGAGCACTGGCATCCACACTAGCTCTGCATGGAAACTGCTCCATCTCAACAATAATGGAGGGCTGCTTTTGGAGATCGGAGACAGTGTGTGCCAGCCACTACCTCAGAGACATGGCTAAAGAGGATGTCTCCGGCATCCACCAGTTTGGGCCCCTTGTTGTAGCACAACAATTGACGGTACCTCAAAAACGCTGAGATAAATCTCACCCCTTTGTCACGTGACTTGTAAAAGCCAACACTCAACAGAGTTACGGTTTTAAAGTCCATGCGCACGTCTAGGACAGGCTAGCATGAGTGATGGATCCTGTACTTGTAAGGACTTACTTGTACACGAAGTAGGGTAGAGATGGAGTTGCATAAATCCACACAGAATGTCAGAAGACATTCCAGGATAAATCTGACAAATTGTGGTCCCCCCACTCATCAGAAGAAGCTGGAAGAAAGGACAAATGCCATTAGAAGTACCCAAGGGGGTATAAGGACATAAATCAGCAGAGAATCCAGAGTGGCTTGACCCACCACCTTTTCCGTCGGATTCTACAAGCAATTAAGCACAAGTCAGGATAAGGAAAAATATGTAATTTTCTGATTAAAATTGATATTTTTTACTTATCCTGACTCATGAGGTTAGGCTTCCCAACCTCCCCTCATGGCACTCTGGATTTCCCTGTAAATCCTAGTGTCGGGCTTGAACATACGGAGAGAGTGACAAGCATGGCCGATCATGTGACCAACTTTTCGCGCCAAAAGATGGGGGAAAGGGAGACTACTGGGGTGAGTGATTTTACGTCCACTTTTTTGAAGGGAGCTTCAAAAGGGGATTCAAGTGTTCCACTATAGTTTGCAAGAAGAAGAAGACAAGCAATTAAGCATGAGTCAGGATAAGTATAAAATATAAATTTTAATCAGAAAATTACATTTTCCTGACATATGCAACTGTATGTTAGGAATCATAACTGCATCAAATTGTGTACATCTGTTAAAGGTCACATGCAACTTAAAACACAACTTTGCAGATTCTGATATCTTTCGGTATGGACTTACCGAAACAAATCATCAAAAATGCAAATTCAACTTATAAAGTTGAAAAATAGCATACGCAATGAAAAACCACGCTGAAATCTTAGTTCAAACGATTCACTAAATTTCCCCAGCGTTTGGGGAATTCAAGTTCCAACAGCTGGCGCTCGCCATAACACGCAAGCAGTGAAATAGGTTCGCGCAACTTGGAAGCGGGTTGTCCGGTGAATACTCGGTGAAGGCTTTGGTGTGAGCTATTTTGCTAATGTTTTGTTGATATCTCACTGGCGTGAGCTTTTGCTATGTTATGACAGTAAATTAACTGTTTATGTAATTTCATTTGTCTATTTCACCACACGTTCTTCTCTCCAAGTCACTTTCTCAGTTCGATACTTAAAAGCAATGTCATTATTTAGTGTTGACAGAATTTCTACCTGTGATATAGATATGTCGTTGTCACAGACAAAACTCAATATCTTGTTTTATTGACACCTGTGTGTCTGCCTGCCTGTCTGCTAATGACAATATTCAATACACAATTTTTTTGTTGCATGTGACCTTTAAGGTAGTCAAAGATGATATTGCTTGAAAACATGTTTAAAGGTCACAAGCAACCAAAAAATCAAACATAATTACAACACAATTATCACTTATTCATGACATATAATATACATTGCTGGTTACGAAAAAAATATATAAACAAAATTATAAGCGTACAATTGCAAATCGAAAGTGCAAAATTGTGTACTTCGGTTTACTTCCCAAGAAACGAAGCAGTTGGGATACTGAACCCAGTCAGAGCAGGTTGGTGTGCACTCAAGTGTAACGGCTGGTTCATTTGCAGATGCCTTCACGGCTAATTGTGTGTATATATATAGAGAGAGATGTTGGGTTTTGTAAATACATGCTCATTTTTTGTGTATAACATTTTGCAATCAACAGACATCATAACATGTCATGTGTTCAAGTATCACACCTGCCTGTCTGTGTAATTATATAATGTGCCAGAGACCGAACTCGGGCCATAAATCAATGCATTTTGTTTATGGTGTATAGCCTGATTGGTGTTAAGTTCAAATTGCATGTGGTCAGTGATAGCAGCTGTGTATTGAATATTGTCATTAGCAGACAGGCAGGCAGACACACAGGTGTCAATAAAACAAGACATTGAGTTTTGTCTGTGACAACGACATATCTATATCACAGGTAGAAATTCTGTCAACGTTAAATAATGACATTGCTTTTAAGTATTGAACTTAGAAAAATAGCTCACACCGAAGCCTTCACCGAGTATTCACCGGACAACCCGCTTCCAAGCTGCGCGAACCTATTTACTTGCGCACGTGCTATGAGTGCAGCCCAGCTGTTGAAACCCGTTTTCCCCAGAAAAGTCTGGGGAAAATTAGTGAAACATTTGAACTCCGATTTCGCGCGTTTTGTTTCATCGCGTTATTTTTCAATTTTATGAGTTGAATTTGCATTTTTGACGATTTGTTTCGGTATGTCCATACCGAAAGGTATCAGAATCTGCAAAGTTGTGTTTTACGTTGCATGTGACCTTTAATGAAGGAAAATGCCCCGCATGTTAGACAATGCCAACAAATGTGTGGCCAAGAAGCAGTCTGATCATCCGTGAAAACGAGTATCTGACCAAGACTGAAAGTTTGAAGCTTCAGCGAAATTGTTGAAGGCTGCTCAGTGGTGCAGATAATTTCTGTCAAACTGACATCTTCAGCCCAATCACAAGGTATCTGCCTGTGAGGTCATAAGTCGTTTGCGAATGCTTCCCCAATGTGATGATTACACATCAAGCAGACATTTTAATGTCTCAGATGTTCACAAGGTCACTTTTGAGAGGTGAAGTAATGTCTCTGCAGTTGAGAGATAATGGTCTTGCTGTTTTGGAACAGTGTTGACCACCTGCATGTTCCTGGGAAGCTGATTCAGCCGTATGGTATTGATTCCATGCCATGCTCGTCACTTCGGTTGATACCAAAGATGTTTGCATTGTGTTGGTGACCCAAAAGTCACCAATCCTTACCTGTTTAGTTGTCAGATGACATCTTTGATACTGAGGAGCATGAGTGCATTCAGTTGCATATAGTGGCCATGGTGCTGTCTAATAATGATGTGCAATGTTAGTCACAATAAATCCTAACACAGGTTTTCTCTTGCCCATGATTACATGTCTGTTCATACTTTGTGGAAGATCCTATGGGGTTAACCAATTATAATGCACTGGGAGATTTCAGTCTGGTTGCTTTTTAATCACATTGAATTGAAGGGGAATTGATGGACATCAACTTTGTAATATAATGAACATTTCAGAGTACATTACTACATCAGGTGGAGGATTAAGGACATACTCTGAAACATTATTCCTCATTACAGAAGTTCATGTTCATACGTTCCTCATTTGCATATGAATACCATTCAAAGCCTTTAAACGTTTAGTTCTATGAATTAAATCAGTTCTGGTTTTGCATACATGAAACTAGTCTTTTAGGCATGGTCTGACATTTCTGCATGCTAGTTACACGTTTCAAAGTGACTCTAAATGGAACGTGAAGATACTTGTTTCTTTCCAGAAATGTTGGTTAGGGGTATTTTATGTCACCTGGAAATGCTAGAGTCATGGTTTTAAACTGAGAATTCAAACAAGTGCTTTCTAAAGAAAGGTTCTTGTGCATGAGCTACAATTTTACATGTATAATGTAGTGCATTTTAGCAGCTTTCCTTACTTTCTTTCTCCCTCTTTGTAACAGGTATGTTGGCAAGTTCATCCCTAGGAAAGAGCGAATCGCCCTCCTTGGTGACAAGATGAAACGCTTCAACAATGTTTACATCAAGAACTTCGGAGATGAGTTAGATGATGACAAGATTAGGGAATTGTTTGATCCATTTGGCAAGATCATAAGTGCCAAGGTATGACCTTTTACAAAAACGCTCGGTTAATCTCAACATTTGATATGTTACAAGTCACCTGACGATAAATTCACCAAAGTTCATAATGAATAGGCAAACTTTTGTCTGTAATTGTTTGAAATAGCTCAAGCAACATTTTGCCTGGCATGGTAAATGATCACTAATTATAACCTATAACCTATTCTACATCAGGATATTCTGAAGTTACATTGAAGTTACATGACATAAACAGGTGTGGGTTTAACCTTTGGGAACTGTATGTGACTGAATTGAATGTTTGTTTGCAGGTTATGACTGATGAAATTGGCAAGTCTAGAGGGTTTGGTTTTGTTAGCTACGAAGAACCTGAGGCAGCTGAGAAGGTGTGTATTGTGTTAGTTGATAAGTAACACTTGATCTAATTGGCTCTTGTGGACGTGTCACATTAACACTACCTGTGTTCTTGCAACATTAAGCCAAATGTGTTTTTTGGGTGTGTTTTTTATATTGTCAAGCTTTTGGATCACATTCTAATCATTGTTACACATGTTAGTGAAAAAAACCCATACTACCCCTTTTACTTAAGTTGGCTGAAGAGTTAAATCTGTCTTTATATAATAAAGTAATGTTTGTTTGGTAGGCCGTAGACAACTTGAACGGCATGGAGCTTGGAGGGGGGAAGGTGTTGTATGCTGGGCGTTCACAAAAGAAAGCAGAATGTCAAGCTGAACTGAAGGACAAGTTTGAGAAGATCAAAATGGAGAGGATCAACCGATACCAGGGTGTGAAACTGAATGTAAAAAATCTGGATGATGTGGTTGATGACGAGAGACTTAGGAAGGAGTTCTCACAGTTTGGAACCATCACCAGTGCTAGAGTAAGTAAACTTTTGTTTTGTGGAAGATTTCATAAATGGTTGATATTGTATCATGCCCAGACACCCTGGTGTGTAGCTTTACCAAAATAGCTGTTCACCTCCTTAATACTGGGCAATATTGAACATCAGACAAGTGTATCCATATGGCACAGTTTCCATGAGAGGTTTCTGTGATCACTTGCCTGTATATTCGTAAAAGATTCATTGAATTTCCAGCTGGTTTCTAACAAATTGGTTAATCATTCCATGCTTTTATACTTTGAGTTTTTTACCTTGGAACAAAGATGCTGTATGGCTAATGTTGGTATTTTGTTTATAAATCTTTCTAGGTCATGAGTGAAGGTGGGCGGTCCAAAGGCTTCGGCTTTGTGTGCTTTAGCTCTCCAGAGGAGGCAACCAAGGCTGTGACGGAGATGAATGGTCGTATCATTGTGTCAAAACCTCTGTATGTGGCTCTGGCCCAGCGCAAGGAGGACAGACAAGCTCACCTCGCCTCACAGTACATGCAGAGAATGACCACAATGAGACAACAGGTAAACATGGTTTTGCTACATAAACATTTACAGGTTATATAAAGTCTTCAGTCATTTTGGATCAGTGTCCGAGACAATGGATTGCTCGGAAAACATGGCCATAGAACATCTTTCATCCTGATGACAGGAAACTGCTGTGCCTAGTTTTTTGGGCAATGGTACAGTGTACTGTTAATTAAATTACAGATCTTTCAATTGTTGTCCACAATCTGCTATACTTAACTCTCCTTCTATACTTGACACATTGAAAGTAATAAAAAAAAGCTCAGGTTCACAATTAGTTATGATGTGAATGATTTGTTACATATTTGTAATTGTCTTCTTCAGCAAACCTCACAGTTTAGCCAGATGTTCCAGCCAGCTGTGCCCACCATGCCCCAAGCCCAGCGTGGATTCTTTGCACCAACACAGATGCCCCAGGTCAGAGCCAGTCCCAGGTGGCAGACCCAAGTCCGACCCACGCAGCCAACTGCTGGTGAGTTTAAATGTTTAGCCAGTTGACCCTTCTATTGTAAAAAGCTTGTAGGAGCATTTCAGAAGTCTTTATTTTTTTCTTATCCTGACTCATGATCTTTTGCTTATCTCCCTTTACCTTGCGAATGGCAGTGGAACACTTGAAGCCCTTGAAGTTCCCGAAGCGGACGTAAAACTACACTCACCCATGAGGTACCCCCCTTTTGCCCTTTCCCGCGCAAACAGTCATGTGGCCAGCCTTACTTGTCACTCTCTCCCTTTTCATACGAATAACCAAGCGTATCGGCACCTATCTGCAGCATCGAGGTCTACGCAGTGCCGGTTATCTGGACGACAGCATACAGGTTCTTCAAAGTGCCAATCAACTCAGACAGCAGCTGAACTTCACAATTAAGTTGCTCCTGCAAGTAGGATGGCTAGTGAACACGATGAAATTGGAGTTAGAATCAAACAAGATCTTCAATTGCTGGGAATAAGAATTATCACAACACAGAATCGAATTGTGGTCCCAGAAGATCATTGGGTCAAGATACAAGCCATGATTAACACTACGATCATGGCAAGTTCTACCCAGTCTACTAACCTCGGCGCAGGACTTGACTCGCACAGGAAGGTTACAACTAAGGCCGCTGCAACAAAACATCTGGACAGCGTTGACCCTATCTTGCTGCCAGACAATCTTAAGAGGTACCTACTTTGGTGGACCCACAGGTCGAACGTCTGCGGAGGGACCTATTTACAAGAGCCGGCCTTTGACACACATCTCTACATAGACCCAATGATTCAAGGTTGGGGTGCACATCTCAACAAACTAGTTGCATCATGGAAGTGGTCCAAAACAGCAGCAGCATCTTCACATCAATCTGCGATCAACACCTTACAACTAGTGTCGAGCTTGCTGATCAACAGAATGCTGATGGTCGACACGGACATCTCTACAGTGGCATTCTCCATAAGTCAGAAAGGATCTACAAGATCACCAAGCCTACTACAGCTCACATTCCAGTTGTTTGACATCACGGAGGAGGCAAACATCTGGATAAAGGAGTGTCACATACCCGGAGCCAAGAACGTGCTTTCAGACGCTCTCTCACGACCACTGCACCCGTCTACGGAATGGATGCTCCATCCAGAAGCATTTCGACTCATCATAAGGGAAACAGGATGCCCATGCATAGACCTGTTTGCCACGAGGTTCAACAAGCAACTACAGACGTTTGTCTCACCAGTTCCAGATCCTCAAGCCTGGACAACAGATGCACTGAGCATATCATGGGAAGGACTAAACGCTTATGCGTTTCCACCACTGATATTACTACCGAAAGTACTGTTGAAGATCAAACAGACGCAGGCGCTACAACTGACTTTGGCCAGCGAGAGTAGAGTTCCTAGACCTAATAGAAGATCTCGGAAGTCTAACAATCAAGTTACCAGATTGGCCGAACCTACTCATACATCCGCACACAAGTGGCTGAAGTGTGAGACTTAAGCAAGGCGGAAAGGCTTCATTGCTATGAAAGTTACTCATCCTTAAGTGGCGGAATACCTGTGTCATCTTAGACAGAATAGACATCTGAAAGGTTCGACATTATCTACATACCTCGCTGCCATCAGTACAGTGGTTACCATGAAAACAGGCATCAAGTTGACGAAAGTACCAGAATTACTTGCTCTGCTGAGATCTTTTAAACTGGAGGACCAGCAACAGAAGTTCAGACCTCCGGCCTGGGATCTGAATGTAATTCTACGTCATCTTACGAGTGATGCCTACTAACCTCTAGACCAGACTACCTTTGAGTTGCTGACACAGAAGACTCTGTTCCTGCTTGCGCTAGCCACGGCAGCTTGAATATCAGAGATACACGCGCTGGACTTTGGTCGAACCAGATTCGACACGGGGCAACATGCTGCAGTTCATCTAGGACTTAGATGGGACTTCATTACCAAGAACCAACCACCTGGTCAGCCAGATAGACAGTTCCACGTATCAGCGTTATCTACAATCCTCGAACCAGAGAATATAGAGGACCTATCCTTGTGTCCGGTTAGAGCTCTGAAGATATATCTTCAAAATACTTAAGACAAGGAGACGAAAATGCAAGCGCCTGTTCATCCCATTATCCACAGAGACATCAGCTGAAGTCTCAAGAATGGACGATATCATTCTGGATGAGAGCCGTCATATTGAGAGCCTACAAAGCAGCAGGACTAGAACCTCCAACAGCTTCCAACTCACACGAAGTCAGAGCACTGGCATCAACACTAGCTCTGCACGGAAATTGCTCTATATCAGCAATTATGGAGGGCTGCTTTTGGAAGTAGGACATGGTGTTTGCCAACCACTACCTCCGAGACATAGCCACCGAAGACGTCTCAGGCATTTACCAATTTGGGCCTCTCGTTGTAGCACAGCAACTAGCCGTTCCTCAAAGGTGCTGAGTTGGAAAATCTCACCCTTTATCATGTTGACTTGTTGATAACTTTTACTAAGGAAAGGTATTAGTTTGAAAGTCCATGCGCACAGTCTAGGACAGACTAGCATGAGTGATTAAAGATGCTGTATGGGTAAAGATCTTACCTGTAGTGAAGGAGTCGCAACTCATTTATGACAAAGATCTTATCTTAATCTATGGGTTGTTATTGGTATCTAGTAAAAAGAAGATACAAGTATATCTTAAGCCACATGAATCAAGATAACTCAACTTGTCTGAGACGGAAGTAAGACAAGAAAGTGGTCCCCCCGAGTTATAAAGGAAGTTGGAAGAATAGGATCACGGAAATGCCATTTCGCAGTTCCCATGGGGGGATACAGGACGTATCTAAGGACAGCTGATGAATCCACGAAGTGGCTTGACCCACCACCAATCCGTCGGAATCTATAAGCAAAATGGATATTTTTATACTAATCCTGACTCATGACGAGAAGCCCTCCCATCCTGCCTGCTGGAAACACTTTGGATTTCACAGCAGATCCAAGTGCATGGGCAGAAAAATCAGGAGAGAGTGACAAGTAAGGCTGGTCACATGACTGTTTGTGTGGGAAAGGGCAAAAGGGAGGTAACTCGTGGGTGAGTGTTTTTTAACGTCCGCTGCGGGAACTTCAAGGGCTTCAAGTGTTCCACTACCATTCGCAAGGGAAAGGGAGATAAGCAAAAGATCATGAGTCAGGATAAGTATAAAAATATAAATTTTACTTGAAAAATTACATTTTTCGTCTCCAAGAAATTGGGTATGTGCTGAATGTACAGAAGTATTTGTTAGACTAAACATTAGTTGATCCAGTTTTAAAGATGTAGCTAAACCTGTAATTGAACATTGTACACTTGCTTGTGTAACAAGTTATAAGACTGTTCACAGGAATTCTAATGAGTCACTTCTGAACTTTGCTATAGTTCGGTTTACATGGAAGTAGTCTCCAGCTGTTTTGAAAGATTTAAAGAAGTGCTGTAAATTAACTACCCTGCAAAAACTGACCTGTTGTATTTTGCAGGTTTCCAAGGCATGCCTGCCAGTGGCCAGATGCGCACCACTGCCCCACGAGCTGATCAGCCAGCTGTCCTTGCAGTTGTCAATGCCCAGCCAATGCCCCAGCAGTCGGTTGTCATCCCAGGGCAGGAGCCTCTGACAGCCTCCATGTGGGCTGCTGCACCACCACAGGAACAGAAGCAGATGCTAGGAGAGAGGCTGTTCCCTCTGATCCAGAGGATGTACCCCGAGCTTGCTGGAAAAATCACTTGCATGTTGCTCGAGATCGACAACTCAGAACTTCTTCATATGTTGGAGTCAAACGAGACTCTCAAGGCAAAGGTAGGTGGAGCAAAGAAATTATCTCTGTGTACTACTGTGCAATATCCACCAGACATAATTACCTCAGTGAAATAACAGAATTGAGGGTTTACCTTTTGAGTAAAGTATTTTTCAGATTTATTGTCTTGTAATCCTTTTTGAGTGAATTTTCTGTAAAACTGGATACAGTATCGAATTGATATGTTTGTAATTCCCGGTCTTGATAAGATCATACTTGGCAAAGCACTGAGAATGAAAACAGCTTTCAAAATTTGTAACAACACGCTCCGCTGATTCAGGAAGGTACTTTTATTAAAGTCTAGAGTACAGCTAACTGGATTGGCTCTGGCTCTGGCTCTGGCTCGGTTCCCTTTTCTGCTGTGTGCTGCTGGAGGAGTTGTAGGTTGTGTGTCAGTCGCATTCTGTTGTCTCATCCCGCTTTCTTGCTCTCTGCCTCTCTAACAAAACCTCGCTTTTAAAGGCAGTGGATCGTGACTCCTTTTACCTCGGTCACGCCGGTCTTGACCGGCCTTATCACGATTAATCTCCGGCACTGGAATGAGGACACTTCCCCATAGCCTCGGCTATCGCACCTGGTTATTTGGCACCTGACATATAACCCTGTCTGAAGTGTCTGGTCATTGTCTCGCCTACTGTTTTGGGCTTATGTACTGTGACAGTGACCCATAATTTACTATGTAAGCTACGCCTTTTAACTGAGGGTCATAGATCGTGAACTCGTCCTAATAATCATGCTGTTTCCTGTATACGCGACCATCCTCATGGCAGCTTCACCCCTCGTGAACAGCTTTTCACTGTATAGCTGTGTTACACTTCGCTTCTCCTAATAAGAAATATCCGAGGAGATTTCTTCAGAACCTAAAGTTCCATCTGAGCCAATTTCAGAGCTGATAACCACTTCCAGCCAATCACAGTTTGTTCATATGCATAATATAGGCATCAACATATCTACATTATCAAATACCATCATGGATCTATTATCAGTACAAATTCATATTTATAGCTAATACAATCACAGATCTATTAACATCAATTCATATCTATATCATTAATACAACCATAGATCTAGTGATTGGTACAATATATGTACACACCCAGTCAGTGTCCTCGCATCTATTGTATCGAGATTATGTTGGTCCACGGGGTTTATCAGCAGTCCTGCTCACCACACTGATTTATGTACCCGTGTTTGACCATTTTGTACACCATTTTCTCTCCAAGTATTAAAAAGTCAACAAGAGTTCTTTAACTTCAGTGGACCCACTCCACTTCTTTAAGGGGGAATATTAGCCGATATTCCTCTGTGCAACTGGGGAATCTATGCCACTCACTGATTGCACTGTGGTGGTCCCCAGTTTATATACACGCTAGGGGACGCTTCGTCCCGAGATCACTCCCCAAAGGCACACACCGCCGCATTGTTAGATGAAAACACTTTCACGCTTCCTGGCCTTTCCCCGGACACCCCCTGTCTCTCTCATTGGAAAGCTGGATAGAGGTGACGACTGCACTGTTCCTAGATGCCTTCCTCTCCTGTGAATGGCGCAGAGGGTGTTCCCCTCTGTGGGCAATGTCCCTGCCCCTCTGGCTCGGCCGCCGCCACCTGGTGTCCCATGACCACTCCTGTGTTTCTTTCCTCGCCTCCGCAAGACAACAACCACCGTGGTCTTAAGGTAGAAACCTCTTCCAATTAACCGGCGCCATCTCGCAGAACTAGTAGTGCCCTGGTATCTCTCCAACCTCTCAATCTTCGGATTAACCATTTCTTAAACCTACTGTATCCTAGGACTATCCCTATGGTGCTAACCGTAATTGCTATTGCCAATATGGCATACCGGCCATTTTGGTTTCCTATCTTCTATGACCTGATTCTGCATACCCCTGAGTTCATTTACTAACTGGTCCATAGATATCGCTTCGAGGTCTCTCAGCTGATTTTGGCAATTTCAAGCAGTATTCGCCTTACTAAGGGCAGAGTGAACAGGTTCCCACCATTTTAGACTTGTAAGGTTAAATACCTTAACAGCCTCAAAGAAGGATTGTTCAATGTTGAACTGACTCTGCTTCTGGTAATGTGGAGGTACGGTTATGTGATCATTCGAGGCGTAACAACCCATATTAAGCCTGACTATGCCCAATGGCGGTTCAACGATGACCGTCGAGGCTACCGCTGCATTATCATGGCTGATTACTGAGAAGATTAGTTTTATCATTGTTGTTACTACCCATACGCCATCTGACAGATATTCTGCTAAAGGCAAGACAGAATTTAACCTGATAATGGCTTTGCATTTGTTTTCAAAGTCAACTTTTCTGTTCATGAATAAAGTAGTTATACACAGCTTACTTAGGTTTATAGGATAAACAGGACTTTTAATAGAACACTAACCAGTTACCGGCTTAGTGCATATTTCTAATTCCTCCGAGGTTAGTAATACGAATTTGGTTTGCTCAACATTTACCGCAGTTTACTCGCTTCGAAGCTGGTATTGTGCAACCATGTCACCTAATTCGCTAGTCTGTAGTTTCTCTATAAACCTTGGTACTGGTAGATTATGTTCCTTATAAATTTCATATTTCCCATTAACATCTAATAAGGGAATTTTCAAGATCACTAAGATTTTATGCTCATATATAACCGTGAGAACTTTGTAGGGTCCTATAAAACGCCATAACTCTTTACTAGGATCTCCTGGCAATTGTACCGTATGAGGTAAATGGGTACTAATGTTAAGAAGTAATTTCTTCAGATTAGTAGGTGTGATAGTACTAGGTGTCAATCTTCCTAGTGCCAGGATGTTTAACTGTAACTGAAGATGTTGTAGATAAAACATCGCTTTCTGAATAATTTCCGAATTTCTCCCACCCACCAGAGAACATCCCAGATAACGCTATCACGTATCGCTCAAACTTCAGCATTTTGTCTTCCAAAGTTCTCGTGATATTAAGGAACTTCATATCTACTTTGTGTAAGTCAACTGCCAGTTCATTGATCATATGCCTATTTTCTGAAATCTCAACCCTAGAAGTGTTCAATATGGATAGACTTTCTTCGACAACATGAGTTAAAGCTTTCTGATTCTTAAATAAAATTTCCACATTTTTGTGTATTGCATCAAGGTCTTCTTCCGAGACTGTGCCGAACAGAAAACTCAATGCTTTCCCCACAAATGGCAATACGGATCGCTTAGATCTACCTCTACTTAAAGTCTGAATGTCCTGGAACATTTCCTTCAGCTTTACTTGTGTAGCTCAAATTTAGTGATGAAATATCACTGCTTAAACCACTGAATAATACAAAAATATCCTTCTTCGTAGGATTATAGTTGTAACTCTTTCAACACCCTCTATATCTGTTTCTAGCTTGTCAATAAGCCGTTCATAGGGTTCTAGGTCTATGACAAACGTCACCAGCCAATGTGACCTCATAATAGAAATGTCCTTTACTTTCTGGAATACTACATTTTCACGGATTAGCAATGAATTAACCATGGTTAACCCTAGGAGAAAGGAGATTACCGATGCTGTCATGTTCCTGTGAACAGAGATAACAACAAAATAACCTATCATTCCTTTTTGTTTCCTACATCCCATTCCCAGGATGATTCAACATTACAAAAGGCCTACAATTGCCTCCAGTAATCGCTTTGTCTTTATGCTAGGTTCTTTGTGACCGCCTGTTTCTGTGTGTTGCCTATTACCGACAATAACATTGATCTCCATCAATTCAGTGTCTGCGTCATCTAGTTCATCACTATACTCATCATTGCTAAGAATAGGGTCATGTTTTGTGGGTCCAGCAATTCTTACCCTTTTGTTTGTTATTTCAGCTACTTTCAGAATGTGCTTGTTGTAACCGACTCTTCATACGTCTAGATAATTCCATGCGGGGAATATCGCCTTGTCGGAAGAGTCATCTCTTTCTTTCCTGTATCTCCTAGCTATCTTATCTAGAGGTTATCTAAGGGTAACACAACATCCCTATTGTATAGCAGGAAGTAAGGAGAGAATTTGGAAGATTCACTAATATTAAAGCGAACTGCAGCCAATGCTTGGTTCAAATATAGGTCCCTAGAGCACGTCATGAAGGGTTCTGTGGAATCTTTCTACCCTAGCATTTCCCTGGGGTCGGTAGTAGGACGTAGTGATGTGATCAATGTTTAGTGTCTCCAAGGTTTCTCTCATTACTCTATTCACGTTTTCAGTGCCATTATCTGTGACTATTTGTAAGGGGCAGCCAAATCTGGGGAAAATCACTTCAATTAACAGATGCGTTACATTTTCTGCACTTTTGTCAGGTACAGCAAAAGCCTCTGGCCATCCACTATAATGATCTACAAAACTGATGATGTATCTATTCCCAGAGAGAGACCTCGATAGGGTCCCTACAAGTCTAATCCTATTTTTACTTAATGGGTAAGGAGGGATGTCTGTTTCCTGAATGGGTGTTTTGTGTTCTCATTACTCTTTTCCTGACAAGGGACGACTGATTGATGTGTTCATAAAGGTGTTTATACATCTTAGGCCAGTAATATTTTGCTTGATGGAGTCATACGCTTTGTCAATACCCATATGTCAATTGTCATCATGGTATTGCTTCACAACTAAACCCTGAAGCTGTGTTGGTACTCACAGGCGCAGTGATTGGGTCATCATTAGGGTCAGATATATAGTATACCACATCATTCATGATGATTACCCTATTCTGCTCTATCTTGCCTGCCTGTCCTGTTTGAAGAGCTCTTTGCCTCCATAATCCTGACATCTTTGCTTGCTCGGTTGCCATGTCATATCCCTATTATTCCTACTTTGGATCTAACAGGGGTTTCTGTGTTTCAACTGCTAGAACTAGCATATGTCTTTGGGGCAAAACCTATTCAATTTAGTGCATTGATTTGGAATGTGTTGTCACTAATTTCGATCTCGCCCTGGGGTCTTTGGTCAATGTCATACACCCTATCTTCTACTTTTGGTTTGACCTCGGCAGCCTGGACAATAGGTCAGCGCTAGTATTATCAGTGCCTGCAATATATTCGATCTTGCAATTATAGCCACTAATTCCAATTGTCCACATTTGAATCTTCCTGTTCTGCATTGGAGATTCTAGTAGATACCTAAGTGGTTTGTGGTCAATTCTAATGATGAATTCTGCATTGTGTAAGTAGTAATCTAGCTTCTGTAATGCATAATGAATAGCATAAGCTTCTTTTCTATTGTGGACCACTTTAGTCTGGGAATCACTTAGTTTATGGGACAAAAAGTAGATTGGTTTCCCATTGGCGTAATACCTGGGAGGAGATCCGTATCCTCGCCACAGGTCTGGAGTCAGACACGCCCAACACATGTGTCACTAGCATCTGTGTATAACACATGTGGCTTGTTCAGGTCAGGGTATGCCAACAATGGGACAACAGTCAGGTAGTCTTTCAAGAAATCAACGCTTCTTGACACTCTGTTGACCATTTGAACTTGGCATTCTTTGTCAGCGCCATTATGGGTTCAGCTACTTTTGAAAAATTTGATATAAACCTCCTGCAGTAGCTGCACATTCCCATAAAGCTTCTGACCTCCCTAACCGTGTGGAAGGAGGGGGGCATTGACCTTATGGCCTCCACCTTTCTCATGTCTGGTTTCACTCCATCCTTGTTGATAATGAAACCCAGATAATTCGTCTCTTCCTTCATAAAGCTGCACTTACTCAACTTTAATTTGAGACTGTGTTCTCGCAGTTTGTCAAGCACTATTCCAATGTGCTTGATGTGCTCATCCTTGTTTGATGAGAATATCAGTATATCATCCAGATACGCGATAGCAAAAGCTTCGCAGTCCTTCTCGTCCATTAACACCTGCCAATAGACTGATTTTAAATCCAGCGAACTGAAATATGTGGCATCACCTAACAATGCCAAAATATCGTCAATAATCGGCAGAGGATGCGAGCATCGGGTTTCACACACACGGTTCAATGATCTAAAGTCCACGCAAAAGCCGCTTTTACTTCCGTCTTGTTTGTCTACTACTACAATGGGAAAACTCCATGGTGACCTAGATCTGTTGATAACCCCTGCTAACATGTCATCTATTGCTTTATCTACTATCTTTCTTTTGTTCAAGGGAGTCCTGTAAGGTTTCAGTTTAATTGTCAGCATGGTCACCTGTGTCTTATTTCATCTTAACTGTGTCAGTATGACTCAAGTCCATGTCCGGCCAGTGCAAACAAGTCCTTGTTCCTGCTGAGCAGTTTTGTGATATCTTCCCTGTGTTCGCCAGGTACATTAATCTCTGCCTCAGCTGTCTCATTAAGTAGTCCTGTCGCTTTGGGTTTCATTCCATCTCATATCTTTCAAACCTACAGTTCAATTTCTATTGCCCCAGGCACGGCTTCTATTTTCCCCATGATACATCCCTTGTTTAGCCGGAAGGTCTTATTTGTGTTATTTACTATCATTACGGGGATTTCTCCTTTCTTATTCAGAATTGATGTAGTCTTCCCCATTTCCTTTAATTTCTTACAAAGTGGTGGTATCGAAATATGTCTTTTTCCCAGCACGAGCCTTGACTACATTAACTGTTTGGGGTTTGACGACCGACTTGGTTGTGAGTCTGATTACCGACGCTACTTGTATATCCTCCTCTAAGGGAACATAGGCTTCACCTACTTTTAGTCGCCCCAGGTCGAAATAGAGCCTTACCCCATTTTCTGTTAGCCACTCACGACCCAGAATTACATCATGCATTGATGCTCTCTGGACAACATAGAACGTATGTTCCATGGTTTGCTTTCCTATCTTGAACGGTACTTTGATACATCCTTTCACAGCCAATCGGGCTACCGCCTACTGACTGTAAGGAAATGTTTGCTGAGGTTGTTGTTGGTGTCCCCGCAATACCTCTTAAAAATTCCTGGGATGAATTAATGATACTCACTGCCCCAGAACCCTAAAGCCCTATATCTACGCTTTTCCTATTGATATTACATACATGAATTTGACTTCCCGCCAAAATGATAGTGAAAGTTTTTCCTCTGTAGTCTCCGCTTCTGTACTCTCCAGGAGGAGACGACTCTAGTTTAAAGGTCAAGGATCTCTCCGCCCTGCATTTATATCCTGTCTCCTATTTGGGCATTGTGATTTGAAATGGCCCGGCAGTTGCAATACCAGCACAGCCGGGTATCCTGCTTTCTGTTGTCGGAGCTAACGGCATTGATTGTTCCCTGCTTACATTCTCTCGACCTATGTCCCACTATCCCGCATTTGAAACATTTCTTTGGAGCTCGGTCATGGTCAACCTCCTGTTTATCTTGTCAAACCTGCTACTTGTTCCTAGCCTTAAGTCTAATCGCTTCCTTAAATTCTGCTCTTTCATTGCAGTAAATACGCTCCTCAATGTTCATTCGGGTTATCCCTCATAATTTTCATCTTTAATAGTTGTGTCTCGCCTTCGACAAAGAATCCTATCAGTTGACGCTCAACTGCACTATTACTCCCCGGCCTGCTTGTTCCACATAAGCTCTTCCGCTAAGGCTGAAAGCCGTCACCTAACACCTGAACTGTTTCATCTTGGTGTTGCCTTAGTTTTTGTAATAATGCATACTGAGGTCATCACCTCGGGCTAAACGTGACGTTAGTTCCTTCTTAACCACCGCCCATGTACTCGCCTGGGTTATCCTGTATATATCTCTGTAGAAAATCGCTTACTGGTCCCCGACTACTCTGAAAAGCCACTAATCTTATCCTATCCACTGGAATGACTGCTAAGCTAACATACTTATCTAAGGACTTTATCCACTCTTTAAATTTCTTAGGATCTCCTTCAAATGGCTGCACATATTGTGATAAACCCTGCGAAGTTATCGCTTCAGTGCCAGTTGTCCCATTTGTGATTCTACCAAGGTTGACAGTGGCCCTATACCGGCCATTATGGTTTCCGGTAGCTTTCCTCTAATTGTACTGCTATATGGTTAAAAGTGCTTCTACACCTTCTCTATGCACTTTTCATGACGACCTTTTTAAACGCCCTAGACAAAATAAAATTCCTCAGACTGCCTTTTTTACTGTCACAACAACCTATTTCTCAACCTTTGTTATCAATATGCTACTAT
Source organism: Haliotis rubra (assembly GCF_003918875.1). NCBI lineage: Eukaryota > Metazoa > Mollusca > Gastropoda > Lepetellida > Haliotidae > Haliotis > Haliotis rubra. The sequence continues at coordinate 216,954 of NW_025767322.1, forward strand.
CAACAGTAATGTTTTTCCCATTGTAACAGAAACCTAACAACTACCAGCAATAATGCACACAGTCAGAAATGGTCCCCGAGGAGAGAGATGGTAACAGAGAGAAAACCAAGAGTCACTTACCTAGTACTTGATGTCTTTTCCTGAATCCTGGTCTCGGCACCAAAAGAAGAGTCCCTACGTGTAAATAACACAGCACGCTGATTCAGGAAGGTACTTTTATTAAAGTCTAGAGTACAGCTAACTGGATTGGCTCTGGTTCTGGCTCTGGCTCGGTTCCCTTTTCTGCTGTGTGCTGCTGGAGGAGTTGTAGGTTGTGTGTCAGTCGCACCTGCTGTCTCACCGCTTTCTTGCTCTCTGCCTCTAACAAAAACCTCGCCTTTTTAGCAGCAGTGGATCGTGACCTCCTTTTACCCTCGGTCCGCCGGTCTCCGACTGCTCTATCACTGTTAATCTCCGGCACTGGAATGAGGACACTTCCCCCTATCGCACCTGGTTATTTGGCACTTGACGTATAACCCCTGTCTAAAGTGTCTGGTCATTGTCTCTCACCTACTGTTTTGGGCGATGTACTGTGACAGTGACCCATAATTTACTATGTAAGCTCCGTCTTTTAACTGAGGGTCATAGATCGTAACTGTCTGAATAATCAAGCTGTTTCCTGTATACGTGACATCCTCATGGTAGCTTGACCCTCATAACAGCTTTTCACTGTATAGCTGTGTTACAATATTTTGGCTATAGATTGTTTGATATTGAATAGGTTGATGCTGTCAATGAGTGTTTTCTCTAATGTTAGAAATGCTAATCAGTATGTTATTTTGTCCCCAGGTTGATGATGCTGTTGCTGTATTGCAAGCCCACCAGGCCAAAGAAGCCGCTGCCATGTCCAAGGGCGACAAGTGATCTCTCATCAGTTCCTCCGTTTGTCATTTCTGCACCGTCAAGCTAGACAGGGAACATCTGGACAAAAGACAATTTAGCTGAAAAGAAGCTGGATTGTAAATTGTAGCTGTTTGTGCAAGCAAAATTTGTCTTGCATGATTTTGTCTGTCCTTTTGATGGTGCAGAAAAGGGGCCCCAGTGGATGGAGAAATTAAGATCCTGAGGAAATCTACATTTGCTCTGAATTAGGGCTTTAGCATTGCATGGAGAGCCAGGCAATATGGGAAAATAATGTGGTTCAGGGACTGAGACAGACTACTTGAGACAGTGAGTTACATCACTCCAGGGTTGTTATTTGGCACACATATGATGTAAACAATTACACGGGGAGAGAGAGGAGGTGTGCAACTGTCATTTCAATGATTTGCAGTGTGTTCAATTTTCTGTGATAAATGTAGCGCTTGACGAACCCACAAGGCAAGAGGAAAAGAGGAGGTCCAAAACAGACCTGGGCCCACTTGCACAGAACGATCTTAGCGCTACAGTTATTGTAAATCCTTAAGATCGCGATCTTAGGCTTCGGTTACAATCGCCATCTACTTGCACAAAGCAATTGTAGGCTAAGATTATTGTAAGTTACAATCAAAACTTTCAATTGGTCCGGACCAATTGTAAGGAGCTAAGATCATTTTAGTCATTTTAGAAATGGCATTCAAATTAGTGTCTGTTTCACGCAAATAATCAGCTTTACGTTTGGAGATTGCATTTATATTGCATGAAACTGTGTGGTTCGCCTCGACATTTCAACACATGGAGAATGCACAACCGATTAACGTCGGATACATTGTTATTTACTGTAGTGGAACACATAACTATCGAGTCGATATCACAAAGTACTATTCCCACCCGATTCAATGTTGGAATAAGTGTGAAACAACATACCTTCTTGATAATCAAGGAAAGGATAATAGCGAATGGTGTCCGCGTGCGATTAACAATGGCCTTGACCTTTTCATTAACTCAAGAGCAGATAATTTTACTTTATACTGCAAGATGGGAGTGGTTTCCCTTGGCATATGCCGTTGCCGTCAAGTCTCCTCATGCCCAATTGCAGAGCTCAACATACTGATATCTCTTTTCGGGTCATGGAGTGATTTTGTCTTAGTTTATCATTAAAGTAATCTACAATTAGATACAAGTTAACGTGCAAAATCACGTTTCTTTCTCATCCATAAATCTAAATTTGATTATGCAATTTAAATATATACAAGTAGTCATCAAATAGGGATATACACATGATGGAGTATTAAAAATTTCTGTTTCAAAAGAATTTCACTTTAAGAAAAATATTTATCAACGCACTTGGGTTAAATAATTAATATACTGTGATTACGTATTTAATAACTACTCTCTTGAAATATTATTTAATGCACGTATTTCCCTGCCAAGCATTCTTTACAACACTTCTGTAGCCATTGTTTTATTGTATTTTATTCTAGGTTATATTTAGGATTTTACCCTCCCCAACAGCAGCCGCGTATTAAACAACGTCTCATTGACAACCATTGGCAAATCCTACATTTAGGTGTTATATCATAAGGAAATACTGTTTATATTTGTTATTTTAAGTTCCATAATAAGGTCACTAAATCTAGATCCAAATTTATTCATGTATTTTTTCATTATTTCAGTATTTTCATAAAACATGGGTAGGTATTTCTGTGGTTGCAATATCACATTCTCAGTTCATAAATCAAGACAGTTAGAATGTAGAAAAATATATGCTATCGCCCACGTAATCGGTTCCTTCTAAGATTTCTGGGACTTTTTCATGAAAATTCTGCAAGGTGCGATTGAGGGAGGTATGTATTGTGTGCTGGGACCAGTATCACTTTTTATTTGCGCAGCATGCTATGCGCACTTTGAGACAACTGTAGATGGGAGTTGAGTTTAAGAAATTCGTACTTCCACCGTTGAAGAGTTCGATCTTAACTAAGATCGCGATCTTAAATACACGCCGTCTTACAATCGCTCTAAGATCGGCTTTGTGCAAGTGGATTAGGGCAAATGTATGGCGATTGTAAAGTTGATTGTAGGGGCCTAAGATTGATTGTAACTAAGGTTGTTCTGTGCAAGTGGGCCCTGGAGACGAAATCTGGAAAAGGAACTGAGGGAAACCAGTTTAACCTGGGAGGCTACCAAGAGCATAGCCACTGACCGGCAAGTGTGGAGGACAACTGTTGAGGCCCTATGCTCCTCAAGGAGTAGATAGGAGTACATGTTGAAAGGGCACTATATATTGTTGCTTCATAGTATCTGCTTATCTCCCTTTGTACGTGCTTGAAATTTAGGATTGCTTCTTTTACCTTTTGGGAGTATATGACTTGTTTAACAACAAGACATATGGCATTTAATGAGTCATTATTCCTTCCTTTATATCCAAGTAAGATATTTTCAGAGTTATCCACCTTAGAATACTTGGTCCAAATTTTAAAAAAATTAAGTACGTTTAATATAAAGTTTCTGTCTACAGAATGCTTTTTCAAAATCAATAAGGACTAAGAGACCTGGTATTTGGTAAGATTCAGTGTATCCCATAAGGTCATAAATTAATCCAGTGACTTCACCTATATATCGACCTGGTACAAATCCTTTTTGGTCTTCATTTATTATTATTGGTAATATTCTTTTTAATCTGTTAGCAGCAGAAGCTAATTTGTAGGAGGTGTTCAGAAGTGAAATTGGTCTCCAATTTTTCAAATACATTTTTGGTTTATTATCTTTAGGTATACATGTAATCAATGCCTGTTTCTGTGTTACAAATAAAGTTTCATTATTATAAGCAAAGTTTAGTGAGTTTATCAAGAGTCTGCTTAGATCATTCCAAAAGAATTTTAGGAATTCAGATGTAAATCCGTCTGGCACTGGGCTCTTATCATTTTTCATTTTTTTTAAAGCTTCAAAAATTTCTTCATAGGTTAGTTCTCCCTCTAAACCTGAGGCAATGTCATTTAATTTTGGTATTTCATATTTTCCAAGCAATGAATCTAGATCTAGTTAACCGCCTCCGTGGTGTAGTGGTTAGAGCGTCCGCCTGGGGAGCGGAAGGTCGCGGGTTCGTTCCCCGACCGCGTCATACCAAAAGACGTTAAAATATGGTACTTGTTGGTCCCTGCCTGGCTCTCGGCATTAATGGGTACAACAAGGACTGGTCGGCTCGGAGTCAGTATAATGTGTCTGAGTGGGGTATTCATGCTTCACTGCGGCATGGTATCTCAGTGGGCTAGCACTATAAAACCAGCTTCAGTCTGGGCTAGTACAAGCAGCCGCACATACACATACACACGCATGCACGTCGTCATATGAGCGAAATATTCTCAAGCACGACGTAAAACCCCATTTCACCTCACCTCACCTCTAGATCTAGTTGGGTGCAATTTTCACTTGTATATAGTTTTCTATATAAAATTTGATTTTCCTTTATTAGTTCCTCTTGCTTTTTAACTGTTGTTCCATCCTTTCTTTTTATTTCTGATATAGATTTATTTAGAAAGTTTCTAAATTCTTAATTTAAGAAGTATCTGCTTGGTTTTTCACCTTGCTCAATCCATTTGGCTTTTGATCTAATAAATGCTCCTTTAGGTGTTTTTTCTTCAAAATCATTAAGTTTTCTCTTTATATCATCTATTTCTTTGAGAATTTCTTGTTTATCTTGCGGATTTTCCTTTGTTAGACAAATGCATTTCAAACGTTTTGAAACAACTCGTAATATATAACGCTGTTTCTAAGCGTGACACGCCCCTGTGGATGCAGCTGGGTTGCCAATTGAATAGGAATGAAGGCTTAACAGTAAAACGAGGCCGATCAAATTCAAAAGTATGATTTTCTTAATATGCGCTAAACTTCTGCACCGTAAAACTTCGACAACGAAGAAGAATACAAAATTACTGATTGAAGCGCTCATAATATGTGAGGCATAGTACGATTGATGATGACTTCATCACAATTTGCAAGTTAAGCTTCAATTTGTTAATCATCTGAGATACAGCTTGTTCAGCTTGACCTGGGCTACTCTACATAAGCATGACCCGGGAGGTCAAATGGCACTAACGGCAGGTCGAGTTAACTTCATTAAATAGGGGGAGCAGAGAATGTTATTAATGCTGCTGCTCGCTGCCTAAAAGCCCAGATCGGAAACATTAAACCATCTGTAGCTTCTTTTTTAAGTTTAAAGAAAGTTATGACATTGCTGGCGATTTCTCGACACTGAGATGTCAAAAGGCGACTTTGTCTCGGCTGTTCGGACATGTTGACAATCAACTGACAAAGATGCACCCCTTAACAATAATAGACCTAACCAGTTGTGACACGTTCACGTAATGCATTAGTATTCACTTGATCAGGTCAAGCTGAACAAGCTGTACCACTGCACTATCAGGTACTAGACAAAACATGCTTTATGGAGATATGGGACGTTTTACACCAATGTCAGAACGCTCAAACTATTTCCTACTGGCCTGAACATGAACCAGACTAATGGTTGGTCGGTACACACTATCAACCAAGTCATCTAGCCTGAGCTTCCCATTTGTTGTCATCTAAGGTACTCCATGGCGACCAATTCTGTGGGATTTGATTTCATATTTTACATGTGTGGGCGTGTCAAAGGTGGGTCCAACAAAACAAACTCTGCAGTGTTTAGGGAAGGGAGTGATAATATTATATGAAAGTGATAAAAGGCCACGATGATAACAGACAGTTATTCCTTCACTGGACTTGTTTTTGCTTTACAGTCTTTAAGCTTTCTCAAATGTAGTGTTTTCAGCTGGAACCTGAATGGACCTGATGAAATATAATTTATCTTGAGCGCACAAGTTAGTATTCTGAGCGCACACGTTAGTATATTGAGCGCACAAGTTAATATCTTGAGCGCACAAGTTCATATCTTGAGCGCTCAAGTTAGTTATCTTGAGTGCACAAGTTAATATATTGAGATACATATCTTGCTCCATCTTAAGCAGTTCATGTGGAACTGCTCCATAAGAGGAGCAAGGAGGACGAAACGCGAGCTGATTCATGCTTATTTCAGTCTTGGGTTCCAATACAAACACATAACACATCTTCTTGTCAAAAATCATGGTATAGTATAGTACGCCACTTGAAGCGTATTCTGGGGTGTATGTCCCTCTTTCGTACCAGATACCAGATTTGCTGATGTTACAGTGAGTGAGTGAGTACGGTTTACACCGCTTTTAGCAATATTCCAGCAATATCACGGTGGGGAACACGAGAAATGGGCTGCACACATTGTACCCATGTGGGAATCGAACCCAGGCGTGACGAGCGGACGCTTTAACCACGAGGCTACCCCACTAACAATACCACACACACACACAACACACACACACACGCACACCGCTGATGTTACATACTTTATTGCGGACAACTTCGACGATCTGAACAAAGTTATCGTTGATGCATCAAAAATGTATCCAATGCGGTTTAATCGTGAAACAGGATACTGTACGGTCGTTGTTGGACCCGGATGGTGTTGAATTTCGCTCAGGACACTGTCTTCATCGAAGTGTTTATTCTTCAACTTCCTGTGTTGTTAAAACATGTTAAATAAACTACAACACACATACGTATACATAAGGGATTGAAACGGAGGAAGTAAAACGGGGAACATGGCATTTTAGTTAGAAATAAAGTCGGTGTGTATGCTATACGTGCACATACTAATGGATGAAATTAATCAGGCGGGTTTTATATGATAATGTACAGAGTTAAACTGCCATTGTACCCACGTTAGGAGACATTACTGATACATGCAAACCAAGACTACAGACTATAGTTCTCTGAAAGTGGTCGACTTTACTTCCAATACATCAGACATTAGTTTTATAATTAAGATAACTAAGTATAACACTCAATGTTTACATTTGTCATGTTCATGTAATACTATATATATACATAATAAAGCCGTAGCACAAAACAAGTTATCCAAGCTTTACGCTAGTGTTCATAATACTATGTACCAATATAAGAAGTAAGTAAAACCACTATTCATCCCTGCAATAAACTCCTACTCATGTTTATGTTTTAATTCTTATTATGACATTACACATACCTAGGCCTGTTTTATGTAATAAAGCAAAAAGTGGTAAAATCAGATACAAAGAATAGTATTGACAAGCATAAAGACAATGAACGTTTACAGAAACATTATCAATGTTCATGATACATTTGTATACTTTTACATAGTCTCTTCATAAACACCTATACTTAACTCCGACTTTGCATCGTTTGAAATCTTCCAAAAAGGATATAAGTTTGTACATTTTAGCCAGCAGTCAAGCAAATGTGCGTTCCATTAATGCCATTAGATGCTAAACACGAAGTTGAGCGCTCAAGATACTAACTTGTGCGCTCAAGATAAGTAACTTGTGCGCTCAAGATAAGTAACTTGTGTGCTCAAGATAACTAACTTGTGCGCTCAAGATATTAACTTGTGCGCTCAAGATAAGTAACTTGTGCGCTCACGATATTAACTTGAGTGCTCAAGATATTAACTTGAGCGCTCAAGATATTAACTTGTGCGCTGAAGATAACTAACTTGAGCGCTCAAGATATTAACTTGTGCGCTCAAGATAATTTTTATTTCATGAGGTCCCTTCAACGCTTCCGTAGTTATCAACTGGAACCTGAATGGACAGGAATACCACTCAACTGTTAAAATTCTACCAAACATTTCAAGAACTATTTAGCTGATTGCAAGCTTATGTAGGATTTACTGCCGGGATTTCCCGTATTTAAGCCATGGGCTTAATAACGGAAATGACCCCCTCGTTAACAAATATAAACCCCATAATTAAGCCCAGGGCTTAAACTCGGGAAATGCTTGTAACTGAAGAAAATTATTCTAAGACACAGTAAAATGGAATGAACTTTAATAATGATATTATCATATTTTATTGCGACTACTTTTGAGTCATATGGATTGAGATTGTCTATCTGAGTATAGAGTACCTGACCTCTCTTGCGACTCCGAAACGTTCTGTACACGTGAAAAACCCTAACTGCACTACAAAAGTTATATATGCTTACGTTCGCCATGTGCTTTTGCAAAGGGACGTCACTCTAAACAATAAAATTTGAAATCTTAATTTAGGCCCATGGGCTTAATAATGGAAAAATACCCGTTTTTAAGCCCATGGGTGTAATTTTGAGTGGGCTTAATTATGGGAAATCCCGGTACTCTTACGGTATGGTTCATGGGTGTAAAACTAACAAGCACTACATGTTTGTAACTTGTATATCTACTGTATGTGTACACAATCGCGCATTAAATATAGTAAGATGACATCATGTATGAAATCATTTCATATCTTTAGTACACATGAATCCGTGAAACAATTTTCTATACATGTACACACCAACGCCCGCACGCATACACTGTTGATTCCTAAGCTGAATCTATTTCATTAGTTAACTTGAAATCAGTCGTTAAAAGAACTATCAATTCCATCACTAAATACTGCTTACTCATGTGCATGCATTTAAAATGAAATCTCAAAATTTGCAAATTTCTGATGACATATCGTCACAGTTACAACCACTTGATGCCAAGCTTAGTTTAGTTCATATTATCTTCCATGTATTTCTGTAACCTACCATTATTTTAAACGATGCAGTTTCCTATTCAGGGTTTGTGTTTTCTTATATAGCAGTTACACGTACTGAATATAATGTATGCGTCGTGTCATTCCACATGGTCGTTTTCATTTTTCAATAACGATCAATTAAAACTTTAAACAGCTCATGGTTTATTTTCTTTCACTTATTTTGTTCATGAGGTTATTGGGCGTTGAACATTTGATGAATTTCATCAATGTATACTTGTACATGTATATATAAGTGACATTCTTACATTGGTTCACACCTTGTCTTAAAATCTTAAATGTGGTGTCTGGATGATTACAAATTAAACATTGGATGTAAATGATCTCATTTGCCAACGTAACTGATCCCGTCACTGATAGATTATACCGGAGCTCGCACTCAAGGGATATGACGTCATGTCGGTATTGTGACGTCTGAATAGCTCATAGCTGATATCCAAATTTCACAATCTAACATTGTATACACAAGCAATGTTTACAGAAGTTCCACCTACATACGACGATATTGTGTAACGCGCCCGCTCTCTATGGCCAAGCTTTCGTTATTGTGAAATACGACCTATATTTACCTGATAGATTCAATATTCGTTTCAAGTACGTGTACAACTTTACACACGACCAAGATGGCTTATCCTTACGGACAGGTAAACGAATGCTCGTGATTGACCATTATTCTGGTGTTTTGAGAGTATGTGTGTTGTATGGATATTTTTAAACCACTGTTAAATCGCTTTAGCTGTTAGTTTTATCTCTGAACAACTCTCCGACTACCGTATTCAAGGTTAAACCGCCCGATGGTCGGGACTTACGAGGAAGTGACCACATTCCTGTAATATTTAGTCACAAGATCTCTTTGCCAAACTTTAGACAGTCACTTTTCAAAGGATGCCCAGATTCCCAATAAGCTTTTGTCATTCGAAGTCAATCCTACGAATATTTGGGAGAAATCTTTGAAATTGAAGACTTAGTGTAGTTTGTATGCATTACACAAACAAGAGTCGTCTCCCTTGGGTTTATACTAAAAGGCGTGTTCAATTTTTAGAAAACACACACTGGATAGCAGTGTTATCTCATTCACTTACTCTGGCTAAACCTTACGTTATGCACGGATTGGGAAAGGCAGGGGCCATGGGCGATTTTGCACATTAGATTAAAAAACGGCCCATTAAAACTTTGAAGTTTACTATTGATACAAGGGCATTGGCCCATTCTAAATTCAGAAAATGGTTAATAATCCTGAAAATGGCCCTTTGCCAAAGTCTTCTATCCCGATCCCTGGTTATTTTATTTTGGTTATCAGGCTAACAGCACCCCACAGCTAACCCGTTCAGTGGTATATTTTTCCTGAAATATACACAATGTTCAATTTGCATATTCTTGAAATATCCACCCCATCTGATGTATCATCATGCTAAAACCATGTAGTAAACTTAGTACTGATTTTGATCAGTGTTTGCAAAAAACTGGTGTTCTGTTGTAGGGCCCCCCAGGGGGATATGGAGCCCCACAATATCAGCAGCAGCAGCCACCACAGCAACGACCTGGTGGTTACCCAGCCCCAGGGCAACCAGGATATGGGGGTGGGGCTCCACCTCCAGGAGGCTATGGAGCGCCAGGACAACCTGCATATGGGGGTGGTGCACCTGCAGGTAATATACTGTTAAACTGTACTGTAAGGTACTACTTTCTCAATAGATTGGTTATTTATGATAAATTCTTGTTCAGTATTTATTGATGGGATGGATAGGTGCACAAACTCTGTCAAGTTGGAATAGTGTCATCAGCTGATCACTCTCATTGAATTTTGCAGTTATATTTCAAGAGGCAAAAGCACTGTGAATGAAACTTGGACATGAGAGAATATCTGTGACTGATGAAGTCTGTGACGCCATAATCCTTACGATAATTAGTTTCATGAAAAGATCAACTCAGGAACAGTGATGGTCTCATAACCCTATTTTTCAATATGTGTAGGAGTGAGTTCTGCTTTCATTTTTACACATTTGTGAATTCTAATCCAGTAAAAAGTAGTGTTGGGAATTGGTTGAAACCTCACAATTGATGATTGTTCATTACCAATGAGCAGTCATCGAAAAAAATTGGTTTTCAATTTCTTAAATTGCATTTGCAAATTTCACATCAAATGTAAAATTATGCAGCTTGCTACTTTAAAGTGATGACAAATTTATCATGAACATAAGCTTCCCAGAGACTTCAAGAACTATTCAATCATGACTTTTCAGTAAGTGAAGTGAGTTTTCTAATAATTAAACAAGCTTTCAGGCCCTTGAACATCAAAGATATGTTCCATCGTCAAGTATTTCAAATACTAAAACAGTAGTAGTTCAAAATTGTTTGTGTTCAACTATGAGAAGATGTGATTGATTGCTTGGTCATTTGATCACTGTGACCAATCTTTGATTATTTCAGTTAATCGGAGCACCACTAGTAAAAAAGAAACTTTACATTTGCAAAATAATAGTTCATATAGTGTGTTGAATGCAGAACATATTCTTTCATGCAAGACTGCCTCCATGGTGTAGTGGTTAGAGTGTCCACCCAGAGAGCGGAAGGTCGCGGGTTCGATCCCCGACCGTGTCATACCAAAAGACGTTAAAATATGGTACTTGTTGGTCCCTGCCTGGCACTCCGCATTAATGGGTACAACAAGGACTGGTCGGCTTGGAGTCAGTATAATGTGTCTGATTGGGGTATTCATTCTTCACTGCGGTATGGTATCTCAGTTGGCTAGCACTATAAAACCAGTTTAAGTCTGGGCTAGTACTAGCAGCCGCACATCCCCATACACACGCATGCACATCGTCACATGAGCGAAATATTCTCAAGCACGCAACGTTAAACCCCATTTCACCTCACCTGTTTCATGCAAGTCCCAAATGTTGGCCATCTTTACAGTTTGATCACACTTTGAAATCTGGTTTGTTTGACCCAATGTCAATTGTAAACTTGCTATGACATTGCCCAGATTGTGCAGACAATGTGGGAAGTCCCCTTCTTTGACAGTGCGACAGCAGAATCAGTTGAGTTGTAAACAGTATTTTATGTCTTGTGTAGATGTTAAATTGTGATCGGCAGTGGTTGCTGTGTTTCAGGTTTTGGTGCTCCCCCAACCGGGATGGACCCCCAGGTGCACCAGTGGTTCCTGTCAGTTGACCGTGACCGGTCAGGCAAGATTACAGCACTGGAACTGCAACAAGCCCTCATGAATGGCAACTGGAGTCAGTTCAATCCAGAAACTTGTAGGCTCATGATAGGTGGGTTGTCTCCTGACATAACAGTAAGCTCCTGATTCTCATCAGACACCACTGTAGACTGCTGATTGTAACACACTGCTGTAGGCTCCTAATATATGGTTGTCTCATAACTCAGTAGTGTAGGCTCTTGATATGTGGGTTGTGTCATAACTCACTGCTGTATTCTCCTAATATGTGGGTTGTCTCATCACACATTAGTGTAGGCTCCTGATAGATGGGTTGTCTCATCACACAATAGTGTAGGCTCCTGATAGATGGGTTGTCTCATCACACATTAGTGTAGGCTCCTGATAGATGGGTTGTCTCATCACACATCAGTGTAGGCTCCTGATAGATGGGTTGTCTCATCACACATTAGTGTAGGCTCCTGATAGTTGGTTGTCTCATCACACATTAGTGTAGGCTCCTGATAGATGGGTTGTCTCATCACACATTAGTGTAGGCTCCTGATAGTTGGTTGTCTCATCACACATTAGTGTAGGCTCCTGATAGGTGGGTTGTCTCATCACACATTAGTGTAGGCTCCTGATAGTTGGTTGTCTCATCACACATTAGTGTAGGCTCCTGATAGTTGGTTGTCTCATCACACATTAGTGTAGGCTCCTGATAGATGGGTTGTCTCATCACACATTAGTGTAGGCTCCTAATATGTGGGTTGTCTCATCACACATTAGTGTAGGCTCCTGATAGATGGGTTGTCTCATCACACATTAGTGTAGGCTCCTGATATGTTGGTTGTCTCATCACACATTAGTGTAGGCTCCTGATAGATGGGTTGTCTCATCACACATTAGTGTAGGCTCCTAATATGTGGGTTGTCTCATCACACATTAGTGTAGGCTCCTGATAGATGGGTTGTCTCATCACACATTATTGTAGGCTCCTGATAGGTGGGTTGTCTCATCACACATTAGTGTAGGCTCCTAATATGTGGGTTGTCTCATCACACATTAGTGTAGGCTCCTGATAGTTGGGTTGTCTCATCACACATTAGTGTAGGCTCCTGATAGATGGGTTGTCTCATCACACATTAGTGTAGGCTCCTGATAGGTGGGTTGTCTCATCACACATTAGTGTAGGCTCCTGATAGTTGGTTGTCTCATCACACATTAGTGTAGGCTCCTGATAGTTGGTTGTCTCATCACACATTAGTGTAGGCTCCTGATAGATGGGTTGTCTCATCACACATTAGTGTAGGCTCCTCATATGTGGGTTGTCTCATCACACATTAGTGTAGGCTCCTGATAGATGGGTTGTCTCATCACACATTAGTGTAGGCTCCTGATATGTTGGTTGTCTCATCACACATTAGTGTAGGCTCCTGATAGATGGGTTGTCTCATCACACATTAGTGTAGGCTCCTAATATGTGGGTTGTCTCATCACACATTAGTGTAGGCTCCTGATAGATGGGTTGTCTCATCACACATTAGTGTAGGCTCCTGATAGGTGGGTTGTCTCATCACACATTAGTGTAGGCTCCTGATAGTTGGTTGTCTCATCACACATTAGTGTAGGCTCCTAATATGTGGGTTGTCTCATCACACATTAGTGTAGGCTCCTGATAGTTGGGTTGTCTCATCACACAGTGTAGGCTCCTGATAGATGGGTTGTCTCATCACACATTAGTGTAGGCTCCTGATAGGTGGGTTGTCTCATCACACATTAGTGTAGGCTCCTGATAGATGGGTTGTCTCATCACACATTAGTGTAGGCTCCTGATAGGTGGGTTGTCTCATCACCCATTAGTGTAGGCTCCTGATAGATGGGTTGTCTCATCACACATTAGTGTAGGCTCCTGATAGATGGGTTGTCTCATCACACATTAGTGTAGGCTCCTGATAGATGGGTTGTCTCATCACACATTAGTGTAGGCTCCTGATAGATGGGTTGTCTCATCACACATTAGTGTAGGCTCCTGATAGATTGGTTGTCTCATCACACATTAGTGTAGGCTCCTGATAGATGGGTTGTCTCATCACACATTAGTGTAGGCTCCTGATAGATGGGTTGTCTCATCACACATTAGTGTAGGCTCCTGATAGATGGGTTGTCTCATCACACATTAGTGTAGGCTCTCTGATAGATGGGTTGTCTCATCACACATTAGTGTAGGCTCCTGATAGATGGGTTGTCTCATCACACATTAGTGTAGGCTCCTGATAGATGGGTTGTCTCATCACACATTAGTGTAGGCTCCTGATAGATGGGTTGTCTCATCACACACTGCATTTGGTTCCTGACAGGTTGGTTGTCTCATCACACACTATTTATTGTAGGCTCATGATGAGTGGGTTGTCACATCAAACACTATTTATTGTATGATCATGATGGGTGGGTTGTCAGATCTCACACTATTTATTGTAGGCTCATGATGGGTGGGTTGTCACATCACACACTATTTATTGTAGGCTCATGATGGGTCGGTCGTCACATCAAACACTATTTATTGTATGATCATGATGGGTGGGTTGTCAGATCTCACACTATTTATTGTAGGCTCATGATGGGTGGGTTGTCACATCACACACTATTTATTGTAGGCTCATGATGGGTGGGTCGTCACATCACACACTATTTATTGTAGGCTCATGATGGGTGGGTTGTCACATCACACACTATTTATTGTAGGCTCATGATATGTGGGTTGTCACATCACACACTATTTATTGTAGGCTCATGATGGGTGGGTTGTCACATCACTCACTATTCATTGTAGGCTCATGATATGTGGGTTGTCACATCACACGCTATTTATTATAGGCTCATGATAGGTGGGTCGTCACATCACTCACTTTTTATTGTAGGCTCCTGATAGGTGGGTCGTCACACTACAGTAGGATCCTGATTGTCTCCTACTACTGTAGGCTTCTGATGGCTGGGCTGTCTTACTTAACATCTCCTCTCAGTCTGATACACACCATATCACTAATTTCAGTAGGAATGTACAATTCAAATGTATTGATACCATGTTGTGATAACCTGTCAGATACATGTACTGTGATCATGGTCTGTAATTTCGCCATCTGTTTTTCCAGGTATGTTTGACCGTGATATGAGCGGAACGATTGACATGAATGAATTCAGTGCCTTGTGGAACTACATCCAGCAGTGGAGAGCTGTCTTTGAAAGATTTGATGGTAATCGCTCAGGAGGTATTGAAGCTCAGGAGCTTCACTCTGGTGAGTCAATGTTCCAAGTACTATTCCATTCAGGTGTTTGTCATAACTTTCAGGTGTCTTTCACTTTCCTTATGGTCACTTTCCACTCACCTGTTAATCCAAGACTCCATTACCCTGGGCCACTTATAGATTTGGATTGTGAGTGAGTGTGTTTAGTTTTATGCCGATGGTTTGTAAATAATCGAGTCCAGACAATCCAGTGATCAACAGCATGAGCATCGATGTGTCAACCAAGTCAGCAAGCCATGACTAACCCTATCCCATTAGTAAGCCTCTTACGACAAGCATGGGTTATGAAGATCAATTCTAATTTGGACCTTCATGGGTATTTTGATTGTGAAAAAATAGGGGAGGGTGATGTTTGGATTTAACATGAAAAGTTTTGTAAAGGATGGTTGTCATTATCCTTAAGTTTGATTTGGATTGGTAAAGTTGAAAACTCTTGGCCTGGTTTTGGTACTCATGAATATCTAATAAAATCTGATGGTGTAAGAAACAATCTGTATGCTCAGTGGAATAACAAACCCTTGTCATTTTGATTTGAATATATTTATGGATTTTATATTTTTAGTCTGGTGGATTAAAAAAGTCAAGCAAAAATATGTACACTCTAAATAATAAACTCTTTGTTATAGAGCATTTGTCAGGAGACCTTTTAAGTAAAGGTTATGACACTGAATTAGAACCTTTCTGTGACTTTACCAACCAAAAGGATAAATCCCAGTTGCAAGAGTTAATGGTCATTATGCTTGTTATTGTTCAGAATACAATGAAATTTGTAGTTTGTTTGTATGTTAAATTTTGTTTTGCTCTGAAATTCTTTCCAAATGCATTGTTTGAGCGAGCTAAACTTTGTCATGTCAGTTTCTCTTTTTGATGTCATCATAGTTTGATCATTTGATGTCAGTGTTTCTCTGGAAATCCTCAGCATGTATGCTGGAAATGGTTAATATCAATGCATACAGCTGTGTTTAGTGTGTGTCATTGTTGATATTTCACTGTGGACTGCATGTACAGGTGCGATACACTGCCTGGGTACTATTTTCTCTAGATACATGAGGGCATAATATTGCATTGTTATAGAAGAATTTATTCAGTATAAAGGCCACAGGCCCAAGTACAATATGAATGCAAGGTACATGTAAATACATACAAGGTGCTTAAGTTCACAACAACAACATATGTATAATATATCTCAACAGCATACACATTGAAAATATGTACATATACATTTACTGTCATTTTATCCCAGTTGCTTAGATTGATGCTTATAATGTTGATCACTGGAATGTATGGTCCAGACTTGATTATTTAGTACAGACATACAATATATAGATGGAATATTGCTGAGCAACATAACATGAATGCTTCTTTGATCAGCTTTGCATCAAGAGCGTTAACTTTAGGGTTGGCATTTTTAAGAAATTTTATTAGACAATCATTATTTACATATTCAATATTTATCATATATTTTAACAACTTATTATAGATTGGACATTCTAGCATAAAATCTCATCTTTTAAGATATTCTTACAAAATAGACAAAATCTTGATTTTCTAGGTATACATTTTTTTCTACCAGTATTCTTCATGATTTTTAATTCACCTAACCTTAAGAGCAATGTATCTCTTCTTAAATCTTTATTATGTATTGTCAATAGGTATGATTCCATTCAAAAAGTTCTTTCAATGAAAATCTAAGAAGGGTAGAAATCTAAGTTTGAGTGGTCTTTTAACATGGAAAGAAGAGACTGAGAATTAACCCTTTGCGAGAATGATTGTGAAATACATATATCAGGGTTTACAATATTCTGGAAATCCCATGCATAATTAAAACCATAGATGCAGATTAATCTTTTAACTTACGTAATCATGACTTACGTCCATTTTCGTTCTTTCTTTTTAGTATAAGGTAACATTGTTTAGGGTATCTATTTATACTGGGCATCATTAATAAAGGGTCAAATGATATATAGCACATGTAAAGAGAAGTTTCTCAGAAATAATACAACTAAGAGTGTCAACATAATGTTTAATGTGTTGACAAATGTGACACATCGTGAGATACTAGCAAGCATCAGTTGTATAGACCAACTCCCCAAACTGAAAATGACAAACATGGCACTCGGTCATTCAATATCTTGTGAAAGTTTGCAGAATCGCATTGCATTCCTCTGGAGATCCACTGGTGCTGGGTGATGTGTTCATCCCAGACTGAGTTCATCCCAGGCAGGCTCCATTGGGTTGAGGTCTGGCGAGCATGCTGGCCACTCCATCCGCACTAACCCCTGCAGCCTAAGGAATTCCGTTACAATCCTAGCATTGTCGTCTTGCAATAAAGAGGGTCGACCATAAAAACCATGCTTAACTAGCAGGAATGGTACTGAAATAGGAGCCAGAGTCTCGTCACGATAACGCTGTCTGGTAAGATTACCATCGACCACGTGCAGTGGAGTACGTCCAGTAGGAGTTATCCCTGCCCGAACCATGACCTCGCCAAAGCGGTTATGCGTGGCCACAGTTGCATCTGTGATTCGCTCTCCACTGCGACGATAAATCCTCTGCCGACCATCATGGAAGGACAATTTGAATCTGCTTTCATCTGTGAAGAGCACATGAGACCATTGACCTTGATTCCAGTGGCCATGACATCTAGAGCTGTGACGATATATCGTAGTATCGATAATCGTGACACTTTTTCTGACGATAAATATATCGATACTTTTTTTCGTATCGTGATATGTATCGTTGACCTTAAAATTATCAAGTTTCACCAGAAATTGGCGGTTATGTCAAAATTTACACTGTTACTTGCTCTCAAAATACATGTATACATTTTGAAAGAAAATAACTAAAGATAGAATATCGTGATATGCATCGAATCGAATCGTATCGTTCCAAGATATCGCAATTTATTACCCCCTTGGTCAACGTATGGGTAGTTGCATACTAATCTCGTACGTTACACGAGTGTCGTATCGCGTTGACCTGTGTCGTAACGACTTGACCTGAGATTCTAAGGATTTGATTGGATAATCGATGACCTCTCAATTAGGTCACATTCTGACGAAACTATTTTTTCATTCATAACAAACACATGAATTCATTCATTCGACAACTTAAATGCATTGTGGGAATGTAAACATTGTGAACGTTGCTGTGTCGCTGTTTAATTGTGAGTCGAACTGAGACATTATATCCGTCGAAAAACATAAATGCATTGTTTCCACCAGTGATGTTAGCCGAATGAAGCAACTGCAAACCAAGAAACGGGTTGCTACAGAGTAGTTTGCTGTAGGAGGCTGTACGAGGCGATGACAACTGACATGCATCGTGATGTCTGTTACCAAGGGAGTGACGTCATTACATTGTGACGTCATGCAAATATTGTACTACAGTACAAAACTCTTCCGCAAACTCTTTATGAAATTGGTTTCAGTTTGAAACCATAAAAATAACAAAAATACGCTATTTTGTCAATTTAATGCATGCAAGATGTGGGTAATAAATAAAATACCACACTCGGTCTCATTACATACAAATTATAGGAAACTCGTGACCTTTTTATGTTATCTGACCTCGCTTTCGCTCGGTCAGATACCATAGGAAGGACACTCGTTTCGTAATATTCGCATGTAATGAGACGTCGTGTAGTATTCTCTATACGAATCGTATCATGAAATTTCTGTATCGTCACACCTCTAATGACGTCTACTCAATCTCAAACGCGGCTGCCTGTGACGAGGTGTTAGTGGTGGACGAACTGCAGCTCGCCTACAGCAGAGTCGGGCTGCCCTGGATATCCTTAAATTGCTAACATTGAAGTGTTCTGGCTGAAGATCTGCTGCGTTAAGGAATCTTTTACGTAACGCAGTGTTAATCATGTGCCTGTCATCTTGGACTGTTGTGACTCTGGGGTGACCTGGTTGACGTGCATATTCCACGGAACCCATTGGCTTGAAATCTCTGCCACAGTCTACCAGTAGCACTCTGACTCACATGAAAGCAAACAGCAACCTGACGCTGAGTTTGACCAGATTCCAAAAGGCCTATAGCCTGACCCCCTTCAGCAAGTGTCAAAAAACATCTCATTTTAAGGTCCGATTTCCAACAGGTACAACAGTGAAAAAGCATCAAAGCATGTATATAGTCCTCCACTATCCATGAATAGAGCGACTTGCACGTGCAAATCATTGACATTAAGTGGCAGGTCGATTTCCATGTTGACAATTTGAATAAAAAATAAGCCATTTGTATCGGACATTAAAGAACGTAATAATGACATTTCAATGTCCTGATGTGTTTTTCCATACTGTTAAGAAGGTTTGTAAAACATTCAGTTGTATATATTTCAAACAAAAATGAAGATTTTACAACCTTTAAGAAATAGTGTTACCAATAGCTTGACCCTTCATTTATGATGCCGAGTATACTTAATAATTTACACCAATATCTAATACATCTTTTAATTGGATGACAGTAGATCTTATAATGACCACATTCAGCCAAGACAGCATCATTTGTTGTATGAACATATTTACAAAATTGTATATGGAATCTTTCTGGGGCTACCCATTCATGGTAACCCCATGTCTCTTAGCAGTAGAGAATAATTGGTTTTATCTGTGTATCAAACGTTTGAAATAAAACAGAAAGGCAAAGATTCTTTAATTTAAAATGAAGTTGTGTGATTGGAAAAAGAACTTTACCAGCTTTGTGAACAAGAGTTTGTACTGCTTTTGACCAAGGGAGTCTATTTGAAAATAAAATACCTAAATAGCTATAGAAGGTTGAAGTTGATAATCATACATCATTAAATATCCATTTTTCAGTCTTCTTTATTTGGCCCCATTGCAGAAAACAAGTAGCTCTGTTTTTGTAATATTTATCTTTAATCCCCATTTTGTGCAAAATTTTGATAATACATGTATTTTCTTATGTAAACCAATAACCAGAGTAAAGAACAAACATAAATCATCAGTTTAAAGTTATTAAAACAACTCCAAAAGTTATGCTCCAATAAGAATACATCTACCATCATACAACTGTAAATCTTCTTCAAGTTGATTGATTGGGGACTTAGGATACAGCCTTGTCAAACTCCACTTAGGGAGTTAAAATATTCTGGTATGCAAAAGTTTGTTAATTTTACAGCTGAAATGGATTTTTTATACTTATTACTTACTATGGAAAGCCTTTTAACACAAATATTATTTTGAGCAAGAACATACCATAACAGGTATAAAAGGCATTGTTATATTCTGTGAATGTGATCTGAGGAATACCATGATGAAATGCATCCCCAAAATATGTCCCAGTAGTCTGACGTTCTGTAAATCTCTGTAAAATGTTGCCTCCCTTAGTTGTGCCAGAATTAGGTTCAAGTCAAGAATTGTGATTAGTTTCATTGGTATGTCATGCTTGCTTGCGTGATCCATATAAGTAGACTGATTGTTTTCCCATGGCACATGGTGATGTACTGTTCACTCATTTTAATAGTAATTTTTTTTCATGTGGATTGTATCTGCAGAGTCTGTGACCTCACAGTTTATTGTTAAGTTTTAAAAAGTTTCAAAACTGTGGAGGTGTGTCAGAGGCATTTGAAGATGTTGTCCTAATGATGATCAAATATCTCTGTTGCAGCTTTCAGTCAGATGGGGTATAATTTGACTATGAACTTCGTCAACATGATAGTCTACAGATTTGATATTCAGGCGCGAAGGCAGTTGACGCTTGATAACTTCATCCAGGCTTGTGTGATGCTGAAGTCTCTGACTGATGCCTTCAAGCAGCGAGACACAAACATGACTGGAGCCATTAGTCTTAGTTATGAAGACTTTTTGTCCTTGGCTGTCTTGAATAAACCCTAGTTACTAAAACAATCTTTTAAGCTTAGAGTCAATCATGCCAAAGATGAAATACAGTTGGTAATTCTTTAACAATGACAAACAACCATCAGTGTAAATCAGTTAGGAAATTGCTTTGTGATTGCAATAAGCCAAGATGTTTCAGAAGGCAAGATGTTGCAAGAGAGTACATGTAGTAACTGTTTAGACTATTGCTATAGTGAATACACAGTTCCCTTTCAATATTTGCTTCACTCAAAAACAATCAAATTGGACTAGCTTTTTACTTAACATGTTACACTCGCTTCAATTGGTTGTACAAAACAAGTCCTAACAGGGAACAGGAAGCTTACTTAGGTAAAACAAGCAGGAGTGATACAAGTGATGTGACCTGCCAGTGTGAGGACACACAAATGTCATTGGATGTTCCACAATTGGATGGCAATGTATCATGTTCTAAAAACCCATGCATGTAAGTTGGTTTCAAAACCTTTCTGGCATTTCATCTTTGGTGATGGCGCACATCTTCATAGAAACTCACTGTAGAATGTCTTCTATCTTTATTTTCAGTCCAGTCCAATACACACAAATAAGTCCTGCGCTCTTTAGTCTCGATTCGCGCCCCCAGGTCTTTAACAGGGGAGACAATTTCAGTTGCAAATATGCCTGCCCACTGACCATTATCAAAATACAGTTTTCTGAAGCATCACTTGCACCAAACACTCCCTCAGGTAATAAACAGAGGAGATCCATTCTGTCGAAGCAAATATGATCCTACCCTCATACATTGTCCAAATCTTTTCACAGAAACATTACTTTTGTTAATTTCAATGTAATAACAGTTGAAACTGTAAGGATCAAGACACTCTTCAATGTCAAGTTGGTGCTTGGAGTGTTTCGAAACTTGCAGGTCATGGCAAGTCTGATTCAGGTTTTTTCAACAACACTGTCTTTTTACTCAGATCTTTAGATTTGTATCCATCGATCAGTCAATACCTTCCAAGATATGAAACCAACTCCTGCTTCACACAGTGCTGTAACTACTTCAGTATCTGGATGTACACAGTTGAGACCATACCTCTGTTAGTCTATACTGTATGCCAGTGTTGCCTCGGAGGTGTTGGCTGTCTTGACATGATTGACATCATTGCTCAACTCCAGTTCCAAATCAATTATATACATTTGTTAATTTCTGTATATTTTAGTCACTTCAATAACTACAATAAATGTCTTTGATCAATAATATGATATTTAATCCTGCTCTTAATATTTTCATGGAACGTCATGTCTATTTTATGAATATTGTTAGATAAGTGTTTGTTTACTCAGTGTAAATGTATGTATGTGTTATGTCTAATATTACATCTTGTACTTGATATGGTACATTACAATAAGAAAATATTAATTTTAGGAGTATACAAAAATGTCTTTCATTTTCATATATATACATATATATATATATGTACATCTCGGTATATTTCTAACAGTAAATGTGATTTGTCTGACATGCTTTTTCAGTGAGGTTACCACTGTTGTCATGATGAAGGTTGGAATCAGTATTGAAACATGGACCAGGAAACTTTGATAATTAAACAGACATGTTGGCTGAAGTTTATTGTCACAATATCTTTATTTACCATTTGTCATTGCTAATTGAATAAACACATTTGTTACTTCTAAACAAAGATTGTTATTAGTTCAATTGGTTTATACTTAAAATGGGGCAGTGGGGTAGCCTAGTGGTTAAAGAGTTTGTTCGTCATGCTGAAGACCCCGGTTCAATTCCCCACATGGTTACAATGTGTGAAGCCCATTTCTGGTGTCCCTCACAGTGATATTGCTGGAATATTGCTATAAGCATCATAAAACCAAATTCACACTCACTCAATTATACTAAAAATGGTGAGTTCATCTTCCATCTGATGTCACATGGAGTGATTTTCTTTTAACTTCATAGTGACTGACTGAGTGGGGTTTTACTCTACTTTTAGCAATATTCCAGCAATACCAGTCAAAATTGGCTTCTTACAATGTATCCTTTATGGAATCGAACCTATGACTCCAGCACTTGAAACCACTAGGCTACCCTAGTGTAGTGTTCCGTCAGTCCCGGTGTCCGGAGAAAAGCTTGAAGCTATACATGGCATGGAGGATGATGCCCAGAACCATGATCTGGGATTCAAACACAGTGGTTAGTTGATAATCTCTTTCCAAAAACGTCATTGGGAGGGTCATCAAAGGATGAATTCATAATTGATATTTTTGTAGGAACTACGTCCACTGTTTTTCTTGTTTTAAAAAAATAGATGTTGTGATTGTTTACTAATGATATTCAAATGGGGATGTTTCTCCAAGTGAAAAAGTACCATGGTGAGGGTCGGAAGTGCTGAAACTCAAGTATGAAGTGAAATCGAGCTGGCAGTATCTATTGCCTGTTCGTTATGATTCGAGTTATGCTTGCAGTCTGTCTCAAAGTCCTCGAACCGCAGTATTTTCCGCTCCGGCCATTCCTTTCTACAATGCTAAAGCCCTAAATGAAGCAAGTCTAGATTTTCTCAGGTTCAGGTTCTGAATCTCCCATCTCACTGGGGCTCATTTTAAATTTTAATTTAATTATTTGTTTTTATCAAAATTATATATATTCTGAGACAACGTTAGTCTAGCATCCGTGTTGTGGTTATGGTTTAGAGAAGGAGAATTTTCTTGAATAGCCAAACTCAAACAGGATACGGGAATACCGGAATGTTCTTTCAGCAGGAAACGTTACAAGTTATTTGTTGAGGGTACGCGTACCAACCTGAAGAAGTATACGTTAGTTCTTACACGAGAAACCGAGAACAACCGTGCTTTTCGTGAATGGAGTCAGGCGTCCTGTCGGCACGCGATTTTTCCCGCCAGATCTATTCTTAGCGATGCATGCAATACGACAACGCGCACGCCTACGCCATCTGCTCCAGGTGGCAACACGACCGCGTCCCAGCACGTGCAGCTGGGACCAGACACGTCATTGAAAACATTCCTGTACCCGACAGCATCCTAAAACATTAACACTGCGACAAGAAAACGCCGTGACAGTGGCCGCACTTCATTGTATCTGCAGACGACGACACAATAGCAGCTTCTTAAAGAGCTGACTGTAGTCCCGGCACGTGCTCGACGCTCGCGCAGTGTTGACATTTATTAGTGAAGTTCAATGAACCCTTCATGATTGAATTGCGACGCAAACGCTGGTACCCGGCTTTGTTAAGAGAGTTCAGTAACGGAATCTTTCGGTGAAACCATTTAACCGCCCGTATGCGGCAAATATAATTCCAGTCTTTGATGTTGTTTAGGCCAGATGCCAGCGTGAGATGTGAAGCTGAGATTGAACATCTGGAAATACAACAATATAAATGAAGCGAAATAACGGCTTTGCGGCAAGAGGCTTTTAGTGTTGTCTTCACACAGAATGTCTCATAGAATACACTAGCAGAGACATTAACACAGCGGTGTTGTTGACATCACACGGTGGCTTTGTAAAACAGTCAACACTAACGCTTACTCCCCGAATATATGTAATTTTGATAAAAACAAATAATTCCATTAACACTGTCAATCTACCTCAATGAGATAGGACAATGGGAACCTGAGGAAACCCGTACTTGCTTCACTAATAGATTTAGCATTGCGGAAAGGGCTGGGATTAAGGGGAAATAATGTGGTTGAGTGACTGTCAGACAGACTAGATGCAGCCTTGACTAGATACAGCCTTGTGTAGACTCATTGATAAATAGCAAAACCATTAAATTTCTTTACAGAATACATTAACTGAAACAAGTTGATACTGTGGTGAATCGGCTGGTATAATTTGTATACTGTTTTGGGCGGAATCGCAAAGCTCTTAAAAAAGACTAATAACGATGTGCTTGTACACATCTGCCGTTCATGTTGTGCTGAAACCTAAGGTTGGGGAAATGCATTTACATTTACTATGTCAGTGGGCAAGAATAATGTGCTCTTTCTGAAGCCATCAATTTTCGGTCTTTCTCAGGCCTTTTCAGTAGCTTGTCTGAAGTTACAATAGGATGACTCTCAGTGTCCCATCGCATCTGTCGTCCTCAAATCCAAGGCTTCAATTAATCAGTACTCACTGGACAATCGGCATAAACTACTGATATGCAGCTGGGGCCAAAATACGCTGATCTCGTGCCCTGATCGAGTACAACATATATTTCTGGTGCGGATGCTACGGGTCCGTAATAACACACATCACACACAAACATACAACCAGACATCTTAGATTTATTAAACTCGTGTTTAGGGCCCATGTGACAATCCAGCCCCAAATGATGAATGGTGGAAGCGTGGTCATCTCTATGAATACCCCAATGCGAGATTTTGATTGCGTGAGACATCAGCCCTGAACAGGAGTAAGGCGACAGTGTGTGCTGATAACAAAGAACGGTTATAGAGCCGCCCCTTCACTGAGTGATGGCCTTGTCCAACAGGTGCTTCTGCGTCCAGCCTATTACCCTCGCCACTGACCCCAGTCCCCAGCCACCTAAACACCTGTCGAGTGCGGTGTCTCCGAAAATTGCGAAGGGGTATTTTAAGAGTGGTCTGTAGCGTGTCTTTACAGTTAACTGTGCTTGGAATTTAGAATAAGAATGTTACCAAATTTCGTTTTGTGAGAATACTCGCTGACATCATTTAATTTTCTTTGCAGTCAGACTATGTGTTCCCTAAATTCATTGTTTCAACCGTTCTCCTTATTTGTCTGTTTATTACATCATGTTATAACGGTTCAAAAGACATATATCCAGTAAATCAACAATCCAACCAAGCGTTAATATCACTGGATCACTTAGGACTACTTGCCATCCAACCATACGTTATATCACTGGATCACTTAGGACGACTTGCCATCCAACCAAACGTTATATCACTGGATCACTTAGGACTACTTGCCATCCAACCAAACGTTATATCACTGGATCACATAGGACGACTTGCCATCCAACCAAACGTTATATCACTGGAACACATAGGACGACTTGCCATCCACCCAAACGTTATATCACTGGATCACTTAGGGTGACTGGTTATCCAACCAAGCGTTATATCAATGGATCACTTAGGACGACTTGCCATCCACCCAAACGTTATATCACTGGATCACTTAGGACTACTTGCCATCCAACCAAGCGTTATATCAATGGATCACTTAGGACGACTTGCCACCCAACCAAGCGTTAATATCACTGGATCACTTAGGGCGACTTGCCATCCAACCAAACGTTATATCACTGGATCACATAGGATGACTGGCCATCCAACCAAGCGTTATATCACTGGATCACATAGGACGACTGGCCATCCAACCAAGCGTTATATCACTGGATCACATAGGATGATTGGCCGTATAACCAAGCGTTATATCACTGGATCACACTACTGGCCATCCAGCCAAACGTTATATCACAGGATTATATAGGACGACTGGAAATAGTGTGGTACCACAGGATGATATAGGATGACTGGCTATCCAGCCAAGCGTTATATCGTTATATATATATAGACCCAAACTTGCCGCTTGAGTTATAGTTCCGAGCCAAAAAAGTCGAGATGATTTGTATTCATATAGTCAAAACGAAATATGCAAAAACGTTTTAAATAAAACACAGAAAACTGTTTGTCTTGATAAAATGACAAAAGTTTTTTTAAGGGGCTATCGCTCTTGCTGTAAAACACTAACTAACAATATAAAATTAATATGGGTTTCGGGTAAACTGCACCTGTACAATCTGTGGCACAGCGGATCGAATCTGCTAGACTGACGCTTAGTCTCTGAATATATATAATTTTGATTGAAATATATAAGTCCTTTAAAATTGAACAGGACCCCATGTGAGATGGGACAACCTGAGGAAATCTGGACATAGCTCCTTTATGCTTTAACATTGCAGAAAGGACAGGGCGGAAAGAAAATAATGCAGTTCGGGGACTGTGAGACAGATCACGAATCTGTGTGTATGTAGAGTTGACACTGGGTAAATAGGACTCCCGCTCCTGTTAGCTCTCCCAGTTTACCCTAGACTATTTACCCAGGTTTACCCGGATATCAGAGGTCAGTGGCCAGTGTTGTATATTCCGAACAATGTCTCAATCTCCATAGATGCGTGATATTATTAGAGAACATATTGTGTGTGTGTGTGTGTGTGTGTGTGTGTGTGTGTGTGTGTGTGTGTGTGTGTGTGTGTGTGTGTGTGTGTGTGTGTGTGTGTGGGGAGACAACTCTTTCCCATATCGCGGGAGGGTTACGGTAAGTGATAAAACTGTTGAAATCATGAACACTTACTGATGGCAAAGGCTCCTCGAAATGATCTTTTTGACAACAAATAAATTCTGTTCCCTGCTGTATTAACCTTATATAGAAAACCCCAGAAATGTTCAACATACATTCCTCATAGAGATTCAAATAGGGAAAAAGAAAGTTCAGCTCGTTGCGAGTGTTGACAAGGATATTCTTCATCCTGGTATTCTATGACATCACAGCAAGAGACGCGAGCCCTCATTTACGTCAAACATTTGCGTAACAGTTGGTGACCTAGAATAGAGGAAGAAGAAGAAGAAGAAATGTTCATTTTTGTGTCACACCTAAAAAATATGGAACGCTTCACGAATTTGGGTGTCACCTTGCGCAAAGGCCATGCTAATCTTCTCTGTATCGTTCCAATTTTAGTACATGTACTGCGGTAGCAATAGAGGTGTCATACCGCAAGCACAGTTGATAAGTATGAGGCTGTTAGGGTTTAAAGTGTTAACTAGGACTATTTCCAAGGAAAGATAACTATGAATTTCCAAACATGGCTACTCCTAGAAAACGCCAATTAGTTTATAATACAACACGAAAGACACTTTAACTAAGTTTGTGATGTCGTTAACCAAATACCAGTAACAAGATCATTTATAACCACGGAAATAATAATGAAAATCGATAATCGCTAAGAAACTATTTGACCTCATTTCACTTTTTACAACGCGCGATTTGATTGGTTTGCCACGATTGTTGGCAATAATGGCGTACTATACAGGGTTCGCGTCTTCTTGTAGGTCACGGAAGGAGGCGAGAAGTTACGAATGAGTCAAGAATATTACATTTATGTTTACTTGTATGTGTATACTGCTATCGTCTACCTTTAAGTTATGTCACAAGCTTGTTTCAGCTCACCATGGCGATTTCCTTCCTGTATATGACACACAGTACATGGGAGAGATCGTTAGGCTGTCCCTTGAGGGTCTCTTCACCCCTCCGTCACAGTAACGACCCCTTCCCAACTGACCCCGTGCCGGTATGGTAGTCTACAGCGTGAAGGTGCGTCTCATGTAGACGAATATTTAGTAAAAAAAAATGAAGTTTTCCCATTATAGGCTATGGGGGTGGGGTGGGGGTGGGTGTCACCTGACTCGCTGCGCGTGAATGATGTGTTTCACGCTTTTTCACACTCTATGGTCGCTAAGACCACGCCATTGGCGTGTGTATAGCACACCTGCAAGCTGAAACTAATCAGCACACTCACAATGTTTACCAATTATGTGGGTGTCACGTTTCTTATTTCGTTGAGTATATGACTCCTATTAAGTATACATCCATTAACGTGACTGGGAGATTAACACAACAGCAACGTGGACCATGTTCGTGCATTTCAATGATCGCATGCAACACCATTAATTAATCTAAGAAAGAGGTTTCATTTTGGTTTAATCTAAAACAAGATGATTCACGTCTGTAGGTCCATAACTGCATAAGTAGTCATAATGAAACTGTGGACCAATTAACACATAGCACTGGGAATGTAATGACGCGGATTTAGGAGGCCATTTGCATCGTGTAAATGAAATATGTTGAAAAAGAAATATGTTGAAAAGTTTATTTTAACCCCAGGATGTCAACTAGTATATACAAAGTCTCTGCGGCGCTTCCGATACATTTCTTCAACTGATTTTTTATGTCTAGTATCCTTTGATATTTTTTCACGAAACATATTGTTTCTAAGTTGTTTTGAAGTTGTTGCTAAGAGACATACTAGTAATGACCAGCGTATAGTGTGTCTTGTGCCTGCATGTTCCACGACTAGAGTTGTGTCTTGCTTCTTAGACTATGGTCGTCTGAAGGTCATCATTTCAACAAGTATCAGTTGAGATGTTACAGTAATGACATATTTGGATATCTTCAAGATGTATGGAAATAATGAAGGCATGGTAAACATGTTCCTAGTATTTTGTTTGTTGTTTTGTGTCACCTTCAGCAATATTCCAGCAATACGACAGTGGTCTGTAGATAACAGGAGCGAACCATCTAGCGGTTGTTGCCATGAGTATCAGTGTGCTCGACTGGGCTACATACATGAACCAAGTCAGCGAGCATTCCTGAAGATCATTTAGCTTAGAGCTGTATAAGTTCCGGTTATAGTGATTTATAGCTAAAACACATGGAATTATTACGGCCCTCCTATTATCAGAAACTTGCGGGCCGCTGCAAATGATATTGGACCGCTCAACCTTAACGACGGGCCACTATCAGTTCTGTTGTCAAGTGACGTCATAGTGGGTGCGTCGGTTCATTCGACATTGGCTTTGGACTGGCAGATATTCTGGGTCAAACAAGTCAAAGCAACCCGAATTCCCGCTTTAAATAGCTGTAATATTGGCTTTCTTGCTGGTGCTAACCTTGGTCACATGCAACCAAAAAATCAAACATAATTAAAACACAATTATCACTGCTTCATGACATATAATATGCATTGCTGATTATGAAAAAACAAATAAACAAAATTATAAGCGTATAATCGCAAATCAAAAGTGCAATATTTTGTACTTGGGTTTACCTCCCTCGAAACGAAGCAGCCGGGATACCGAACCCAGTCAGAGCGGGTGGGTGTGCACTCAAGTGTAACGGCTGGTTCATTAGCAGATGCCGCCTTCACGGCTTATTGTGTGTGTGTGTATATATAGAGATGTTGGGTTTTGTAAATACATGCTCATTTTTTGTGTATAACATTTTGCAATCAACAGACATCATAACATGTCATGTGTTCAAGTATCACTCCTGCCTGTCTGTGTAATTACATAATGCGATAGAGACCGAACTCGGGCCATAAATCAATGCGTTTTGTTTATGGTGTATAGCCTGATTGGTGTTAAGTTCAAATTGCATGTGGTCAGTGATAGCAGTTGTGTATTGAATATTGTCATTAGCAGACAGGCAGGCAGACACACAGGTGTCAATAAAACAATGACATTGCTTTTAAGTATCGAACTGAGAAAGTGACTCGGTGAGAAGAACGTGTGGTGAAATAGACAAATGAAATTATATAAACAGTTTATTTACTGTCATAACATATAAAAAGGTCGCGCCTGTGAGATATCAACAAAACATTATGAAAATAGCTCACACCAAAGCCTTCACCGAGTATTCACCAGACAGCCAGCTTCCAAGTTGCGCGAACATATTTCACTGCGCACATGCTATGAACGCAGCCCAGCTGTTGAAACCCGTATTCCCCAGAAAAGTCTGGGGAAAATTAGTGAAACGTTTGAACTCCGATTTCGCGCGTTTTTTTTCATCGCGTTATTTTTCAACTTTATAAGTTGAATTTGCATTTTTGACGCTTTGTTTCGGTAAGTCCATACCGAAAGGTATCAGAATCTGCAAAGTTGTGTTTTACGTTGCATGTGACCTTTAACAATTGCACTATTAACGTTGTTGTTGGACCAACACCGAACACTGACATAGTTTGACATGTTGCAGACTATGGTCTTGTCAAAGGCCAAGGTCGAATATCGTCACTTTCTGTTGTGACGTCACTTGAATTTTTCGATGACGTAATTGTATTCGGGCAGTTAACCCCGTCAGAAGTTGGTTTTGAGTAAACTTACAGTCAAATTCCTTCATTGTTTCCTTTTCCCTTTCAACACAAATTCCATGTATTTTAACAATAATAACGGTAATGCTATTTTTGAGGGCATTATCATTTGCAGAAGCCCTCGGATTTTCCCATTCGTCGGGCAGTTAATGGAAGATCGCGGACTTCTGCAAATGATAATGCCCTCAAAAATAGCATTACCCTTATATTATTTCATGTAATTTCAATGGTAAAAAACGTGAAAATTCAAAGAGTTCGCCAACACAACAGCAGCCTTTATTGTTGTGTTTATGTCTACTCGAGCCCACAAGATGCCCTCAAAGTCAGTACATGTACTTTGTATGGCCATCATTGGCAGCAATTACTGCTCGGCACCGTCTCGGCACAGACTGGATAAGTTGACGCAAGCTAGTGAGCAACCCGGATGTTGCCCGGTCCTTGGCTTGGGTGGTAACCTTTGGACGGCCGCTTCTCGGGCTATCTTGGGCGGATATAGACTGCAGGAAACGATCCCAAATGCGAGATATGGTGCTCTGATGAACGTTGAAATGTCGGGCAACTGCAGACTGCGACTCCCCAGCTTCATGGCGGTCTATGGCGGATGTTTTGATAAGCGACATGAGATTTCCTCTTTTTCAGGCAAACACGAATGACAAAATTAAACACAACATTTGCCTTTTTATAGTGATCGATACCGCATGTTTTTCCGGTTACTTGCACGTGCATCTTGCTTTGCATGTTTTCTTGGTGACGCTTTTGGCGAATATTTCTTCAAACGCTTCTAAAACAAGAAGGCGGGTGTGTGTGTGTGTGTGTGTGTGTGTGTGTGTGTGTGTGTGTGTGTGTGTGTGTGTGTGTGTGAGAGATAGAGAGAGATAATTGCCGCGTATTGGCGCTGAAGCTGTTTACAATCACACAAAGATGATGGAAAGAAATAGTATATTTATTTTGTTTTTGCTGCACAGGAGTCCAATATTCTCAAAAGCACCTATGCGTTTATTTTTTTGAAGAGTGTAACACTATAACGGGAAAAGAGCTCTAAAGCGGTAAAGTCTGATATTTAATACTTCTGAATATGGGCTGTCCCGATCGTCTACATTGTATAGACGAATTTAATCTGGCATCTCGGTTACTAATCCAAATAAGATGGAGACGCCCTATTGACTGAAACCGACTCTCTCTGAGGTACAACTGTTCTATGTCACAGGGCCTAACAGCTGTATGTGGGCCCAACACTCAGGATATCCATGTATTACCACACCCGACTGAGTCAACGAAAGAAATATGCTGCATGACTGCATTGATATATTGATATTCATTAAATATGCATGCACATCTCACATGTACGGTATTATTGTGTTTTATTTACAAAATATGTGTAGCCTCTTTCTGTCAACGCATCATTCAGCTGGAGCTCTCATAAGATACCTTACTGCAGTTGAAATGAAGACAGCTCCCCTTGTCCTCCCGTTGTTAATCCGACACATCAGCTATTCAACAACCAAGACAAGCACCTGTTGGTGCGACCGCCTTTTCCCGCCATTTACAGTACACGGGGACAGGTGGCCTTTAATCGGGGTCAGCTGTGCAGGGTCACATGAGAGCAGTCTGTCCCCAGCTTCCATATACAGGTTCAGGGGCCCAATCAGCGTGAACGGAGCGTCTTAAAAAGTTACTTAGAGAGTCATTCTACCATTTTCGAAGACTAACGCTCAGTCTCTGAATATATATAAGTGTGATATGAACAAATCATTCCTTTTAATCTGAAAAGGAGCCCCAGTGACAGGGGAGATGGCCCTGAGGAAATCTAGACTTGCTTCATTCAGGACTTTAGCATTGCAGTATTTTTTAAAGGCCTGGATGATGATGAAAATAATGTTGTTCATCGACTGTGACACAGACTACTGTTTACAATATGTGCGTGCGTGCGTGCGTGCGTGCGTGTGTGCGTGAGTGCTTGCTTGTTTGTTTGTTTGTTTGTTTATTTGTTAGTTTATTTGTTTGTTTGTTTGTTTATTTGTTTGTTTTATGGTGTAAACCAGTCAGTTAACGGGCAGCGTGTACTAGATATGTGTTTTTGTGTTTCCACACAGCCAGTCAAGTGGGCATGTGCTTGATCAAGCTACCCTAATATATTCCACCCCACATCCCCTTCTCGACGCTCCCGGCCTGTAATCCCATTCTCAGCTCTTTCAGGGACTTTGACTTTCTGAAACTAGATGATTATACAGTGAGTCATTTTGTCGGGCAGTATACATGGCATTGCCTGGTATTACAGATTCAGTCCCATGTGTGGCTGTATTGACAATGTTACAGAGTAGAAATCACTGTACCTGCCAGTACTGGCTATACCATAGCTGGTGTTACAGAATAGAAATCACTGTACCTGCCACTACTGGCTATACCATAGCTGGTGTTACAGAGTAGAAATCACTGTACCTGCCACTACTGGCTATACCATAGCTGGTGTTACAGAGTATATGTCACTATACCTGACAGTACTGACTATACCATAGCTGATGTTACAGAGTATATGTCACTATAACTGACAGTACTGGCTATACCATAGCTGATGTTACAGAGTATATGTCACTATACCTGACAGTACTGGCTATACCATAGCTGATGTTACAGCGTAGAAATCACTGTACCTGCCACTACTGGCTATACCATAGCTGGTGTTACAGAGTATATGTCACTATACTTGACTATACCATAGCTGGTGTTACAGAGTATATGTCACTATACTTGATTATACCATAGCTGGTGTCACTATACCTGACAGTACTGACTATACCATAGCTGGTGTTACAGAGTATATGCCACTATACCTGACAGAACTGACTATACCATAGCTGGTGTTACAGAGTATATGTCACTATACTTGACTATACCATAGCTGGTGTTACAGAGTATATGTCACTATACTTGATTATACCATAGCTGGTGTTACAGAGTATATGTTACTATACTTGATTATACCATAGCTGGTGTTACAGAGTATATGTCACTATACTTGATTATACCATAGCTGGTGTTACAGAGTATATGTCACTATACCTGACAGAACTGACTATACCATTGCTGGTGTTACAGAGTATATGTCACTATACCTGACAGTACTGACTATACCATAGCTGGTGTTACAGAGTATATGTCACTATACCTGACAGAACTGACTATACCATAGCTGGTGTTACAAAGTATATGTCACTATACTTGACTATACCATAGCTGGTGTTACAGAGTATATGTCACTATACTTGATTATACCATAGCTGGTGTTACAGAGTATATGTCACTATACCTGACAGAACTGACTATACCATAGCTAGTGTTACAGAGTATATGTCATTGTACCTGACAGTACCTGATGAATACCATAGCTGATGACAGACTATATGTCACTATACCTGACAGTACTGACTATACCATAGCTGGTGTTACAGAGTATATGTCACTATACCTGACTATACCATAGCTGGTGGTACAGAGTATTATTCTGAAACTGTAGTTGATATTGGTAACGGTCATAAAAGGAGGAACGATGAGTTTGTTCATTGTAAACAACTGTATTCTAGCTATATGAATACCTAGAGAAGAGGACCCATTGCTCTATCACTGTGGGTCCTCGTGTTGGCAGAACACCCCTATTTACAACTGTATTCTAGCTATATGAATACCTAGAGAAGAGGACCCATTGCTCTATCACTGTGGGTCCTCGTGTTGGCAGAACACCCTTATTTACAACAGTATACGTCTGATATTGGTCTGTATTATCAGTAGTTTGTAAAAGCCGTTTGATGAAGGATGTCACGTTCAGGGTGTACCTGTCCTTGTACCACGATCAACATTCTTCCCCAACTGTGCTGTATGCTAAACACTCCACCAAGCCCACATCGAGGGCAGACGCATGATCTGTATACAAGCACAGAAGTATGTAGACGTGGGAGAAATATGCACCCTTGTAGTTTGAGAGGGTTATCTCAAGCATGGCGTCAAACGCAAGACTCCAGAAACATTGAAACAATTCAAACTGTCGAGCAAGAAATCACACACTTGATGTTTGTATTTGACCAACAAATTACAGAAGTTAGTAAGATGAAAACTGTCGCCCAAACACTGCATGCAAACTTAAGTCCCCAATACACAACTGTGGTACCCTTATTAAATACATCAACATCAAATAGCCATGTTCATATAAACATGTTTTTAATAAATGTATACATTAAACTGACAAATCCGTTATCTGATGGAAAATTACATTGAGGAAGCATTTTAGCACAATAATGGCCTCGGATCAAGGTTGTCGTGGTGACCTGTCAGCCTTGACCTCGATTGATGACGAGATAGGACAGACTCATACGTATACTGAGAGCCAGTTTTGTGTTGACATCCAACACCGGTCATGCTTGAGCAATACTGAAGGAATGTCTTACTATTTGACTACCCGCTACACCCTCCCCGCTGCTGGGAAGACCTTTGTGCACATGCTGTACCGAGGATAATTACACGACCGTCTTAATTGTAATGCACTGACTTCGCAGTTCCCACGAAGCTATATAGCTAACCTTTATACGTTTCATCGCAACCTCGTTTCCCAGAGATTCGTGATATCAACACAACGAAATACTTCAAAGTGCACTACATGCATGGAAAATAGTGCTTGCAGTTTGGTTCAGCCGATGAGTAGATGTGTCACATGTCTGTTTTGACATTTAAAACGACAATTATAACAACATATCTATGTGGCATTTGAGAAACATGCAGCACTATCAATGAACCCTTTAATGACATTCTTGAAGTTGACAAGAATGGTACAACTCTCAAGCTGCGTGGTACTCCATCATAGTTGTATGTTTTATTAGAAGTAGACATACTAGTAATCATTGGCTTAGATACACACAGAGACATGTATATAGATGCTTTATACATGTGCTAGCATCTGTGCTGAACCATCGCATAAGAGTGAGTGAGTTTAGTTTTCCTCCACACTCAGCAATATTCCAGCTATATGGCGGCGGTCTGTAAATAATCGAGCCTGGACCAAACAAACCAGTGATCAACAGCATGAGCATCGATCTACGCAACTGGGAACCGATGACATGTGTCAACCAAGCCAGCGAGCCTGACCACTCGATCCCGTTAGTATCCTCTTACGACAAGCATGGGTTACTGAAGACCAATTCTAATCCGGATATCTTCACGGGTCCATGGCATTAGAAAGAATGGTAAATGAATTGAAATCCTTAATTTATCTCTGTTTTATATTGTCAGCTGATGTATAAAGCATTTACCTCCGATAAAATACCATTACGTTTAAATAACACATTTCATACTTGTGCCCCATACATAAACCTGAGCATATGTTGTCAGACAGTCACTCTATAGTGAGCTTCAGTACCGACTCTCTTGCAGGCCATCCACATATCCTTGAAGATGAAGGCGCTTGACATTCCGATTTCAGCTTCAAAAAGGGGTTGGTGCAAGTATTGAAATATACAGAACAATAAAATCCATGAGCCAATTCTGTTTTCATTGATACCACAGCTTCTATACAGATATTTCATGATTCCTGAAAACGTCGACATAGGTTGAAATACATTTACTAGGCGGGTGATCCAGCAGATGAACCTCGTCAGACGTCATGGTCGTAAAGTAGAAGAGGACATGTTCGTTTAGCTAAAGCATACATTTTAGTCACATGGAAAGAATATATACGCTGGATTGTCCGAACTCTGTCAGTCTTAGCTGACGGTGGTCAAAGATTCAAATCACACACAGACAAAGTTTCTGTTGAGATTTACTGCATATCTTGTGCAGTAATCAGCCTGGGGGTCGCTACATCGTTAAGCCTATAGATGTGCCACAGTTAAAACTGTTTGTGTACCACTGTACACAAATCGGCCGAATTAACGCAATTAAGGGGATATAGCCCGGAGAGGGGACAGGAGGCCGACAGGGGGCGTTGATGCAATCTCCGGACATGGTTTGTGACAGTTTCCTGTGGTCAACAATGACTGCAAGGTCAGTCACTGACCTAGGCATTTCTCCCGTTCACTCATGCATGCAGGAGCAGTCGTCGCACAAATCACACGATTTTCAGTTTTTCATGCAAATATATATATTTTTTAACGAACCATATTTGTAAATAAAATAGATACTATCAGTAAATAACTGATAAATAAATCTGATATCATAATTCTTTTATATCGAAGTCGGATGTATATTAAATATTTTGTTACAGAGAAAACCTTGAAGTCATACCTGATACAGACAACATGCATTCGTTTATAGTACATGGAAGCGTGAATAACTAAATGTAAAATTAAATGTGTCTACGATCTTATAACTTCACATATTGTATTGGAATTGAATCATTCATCTAGAGTAATACACAAACATACCCACACTATATAGTATAATAGCACGTCCATCTCCCGGCAAACGCGTTTATTGCATGTGGACAGCAATGATAACATACATTTCATTGATGTGTATCTACCAAGCTAAATACTATTTACGGGCAAATATATACTTATGCTCATATGTGTACGTAGTTGCATAACACGGTGTAATCTGCAGGAGATACAACTGGGTATATGTGGTTATCGTTTACTGACTGACCGCAGGCGATGTTTAGGTCAGGCGAACACAAAGGCGCTGGATCGGCAAAATGCTGACACCCTGCGACACCCTGAACTACGTGAGGCTCGACGAATATACTTTTTGTTTATAACGAGATTCATTTAACTGGATAAACAACGTATAACATATTATATTGAAATATGTTATGTTTGTTGTATGCATCGTCCATATCAACATGCCATTATAAACAATATGTCACCATAATTATATATATGGTGTTCGTTAATGAAAATGAATATGAGCAGGCAAGAGCTATAGATATTCATACCATACATAGAAATATAGATACATATACGTTTCAAAGCTTTTGTATGTCAGGCGCAAGCGGGAATGTGTAAAGTTTATGAATAGTCATACATTTATATTAAAAACAAATGATTTTAATTCAAGAAATACAGCACCGCTCCCCGGTGTGTTGAAAAAGTTTTATGAGCAGTGTACTTGTAATCAAAACCCTTTATTTGTTTGTTCGCTTGTTTAGTAATTTCATGATGTTAGAAGTATGATAGACACGTGTTGTGAAAAAATTCCAAATGCCACGCTGGCTCGAAGGGGATGTAGATTACGGGTAACCTACTGTATAGAAAATTTTATGTTAATAAGGAGGGAAACTTTATGTTGAAGTGTTTACCGTCACAAGTGTTTGGATCAATAATAAATGTCTTCTTTTTGCATGGCTTTGCGATGTGGGTCTTGTTTTCATCTGAGGCCGAGTTGTCGATTTCACTTTTGAGTTTTAAGAATGAATGAAGAGGCCCGAGACCTGCATTAAAATAATTCATCAAAAGGAAGTTGTTGCAGTAACACTGAAGAGAGTGTTAATATCACCCAAGTTAAGTCACATGTTAAATGTGTGTGATGTCGGCAATTTCTGGAGGACAAAAGTGTCTAATTAGCGCCCCTTTGGTCAAATGTTAATCCTGATCGTGTTCCGCATTACGTATGCTCAGTACCGGGCTATTTCACGTGATGTCAGATCGCGGGAAATATGATTTCGCGCCAATTGATCTGCTGCTTTGTTGTGATTCACAGTGAGGCTGAGAGCCGAGAATCCGAAAACTACCATCCGAACAATCTGTCTCATCTATCGCTTTTAGCAACTTCAACTGGATACTTTGGGCGATTTTTGCACACTTGGATTACTACCTTATTCTGTTTTGAACTTATTTCGGATGTTGCAACATGGATGGATATTTATTTTGTGATTGATGTGTACCCCTACTCGGAAGTTGACAACTTACACAAGATTGCCCAGGGACCGGACTGACCTTAAAATTATTTTGGAAAGTGCTCAAAATGCCACGAAAACAGACACTAGTTACGAAGCAGGCGTATCCTGTTGTTGTAAAGCAAGAACCTGGCGTGGAAGCCAAATCACCTCAAATTATGAACTTGACGAGTATTTATAAACATCCATCGAGTGCTAACAAGATGCTGGCTTCGGGAGACTTGGGACTTTACTCGACAGTGAAAGTTGAGGCTGGTTTTACACCACAAGGACCTAACTACAGTCCCTCCCCAATGAAACCCTCATTAATACGACCACAGGTAACATGCAAACAACTTGGCCACGTATGCATATAGCTACACTGCATATGCAATGTATCAAAATGTGCAACAAGTCGACGGGGGCTCCGCCCATCCCCTGTCGCTTACCAGCCTGGCGAAATCATCCTATTGTTTTGAAATATTTTACTGTTGAAAGTTTTATACAATGAAACTCGTATTGGTTTCCTGTTTTGATGGCACAAAAGTTCAGACGCCCGTGGACATTAACTTTAAAACTGTTAATCTAAGTTCCTCCACTTTCGATATTTGACCTTTAAAAATGGCCTCTCTTCAAATATCTGGATGACGTGCAACGTTTCATAACAGGATACTCTGTTGAAATTTGTGAAATGTTAAAATAATGCACAGGATAAAACTTAAATTGTTCCGGAATAAGTTAAATTTGCTTGATTTTGACAATTTCCTTTGTGGAGGTTCTTAAGAGCAACTGAATTATGTACATTGTATACTCAAAACTCTTGTAAATTTGCATCTTCTGCTGTTTTATATGTGGGGCCATATTACTGCATATCATTACCACATAAACAATGCGCTAAGATAAAATCATGTTATGTATATCACTAAAGTAGAAATTGTGATACGGCTATTAAACTTTGTGGATGAACAAAGAAAACTTCAATTCTAACTCTCTCATATTAATCCAGTTTCATTTATAGGTATAAGGTGCTGATAACTTTTGGATTGGGGTTCATATATTATTAAAAAAAAACCTATTTATTCACTTTTGGTTGTTAGCTGGTGTATCAAGGTTGTGGTACAATAACAATGATGTAGCTGAGTATATTATATTTTGATGATGATCATTATTTCTAATTTTGTATTCAGGACCGTAAAAGTACATGATTTTGAAGCTTTCACAGTCCTGATTTATTTCATACCCAGCTCCTAGTCATGATATTGCTGAAATATTGCCAAAGTGACTTTAAATTTTAACTTACTCATACCCAGCTCCACTGATGGGACATGTTGAATAATCAATATGTTGTATCAAATACATGTTAAAAGCACGAACA
Source organism: Haliotis rubra (assembly GCF_003918875.1). Lineage (NCBI taxonomy): Eukaryota > Metazoa > Mollusca > Gastropoda > Lepetellida > Haliotidae > Haliotis > Haliotis rubra. The sequence continues at coordinate 256,955 of NW_025767322.1, forward strand.
AAATAATGTTATATATATTTGCTCATATTTGTAGTGTTGAAACAGGAGTCATACTATGGTCAGTGCCTGTCATTGTTAGCTTGTAGTCTGCATTTCTTGAGCAACCCAAGCTTTAATGTCCTTACTTGCTTAGCCATGAAATAGTCTTATGATTGAACCCTGAAACAAGATGCAACATTGCATGTGTTTGACATAGTTACAAGATAAGAAAAGAGTAATTGAAGATACAAAGATTGAAGAATTTTTTACACTTATCAGTAAAGGTGACCATTTATTCTAAGACTAGTATATGATGAACCAGGTCTTCCAAGAAATCTGCTGACTCAGCAGAAACTTTTTTTTTTTGGAGCATTACATTAGTGATGTGGTGACTGGTGTTATGCATGCTGTTGACTGTTGTGTGTTGGTTTACTGGTGTGCATGTTGTCAACTATTGTTGTGCATGTTGTCGACTGGTGCATGCTGTTCTTTGCTGTAGTGTATGTTGTTGATTGCTGTTGCAGGCAAAGAGGAAGCTGGAGCTGGAACCGGATGGCATGCGATTGGAAGGTTTCAAGACCCCTAAGAGCTGCAAGCGAAGAGGCAGATACCCATCAGAGTCAAGTCCTCGTGCTCGCAGTAAGATATGCTACTTTGCATCACAATGATCAGTGTTAGATTGATTACCAATAGTTTCCCTTTCAGTGTGTAGAAAACATGATTACGGTCTTTCAGCGACTCCCAGATATTTGATCTGTGGTTAGACACAGCACATAGACTGAAACTCTTAGACTATCGACAATTCAACACCAATTGATAATCATAGGTGGTAATTTATCCTTTCCCTGAGCACCCATCCAAATATCTGGCAAAATATCTTAAATGATAAATTGGTTCCCAATATCGATGACATAACCGTCCAGTCGATTGTTTCGTGTGATCCTTTTCGAAGTCAAGGGTATAGAATATATCCTCACGAGTCCACGCTTGGGATAAGCATAATAAGAGCCCATTGATCAGTAAAAAGTAATGTGTCACCCATATGGAATACACCTGTGCTGTCAACCTATGTCTTGGCCCACTGTTTACAAGCCATGGACATTGCTGTAATATTGCCAACTATATGTTGCTCATCTTTCAATGACAAGCCAGTCCCAAATTTGTACTCTACAGAATTTGAAATGAAAAGTCATTAGGTCCTTTTCATGGATGTTGAAAGTTTTAAAATCCCTGTTTTGAATTAATATCAAGACGAACTACAAAGGCTCCATGATGCTCCCCTGTTTTCATGTGCCCTCCTGTCTTGCAGCTGCTCGGTCTCCCCTTGAGAAGACTCGCTATGATACTTCGCTCGGTCTGCTCACAAAGAAGTTTGTAGGGTTATTACGAACTGCCCCTGATGGTGTAAGTTTAATTTGATTACCTGTGTTCAGCTGGCGTTTATCAAGGATTTCATCATATGTGCAGCATGAGCTATAGTTAGAAGACACTCATTTTAAGACAAGTAATGGATCAGCTTAGTTCATTCTCAGTAGTTCATTTATTAATTGTAGACCAACATTGGTACTATTTATCTGTACATGTAAGGAATAATTATTTTTATGATTAATGAATTGATGTTAATACCAATATGTCAAATCAATGCCTACTTCCTACAATCTCAGGAAGGCTCACTGGTATTTGAACTTGCAGGAAACAGGTTTGTCCATGTGTGTTTGCCGGTGAACAAGGAACATAGTTTATGTAAGATGATGAATTCTGACAGTGAGGTCCCAAGCACTGTTGTTTGGAGTGCCTTAGGTCAGTTGGTTAGAGGCAGTGACTTGGCTGATTTTGTGACACTGTAACTGCATGGGATGTTTCTCGTCTTCTTGATATGAATCACTTGTTTGTCTGACCTTAATCTTATTACTCAAAGACAACCAGATGCCCAGACAAGAATTTATTTATGCGTTTTGATTTCTGATGTACATATATTTATATTGCTGTGTATTTCCAGGTTGTAGATTTAAACAAGGCTGCAGAGGAACTAGAAGTGCAGAAGAGAAGAATATACGATATAACAAACGTCCTAGAGGGAATTAACTTAATACAGAAAAAATCTAAAAATAATATTCAATGGAAGTGAGTATGAAGTCTTTAGTGTATAATAGAACAGTGTTTTCTAATTGTTTTGTAGAAAGGTAATTTGTAGTGGAAGCTTGTGAAGGCTCAAACCCCCCCAAATATATTATGTCAAATCACAATATACAAACACCACGAGTCCTGAAGACATGTCATTGCTTGCCTCTAAATAACTTATATTATAAAGTGTATGAACACTTTGTGCCTGTCGCTTTGTTTTGAAATACTAGCTGGTGTTAAATTTGTGTTTCACATCAACTATTTTTGAGTTCTCTCTGAAATGGGTTTAGAGGGTATGCAACATTCTTTGGTTATCCTTGTAGTACGTTAAATGCGCTAACAACATGAAATACTATAGTTACATTTTGACAAACCTCTGTCACAGTGTATGTTTATGTTTCAGAGGTGCTACTAATTCTATCGCTGCTTCCAAAGGGCTGCCTATGATAAGTACAGATGTTGTCGACTTACATTCAGGTTTGTGTGCTATAAATCTATGTAATCATATTCACAAAGTCATCTTTGTGTTGAGATATTTGTAAAATTGATACTTAAGCATTGTATTTTGATATTCATAAAGCTATGATTGCTTTATCAAATCTACAAATTATCATTTGTTTGATAATTCCAATATTAGAGTGATGATCAAAAGTAAACATTGGAGACCACTGAAAATAGTTGTTGATCTATACACTTGTAAAGGTATTGCCCTAAAAGGTGAAGACAGTGGACATAATGACTGGCTTGTTTTTTTCAGATGTGGCAGATTTGGAAGCTAAAGAAAACATGCTCGATGATTTAATAGCCAACTCGACAAGACAGCTGAAAAACATGACGGAAGATGCAGACAATGCTCGATATCCTTTATTCAACAGATTAGAACTTAAATTATGAACATCATGAGAAACATCTGTAAGATCTGGAGTAATTAATGTGCTGGTAGAACTGAGATGCTATTGGAGATGTTTCATCAGGTGCCTACCCCTCTTCAATTTTCTGTGGCTGATATGAATCAGTTGTCAGTGGTCACGAATGGTGTAATAGGACATTGGGTCCCGTAAGTTTCAGATGTCTGTCTTGACTCGTTGAAAATTCACAGGACCCATAGAATAAAATTAAAGACACATTTCAGATTTAACATTTGTTATAATTGGCATTGAAATTATTAGGTGAGGTGAAATTGGGTTTAACGTGCTTGAGAATAGTGCTTGAGAATATTTCACCCAGACTGAAGCTGGTTTTATAGTTCTAGCCCACTGAGATACCATACCGCAGTGAAGCATGAATACCCCACTCAGACACATTATACTGACTCCGAGCCGACCAGTCCTTCTTGTCCCCATTAATGCGGAGTGCCAGGCAGGGACCAACAAGTACCATATTTTAACGTCTTTTGGTATGACACGATCGGGGATGGAACCCACGACCTTCCACTCTATGGGCGGACGCTCTAACCACTACACCACGGAGGTGGTCTTGAAATTATTAACAAACATAAGATTTTTAAACAGCAAACAAGTGTCACATGTCACATATAACAACTTCACTCAAAGTCATTGTGAAATATACAGTCAGACACTGGGGCTGGTGGGTTTGTAGACTTCTATCAGACCGTTGGGGAATCTGCCAGATTTGTCAGAGGGTCAGACGCTATTCTTGAACACTAAGTCGTTCTCTTGACTTAACTTTCTTTCTAATCAGGACAATGATATTTTACGTTCAGAAGTTGTATACTTCTTTCCTGATTGGAAGTAGATACTAGTCACAGTAGGCATTAGGTTTGATTATTCAGTGCTCTACCCAATTTGCAACTTCAGGAATACATATTACTTTCAGCCGATTTGGAAGTATGGACATATTGATTAGTAAATAACACTTGTTAAGCTAAATCTGTCATAGTAATTCCCACAGCAGTTTTGTGTTGGTGTTTCTTGACAGCAGAAATTTGTATGTAATTTTGTGAGAGCAGTCTTGACTTTACTTTTATTACCCACATAATGTGCACATAGGCTTACAGGAGGCTGATGTTTCATGATTATTTTTTAAAGGGTATATCTGCTTTCCTGACTTCTGTGATGCCTGGAAGCTTGATTCCACCAATGCGACTGTCCGCTGCAAGTGACATTACCTATCAGCTCATTAACAATTTTAGTTAAACTATAAATTTATAGATGGAACTTGCATCATGTTTGCAGATGCAAATTTCCAGTACTTAGGATATAAGTAAATCTCCACACGCGTATAAGATAAGGTTTTACATTCCATTCCCAGAAAGTACAATGTCACTGATTGTCACTATATGCAGCATAGAAAGATATAAGTGTAACAATGTTTTGTGAGCCAAATGACCCTGTACTAGAGGTGACTTCTTCTGTTGGCTGGTCAGGTGTAGTGGTTGGTTGATAGTAGGGCTTGGATGGGTATCCTGTATACCTGGGATGGGTGGGTAATGAGTTGGACCCAGGTACCCGTCTCAATACCCCGGACCTGTGAAGGTCCGGGTTAGAATGAACCTTCAGTAACCCTTGCTTGTCGTAAAAGGTGATGAACAGGATTGGGTGGTCAGGCTCGCTGGCTTGGTTGACACATGTCATCGGTTCCCAATTGCGCAGATCGATGCTCATACTGTTGATCTGTGGATTGTCTGGTCCAGACTCGATTATTTAAAGACTGCCGCCATATAGCTGGAATATTTCTGGCTGCGGCGTAAACCTAAACTCACTCACTCTATACCTGGACCCGGTATGATCATGTGACTAATAGATTGAACAGTGTAATAAGTTATTCTTTCATGATTAAAATGTTTGTATTGTCTTTGAAGATTTAGACATAATTTACAGTCACCTATTTTGAATATAATGCATGGTTAAGGTATTGAAAAACTCTAAATGTTAGCCTCCGAGCTGAAGAATATATTGCCATTTCTTATAAATTTGATGTCGGGGATAAACATAACGGGTAATAGGGGGTGGCATACCCAGGTTGAAAATTTGGACCCGTCCCAGCCCTAGTTGATAGTATGTCCTTGAACCAGGATGGCAGTGGTCTATGGACAGATATTGATCTCTGGATTGTCTGGTAAAGATTCGACTATTTACCGGTCCGCAACCTATATCTGCAATATCTTCATGTATGGCATTAATAATGACCTAGCTGCACAAGTGAATAGTTACCTGACGCTCCTAGAAATGCATGCTAGACTGAGGACAGTCATGTTGTTGTTTTTCATGCTGACTCCAGGACAGTCTTCTCTGAGATGATTTAAATACATGGATTGTTTTATCTGAACCCATGTGTATTTGTTTCCTTAACTTTTTCACGTTAGCGTATGTGACGTACCAGGACATTCGCAATCTGCGGTCTCTAGACGAACAAACTGTGATTGCCATTAAAGCACCCCCAGAGACCAGGTTGGAGGTGCCTGATCCACAGCAAGTAAGTATATAATACAGATAGCTACAATGGTGCTAATTTTTAAATTGGTTACAATTTGTAGTTGTTGAAAACAATTCAATTAATGTAAAAAAGTATATAATCATGCTGCATTGGTTTATGGCATTGTAATAGGTCGACAGCAGTCTTAGTTGATATCCTATAACTGTACTCAGAGGGTCTGGATTGTTGGTTGGTCAGTCCTCCAGTGCAGCATTACGTAACAAAGAATAATTTACATAATTGCACTTTCCCAAATAATTTCATTCCATAAATAGGGGCAGTGGGGTAGCCTAATGTTTCAAGCGTTCGCTTGTCACATCAAAGACCTGGATTCGATTCCCCATATGGCTACCGTGTGTGAAGCCCATTTCTGGTGTGATATTGCTGGAATATTGTTAAAAGCAGCGTAAAACCATACCCACTCATCCCATTAATATCATTAGGAAATTGAAGATTGGTTAAATTTGAAACCAATCAATCATTGAAATCAATTATTGTAATCAGTCTGTTTAAAGTTATTTGTCTAACTGACATAGAATTTGAGGTTTGATGAAAGAATTTCTGTTGTCAGAGTATACAGATCTGGTTAAAGAGTCAGAAGGGTCCGATTGAAGTGTTCCTATGTCCCGAGGAGATCACTGACATGGACAACAGCAATGACAGCTGCCCCAGTGATGGCGGTGGTACAACAGAGAGCACCTCGAGTGATGTTGGTAGTGTGAAGAAGAGCGTTAGTGCGGGAAGCTGTGGGGAGGAGAGCTCCTGTTTCTCAGAAGACTCGGTATCCTGTGATAGTTTTAAAGGTAAGGACAGTAATGATGACTTGTAATCTGAATTGTCTGAAAGTTAAAAGAAAGTACCATGGATGTTGCCCTATTAACAGATCAATACTTTTCTCCACATGCAGGGTTTGTGTGAAATGTTCTCCATGTACCAAGTTGTTTATCAAAGAGTTCGTGTTCAGCTAGCATGGCTGCTTACTAAAGGAAAATTTTAATTGTATTTGTCACACTCTTTGTTACCTTAGTTAGCCGCCGCCATATGGCTGGAATATTGCTGAGTGCGGCGTAAAACTAATTCACTCACTCACTGTTACCTTAGTTGCATCAGTAAGCAGACTTCCAAAACCACAACCAACATTTAAGGTACAAAACACTACCAGTAATGTGTTGTCCAGTTCTGTGCATTGCCAGCTAATAGTTTGATATGATTTCTAAAAAAGCTTTTTCTGATAACCAATTGTCTCCATCGTATAAACTTTGATCAGAGCAAGGTAGCATGATAAGGATCAGAATTGCCAATCATCTTGGAAGGAAAAAGCAGTTAGAGAATGCCTCAAAGAAAAATACGAACTTCTGGAGTGGGTGATATCATATGTACATAAATCTCTCTATCATCTTAAGATTACTGGTCTTATACAACATGTCATGATCTAAAGTTGCACGCGCTCGCACGCACGTACACACACACACACACACACTGTGAGGTCGGTGAAACCAGTGCCTTACCTGTCCTTGTATTTATTTTGAATGGTCCTCTGTGTTCAGGTCAGCCTAAGTTAAAAAATGCCCTGCTGGAGGAAGAAGACCTGTCCCCAGACTGTAACCAGAGCCTGCTACTGCAGACAGAAGACCAGAACTTTGACTCACCGTTTGTCCACCTGGAACCACCTCTGGACGTGGACGACTACATGTTCGGTCTGACGGACTGCGAGGGCATCTCGGATCTCTTCGATGCCTATGATATCACATTAGCAGTATAGTTGTGTGTTTTGGAATGCTGTACAGGAGACAAATGGTCTATCTGCAGTCCTTTTGAAATTTGTTTTGTTTCTTTTTTTCAAGAAATCCCAGAATATATTTTTATTTGATTCAACTGTTTATAATTTTGTTAATGTTTTCCTAGTTTTGAGTTGGAACATTTGGAATTGTTTTCATATGGTGAAACCTTTGTTGAACCTTCATTAACTTAATACATTGTTTTAAGACAATGTAATGTTATGGTACTAAGAGAAAGTCTTCGTGGTGGTCCAACATTGGTGCACTTGACCCTTCTGACGAACTTGAAAGCTAGAATAATCAAAGGTTTCACTGTAGATACCATGTACAAGCTTAAACTTGAAATTCTTGCATACTTAATGTTATACAGTGATGTATATGTGAAGATTGTACTCTTTCTGTTTTTCCCACTCTCTCCTGCAGAGCATTCTAAACACGAGCGTGGCTAGTTAGACGTGACCATGCCAGTAATTGTTGTTAGCATGATGTGTCGTGTAGATGTGTGGCTTTTTCTGTGTGAATGGCAGGCCAGGTTTGTGGAGAAGAAGTACTGATTTTGAATTTGTGAGCTGTTGGTCTTTTGAACATTGACACCCACGTTACTTCATTCAAGCCAAGGTTTTGAAAAGCTTACAATTTGTCAAATCCATTTGTTATATGATAGATAGGATTATGGATAGCCATGAAGTATATGTGCGGTCACGACTCGACATATGTGCAAATAATGCCTCCAAGCAGGAACTGTTATCTTCATACATTACTGTACAAACATTTAAATAAACTTTTGACTAACGTCGTGAACGGGTCTAGATAGGGTTTGAGAAGATATGAGTAATTATGTTGATGTATATGGCTGAAAATCATTTGGCACTCTGATATTATAAAGTGGGGTGATTCACTCAAACACTGAATTCATTTTCATAATCTCTATTTACATCTTGTTTTTACTGAATTCATGGAGACTTTAAAAAAAAATTAAATGAGCAGTTAAGAAAACTTTTCTTTCATTACAATCATTTTTGTTGTTAATGCTTGAAAATGTGTACGAATTACTTGATAACGTTTCCAGTGCCAGCTGAAATACAGTCTCGCACTTCAGTGGGCTTATAGTGTGTTGGCTTGACTTGAGCAACGTGGGGTCCAAGGTGGTCCAATGCTACATTCCAAGACAATAGTGGTTCCTGCTCAGTGACCTGATTTGCATATTGATCAGATCCTGAGACCAAGTTAATTGGATTGGTTTTTCTATCATTAACACTATCATTATTTGAGAAATAAACAAATCGTTGTTGTTCATCAAACAATGAAAATATGCAGGTAAAATACACCGAGTGGCTCAACCCTGAGTTGAATATGCTCCTAACAGAGTTCTGTTGTTCAAGAAAATACCATAAGTGTTTTATTTCTTACATGACTCGCACAGCTCACACAAAATGCAATCTTTTCTCCACACTCCTGCTCTAGAGGTGCTTTATTTATATACCATATTTACATGAAGAACTACAAAATGATTCCTATTTTCATTATGCAGATCACTGCCAAGCACATGATGTGCTGATAGGGTATCCCTTGCCCGAGCTGTTTCCGTGGTATTTATTATAGTGAAACAGTCGGCAAAAGTGCTTTTGTTGACATTGTTACGGTATTGCCCTGTTGATCAACCATGTTGTCATCCCCATTGTTTTGAGCGTCTCAGGTATGTATGGGGTCATCTCAAAAGGTTTTCTTGCATTGCTAATCATGACTTGATTTCAAATCCTGCTTTACTCCTTTTCCTGGAACATTTGAGCCTGTAACTAGTGGCAGATGTAACTAAGTGTTTATATTGTTCACAGTAGGTTTTGTCATTCATTGCACACAAATCTAGATATTATGTCACAAAACATTTGTGTTTGGATTAATGTTTTCAAAATACCATCAAGGTTAATGCTAAAAAGTGTTATAGTAAGCTTGAAGTTAGCTGTTTTGATAAGTCGTAGATATATTTCTGCAGAATGAAGGTGCATATTGTGAAGGCTCTCAGAACTGCTGTCCTTTAAGATGCATTTCCAACTTTTGTATAAACATTGATCTACTCCACTACTTTTGTACCACAGCATTTTCAGTGTAAAATTTCTGTTTTCTTTTATATATTATAAAGCTTGCCCCTTTTATTTATTATAACAATATTTACGTATTTAATGCTATGTGTTGTTGAATGAAGTTAATGACATGGAAAACAAAACAAATATTGGAATATCTTTTAGTATTTCTAGTCACCATGCCACACAGTGTTCTGAGTAGTATTAGTGAAACCATTTTAAGATTAATTACTCAAGGTTCATTTTTACACAACTTAACTACCAACTTGACCGAGTCTTGTCCCACCATGGAGTTATCTCCCCTTAACTTCCATAGTAGGAAGGTACACTTTCACCACAAAATCAGAGAAGCAAATACTTAAGATTGTTTGTTATGAAGACAAGTAAACTAAAACAGTGTTGATTGTATTGTGGCCATAAAAATATCCTACCCCATGCCACAGTCGGCTTATAGTCAAGGTGAGCATCAAGGGGTCTTAGCTAGACTGGTTTGTAATTGCTCTACCATGTGTTTTTTAAAATTACCGGTATTACTGCATATGCATTTATGGATTTTCTGGAAAACGGTCACATATAGACACTTGTACATACTCAAAGTGAAACAGGTGCTTGGGTCTGACCTTTTACATGCTCTTCCTTGGCAACAGTGTATATTGTATTGTATAATTTATTTAGTAAATGTGTACAGGTTTTGTAGTTAATATAAGATATTATTCCAATCCGACCTTGTAACAGAAATGGTCATTAAAATTGCATTAGCAGTGGTGAAATATTTTGACAGACATTGCTGAAAATGAAATGATTACTGGTGTTATTGATAGATTAGAAATTGATTATCTGCTTACATAAGTCACAAGAATATATTGCCTGTTCTCTTGCATGAAATTAGTTATAACTTCCCTCATTGAGTGTGAAAGTGAATCAGTTTCTCATTTGTGTGCAAGTGTATGTTTTCCATGAAGGAGGATGTTCCTGATCTGTGAGTTTCATAGTGTGTAAGTGTATGTTTTCCATGAAGGAGGATGTTCCTGATCTGTGAGTTTCATAGTGTGTGTAAGTGTATGTCTTCCATGAAGGAGGATGTTCCTGATCTGTGAGTTTCATAGTGTGTGAGTGTATGTCTTCCATGAATGAGGATGTTCCTGATCTGTGGGTTTCATTGTGTCAGCTGTGTGCAATGCTCCATCATCCATCAGTAGTTATTTTTATACTAAGGTAATCTTGCCCTTAAAGTGCCTTGTTGATGTTTTCATATTTGTCACTTAACCAGACATCTCGCTTCATAATGATTGTCGTGTAACCATATCTGCAGCATTCTCAGTGCACACCCATTTATCTACTCATGTCATATAACAGATCTTATCTTCCCTTGAGGAAAATGTTCAATTTGACATCTATCTTCACCATGCTCCTTTCAGTTTTATGTGTGGGTTCATCCGAACAGTTCTTAGTCATTTGTATGGATAAATGAATGTCATGATTGAGAATTTTGCGGAACACCTACAAATACCCTGTACTAGTTCACAGCACCAAGTGTCTGGGATTTAGCATTACATAGTCTGTAGCTGAAGCAGGAGGGCAGCTAAGTAGAGTACAGATTGTAAGGTGTATCTTTACACCTGAATTTTCAGGTGAAGAGTTTAACAAGATGGAATATGTTTTATCAGTGTTTAAACAGCACTGTGATAAGGATTGTTTGTACCAGCTTGGTACTTGAAAAGATTTTTATAATTTGAAAATGAAAGTACATATAACTTATGTATTACCAGTGTGTTTAACATGTGTAATCATATTGAAAGAAAATCATGAATTTGAGATTTCAGTTAGCACATGTTCGTTTCAGAGCAGCCTTGCGACCTGCATACACAATTGATGAAAAGTATACTTTAAGAAGCTGCTCATTTTCTGTAGTTTTTGTTGATCATGTGTACCAACGATGACTGATGACGTGTACTTAATCATGGTCAAAGCTTTTTAATTTTTTTAAGTTTGTAGTTTTCTAAGAATAAGTCATTTATGTGTCATCAGTTCTAGATAATGAGTCCATTGCTATGATCTTTGCAGTTTGTTTTGATCTCAGACACTGCACTACATTTAATGTAATACCTCTTCAGAGACATGCCATGTGTCAGATACCTACAGGACATATTTTATTGGTCTAATTCCAAGTATGAATCTCTTTATCATGGGACCAATTTACATTTTCATTACAAGGAAGCTTCCATTGAAATCTTACTGAGATTACTTCACATCAACTCCTGACAATGAGAGGTACACACATCACAAGTAGCTCACCCTTTGGCTGATGTTATTAAAGTATTCTAGCTAATACAAGAAAAACATTTGTTACATTATCATGTCATTATATCAAATATACATGTATTTGAGTTTTTATAGTGAATTCTTAAATTTTTCATCAGAAGAACCTGTGTATTTAGTTCACATGGTTAATGGGATGAGTTAAATGTTGCTGAAGCAACATAAAGCCTCACTCTCTCACTTGACATGATTACAACAGTGCAGCTAGCCACATTCCACTGCCATGATGGCTTCCAGCTGGGCAGGGAGCCCTTCCTAACATGTTTCTATAGACCAAACCACAAAGGGAACTTGGTGTATGGGAAGGCGTTTACATACACTCTCGTCTAATCATTGAAATCAATTGACTTCAAAATGGGATTTGTATTGTCAAGAGCAGCTATCTTGTTCCATCAGAAAATAAAACAATATTTTTAAAGAAAATTGCTTGTTTTATGAATTTCTTTGTTCGGAGGGACACTGTATCCATGTACCTGCCAGGCACCCGTGGATTTAAGGGTGCAGTCATGGTGGTTTGGCGTGAAACTGAAACAAGTGATCAGCCTCAGAGACTGCTGGTTGTCATATAGAGTTACATTTGCTGTTAACTGTCTCAAGATTGTCTGGTAGGTGCTTTTCAGCATGAACATGACATTAAGGGACCGTTCATAATTTATGGCGAGGGGAAGTGACGATTTTGGAGTGGGCTGTCACCCATTTTGTTTGGGTGGGGGCATCACTTGTACACTGTGTCAACTAGGAGGGACCAACAATGCTGTACATAAAATATTTAAAAATAGTTGGGGGGTGGGGTGCATTTTACATGCTCCTCCATTAAAATCATCCTCCTCCTAGGCATAAATTATGAAAGGTCCCTAAGTATTTTTACCATTATTGAGTCAGTTTAAGATTTGTGTCGATGTATTAGCTGAATGTTCTGTTATTTAGCAATTCATTAACTTAAGTGGCTTGATTTTTCCTCCCAAGTTATGTCGGTTTCGTGGGTACTACCCTCTATTGTACACAGAGAAACTGTAAACCACAGAGTGAAGACCTTGACTACAAACCATGAAAGAGCCTAATCCCCATTTAAACTGACAACTGTTTTTAATTATGTTACTTGATCTCAGGTCTGTGGTTAACATGTAGTTCCAATCCCAAGAAGACTAAACAGCCTGCAAGCTGGATTTACACATGGCCGCTAGATATGCCATTTTGAAAAGATGTATTGGCCCATTTTATATCCACTTCAGAAAGCATCCATATGAAAATTGATGCAATGTGTATTTCATATGTTGTAAAAAGCTGTGAAATGGATGGGGTGGTTTTCAAGCCCACTTTGTTGCTTGCATCTCATGGTGTGGGTATAGTGAACTTAGGCTCAGTATTATTCGTCAGTCTAAGTACATTTAGGCTCTGTATTATTTGTTACACTGCTATACTGAGTCTAACAAACCCTAGTAGAAGGTCGCGTCAGCTAACCTTTTGAGCGACCTATGACTGTCCAATCAAACGCGAGACGACTACTTGTTGGGTTCGGCGGGACTTGCAAAACGGTTTTGGGGTTTTCTCTTGCCCGGTCGCTGACACTGATCTATCAACAAACGAAGATCCGCATAAAATACAGATAGGGGTTTTTAATGACATGGTTACTATTAGCTTATATTTCCGCAAGATGACATCCTTGAATATTGGTACCCGTCACTGGATTGTCTGGTCCAGACTCGATTATTTACAGACCGCCGCCATATAGCTGGAATATTGCTGAGTGCGGTGTAAAACTAAACTCACTCACTCACTTGAATATTGGCAAAAACGCTATTTTCAGCGACTGTTTACTCATTGCGTCCTCCATGTGTTTCGGGGCAGTGGGGTAGCCTAGTGGTTAAAGCGTTGGCTCGTCACGCCGAAGACCCGGGTTCGAATCCCCACATGGGTATATTGTGTGAAGCCTATTTCTGGTGTCCCCCGCTGTGATGTTGCTGGAATATTGCTAAAAGCGGCGTAAAACCAAACTCAGTCAGTCAGTCAGTCCATGTGTTTCACTCGGAAGCTATTGTGCGGGAAATAGGATTCGGAATCGTTCGAGTTTTTGAGGTAAAGGTTCAAACGGTATGTGCGAATGTTAACTTTCTCGATTTGGTAAGCTGTGTTCTGATTGGTCAGTCGAAAAGGTTAGGTGACGCGACCTTCTACTAGGATTGGTTAGACTTCAGTATAGCAGTGTAACGAATAATACTGCATTGGCTTAACAATTTGCAGAAAATTGAACTTTTGACCAATATCAAAGTCCTGAGGTACTAATATCCAGGTATTTGTATACCAAACTGCATTAAGTTTAACTGCAAAGTAAGGTTTTGTTATCGGCGACAGTAACGAACATTTCAAACTGACCTATTAACATAGTTGTAACAAATATACTTTGGGGTTATTGGACTGTTTATGCATGATGGATGTTGGCCAGGTTGGTACCATTATCCAACCATACTGATAATAACATTTGCTAATGAAGTTTAGGAGAAGCATGGCAGCGACACCATTTGCACCTTTTTATTGAAAATAAGTGAACTACGCCGTAGAAAGTCTGTGACCTTTAATCCGCTTCCCCAAATCCGATCCTAAAAGAAACCTCTTTGCAGACTTATTCGCAAGGCTAATTTGGTATATCAATCGGCCGTTCCTTAGTCACCGTAGGGAACCCCTGTACAAATGTACTTGATAAACCTCAGTTGCTACTTTGCCACTACCATTTCCTCGATGTACAGTTATTGCGAAGGCGAGAGGTGGTCGATCGCGGGTAAGTTAGCGTATTTCGTCGTCCCAACGATTAACTATTTCACAAAAAAACTGAAAATATGGACTCGAACAAAGACTCTAGCATAAAGATTATATCATGTCATTAAGTATGCTCCTCAAAATCGGGCTTCCAAAACACCTCTCGCAAATGGCTCGAAGATCGAACGTGAAATACCGCTTCATTGGCTATTTTTAAAAATAATATTTATTCTTGAATGATTTGCATGATTTACAACGAAAGAATTGAATGTTTCCGTGAAGGCATCAGTAAAGTATATCGTTGCAGGCTATACTTTACGTGTAATTCCGCTGAAAGTAAACTGTTCATGTAATGGTAGTTGACCACTCCTGTTTTGACGCATTTTACACTCCTCACTGGTAGTTTTATTAGCACTGTCTTGGAAGCACTGTTCTTGGTTATGAAAATATAAAGAAACTAATAAATTTCAGAAATAGATATTAAGTGTCAAAACGAGAGTCAAGCGCATCGTTTGATACTTCAGGTTTGACTACGAGCACACCAAGAAAGAAAGTTGATAACACCAACATCTGTGATGTATGCGGTCATGTCTGTAAGTCCAAATTTCCAAGGCGTTCCGACTAGCACCTTTACCTGTCAGGTAGATGGTATTTTACCTGTCGGTATCCCGTACCTGGGATGGCGTGTCGTTACCTGAACTACGGTATACCCCCGTACTTCGGTCCTGACGATATGGGATGTGCGAGAGGTACAGTGTCAGTACCCGGGGGCCCTTGGAACTTTACCGTAGTTCATCCAGCAACACAAGACGATGATCTTCGTTCAATAGTTTTTATTGAAACTGTGTTGCTGGTCAACCTACTCTATGGTCACTCTATAAGACTTCAGCCGCAAAGCTTCAGTCTTAAGCCAAAATGCTGGTGCTTCAAGATAATTTCTCAGACGGTTCCTAGTGACCAACAGCAAGAGCAGGCCCGCACCAGACTCCCGTTTCTGAGCTTTGCTCCCGCTTAAACCTGGGTTCCTACGTCACAGCCAACACCCTTTTCATTTTTTTCTATTGGTCAATAACCCATAATTTGACTATCTATTTCTCTCCCCCACCTCTATTTCGTACCCCCACTACCATATTTGTACGACCGTGAGGTGGATTCCAGGAATCTCAGGGTCTCTCTCTCCTAACCATATATGTCTCGTAGAGTACCAGGAACTGGTGGCCAGGTCCCCGGCCAGGTCGCTCCATCTTGATAGTATAGTAGCTTTTTCCTCTATCTAAGCTATGAGTCACTCCCCCTTGCACTCACCAGCTCCAGCGACCTACTTTCATGTTCATTACCTACGTTACTGACTTTCTACCTTACCTCCCACCTTACAACGTTACCAATCACTTCATATCTTCAATATTTTATTAAAACTCTCACAATTTGTATCTTCTGCCCCCTTAATCCCCTGTCATTAATAATGTGAATTGTATATCCCTTATTGTAATAAAGACCATAATCTCATGCCTATAATACAAATACTGAAGCACACTTCACCAAAGACGTGTCCATGAAAATAAATGGCGATGTTCATGTACGATGTGTGATAAGAAGTTCCAGAAGGTTTGGAACTACAGGTCACAAGTCAATGGGTATCATGACATTCGGTCAGAGGTTTGCTCACAGTGTAGGAAGGCGTATGGATCGAGAAAAATCTGTACCGTCACCAGAACTCAGGTAGTTGTTCAGCAGACAGGTTGTTGTTCAATTAAACTCAACTTATGGATCATATGAGGAGTGCTCACGAAGGTAGAATCTATTCTTGTAAAACCTGCAACAAGCGATTCAAACGGCGCTCTTCTTTCAAATATTACATCGAACATGTTGATAACTGAATACGAAATCGACACAATATTTCTTTTTATCTAATCGAAGGTATGCGTTTCAATTGTTCTTCGTTTGTATTTTCTCCATCACAGTTTGATTTTACATATAAAATATGAGATAAAGTACTTTTATTTCAAACTAAACAGTAAAGGAAACGATTGGTATCTTTTGTAGATGTGTCTTAAAGGATCCAGAATTATGAAACCTATATTTATAAGGTAAATTACTATATGATTTAGTGTTAACTAGGATTAATACGGTAAAATTTTCACTTCCTTTATGGCTTCAAATTTCCAAATCATTCATTCTGAAAACTTTTGTTTAAATATTTTTCAGCTGATATAGTAAAGTTAATATATGAAAAAAAATGGAATCATGACCGTCGATTATCTTTCACTCGTTCAGAATTTTAAGGTGAATTATTTAAAAATAAATCACTTTTCCTCAGCGCACAAATAACTGTCATTCTCATAACAAAACCATAACATCAAGTACACAACTATGCTTTTTATTGAGCACAAATTGATCATGTAAACGCTTTACAACCTTTATTTGCACGGATTTCTTGATGTCATATAAACATCGGCCAATGTATATATATTTTTTTAGCTTTCTGCTCAATAAAGAGGAAGGTTACCATCCCGGACCTCCTCAGCACAGATCCCCAACACCGCTTACTCATCTCCTTTACATAGATGACATCGAGCTCCTTGCCAAAGGAGATACCAATTTGAAAGAGTCCTTTTCTAATGATATTGGCATGACTTTTGGACTCGACAATGTAATACTCTTCATCTGAAGCCCTGCAAGGCAACTAATGATGGATCGGTCAAGTTACAAGGGGGAGGAGTTATTGAGCATCTCGTGGAAGATCAGGCCTACACCTATCTTGGAATGCAAGTTTGAGTAAAGCTCCAGAATGCCCAGATTCAAGAAAAACTTCGGGCCGAGTATAAATCTCGCTTAAAGAAAATCTGGAGTTCAGAGCTAAATGCTCGAAACAAGGTTAAAGCCACCAATAATTTTGCTGTGCCAGTCCTTTCCTATTCCTTTGGAGTAGTTGATTGGACAAAACAAGACATCCATAGTCTTCACCGTCTGACCAGAAGGATCATGTCTGATAACAGAGCCCACCACCCTCGTTCCTCTCTTAATCGTTTATATATGCCAATCAATTCTGGAGGTCAAATGTGAAACCGAGGGATTCCTTTTTGCTGCTCAGGACCAGTCACTACCCACTCGTAATCGCCTAAATGTGATTCTTAAAGAAAATATTGACATGAAATGCTGACTGTGCAATGAATTCACAGAGACTGTCCAACACCTTGTCATTGGATGCCCTTCCTTGGCACAAACAGCATATCTTAAACGACATAATGGCATGGCTCGTTGCGTTTACTATCGCCTTCGCCATGCTTGTGTCTTTGACTCCGAGGTCCATCCATGCATGGTACGACCCTGAACATGTCCAGGGCGTCATGGAAAATTATGCTTTCAAACTTCAGTGGAATAGGCCCATATACAGCCTGCCAGAATTCCTGCCAACAAACCTGATCTTGTCCTTTTTGCTAAAGCCAATGAATTCATTGATACCATTGAATTTTCTGTCCCTTTTGACAGCAATGTGATTGGCAAGATTCAGGAAAAGCCTGCTAAATATGTGGACCTCGCCTTTGAAATGTCTCGCTTGCATCCCAAGTACACTGTCGTCAGACTCCCCATTGTTCTCGGTGTCCTTGGTTTGGTACCTCCTGATCTCTTGGCGCAGAGTTCAGCTGCTTGTGAAGCGCTAGAAAATTAATAGTCACTTCACCTATCCCACTGGGTACCTATTTTTTGCTGGGTGAACAGAGGCAATTTTGAACAAACTCACTTGCCTAAGGTTAGACCACATGTATCACATGTGCTTCGTTGTGGGGCAGGACTGAAGTCCTAGAAACACTCGGGTTGTCAACTGACTGATTTGTGACCTGACCTCTATGCAAATATTCAATTTTGCTTATACACAGAATCTAGCTAAAGTAAAAACGTAGTTTTAATCCACTGTGCATCCTTTTTAGTATTTTTAGTAATAGGTTCTTGGTCGTCGTCCTTGGTGGAAATGATTTTTATACTGTTATTAATATTGTTCGGCACACATAATTTCCCGCTCTCTTTCAATGTTAACGGCACGATGGTTAACACGATGTTATTGACATTTTGCGTCTGGAGCCTCCTTTTTCCCCGGTTTTGTCATCCAGCATCAAACATCGCACTGGCTGGGAAATGTTATTTTCTATTTAAATGATTAATAATCTGTCCAAAATTTAACTTTTCGTCACAATAATAGCAATGGATTGTCATAATTGCAACGACACGGCATATATTTTAATAAAATTAGATACTTGCTAAAAACACGAATACCCAATACGTTTTGTTTTGTATATTCCTTCAGTTTGGGAAATTTATTCTCCTGTTTTGGTGATTTGTGTTCTGGTTTGGTGTATATGAGTTCAGTTTTGATGATTTGTTTACCGTTTGTATGGTAGGCCTGCTTATGGGTCATTGGGTTGGGTCTTACCAGACGAATTAAGACTCGGCCATAACAGCCATTACTCTGCCTCCTTCCAGGTCATGGACGACCCTTTACTTCACCGATGGCAACGTGCTTACACCCAAGTCGACTAATAACCGTGTAGTTAATGTTCAAGTTCAGTGTTTGACTTTGCGAGAGTACTAGCTTCGTCCTGCATACCAGTAACTTGCCATCGTGTATTTTCTGAACGTTATGTCCTGCCATGTCAGTAGATGTTAATTTTGAAACTGCCAATTTTTATATCAGTTCAGAAAACTGTAGTGCTAAAACTGCAATTATGAAATTTATACCCCAGTGTGCTTGGCGCCTTCACAGCACATGAACAAGCTACCCATAGCTTTTGAGATATTGTGTGAAACACGTGGTTTAAATGTGCATTCTAGTATGCAAGGGTATGATCGCTTGTTGGGAACAAAAATATACCAATTCCATTGATTCGGATGGTGTTAAATTAATGTTCATGTGACTAGAAGATCGAACTCACCAGAAAAAAGTCAACATAATCCTCAAATCTATACAAACTACTAACCTGCAGCAACACTTGGCACATTCAGGCTGTACGAGGAAGTGGATTAGAAATATTCAACAATTAGAACATAGTGTTGTTGCAATGCCTAGTGACCCGTGAAGATCCGGGGTAGAATAGGTCTTCAGCAACCCATGTGCTTGCCATAAAAGGCGACTATCTTGTCGTAAGAGGCGACTAACGGGATCGGGTGGTCAGTTTCGCTGACTTGGTTGACACATGTCATCGGTTCCCAATTCCGCAGATCGATGCTCATGCTGTTGATCACTGGATTGTCTGGTCCAGACTCGATTATTTACAGACCGCCGCCATATAGCTGGAATATTGCTGAGTGCGGCGTAAAACTAAACTCACTCACTGCAATGCCTAGTTATACATGTCCACGTTAAGCATATGACTTCCTACACCATCGAACCTATCGGTGTCTTGTCGAACACTGTTCAGTGCTAAACGTTCATTTCTACGTTGGTAGATGTCTTCCATCTCGGCGTAAATGCGCCCTCATTTCTTCATAGACCATGTCTGTACCGTGTTGCTCCATCGCATGTACGCTGTCGTCGATGCAAACGTCTTGATACAGGGACAAAGCTGTCTGGGCGGTCCATGAGGGATGTAGGGATGAAAATAAAGTATTTTACATTGGTCAATGACGCTTTAACAAGTTTCCGTATCACACTCCCAGGAGGGTGACAACTGAAAAAAATATCACCCGCTGCCACGCTTACCGCCAAGCACTCCGCCGAGAAGCCGAAGCGCTAACAATCGTATGACGTCATAATATGACGCATGCCGTGACCGAGTTCGAAAACCGTTCGATCAGCTATTATTTGTGTTCCCTTTGTACAGATTTATTTTAGTGACTTTCACTGCTTTATTTAAGTTATTTTATACATTTAGTGGTTTGCACACTCAACTTAAACGTAATTAACCATTTTTATAACAGTTTTAAGCTTGTCAGAATATGTTTCACTGATTTTTAAAATCCAGTCTAGAGGCAGACGCCAATTTGTTTGCATGTCATATAGTCGGTAGCGATCTTTAACATAAAATAAAATGATATTTTGTACATTTAACATGGCGGTAAGATAAATACGTTGTATGCTACTCTCGAGGGTAATACGGTCTGATGTACGCCTCTTTGTAACAGTGTCATCCCTCGCCTACCGGCCTCGGGTGACACTGCTACAAAAAGGCGTACATCAGACCGTATTACCCTCGAGAGAAGCATACAACTTATAATGTAACTGATGTTAATCCAAACTGTTTCATTTGTGTTAATATCAATATTGTCTGTTTCATGAGTGTATATGTGTGTATTTGTAGGAGTGTACACAATGCTTTCAACTGCAGACGTATTCGACAACATACATTATTACACCATGGACTACCGTGAAAAAGACACAAGCGATGAATTAAATACAAACAGACAATTTATTTACAACAAAGAAATGAATTAACCTGACAAAATGAGTCTTAAATACCCGTCACATATTCACATTGGAACAGGAGACGGCATAACAACAGCATATTTTAATATAAATAATTATGTTACTATTATCATAGCAAAGAGACTTGCCCAAACCTCAATTTAACTTACTATGTGGATAAACTGGCCATCAAGGAATTATTAAATGGTACATCTAAAGGCAAGAGGACGAAAATTGTAGTTGAACATGGCCAAAGTTGTCTCTTTTGTAGTGCTGATAACTATGGTCGTATGAAGTTAACACGTGCGGTCATTTTCAGGATTCTGGTATACAGCCCTGAAGAAATCAATAAGTATATATAAACGAGCAAACTGTCACTATCTAAAAGAAGGAAGCCGAAGCTTTTAGCTTTTTACAGTGAAGAACAAAATAACTATACTAGGCACATAATGAAACTGTGCATACAAAAATTTAAAATCTAAATTTATCAAACCTGTGTAGACACATAAGGATTTAAACTCAGTGATTAGTGACATGTATCCAGCATGCATGCACGTGCCACGTTCCGTGACGTCAGTCCGGAGTTCGAAAATACGTTGTTGCACGTGCATTCCGGAAAAGAGAAACAGAGCAAATGAATGCCACACAATGCTGTCACTTTGGAAAGCTCAACCCCTGCCCTTGCGATCGTTCACAAAATTAAACGGCTATTGAAACGCATAGCATGCCAAGGCTCACGTCTGCACAACGTCATGAGGCCATTGGGGTGGTCCGTGGGGGAATGTCTCAACGACAAGTGGCTGCACATTTCCACTGCCACCGGAACACCGTTTCTGCACTGATGAGACGCTACCAGAACACAAATGACGTCATCGATTGGCCACGTTCTGGACGTTCACGTGTAACAACGCCAAGACAGGACAAATGGATAAGGGTGACCCATCTTCGCCACAGGTTTCAAACTGCAGTGATGACTGCCCGAACCATCCCAGGACTTCGCCGTATCCACCCCAGCACAGTTTGACAACGTTTACGTCATCACGGGATCAGACCACGACGTCCCGCCATACGGCCTATCCTGACACAACGTCATCGACAAGCCCGCCGAATGTGGTGCCGAAATCATGTCCGCAGACCCTTGTTTTGGTGGAGAAATGTTGTTTTACAGATGAGTCCAGGTTTAACATTTCCCATAGTGATGGACGTCAACGTGCCTATAGACGCGTGGGAGAACGTTATGCACAGGCCTGTGTCTTGGAGAAGAATCGCTTTGGTGGTGATTCCGTGATGATTTGGGGTGGAATAACAGCACGCCAAAGAACTCCTTTGGTGATTGTTCAGGGCAACTTAACTGGTGTGGATGAGCTACAGGGACCAGATTCTTCGACCTGTGGCAATTCCTTTTCTGCAACGTCATGGCCCTGGGTTAACATTCCAACAGGACAATGCCCGCCCTCATACGGCAAGGTTTGCTATGGATTTCTTGCAACACCACAACGTTGACTTACTGCCTTGGCCTGCAAATTCACCGGATCCCTCCCCGATAGAGCATGTTTGGGACGAGATGGATAGACGTCTACGCCGTCTTCCTCATCCGCCAGATAACGTCCTTGACCTTGCAACAGAACTTGAGAGAATCTGGCGTGACATCCCGCAATCCTTCCTTGCACGTTTGATAGGCTCTATGCGTCGTCGATGCACTGCTATTCTCAATGCCGATGGTGGACATACCCGTTATTGAGCTTGACATGGTCGTTTGCCCCTGTCCCGCTTGTGGACTCGTGACGTCATTGTGACTGACTTTTCAATTGAATTCTCCCGACTTGTTATGGTCTCACGATCCCTCCATTAACGTTTATATGTACCTTTGACATTGTTATCGTACTTATCAACTGGGATAATATTTTGACAATGCACAGTTTCTTTATGTGCCTAGTATATTTACAGTTAACGAACATACAGGTAACCAGCGGGAAAGGTTCACTTTGTGTTGATTCCTCGCTGAAACGCCGACGACAGCACACACACCTCCTTCTCGTCAGTCTCCGGTACGTTTTTCAAGCGGGACGACGAACGTTCCGACGGGAGGGGACGTGTAGGTGTCGTCTGCTCGGATCCTGAAAAACTGTTTTCTGTGTTCTCTCTTCCGGACAACTCTGCGGCTCCATCTGAATACAGAATAACGGAACTTCGTCTCAGAGTACGTATAGTTACCGGATGAACAACGGGCGTCGTGTCTTTGTCTGAACTAGCGCTGTATGTCACAGAAGTGTACACGGTGATCATGTCGTTCTTCATCACCACGCCTATTTTCCTCTTTCTTTGTTCTTCATGGAAGTCATATGACAGATCCAAGATGTTCAGACAGCAACTGTCAACCGTTGTAGTATCTTTATATCCATGGCCCGCCATAGTTTGAACGTTCCAAACCTTCTTCACGGATAATTGTACGTAAACGTGTAAAGCCGTAACGATATATAACTGCTAATAAGTTAATCGGTACCAGTTAGTCTCGCTTACATGCTCACTGGCTTGTCGTAGTGTCATCTGTATCTCAAAGGCACGCCGGCTCTGTATATAACGCCTGGTGACGCACGGCTACAGCGGAAATACATTCTGGAATTGTTCGCTTGGTAGCTCGTAGACCACGTGGACGATTACAGTGCGGGGTGCTAATGGGCGCATGGACCAACGTGGTGGTGGTGGTGGTGAATTGGGTTTTACGTCGTGCTTGAGAATATTTCGCTCATATGACGACGTGGACCAACGTGAAACAGCGGCGCCGGATGTTAGTTACGCTATATGTCACAGGCCAACTGAACGTCATTTCATGGTTTTTGATAACAAGACGTTGTCCCTTCTCCTTCCCAAAGCTAAGGTCCATGTTTCAATACTTATTCAAACAAACTAACTGGATTGTGATCGCTGTATTGCTCCTGCTCAACCTGCGGTATCAAGAGTTAATTCCGTCTGTCTTTTTTACCGTCTTTCCTTTCAACGTCTTGAATTATTCAAGTCGATTCCAAAACTCATGATATTTTTGTATCAGAATATGTCCTGTTAGTTTCACCTAATTAGGGACACTTCTTTCCTTTCATACTTACAAGGTTAATTCCTTGGAAAGCTACCGATCGCGTCAGTATTGAAAACTGAAAAGTAGACGTTACTGGTTGAAATAAGTAGCTAATATGTGTATACATGATTACTATTAATGTTCAAATATGCTCCTTGGCAGCCATATTGAAACTGTCATTCAGCCTGGCATTTTATGCATGTATTTTTTTGTTAAGTTAGCACATACTAAACGTAGGCGGATCCAGAGGGGGGCGCACCCCTGTGTGTGTGTGTGTGTTCAGATATCTTATTGCATGTGTGGAATGACATGGGCATTGACAGAATGTTAACTGACACTGTCACAGACCCCTCAAAATCAGAAAGTTTAGAACTATCACAAAGCGTTGTAAACACCTTTCCAGTTTTGTCACATACTAAGATCAACAAGAAAGAAAGAAGTTTTAGAACTATAAGTATCACAAGCATCAATGGCGTATCAGAACAGATCTGCGATATGTCATACTTTTCACACACCTCAAATACACCCTAACAAATTTTTTAAAATGATAAAACTATCACTATTACTTGCAAACACTTTTCACCTGATGGTATATTCCCCTCATAAAAATTAAAGGTGTATGTGAAAGATGTTTTAGAACAATAACTAGAAACACTCAAACAACGCCCTGTAGTATTTCAATGGCAGATCGGCGATATGTCATATTTTTTTTCACACACCTCAAAAACACCCTAACAATTTTTTTTAGATTATAAAACTATCACTATTACTTGCAAACACTTTTCACCTGATGGTATATTCCCCTCATAAAAATTAAAGTAGTATGTGAAAGATGTTTTAGAACAATAACTAGAAACACTCAAACAACGCCCTGTAGTATTTCAATGGCAGATCGGCGATATGTCATATTTTTCACACACCTCAAATACACCCTAACAATTTTTCTTTAGTTATAAAACTATCACTATTACTTGCAAACACCTTTCAACTAAAAATATATTTCCCTTCTAAAAATTAAAAGAATATGTGAAAGAAGTTTTTAGCGATATAATTTAGTCTTTCTTCGCTGTGTACTGAGAATTGAAGCCAGTGAGCTACAACATGCCGACTTGAAACTTTACTACAAATCTACTGTACTAATACTGACACTAATAACAATTATTTGACTTAAAATGAAGTGACAGAATAGGTAACTTATCTTCTACATGTAGGTTTTCAGTTGTCACAACACTCAGCGTATGTAATCAGCTGTTGAAAATAAACCGGGTCAATCTTAAAAACTACGCTGCCGCCATATTGGCTACACTGGTCACGTGACGAGCCGAGGAGTGACCACTCCCCCTTATATAGTCTCCCAGGTTGTATTGAGAGGCTGTTTCTACTGGAAGCGGTGTGGTAGGTCGTCACACTTCGGGTTCGATTCACCACATGGGTACAATGTGTGAAACCCAATTATGTCCCCCGCCGTGATATTGCGGGAATATTGCTAAAAGCGACGTAAAACCATACTCACTCACTCACACAGTCACTGTTTCTGTAGTGTACGTGTAGACCCCGTAAGTCTAGCAAAGGGAGGGAACTCTGGCGAGGCTGTGGAGTAACGCGTCTTCATTTGGACGAGAGGACCCCTTGTTACATAACAGTTTCTACTGGTGGAAAGATCGTCGTAAGATTATGACATCGGGGGCTCATAAAACTGTTCGCTAAATGTATGTTGTTGTATTCGTGCTACGTACTCTGTGTATAATGTTGATTTTGAGGTATTCATTTTCTGTGTTGTGTTGTATTTGATCAAGGCATAGGCGCCCGACTCTGATATATGTATAAGCATGGCCTATATATATAAGATATAAAACTTATATATATATATAGGCCATGCTTATACATATATCAGAGTCGGACGCCTATGGATCAAGGCACCGAATGAGCTGCTTTTTATTCGAACTGTGTAGTGAATGTGCACCAATGTTGTATCCAGAATATGGATTGTACAACAGAGACATAGCGAGTTTAGAAATGGAATAAACAGTGCCACGATTAGCACCAATATTTCCTCATTCACAAAAGACACGACATGTCTTTTGGATCTAAAATGTAAGAAAACGAGTATTTAATATCACAGTATGGGTAATTGTACATGATTGTTTCAGCACCCGTGTCGGAAGTTAGCACAATGTTGTGTTCGCAACAAGAGTCTCTCCACCCGTCATTAAGCAGTGCTGGTTAGAGATCAAAGTGACTTTATAAAGATACATATCGCATTGATTTATTATTGCACACAACATGCATTATACGTCGTGTCCGGTGAAGAAAGCCGGTTACCTATTCACTTGCTACACATAGAAACACTCTTTGATAAATTGAATAGGCGAGAGCGATATCCACCGTTACAACTGGCCTACAGTAACATATTCTCTTCAGCCGTTTTGTACTTGGTTCAGCAATAAATTGGGAACTCACTATGGACGTCAATCGTTTGGAATGAGATACTTTTGTGAAACTCACAGCCCCCCTCCCGACATGAATATTCATGCCCAGCGCGTCCTTAGTTACCGCCCAACCGGCCTCTCTGCTCGTGAGACTTCGTGAGAGCGATACAAACCCGGCTAGTTTGTTGTTGTCTGCCTTGTGTTAAGCCGGTGAGACAAACGCCCGCCAGCCTTCTCGGTAACCACTGTCCTACACCGAAACCTGGTAACGCTGATTGGACTTAGCTGTCAGGTACGTGAACGGCACAGGTGAGTTTCCGACATTGTGAGAACTGACATGTGCTTGAGTGAGGTAACAAGCGAGGTCGTTATTCATTACTCATTAGCTTACTTACGCTGATATCAGTACCCTACCCGAGTATCAGTCGTTGCTCTCTGGTTAAACTCATGTGATCTGGTGGACGAGGCTCTTCACTGTGTAACTGTGAGCATCTAATCAATGTGAGGTATAAGGGGATCATTCCTGTGCTGGTAAGTACACTGTCGATGTGGCATAGATACGTCGCAGGTGTTTTATTCAACAATCAATGTGTCCACACACACACACACACACACACACGCACGCACGCACACACACACACACACACACACGTGTGTATGTATACATAGATAGATTTCCTTGGATTATTATTCCATATTACACTTGCGTGTATAATGCGTTTAACGTTTAGCCTCGAGCCTTCTATTTAGTAACTTTAATCTTAAAGTGCCGTGGTACTTTATCTCTACACGTTTGTCTCTAACCTTTATATATATACCATGCATTACTGGGTTCAACTGTTCTAAGATCGACTCAATTTTCGGGATGGGATGGGGAGCATCGGGGGCGCCCATGTCTGAAGCCGTGTAGTCTCTTGGGTACAATCGGTGGGTTCGAATCCCGGCTGACCCTGATTATGATTCTAATGTTCTCAGCTCCATAATCGGGCTCAGTGGATTCACCAAAGTGATGAACGTCCAACACTAGCATCACTTGGGGCTTACCTCCCACATCAAGCGGAGACCCCGTCATATGGAATACTTTTCAATGGGGCGTCAAACCCAACTCACTCACTTACTCACGATGTTATCCACGTAATCATTGTTACTCAAATGATGAATGCGTTATAATCTACTACACTATGTAATGAGTTCCATGTATATATACATACACATACTGAAGTGAATTAGGGTAGTGGCCACGGTGTTTGTCACGGTAGCAGTTCTGTGTGTTTCCCTGTTACCAGTGGTGTCACTGATTACCCTGTCTTTGGGGCCTTGTTCCATCCCGTCCTCCCTACTATAATCGTAACCCCTATACTTTAACATAGACTTAGACGACCGTAGCTCCGAGATCAAGTTTTGAAGTTAGTCCACATGCACAGTGATCTCAGTGCTATGACTATCGATAGTCTGTGTTAGAGTATCGGAGTTAAGACCAACTTTAAGCTAAGATCGCTTTGTGTAAGTGGACCCAGATCCACATTAATGTATTCCCAATTCACGTCGCTTAGGAAAACGGTGTCAACCGTGACGTGGGCGGCGAGGCGTAGCGTACGAAACAGAATAAGCCGCTCACTCAAGCACATACAGATAAACACTTAGCCTTGTCTGGCTGTATACACATACAAATACCACAGTTCTACCGTCTACAGTTGTATTATATCATAGGTATTACGTAACACAATGTATAGGTTAAGTGTGTGCTTGACTATTTCCAACCTGGCGCAGACAGTGTATGTCAACATGCACGTCATGAGCCAGCCTCTCTAGGTCGATGTCTATCAATATAGGTCTATAAATGTCCATGAAATGAAACAAAACTTGGACATACTGGCGAGTAGAAGAGTTTCTCAACCACAATGCTACAGTGAAACATGGGGTGACTTCACTCTCCGTACCATAATCGAGTTATTGCGAGTTGCCTTGTGCTGCATTCAGCACTATTGCAAATATATATCGGTGATCGATAAATAACTGATTTGTAGCCGGGAAAGTAAGTAGTTGATAGTCGCCTGTTACAACAAGCTGTTTAGGGAACCATTCAACTACAGATTCAGCCAGGAGTGTTCCCCATTTAAGATCAATTTACTACATCGGACATAGCCATCTAAGACAATTTGTTCATGATTGACTATATGATACACCAAGAAACATACACCGAGGTCGATATGATGATACACCAAGACTATATGATACACCAAGAAACATACACCGAGGTCGATATGATGATACACCAAGACTATATGATACACCAAGAAACATACACCGAGGTCGATATGATGATACACCAAGACTATATGATACACCAAGAAACATACAC
This sequence comes from Haliotis rubra, assembly GCF_003918875.1. NCBI lineage: Eukaryota > Metazoa > Mollusca > Gastropoda > Lepetellida > Haliotidae > Haliotis > Haliotis rubra. The sequence goes on from NW_025767322.1 coordinate 285,686, forward strand.
CGAGGTCGATATGATGATACACCAAGACTATATGATACACCAAGAAACATACACCGAGGTCGATATGATGATACACCAAGACTATATGACACACCAAGAAACATACACCGATACCGATATGATGATACACCAAGACTATATGATACACCAAGAAACATACACCGAGGTCGATATGATGATACACCAAGACTATATGATACACCAAGAAACATACACCGAGGTCGATATGATGATACACCAAGACTATATGATACACCAAGAAACATACACCGATACCGATATGATGATACACCAAGACTATATGATACACCAAGAAACATACACCGAGGTCGATATGATGATACACCAAGGCTATATGATACACCAAGAAACATACACCGAGGTCGATATGATGATTCACCAAGACTATATGATACACCAAGAAACATACACCGAGATACACCAGGGCATCCGCGCCTTCATGCGAATGAAGAATGAATAAGATTGTGCGTGTGTACTTCCTGGTTACCAAGTATCCGTGTACATCCGAGGAAACCCAGTCCGTCTTTTAGTCGCCACTGGTTACAGCGTTCGCTGAAAGTCTCTCAGGTTACACTGTTGGTTCCTCGCTCGATTTATCGTGTGTACGTATGCTTTTCCACCAATAATGAGCATTCCAAGCAGATAGACTAAACCCCCATGAGATTCGAACGTACTTTTTATGCAGCCTTGTGTCAGAAACCTTCGCTCCTGTCCGTAACAGCCGAGATATGGTAATTTTCATCGGAAATAGCCGATTGTATTGAGAAATGCACCGCATTCGTGACACACTCGTGTTATTCCGGCGAATGCCCAGAACGGCATCTCCGAGGCCTCGGGACCAAAGTACCGGATACTGAGGTCACGACGTGTCAGACAAAGTTCATACATGTTACAAACGCTCCAATGGGGTATTAGCCAGATACTACCTACTTGGGCATGTGTAAATAATCCTATTTATGACGCGCGATAAGCCGACCGCCTCGTAATCTCTGCTTTAATACATCCCTCACAATAGCGAGCAACGTAACGATATCCTACTTTGTATGTATGCCTTTCATAGATATGTCATCAAATGGGCTGGAATCATACTTTCTTCGCTGATATTGGTTCGATGTATAAGATTAGCCGTTGTATATACCGGGCATCGTGTTACTGAACTACATATAAAACAAAGCTCAAGAACAGCCGATTATGTCCTGTTACAACAGTTAATCGGTCATGGTATATCTCTCTCTCTCTCTCTCACACACACACACACACACACACACACACACACACACACACACATATGCTATAAGTTGTATAAGCTAGCGGCTCGGGTGACACTGCTTCAAAGAGGCGTATATCAGACCGCATCACCCTCGAGAGAAGCATACAACGTATTTACCTTACCACCATGTTAAATGTACAAAATATCATTTTATTTTATGTTAAAGATCGCTACCGACTATATGACATGCAAACAAAATGGCGTCTGCCTCTCGACTGGATTTTTAACATCAGTGAAACATATTCTGACAAGCATAAAACTGCTATAAAAAATGTTACTTATGTTTAGGTTGAGTGTGCAAGTAGTGAAAGTAGGTAAAATAAATCTGTACAAAGTGAACACAAAAACAGCTGATCGAACGGTTAAACAAACATATATATATATATATATCTTAAACAACGTATTTATCTTAAACACACACACACACACACACACACACACACACACACACACACACACATATATATCACTGACAGGCCATGGCATAGACAATGAATGAATACGAGGGAGTGGATGAATAAGGTTTTAAGCCGCATTTACACGCTATTTCTAAAGACTCTATGCTGACCATGAAGTTGAAACTGAAATGTACCAATGTGGGGAATCAAACAGGGGCTTTCGGCATTACGAGCGAGCGCTTCTAGGCTACCCTAAGTTATTCGTCATTCTTTATGTTGGCAAAACCAGAGAGCCAAGGTGAATAAACCACAGCAGTCCAGTTATCTTTGATTGCGCAGTCGCTGATAAGAATACTTTTGCAAGTTTCAGAGTAGTAAATGTTGGTAATTGTTTCCGTGATCCAGTTACTCAGCAACAGCAAACTGTGGGTTTATTCTGACCGCGCTTCCCATGGCGTCTAGATAATCTCGGCTTGTGGTAGTGCTAGGTGAGTGAGATATTGTTTAATCTTCATATGTACATTCAATACAGGAGCACCCAGCTCACGTTGCACACCCGAGCATGCCTGTGCAGGAGATCAAAGTCGTGATTACAGGTATCGATTTTTATCTGTTGACAGGTGTATCTGTAGTCGGGGCCAGGGGCAGACGACAGACAGGCAGCCGACAGTTCCGTAGAGTGTTGAGCAGACGACAGTTCCGTAGAGAGTTGAGCAGACGCCAGCTGCAGAATCTGAAACAGTGGAAAGAAGTTGACTTCACCGTTCATATGTGATTTCAGTCTTAGGAACAGTTCGAGTGTACGGTGTATTCAGCTGTAACGAACTACCTAACATGGTTAATCAATACTACAGAAGTAGTGATAGAGTTTGACCTGTGTCCAGACGATAATGACGTGTTATTCATCCTAGAAACAGCATATTTGAAGAAATACTCATCCCGCCTTTCTGACATGGCTTCTGCACGGTTGGGTCCCGAGAGTCCACGCCCTCTGGCGGTGATTTCAGAGAGTTACCAGAAACGCTTCAAAATCCCTTCTATGGACGAGTATGATGAATTCAGCTTCGGCGAGGACTACGAGGAAACGATGTACAAACTCATACACAAATACCTTGAACTGGACACCACTGACAAGTTATGCTACGTCGGAGACAACAAGGGTAGTATGGCCATACTTCTCCAGGAAAAGTTCGTCATTCTTGAACCTGTTACCACCGTGCTTCCGGGTTCCTTCCACTACGCAGAAACAGAAAGTCATAAATTACTCCCTATACGCATTGCTCACGTAGGCGCGGAGGAATATTTCCGGAGTCTCGCTGAACAAAACATGAAGGGACCAAAGACTCTGTTTACAAAAGTGATCTTAGCAGACGTTGTGCGTTATTTCACAATCCCTCAACACGTATATGAAAACATTTTGAGGTGTTTGGCGCCAGGAGGGAAAATTTTGATCACCCATCGTGCAGGGAGTTTGAGTACCCTCCCTTACTTCAAGGACGCTCTGGACAGACTTCAAGATAACGAGACCCCGTATATGAACATAATCAAGACCCTGCAGTCGTGTAAACTCGACGTGGAATGGGAGTTAGAATGTCTGCCTATTATCATGCCCAAGAAGAAATGGTTCGCCATGATCAGAGAGAGGTTTCCGCCGCAGATGGATCAACTCAGCGACTACGAAATCATGTCTGGAGTACGGGAATTGTCAGAGGGTATCATGAAGTACCCTGGTGACGTTGTGGAGTTCACGGATCGTCTGCTGTTCATCACGGCGTGTAGAACGGAACACACGTCGTGTATACCCTCTGTTCAAAGGCATGGTATCAGTGATAGTCTTCCTCCACCACCTTCCACGGACCTCAAACTGACCATGGCCTTGACACCGGAAGTCAAGAAATACATGAAACAGGAAAAACGAGAAAAGAATATGTTCAATTGGAGCTGAAAGTAGCAAGTTATGTACTTTATACGATAGATGTCTGTTTAGCTATTCAGGAATATATTCACAGTTTGGACCATCTGTGCAAGTGTGCCTGGCGGGAGAGGTACGTGCCTCTTGTGTTATGACGTTGATTGTGTACAGTCATTTGGGACAACAAGACCACCCCAGGTTCTTGTGAGTAATGCGATGACTTGCGATACAGACATCGACTCGTTAATTTGTGCAGCAGACTGTGATGTATTGTTCAAAGGAAGAACAAGTTAGCTTTAATTACTTCGTGACAAGGATTGTCATAGACAACAGTGTCACAAGCCGACTTGTCCGATCATAATCTTTTCTTTAATTACTCACTGTTATATTTACATAGGCAAAGGCGATAGTCTTATGGATGACACTACTCAGATTTGAGGTCCTTAAAGTCTTTAAAGTGAAATATTACACGAAGAAAGGGTCGCCACTGTCCTCATTGACATTGGTTGTGTGAATTGTTGTCATAACTAAACTGTTGTATAAATGTGACCCGTCTTATTAACACCGAAATAACTTTGGGAATACGACCCCTTTTCCCTGTGTAGGGATTTCAACAGTGTATTTTCAGGCAGAATAATATGTAAATATTGACGAACTATACAGTGATTAGCGTAAATCGATAGTAACTTTTCTCTCATTTTTCAATGCATTAAGAACGAAATTTGAAATATCGACCAACGAAATCACTATTTAATAACATCGGAATTTCTATTAACATACTGGCAGTAGCGTTTAAACCCCTAGCGTTTATTCCCCCAACAGTATTCAAAGGCCGTTATTATTACGTAAGATCGATACACTCTAACCATACCTTGCCCAGTTATTATGGGAAATGGGATTATTGTGACTACTTTGCATTAAGACCAGAGTAATGGACATTTTTGCAAGGATGGATACACACAGCTCCAGCTCGTCAGTTTTGGTATCCGCAGCTTGTAGGGTGGTTAGTGCCTTCAGACAGGACGAGATCTATAACTAGAAAGATAATGGACAGTTATCCCACAGCTTTGCATTGATTTTAGAGCGGACTTGGCAAATTGAACATTACGTTTCTGAAGGCTCATTACCACATGTTGTAGGAGTGATATAAATATAAATACGTTCTTAATGAAATCGTGAAGTTTTTATTCCACTTTTGAACAGTTTTTTTATTATCCTTAACTAGAGTTCGTTCCTGTCCTTTTTGAGATAGTGTAGATGTTTGCGCTGTGTGAAACTGGGACATAGGTGGTCAGCATTAACTAGACTCGGATACACAGTAGACGAGAAGGAAGATAAACTAGGGACTGTTGAGGTGTTTCAATCAGACTCTGTCGGATACTGGCGCTTGAACCAAACCTCTGGGGTTATCTGTTGGTCTGCACATCGTCTTCTATCATGAGGGTTTAATTATGGTAATCTAATTATCAGTATTCACCCTAGTAAATCTGTCACCTGATGCTGTTATTGTTAAGGGATCAATGGTTTGTTTGTTTTAATTCTGGAAAATCCAGTTATTTGCAGCAAAGGAAGTTGAGTCATGTCGGCCCACTCAAGCGAGAAGAGCCGAGTAAGTATTTGAGACGTCATCGACCACAACCTGTCATGGTTAGCCATTTGTAAAGCACTAATGTCGAATTGATCGGGTGGTCAGAACTGAATATGTGTGTTTAGGACAGATGTCCATGATCGATACCACTTTAGGACCACCTATTGCTGAGATGCTATAGATCTGCCAGGATGTTCAAGGCCTCGGGTGATTATAATCTATGGTTAAATAGGGCAAACCCAAACAATGAAGTCTCACGGACTTGAGTTAAACACAGCCAAATGAACCAGGTTGGACGTGAAGAACGACAGCTTCTTGGTGTTCCTTCATAGAAATTTAAACTGATCGTGGCGGAAATTAGCACCAATCATGATTCTATTTATATGAGTTTTAATAATGTTTTTATGGTTTCTATAGTGACCCAAATGTGAAAATTGACTTATGTTCACACTTCATCGTCCACATGTACTTAACAAAATAAACGTTATGTAGACCCCACCCCCTTCCAGTGCCTTTCCATAGGTACATAATTAATATAGAAGGTATGTGCCTCGCACCATCTTGCTGTTGTGAACAACGGATTGTTACCAGCTTGTTATTAAATGATTTTTTCCCAACACGCAGTTTCATGTTTTCTGTCCGTGTTCCCAGACTAGGCTCATCTACATCTAGACATTTACTGGCGACCTCAAGGAGTGACCACCTTTGCATGTTATAGAAACATAATTATTTATAGGAGAGGAAGACGAAAGAAGAAGACGAAAGAAGAAGTTTCATAAGTGTATCATATATTACATACACATAGAAATCATGGTTCTATTAATCAAATGTGAAATATAATAGCAGGCACAGTTATACTCGAATGTATCTATAAACATGTTTTTCTATATACAAATCAGACATTATACAAACATAAGATGGTTATTTATAATGTAAAAATGTTCTCGTAAACTCCGGGGTATGTGTGGGGAGTGGTGGGTTGGGTTGGGTAGGCTAGTGGTTAAAGCGTTTGCTCGTCACGTCGAAGATCTGGATTCGATTCCCCATATGGCTACAGTGTGTGAAGCCCATTTCTCGTGTGATATTGCTGGAATTATGCTAAAAGCGGCGTAAAACTCACTCACTATTTGCAAGGTACTGATTCACACACGAGTTGTGGTGGAGATGATTTGTGAGAGAATGGTAATGGCGTTTGTATCGGCTTTATGTCTTTCCTCCAATCCTGTCATCTGAGCAGGGACCGCCTCCGTGGTGTAGTGATAAGAGCGTCCATCCGGAGAGCGGAAGGTCGCGGGTTCGATCCCCGACCGCGTCATACCAAAAGACGTTAAAATATGGTACTTGTTGGTCCCTGCCTGGCGCTCGGCATTAATGGGGACAACAAGGACTGGTCAGCCCGGAGTCAGTATAATGTGTCTGAGTGGGGTATTCATGCTTCACTGCGGCATGGTATCTCAGTGGGCTAGCACTATAAAACCAGCTTCAGTCTGGGCTAGTACAATCAGCCGCACATACACACGCATGCACGTCGTCATATGAGCGAAATGTTCTCAAGCACGACGTTAAATCCAATTTAACCTCACCTCACCCCATCTGAGCAGCTTCTTCCCTACCTTCATTGCCAACCTCCACTGGGTGTTATTTAGAAGGTGTTCTGATAAGTCTTGCTTCTGCGTCCGCTTGTTCACTCAGATATCCCAATAGTTGTGACTAGGTGTGAGTCCCTGTTGGCAGGCGTGAGTCCCTGTTGGTAGGTGTGAGTCCCTATTGTCGGTCACAAACATTCTATTAACTGAAATCTGAGTCTGACAATTGGTTCTTTTTTAGATTGGGCGGTGGGGTAGCCTAGTGGTTAAAGCATTGGCTCGTCACGCCGAAGACCCGGGTTCGAATCCCCACATGGGTACAATGTGTGAAGCCCATTTCTGGTGTCCCTCGCCGTGATGTTGCTGGAATATTGCTAAAAGCGGCGTAAAACCAAACTCAGTCAGTCAGTCTTTTTAGATTGTTAAATATTGAGATATAAGTTAGTTGGACATTCTCGAAGAGCTTTGAGTGTTAACTTTAAGAGGAGGGATGTAACGTGGTTAAATGATTGCTCCCTGTGGTAATTATACAATGACTGGTCCAAGGGAGATAACTCTCCTCGCCCCCCCCTAACTGGCTTGTAAAATGGCTGAATAAAGAAGTCTAACAGTAACAGCATCAGCTTAGTAGTGTAAACAATACTTCCCAGGTATTGGACCACGAAACACCAGGAAGAACTCGAGACGCCTCGGTGTGGTGATGGTGAAGTTTAAGGGTGAAGTGGGCCAACAAAAGGTCTATTTGCGCCCTGTTTCCAGCCTTGTTTTGCATCGAATTTATCTCCCCTGATGTAACATAGAGGGCAGCATCATTATATAATGTTTGATTGAACACTTCTACTTGCCGGTTTTAGAATGACGTTTGGTTAGATTCGCGCTAACTTCTCGATCGCCTGCTTAGTATACTATAGCTGATGTCCAGTATTCAATGTATATAATATATTGGTATTTTCAGTTTCAAGGCATCGCACCTGTTTCCTCGGTCCGTTCCCAGAGCAACCTCTCAGCGTTGCAGTTATCGTCAGTCAGTGCACCATGGCCTCAACGCTAAGATCGTTTCGTGAAACGGGCATTTAGTTTTGAGCGGTAATGTACTCTTGAATAGACAATACAGCGGTATAAGTGTACCGTGGTTTGAAAAAGAAGTGTTCTTTCAAGACATGCAAGGGTATCCGTATCATAACAGGTTGCCACCAAACACACTGACGTCACTTCCGGTGTGCCAGATGTCCCTCATCAGAATGATATCTGTCATGAGAACGGACATGAATAAACACATTCCTCCTTTATGAATTGACAGGTGAAGCGTGTTCAAGAAAGCGTATAGCTGTATACGCTTCCATTGACGGATGTCGCCTCGGGTAACGTCGTCCCTTGTGGGTCGTGCACGAAGCCGTGTTCAGCAGAACAAAGGAAGCTGTGAATAATAGATTCGCGTGTAACACAGTTATGCGGCCTGATCGCTCGGCTAATGTACTCTTAAAATATCCTGGGCTTGTCGGGGAACCTTTCCACTTGAAAAAAATCTATATGTGTTTTACAATATTTATGAGGCTTGGAGGAAATTATTTTCCATTTTTCATCCCGATAAGGAGTTAAGTATTGAATACACAATGCCATTTAGAAAGTGGTCAAATTTAACATATGGTAATTTTTGAATGAGATACTGTAGATCAGGAATTTTTTGCGTCACGATATTTTTGTGAGTGGCGACCAACAGACATTCTTTTGCGTCATGATATTTTTGCGAGCTCAAGTCCTCCGCAATTTTCGCAAAAATATCCTGCTCGCAAAAGTGTGATTTACAGTATTTGACACTTGATAAATGGAGGTCTTCTTTAACAGCTTTTTCCATTCGACTCCCACCCTTCACATTCATGGCATATTGCACTATACTACACAGGGGCTTGTAACACACAAAAAACTAGCATCACGGTATATATAGTGCTAAGACCCCTTCTGTGACAATATAACCTAGTTGGGGTTTTTTGGCGTTACAAGCCTACAATAAAAGTTACAATGTAATGAGTTCGCTTGTCAAGCCGACCGGGAAAAAAACCATACTCGCATCCCTCCCCCTCTTGGTGTCTCATCAATTAGACGCTATCGACTGTGCTAGCTCACTCTCCGATACTGCTACTCCGCCCAAGCTGTGGCTATCCATAATTGAGGTAGCACAACACTCCTACACAACACTCTCAGTCACGTCAGGGTAGGTGGGTGGTCGTGTGGATGTAAGATGTGCAGCTGAACTTCAGAAGAATACGCCCACAAGTACATATGCCAACACTATTCGTTTTGATATATACCAAACCGAAACATGAGTTTAAAAATATCGTATTTCTATATTTTATGTCGAGGTTTAGGCAGCATGCCGTTAACTAAGACTTGACAGACTGCCCCTGTTTGAAGAGGTCGTACAATGATTCAAAATCCATTTGGCTCACTGGTTACACCTGTTATGTGTTCTTTCCACTAATTAAGTGTATTTTTGTACGTACAATGTGATTGATATATAATATGAAGTCCGTACCAGACCGTCAAACTTTTCTAGCGGCCGAGCCTCGTTTTGAGATTTCCACTATTTCCAGATTTCCGTTTGTCAGAACAGGCTGTACGACAGAGCACGCTGCACGGCGTGTTTGCAAGGATTAGAAGAAGCGTAGTGTTGCATTAGATGTATCGTAGTTATTAGATGTATCAAATCATACTGATTAATATTTATATATCCAGTTGAATGAGTTGGTCTCAAATTTCACACTGGTTATTGTACTAAGTTGCGCAATAGGACGGAACCCAGTCAGCAGGAAACAAGACTGTTGTGTAAACAGTGTTTTGATTTAAGCTGTTCATGGCCAAACCGTTCGAAACCATCACCTCCAATATTTCATGCATTGTCATAGACAATACTGATTCCGTTAAAAGGAAGGAGTATTCGATTACAATTTCCATTTTTCTTCATGAAACCAACACATTCTCATCAATACTGTAGAAGGGAGGCCCTCAGCACTTTGATTGCAAGATGTTTGGAATGTTCGAAAAGCAGTTGGGCTCTGTTGGATAGAATTTCGAAGAGTACAAGTGTGTGTTTTTCTGTTGTAATTTTCTAACAGTCTGTTGGAAATTTGGGTGTTATATTTTCCCGAATATCGACATAACTTTCAGAAACAAATAATCATTCTCTAATTGATTTGCTGCTATAATGCACTGGGGACGGAACTGTCTCCAATACAACAAATACACAACCATTTGCACAATAACCTATGAAGTCGCAGATATTTTGTTAGAAATTTAAAGATGTGTACACGGCGAATTTCCGTCTTTGATTCTTTGAAACACTTGATAACTGAGAATATTTATAGTGTTTCAGCTATATCTAAGAAGCAGTTGTGTTAAACTCATACACTCGAAAACACCCACCATTTCAGCTCACATCTTCAGAAGTCTGAAAGATCGTGGATCTGCGATCATCAAAAGAGTGATTTACGTCGCTTCAAACAGTATTCTCGCCACGACAGAGACACACACAGGACTGATGGTAACTTAGTGTCCCTTTCACTCACACGTGTCGATTGTCTCCCCTCTTCTAGGCTGTACCTACCCCGGTGCCCTATGCACGTACGACCAATTAAAACAATATTAGTATGGTATACAGCAGTCGTGCTACAGATTTTGAGAAGGGTGCGTGTGTGCGCGTTACTGTGCTCTGCAGGAGATGGAATCTGGTCCCAAACCACCCCCTTTGAAAACGATGGCAGCGGGAGTCAGTGATTTATTCAGCGGGCCACTGCATGTATAGTTCCGATACTCCCTCCAGGCGTGATAACCAATGTTAATTATGTGGTATTGCCATCAAAAGACTATCAGCACACTATACCAAACTCACATATTACATGGTTCACAGAGACGGTGGGATCTTATAGATTCTTCTGTTCATCACATTAATTTTATCAGAATGATAATTCAGCCGTGCATCAGTGAGATCCGCAGTGAGGACTAGAGGCTCAACAAAGGACCCTACACAGATTAATGCAAGACACACAAAACAACCATTCCAAACTATTCGATCATTATTAATTTGAAATTTGTATCCTTAGATTATGTATTCTTAATGTATAAAATGAACAAACAACATTGTCAATTACAAGTTTATTATCTTCAGGCCATATGGCTTGTAGCCGGCACTGGAGACATCAGATGCTGGGAGTTACACAGGAATTATCTCCCTTAGTCAAAGAGACCAAAGCCCATGTCTTCATCTTCCGACTCAGATTCCTCCTTCTTGGCCTCTGCCTTCACTGGTGCTGCAGAGGCAGCTGGGGCAGCAACAGTGGAGGCAAACTTGGATGGATCCTTCAGGTACTCCTTTGTCTGCAAGCAAACAAAGATAAATTCAAACCCCAAATTTTTTTCCAATTGAACCTTATTTTTCAATGACATTTACATGATTATCCAGGCATTGTCACTGTACATGTCTATGGCATGAATGCAATAACAGTAACTAAATGAAACATTTTATGAGTGTTTAAGAAAAGCAAGATTCATGGATGTCAACTTCTTTATTGTGAATAACACGTTTCAGTTTTATTACCTGATGAAGGAGCAAGCATACACTCTGGAATGTCATGTTATTCACAATAAAGAAGTTGACATCCATAAGTCTTGCTTTTCTTATGTATTCCACTTCTAAATAGCTTCAAAGATTTGAGTGTGTTTAAGCCAAAGTGATAAATGTTACAGCCACAACTCAGGCACTGGGAATATAGACTGCATCAATGAAATGGTTGGTGGCTATTTCTATCAGGTATCTAGGACAACCCAATGAGCAGCATTGTGTAACCTTACACAATGGAACAGTTTCAACCATGAGTAATGTTCCATTGTGTACTGGCTACCCATTCTCCTGTCGTCCCAACAATACCATAAAGTGAAAGTCATAGGCCACCTGCTTCAGCGTGGACTTGACAAATTGCACTACCACAGCCATCATGGATGGTGCCATTACCTGTTCAGCCTCAGGGAAGCTGTACTCAGTCTCCACAGCGATGGCCAGGAGCCTCTTGAATCCATTGACGATGGAGTGAGGGGCAGATGCAGCTGTTGGGTAGCCAATCATCAGAGACACACTGGCGATGTTGCGGACAATCTGGGAACAAGAGTTGAAATTGTTCACAGAATGGTTATCGTGCTCTTCACTGCACAAATTGACACAACTTAAATCGTTTGGTGTTTGTCAGTATAAAATATCTCCTCAGGGTTGTCAGTAGAACGAAAGTATAACACATCATTCAAACACCATGTCTAACTGGTCTGAGCTGATCAACTCAAACCATATTGACTTATCTTGTTAAACTACTATAGCAGAACAGTCTACTCAGGTTAGAGTTTTGATGTTGATTTACTCTGAAGATACTTACAGCTATCATTCAGTTGAAACAAATTGCATTGGTTATATTTCTATGTAACCGATATGGCAGAACATTGACTTGATAGATTGGATATTCACAAAAATAGGTGTTAGAATAAAACACATTTTGCTTGGATAAACACGAACAAATGTACCATTAAATGAGAGCCTGACACTAACAAGTTAATATTCAAATACAGAAACAATGAATTCAAACTTTCCAGTCCTTCAAGTGGGAATTATATCAATAGTATACCAAAACACTTCCCCCAAGGACGACAGTTTCTCAGAAATGACTTGTTTTGGTCCTGGACAAATGTTGGTATACTTCCAACCTTTCTTTTATTAATTGCTCATCAAATTCCCTTTGCCCATTTAAGCGACATGATAAATCAGCTTATTTTTTCAGTGTGTAGAAACTGGTCATGAATCTATAAAACGCAATAAAAAATAAATAGTGGAAAAAAGTCAGTGTCGGCGTTTGTCAGTACAAAAAGTCTCCTCAGGATTTTCAGTAGAACGAAAGTATAATGCATCATTCAAACACCATTTCTGACGGGACTGAGCTGATCAACTGAAGAAATCCTACTGCTTTATCTAGCTACAATGGCAGTGCTTACACTAGGCATTATACTGATCAATACTCTCAAGCTGATAAAAGACATGAAGGAAGTGTGTTACCTGCATGAACTTCGCTCGTAGGTCGTCATCGGTGATGTCCAGGATCGTCGGGGAGAAGATGGTGCCAGAGTCATAGACTGAAAATTCACAAGGGTAACAGAAAGCATGAAGTGAAGCTAACTTTTACTGGTAATAGCTCACACCTTAATCTGAAAACTAGAACATACAGAGGGAAGGACCAATGATAGCATTGTTACTAATTGTGAGGTGAGGTGAAATTCGGTTTAACGTCGTGCTTGAGAATATTTTGCTCATATGACGACGTGCATGCGTGTGTATGTGTAGGTGCGGCTGCTTGTACTAGCCCAGACTGAAGCTGGTTTTATAGTGCTAGCCCACTGAGATACCAAGCCGCAGTGAAGCATGAATACCCCACTCAGACACATTATACTGACTCCGAGCCGACCAGTCCTTGTTGTACCCATTAATGCCGAGCGCCAGGCAGGGACCAACAAGTACCATATTTTAACGTCTTTTGGTATGACGCGGTCAGGGATCGAAACCGCGACCTTCCGCTCTCCGGGCGGACGCTCAACCACTACTCCGGGCGGTCCTGTTACTAATTGTACTATAGATAACTGTAAATGACAACCTTCCGGGAGAGGTGTGCAGTGACTTATACCCATTATTGTGAAAGCATGACATTAGAATAATGGAACGAGATATTCTTTCATTCTACTTACCTTGTTCAATTATCAACCCATATGAGAATGGGGAGATTCCCAACATGTTGAGGAGAGTTGACTCGGACTGTCCGACTTTATCTCCTGTCTTGATCAGATTCACAGCATTCTAGGAAGACCAAGACCAATTTCAATGGAAGAATACAAAAGGCACAAGAAATTCCTAACAATTTGTCAGTGAAAAAACACCTGGACAATGTCATAATTGGCAAACTGCCAGTCATTGACAAAGTTACTTCAAAAGTGGACTGACTTCAGTATTACACCAATTTAGTAGCAATAACACATTAATAGTAACATTTGCAAAATGCAGATAACTACAATGGTTTATTTGTACTAATACAACAATGCACTCTCCAAGAGACTCAGTTCAACACAGCAGACCTCCCACTACCATCGATTATTCAACATCTAAAATGGTTCTTTGAAAACAAGCACTGCAGAAGCACTGACATTGATAAAAGCATGCGCCGGGCAATAAGGTGATACACCACCTGTAGCAAGAGTATCACAGCTGGGAGACCAGTAATGGGCTTCATACATTGCAACTATGTGAGAACTCTACCCAGGGCTTTGGTGTTATGTGTAAAGGCTTTAAGCACCAGAGCACGATCAAGAGACTTTCAATGAAAAACAATGTTTACATACCAAGAATTTCAATGGTGCCCTTAGTGATCTTGGTAGGAATCTGCAGAGCTTGGAAGAAAGAGGTCTTCTCTGGGCCTAGAGTGGTGTGCTGGGCTGGAACAGTCACATCCAGGGGAGCGATGGCTCCCACACGGGCAGGGGCCTTCACTTTGTTTTCCATGACGACAGTTCGGATATCGGTAAGTTCCTCCTTGCTGAATACGAATCCCACATTGCCTCTGATGTGTGGCAGCAATCTACAAATGAACGTCAGTCAATATCACTGTCAACCCCAAACCATGTTCATTCTCAGAAACTGTTGTAGATGACTTGCTCAGACAGCCAAAAAGGCAAGATATTGCTCTCCATGTCACAAAAACGACAGTGGGTTCAGCCATTTCTGGCTCTGTCGTCTGGCAATGTGACGCTCGCAACGCTTGTTGGATCATCATTGCAGTTCAGTTAATATGGCCCGAGTTAAAGAATCTTGTATTTATTCATTTCAAAACATACAAAATTTAATAACAAACAATTCCTCTCCACCTCTAATATTACTCATATCCAACCTCCTGGATAATCATATTAATGTTAAACACTGTTTCAGGGCAAAGTCGGAAACTTTTTGACAAAAAAAAAACTGCTTTGAAAAGAATTTCAACAATAATGACCATGCTGACACTTTATTAAACAGTTTTTGAAAGAAGAGATGCTAATGGTAGATACTGACCAAACTAAATATAACAATGTCTGTACCTGTAGCCTTTGAGTTCACTTTCTCTAACACATACACCTGCACTAGTTTCAGAGTAAAACATGGATTCTTACAAGCATGTCAAACAAAGTTTACTGAAACCAATAACGGTTTTGTAACATATGTTAGACCCTGGGCTTTGCATAACCCTGCTCAAACATGGTATTTAAGATTCCAAACTGGGTGTGCTAGGCTGGCAATTTTTCAAGTATATCTTGTTGAAATTAGTAGCTGAAATACATGTCACCACAAAACCATAACAATTCTTTAACATTTCATTCTGGAAGATACTGGAATATTCGTAATGCCAATTTTGGAATTTTTACACATTTGACTTAGCAAGTCTCTTTAGGACTGATTATTTATCTAAGAGCAGGACTGCGTGAATCCATGCAACCGAGGGTCGAAAACACACTGAAGTATTGGTACTAGCAGGTGGTACCACAGACCGCTCATCATCATGACAAACATGTGACATCCCTTACCTCTCCAGGGCTGGGTTATTCTCCAGATGGCCCCTGATGGCCTTCCTCATCATGGTGTTCTTTCCCATAAGCACAACTGAAACCAGGGTGATTTTGAACATATTACACTACTCAACATTTGCTATGAACACCTTTGACTGTAGGTGATTATTTTGATCCTCGGCCAGTGTCGAGTAGTTTGTGTAAATGGTTAAATCTACACTAAAAGCACTGATGGTTTATCTGTTCTACCATGACAAATGTGAACTGCTTGGAGTTAATGAAGATAGAGAACCTATTTGCTCACCCTGACACTCCACAAGGGGTGAAATGATACACAAACATTTTGTACCATGATGATAATGATATAAACAATTATACACAAATTCATGCTCAGACAGCCAAATAGGCAAGATATTGCTCTCCATGTCACAAAAACGACAGTGGGTTCAGCCATTTCTGGCTCTATCGTTTGGCTATGTGACTCTCGCAACGCTTTTGGATCATCATTGCATGAAGTAAATCATCTTATGTTAAGCAGATAGCCGACTCCAGTATTTGCTTCTTTTCAATTTATGAAATATCTTACCAGCTCTCCCTCGTAGGGCCTGTCGGATCTTCTGCATCTGCTTGGAACCGACATTGTCCGCACCCACTATGAAACATTTTGGATATTCATCCAGAAGTTGCTGAAAAACACGTTCTTTTGATAATTCTTGTTCATTATCAAAATAGATGATCGTGAAAACCCGATCGAGGGTAATGTTGAGATGAAAAATTACAATCTACTCATTAGGTACTACTTTCTTTGAAAATATCAATGTTACATTATCAAGATTGAAAAACATTTTTCAGAAGTGTTCATTTCAGTGGCGTAGGAGTCTTCCAGAAATTTTATGTGTAGCTTAGGGACCGTTCGTAATTTATGGCTTGGGTGGGTGGGGTTTGTGATGATGATAATTTTAAGGAGGGGTCACCTATTTTGTTCTGGGGAGCTGTGTGTGTGTGTGTGTGTGTGTGTGTGGGGGTGTTCAGCAATTTTGTACACGTGTACTAGGGGTGGGGTGGTGGTCAGCAATTTTGTACATAACAAATCTTTCAAATTATGCTTAGAATTTATGTGAAAGGGGGGGGGAGAGAGGGTGTCATTGATTTTGTACATAAATTTTAGGGGTGGTCATTCACATTGTACATGCTTCTCCATAAAAATCATCATACACACCCACAAATTATATACGTCCCTTATTTTATTGCAACCCACTTTATTATTTATACATTTGGCTACTTACAACAATCTTAAGGAAGTAGTTGGACTTCCAGGTGGTCCTGTCTTCCTTGACCATCTTTGTGGATCAGGGATAGTATTCACAGTTTAAAGACAGGGCTGGAAAAGATGTAACAATTGATGTCACACTTATCAGGTTGGGGAAACCTACCCGATCGGCCAATAATAGGCCAAACGGGGTATTATAGGCCGTTCGGCTTAGTTATATATTTATCAAATAAATTTTAAGCAGTGCATTTCCGCATGAGGATATTAACATCATTCAAACCCTTTTTGAGAATTGCTATACAAGTGAGTCCAGTAATTCCGTGCAGCTGCAATAATATTGTCCGTATCAAAGGAAAACATCGTCTGCTACCACTTCTACGCTTGAAATCGGGACATTTCTACAATGGCTTTTAATCACTAAAGGTAAGTAAATAACAGTAATTGACAGATAAATTGACAGTTTTATGAAAATTCGTTTTCTTCAGACTTTTAAACCTTTTTCTTCATTATTCATAATTGACAGATATTCAGTGTTAGTTTTCAAATGGAAAATCTATGCAAAATTGTGTTCTTAATGAAACATCTTTTCCTGAACATGATATAAATTTCCATTTTGTCCAAAAACTTATTTTTTTCAAGCGGAGGAGGTCCATTAACTATTCATCTCTATGAGGTGAGGTGAAATTAGGTTTAATGTCGTACTTGAGAATATTACACTCACATGACAACGTGCATGCGTGTGTATGCGCGGCTGCTTGTACTAGCCCAGACTTAAGCTGGTTTTATAGTGCTAGCTCACTGCGATACCATGCCGCAGTGAAGCATAAATACCCCACTCAGACACATTGTACTGACTCCGAGCCGACCAGTCCTTGTTGTACCCATTAATGCCCACGCCAGGCAGGGACCAACAAATATAATATTTTAAGGTCTTTTGGTATGACGCGGCCGGGGATCGAACCCGCGACCTTCCGCTCTCCGGGCGGACGCTCTAACCACTACACCACAGAGATTAATCTCTATGATCATATAAAACCATTTCATGCGGAAATTGATAGTTTGTGAAATAATTTCAAAAATCTTCAAATATAGCCTGATCGGCCTATAGCAAAGTAGGCAGAACGGCCTTATACCCTGTTCGGCCTATTATGGGCCGATCGGTACGTTTCCCCACATCATTTTTCTGAAGAAAGTACTTAATGAAAAAGGTAATGATTAATGTCTGGCCACATCATTTAATAACATGGAATATGGAAGGAAATGGTAATGAAATGGCTTCTAACATAAACTAAAGCTTTTCTAACATGTGCGCAGCAACATTGATTATGATGTTGTAAGGTTGTGCAACTTCGAGGAACCTGTGAACCATAAGGCATAATTTGGAAAACAGTATTCGTCATATTCCATTTATGTCATATCTAAACTAAACAAAGCAAAAGCGGCTGAACTATATCGTTATATACACGAGAAAAGGGTCCAAATTAATTATTGCTATCCCTCTCACTTTAACACGTGCTCACCAGTAGCAATATGGCGTGCAAAGAAAGACCACGTGACTTGAATCCTGCCACCTGGAATAAGGGAAAGACAACTCTTAGTACTATCACCCACTAAATATTTTCATCGTTTAAGAGTTCAAATACAGATAGTTAATATTTGAAATTATCATTTGTTATAGGTCATTCCCTTCGTTCGTACAAATATATCGAAGTATAAATCTGAAAAAAACCCACATAAAATTGGTGGCCATATGCTAAGGTGCCATTTTCGACTGCACCATTTTGTGTCAGACACGATATAATATAATAAATGATGTTTGATTATGTGATTATTTATGTTGTTAAAACAATGTTGATGGATGCACTTAAGCTCGGGAATCACACGTTTCACTACATTGAAGAACAATAAATCCAAACAATATCAACAATAAAAATATAAACAAAGCAAAAACAATTATTTCATTAAATGATAGGTGTAATCTGACCATGAATCGGACTTACACGTTTAATTCACTCGGAAAATGAATCTACAATTCCAGTCTGGAAATCCAAAACTTCCGTCTCTCGATTCTCAAGCTCAGCAGAGATGCACGAACGCACACACAATCACGCACACACACTGTATGTACAAGTAGTGATAGCGTACTCATAACCCCAGGAATGAAGATCTCTTTGACTGTACCGGTACTCCCAAAATATTTGGCTATAAAGCGATGAATATTAAGTTAATATTAAGAATTCTTTCCCCGCCAAATGATGCCTCCAGCAAAGGCGTTGTCTTCGGCGAAAGCTGAAGACACAGGTATTATTTATTATCCAACTGGCAAACTATATAAAGTAGTGGATGCAGTTTCTGAGATATAATCGATTGTCGAAGCCATCCCATCTGATGTGTGTGGATAGGTCATCCTGGACAGCGAAGGTCAGAACTGTTCTGTTTCAGTATTGATTTGGTTACACCTGGATTATGAGTGAGTGAGTGTAGTTTTACGCCGCACCCAGCAATATTCCAGCTATATGGCGGCGGTCTGTAAATAATCGAGTTTGGACCAGACAATCCAGTGATCGATAGCATGAGCATCGATCTACGCAACTGGGAACCGATGACATGTGTCAACCAAGCCAGCGAGCCTGACCACCCGATCCCGTTAGTCGCCTCTTACGACAAGCATGCATGGGTTACTGAAGATCAATATTCTAACCCTGATCTTCATGGGTCACCTGGATTATGCATGGTATCGGCAACACTGGTGTATTTATCTGCTAGTTTCAAGTTTGTTGGTTGTTTAACACCGCACTCAGCAGTTTTCCAGCTATACGACAGCGGCCTGTAAATAATTGAGTTTAGGCCTGACAATCCAGTGACTGACATCATGAGCATCGATCTACGCAATTGGGATACGATGACCAAGTTACCGACCATCGATCCCGTCAGTCGCCTTTTACGACAAGTATGGGTTACAGAAGACCCGGATGTTCACGTGTATCTCAGTGTACAAGAACGTGTAGCCATTCAGAGATGGCAGCTAATGCCAGCTAGCAATATAAACTCTGACGAAATAGCATATTACTTTTATATAAAATACAGTGCTAATATCCGACACATATCGACTTAGTTTTGTTAAATCAATCCACGATCAGATTTAGATGCTGATGTCATTGTCTGATGATCAAACAGTGAAAGCTGTGTCGATGTTGCCATGTGCTCGCTGTAATATGTCTCGCTTTTTACTTAAATTTAATGCTTTTCTCACCCAAGAATGAACTATATTCAAGATCAAGATTGTTTATTGTACATAATGCCTCCGGCCCGTATACATACTGAATGTATACATACTGACTGTATACATACTGACTGAATGACAGTGCAAATACTGGAAAGCACCATAACAATGTGAAATTTGTTGACAGGAGAAATCAGACTCTTCCTTAATGTCAGCGAATGTGTTAAAAACAGGGCTAATTTTACATGAACAGATACTTCTTTTGATGATAAAATTCTTATAACTGGTTCCTTGGTAGGGTGACGAGAATATTTCTGTGGAATTTACTCCTTTCTTCAACCTAATCACTGCTACAATCCAACAATGTACAACCTTTGTCTTCAAGCTGTAGCACTACTATTGCACATCTATCAAAGTATATGTATATATGCAATGATGAATTACATCACTTCATCAACAATGCTAATTTAGTCAAGTTTATACTCACGAATCTATTGTCGTACTTACATTTTCTTTGAGACTGTAGCCCTTAGCTAAATACAGCTATCTATTGATAGTGTTCCGATACACAGTTTACATACAATCCCACAGCGCTCGGTCCTAGGTTTCTCCCCTAGTTTCAATCCTAGTTAACATATAAACGGAAACCAAACAAATGTGTTGTCCATCAGGTCAAGTTTAACACAATTATGCTGCTATTCTTCAGGTTGGAAACTTCACATAACACTCATATTTCAGGCAAACCATTCAGAATATGAATGGAAACATGTAAGGGCGGATGCACTGGCGAGAAGTAATTGTATAATTCTTGTCTCTCATAATTCTGTAATTTGGCACACTGTAATGAATGTCTTTAAACTGAAGTGGTAACATAGTGCAGCTACACTGCGCAACAATCGGTGGTAGAGCCAGTCCTGATGTTATCACGCCTGGCCTATTCTATCGTTAGTATACAGTTAGACTAACAACTAGTCTCTCAAATGAACATATTTTACAGAAAAAAAAGGCTCATAGTGAAAAAAAACACCCAAAATATAATAAAAAGAAGCCCTGAGACTTTCTTCATTTTCAGAAGCTGTGGAAATCTAGACTTGCAATATTTTCTAGACTTGCGTGGGCTTCCTTGGATATATTTGCTTCAGGGTCTGTATGACAGACTAATATACAGTGATCATGTCAAGACACAACTTCCCCCAGGATAGACATTGTGAGGTTTAAATTATTATTAGGTATTCCGTGATATTGTTATTGATATTCGAAGTATATAGAGCAGAATAGTAATTCTGGATCAAGACATTACGAACAGAGAAATAGAAATCATTATGTAAAATATATTTCTACTGACGACGTTTAATGTTTCTGCGTCCATGTTATCAATCGCATATGTAATAGTTGACTGAAAACGATCTTTGTTAACTCTAAATTTGATGTCCAAAGGGTACATTGCAATGATAAATCCAATCAACCTGATCAGTTCTGCGGTTCTAGTTCGCACGCATACGTTATCGAACATACCCATTTCAATAGCGCCTGTTAATTGTGAGTATTTGAACTGCCTCGCCTTGGCAATGTATCTCTGGTCTATTCTTAGCTCATTGAGCAAGTCCAACAACCTATATAACATACACGTGACAGACCATGCGCTTACAGAACGCACAAGGGAGGTAATCGCTGCTTAGCTTGTAACACCAGTTTGCATGCCTACCAGTACTGACAAGCTGTGAGTATTCTCAGGTCGAAATGCTTGGCGGGTTTAATTTCTGTTTTCCAATCGGATTTGGCTTTACAGAAAACGGATTTTATTTTATTTGAATGTGAAGATATCTGTGATGTTGATGTGAAACGATGGGATCTGGATCTAGTAAAGAAAGGACAGGTGGGGTTGATACGAGGGGAGGGAGCTCAAAACCAGTGACTGTTGCTAATGTAAATAACAACGTACCTGTTAAGTCCACGACGGGTCTTTCCAAAAGCGGAATCAATACGGACACCGGAACGACGACTCAATCGCCGACGAAATCCCCCGTCAAAGACTCCAGTGTTGACAAGACTACTACGGAACGTTCTCCAAGTAAAGCAGTTAAAACTGACTCTAAAACCTCCAATAAATTAGAATGGAATAGTGACTCCGACCTCGACGATGATGATGAATGGGACGACTTCCTTGGAACGACAACTTCAAAACCAGTGCCAAAAACAGACTCAAAGGTGTCCCACAGGGAACAAGAGCAGAACTCTGTTAACGAAATCAAGTCCCAGGAACTGTATCCCGAGACCTACGCACAGCGCCATACGAGACAACAGTACACATTCGGGCAGGATAGGTTGATTCGAGAGAAGACGATCTACAGGAACCCAGACGAGTGGGTCGTAGACGAAGAGAAGGAAGAAGAAAAGGTAGGGGAGAAACCTTTCTTTCTTAACAGGCAGACGTTTGTTTGCAGTACATTGGGCCATAATACAAGCATGTCTGTATTAATGAAACTAATGAAACGGTAATATGTAAAAATATATAAAATGATTATGGTGCAAATCATCCAACATTTTATTAAAGGGATTATCTTTATGTTCAAATGAGTGTCATAGATGAAATAAGATATTCTTTTTTGTCTATTTTTTCAATATAGTAAGTTGAATGGCCAACTCATTTTTCATCATAAAATTTAAAGTAGATAATACAAGTTCAGTAAAGAAATATAATGAAACTTGCTTGGGCTAACATTGCGTGTCACCGTAGATCCCCATTAAAACGATTTGAGGTAATTTACTTTAATTTAATGATACCCTCTGGACGTATGGCCATATATAGCTCGGGCTCGCCATGTGCACATTGTAGTTGGGGAGACATTAGCCCTCCTCGACATGATTATATAATGTATGATAATATAAAATAGCCGGTTATTCGATAATACTCTGTAATCCTATATCACAGCTCAATCAAACAAACATAAAACATATTAGCGATTAGTTCAACGAATCTTGAAACTATGTAAATGATTGCGAATGTGAGGTTACCTAACATTCAAAGAGCATAGGTATTTTAGGCCTATTCACACCTGTGGTATTGCATTTTGTTTATGGGCCTTAATGTATGAATATATTTCTATCTATTCAGACAATCATTAATTTGTTCTCAATATTTCTGGTGGTATAATACATTTCCGTTGTTGTACATTTGATGTATTATCTTTTTAACTTGATATATGTGGATATACGTGTGGGTTTCGTAGTGTAAACTTCAGCGAACATTGTGTGACTGGTTCTGTTTTATCCCAACGCAACTGGCAGGGAACAGTTGAGGTATGTATTGCTCCACAGCACGGTCACAACAGTACGGCATATTATTTAGTTATCACACAAAAATATGTATTGCCAGCTCCTTGCACTGTCAACTGATTGCACGCATGTTAACACGTGCGCTTGTTTATCATATATTGATTGACTACCGTCAACCAAGGTTTATACCACATTTATAGCAACCGGGGTTGACAAGAATCAACCTCTCTAGCCAGTGTCAATCTCAAGGATAATAAATCGGGCATACGTGTACAGTGTACTGAACGACATACTGAACAAATCACCAATAATCTCATTTTAGTACCCATTGTCAAGTTTAAACATGTGAGTGAGTGAGTTTAGTTTTACGCCGCACTCAGCAACATTCCAGCTATTTGGCGGCGGTCTGTAAATAATCGAATCTGGACCAGACAATCCTGTGATCAACAGCATGAGCATCGATCTGCGCAAGTGGGAACCGATGACATGTGTCAACCAAGCCAGCGAGCCTGACCACCCGATCCCGTTAGTCGCCTATTACGACAAGCATGGGTTACTGAAGGTACATTCTAACCCGGACCTTCACGGGTATTTAAACATAAGAAACTAAGAGGATCTTTATATTCATCCTTTATGGGAAGGACTTTGGCAATTTCTACACTTGAGAATCGGCATCAAATTTCGGGAATTTCACCGAAGCACAGTGCAACTACATAATGATTCCACAATAGTCAAATAGTTCGACTGAAACGCATTTATTTCTACGAATAGTAAACGATACCGAGTTCTGATATGTACCCAGACATGTTCAGTTTACTTCCAGTGCGCCAAGTTAGGTACAGTTGCAGAGTGGGAATGCTTAAACATCTTGCGATTCATACCACGTCAACTCCATGTAATGGCATAAAAAGATTTTACAGCAGGCTATTCAACGAGCAAGTTTATATGAACAAATGTATTTACAACAGCCAATATGTTACGCATTGGCGGATCCAGAGAGGGGTGGTGGGGTGGTGTTAGGGGTTCGAAACCCCCCTTTTGAAAATGACTTAAGACCAATGAGGATTTTTTTTGCGTTGGCGGAGCCAAATGGGGGTTCAGGGGTTCGAACCCCTGAACCCCCTTTCAAAATTCCTGGATCCGTCCATGTTACGTGTACATTTTAACAGAATCACAAATCTGATTATCCCTTTATAAGGGACTGTTAATAATTTATGGCTTAGGGGTGGGGGATGATGATGATGGGTGGGTGGGGTCACCCATTTTGTTCTGGGGAGCTAGGTGGGGTCAGCAAGTTTGTACACACGTACTAGAGGGGGGTCAGCAAGTTTGTACATAAAAATATGTTTAAAATTGTGCTTAGAAATTATGGGAAGAGGGGGGTCATTGATTTTGTACATGACATGGGGGGGGTTTAACTTTTGTTGTACATATATTTTAGGGGTGGTCATTCATATTGTACATGCTTCTCCATAAAAATCACCATCATCCCCCTTAGCCATAAATTATGAACGGTCCCTAAAGCTGAGTATGGTATAGAAATGTGCACAATGTGATACACTCGAAACTGCACCATTTACCTATATTCATCACGCATGCCTAGCATCACGTTTAGCTGTACATACACTGTAAACCAGTAACATGATTAATGAGTGGTGTGAAGCTGAACCATAAAATAATGACCTTTCATTGCCCTGTCGTGCTTGGTGAACGCGATGCAACGATAAGACTGGATACGGGGTGCCCGTGTGAAACACCTAGGAAATACTACCCTGGTGTAGAAAACTTCCGAAATTCTTGACCCAATTCCTTGTGCATCGTGTCCTTAGAATAAGTCATATTTCCTTATATGGCAGTCTGTGGTGACTGGTGACCAGTGAAACAGTCTGTACAAATATACCATTTGCACATTTAAGCCCAACGCCGAGGGGTAGCTAATACGTGTGCCAACCAGTATCATGTAAAGGGTTACCCTTAGTCTCATGTTCTCACTCCTGAATTCCATACATTACTGTAAGAGGCCCAGATAAGCTGCGTATCCGGGTAGAATACGCATAGAAAATTCCCATTTACGCATTGAAAAATAATTGTTGCGTACCAATTACGCATTTAAAATGTTAGATACGCAAAAAGTTTAAAACAAATGCGTACGGAATATATTTATAAAAATTTCTTGCGTAATGAAAATGACATCGATTGCTATCAAGTTGTACTGTTAGTATAGGGCAAGCGTTGTACTGTCAGTATAGGATGAGTGATTTCCAATATATTTAAGTTGGTTTTGATTAGGTATGACATAAGGCAGAACATACCTGCTTAGTAACCTTACTCAATGACATATACTTAGGTGAGTAAAATGACTGAAATACGCACATATTTGAAAGCAGTGGGTAACGGAAATTGAAATACCCACTCAACATTCATAATACCCACTCCAAAATAATACAGTGGGTACAGTACCCACATGAGCTAAATCTTATCTTGAGTTCTGCTGTCATTACTTCATATGGTAATAACAATAATGGACATGTATAAAGGGCCTGTATCCACCCGCTTGTGTCATGCTCAAAGCTCGGAGACATAAGTATCCTGGTTAACCCGAGGCGCTATAGAAAGTTAACAGTCATATGACTTATCCGTCTATATCCGATATTTTTATTTTTTCTACTTTTTGCCATCATCAAACTTGAATACTTTCTTTTGTCCGTCAGTTTAGCTACTGGTACAGTACAAATTCCGTTCTGACAATCACTGTAGGCGTTTTGTGCAACTAAACATGCCTATTGTTTCCTTGGTTACAACAGTATATTACATGAGGCGTCCTAGTCTTATACACCTGAATTGACACGCAGTCTAAATCAGTTGAGTATTTATGATGCAAGTTATTGACCGATCTATGGTGTACGTGATATGGTGTCCGTGTGTGTGCACCAAACATAGACTCACACCCCGGCCACTTTACCCAATCTGACCCGAGTGACCGGTAGCCCACTAATCCGTCTTACCGACATTCTTTCGTAAGATAGGGAATACTAGCATATGTTCGCTGTTTCGCTGAGTTAAAAATCCCATTAGCAGATGACGCCAAAAACCCCGAGTTATTTATTATAGGATATTTATATAGCGCACATATCCACGCAACTAGTTCATGCTCAAGGCGCTGGTATTTTTCCCCCATGATCATTGGATGTCAATGTCAACGGCACATTGCATTATCAACTTCAACTCCCCGTGGATCATACAACTCTTGCAGCCACTGGAAATGAAATGAAATTGTAAAAGTGTTTTGTATATACTTACTATAACCACTTTTCCCGCTCACTTTGACGTTGCCGACGCGTTGCAACTCATTTACTGTGACCTTCGCTGTGAAGGACATTGGAACTGCCATGCGCTCAACCCGTCAAGTTTGACAACCTTGTATTGTCAAAGTTTGAGAAATGCTTTGACAAAACTATTGTCAACACATATCCTGTGTAAAACGCGTGGTTAAACTATAAACATGATCGTCAACACTATCTAAATATCATATCTAATGAAAGCTTGTTTTAAACCAATCAGTATAAGACTCGCAATGTTGTCACAATAACAACATGGGTTGTCATACTGACAACTCTCAATGTTCAAACTGACAACTTATAATTGTCTAAGCAATAATGACAACGCTAAAATTGTCAAATTGACAACATTTATTTACAGTGTAGGCGCTTTCTCATCCTTACGAGGTACCCATTTACAGCTGGATGGACTGGGACACATAGTCACAATACTTTGTCCAAGTTACTGCACGTTGTTTTACCCGCAACTAGGTGTTTGCACGTATTCATGTGGCAACCATCTGGTCATATACCAATGGATTCATGGGTTCTTTTAAATGCACAGGGTTGTGACAACACTGAAAGAGTCTGCGCACAAAGTTATTTCCTTGTCTCCAATGTACTCGGATAAACCCGTTCAATTGAGAACTGGGGCGATGGGGTACCCTAGTGGTTAAGGCGTTCACTCGTCACGCCGAAGACCCGGGTTCGATTCCCCACAGAGGTACAATGTGTGAAAGCCATATTTCTGGTGTCCCCCGCCGTGATATTGCGGGAATATTGCTAAAAACTAAACTCACTCACTCATTTGAGAACTATGCACAGGTATGCGCGATAAACTCACCTATAAGATGAGTTCCAATACTCGCAGAATACATGGAAAATGCCTGCTATTTAACCAACCGCGGAAGTTGGTATTTAACGTATCTCCTAAGGCATTACGAATTGTGCCCAACAGACAATAACGGCATCTTCCCAATGGTATCTTTGTCAGTGATTGTATTTGATTTCAAAACAACTGATGAACCCGAGTTGACCAAAGTATACGTCTAGGTGCCAAGAGTCAATACCCCTGAGGTACTCTGGTTAGCAACGTTCAGGCGACGTCTACGGTGTAGCTTATAGGTTATATATACCTAAAAATATCCGTTTTGTTAAATATAATTAAGTTGGTGTCGATGGTATATATGTAGAGTGATATGCTTGAAGGAAATGTTTCTTTCGATCTTTGACATAAATATTTTCAGATACATACTGCAACTTTAACGTTGATTTTGCAATTGTTTGATGTTCTATGCGGTTTTTTATAACTTTCTTATCTTTTCACATGCATTAAGTAGAGCAGGTAAAATGGCAGGTTTTTGTCACGCAATAAAAGACTTGTTAACCACCTAATGATGTGCGTTATAGCAATGTATATGGCTGTTGAGGTCCTCCTGACTGCCATGTTTTTCTATATCTAAGACTGCATTTTAAGCGTTTTATTTGGGTTTCTTCGCTACGCTGTACTTGATTAGCACTGCATGGTTACTCCAGATAGGTTCTAATGAGGCCCGGGTGCCTGGATTGTGGTAACCTCACATTGTAATAATCGAACCGGGCGCGTAGCAAGCCATATTTTTCGCGAAAGCCCGATAGGTCGTAAAGCTTTATATTTAGATAGTATTGAGGGCTTGCCCAACCTTTTTTAGCAATAACCATGTCCATAATCACTCCAAGCTAATACCTACCATAGTTATTGAAGTCACGAACACCGGATGATATCGTACCGTATTAAATTGATCTCAACAAAAGGGCAATGTAACGTCCTGTGCTTTAGCCTGTCTCCATGGTACATTTGATGAAGAGTCTGCCGTGAGAGCGGGTGTCAGTGGTATCCTGGCTGCGCCATACACAAATATTAGACTACATGACCCTCAGCATTAAGTGAGTGAGTGAGTTTAGTTTCACGCCGCACCAGACAATACCGCAATTGGGAACCGATGACATGTGTCAACCAAGCCAGCGAGCCTGACCACCCCATCCCCTTAGTCGCCTCTTACGACAAGCATGGGTTGCTGAAGGTTCATTCTAACCCGGACCTTCACGGGTCCTCAGCATTAAGGGGATTTTGGAGGCTGAATACTGAACTGAATCGGAGGTAGCGTGATATGTCAGTGGACTAGAGCTTAAAATGTAGCTGTTTTTTTTTTTTTCAAATTACGTTATTGTCCTGGAATTTATTTTGATTGTTTCCTGTCTTCAAGTCCTCACACTCTTGCTGAACACAGAATCAGTATCATGACAGTGCATCTACTTCCACACTCGGATGCTGCTTCATGCAGCTTAGTATTGACTCGGATATCGGTTTAAGATCAATGTATAAAAAGATTAATCATTTTCCTGTAATTCAGCTTTGAATGAAGATGTGGAACCGCCGGATTAGTGTCAAGTCAGTTCTGGTTTCCATGGATGCGGCAGGTCCACCCTTCCCTTCATATACTCCTGCCCCGGTGTTCCCTTCCCCTTACCCGGTCAGGGCGGGTGTTGGATTGTTGTCTCCCCATTGCTTCCTCGAGGCCGGTCACACAATACTGGGTTAAAATATATATTTTCGCAGCATGCCTATTGTTCTGGCTGATCGATATCCCAAGGCTGTATGTGTAATCTAGATCAAATATATTCTTGATAACATGTAAAGATTTTTCTCACCTTGGTCTAAGGCAATGAGCGTTTGGCTTCTGGGAGATTCACGCAGAGCGCGTTGCTAATTGAGTAACACTGTATACAGTAGACAACTTATACAACCAGCTCAAAGGGACGACTAATATGGTTCTTTATATCTGCAGGTCGTTAAAGGCATTTCGACAGCAACATACAGCGCGTTGCCGAGGCCAAAACCACAATAGCCGTTCGTTATATCCGTCAGTTCGTTACAAGAATTGTCGTTATAAGCGTAGATTACTGTGTACCTAAATCTATTCAGAGAGAAAGAGAGAGTGTGTGTGAGAGAGAGAGAGAGAGAGAGAGAGAGGACAGAGAGTGACAGAGACAGAGAGAGAGGAAGAGAGAGTGACAGAGAGAGGGAGAGTGAGAGAGACAGAGAGGAGAGAGAGAAAAAGTGAGAGTGAGGGAGAGAGAGAGCGAGAGTGTGTGAGAGAGAGTGTGTGTGAGATAGAGAGTGAGCGAGAGAGAGAGTGAGAGAGTGAGTGACAGAGAGAGAGAAAAAGTGAGAGTGAGGGAGAGAGAGCGAGAGAGAGTGAGAGAGAGAGAGTGAGCGAGAGAGTGAGCAAGAGAAAGTGAGGGAGAGAGCGAGAGAGGGTGTGAGAGAGAGAGAGAGTGAGGGAGAGAGAGAGTGTGGGAGAGGGTGTGTGTGTGTGAGAGAGAGAGAGAGAGAGAGAGAGAGAGAGAGAGAGAGA
Source organism: Haliotis rubra (assembly GCF_003918875.1). Classification (NCBI taxonomy): domain Eukaryota; kingdom Metazoa; phylum Mollusca; class Gastropoda; order Lepetellida; family Haliotidae; genus Haliotis; species Haliotis rubra. The sequence goes on from NW_025767322.1 coordinate 315,561, forward strand.
GAGAGAGAGAGAGAGAGAGAGAGAGAGAGAGAGAGAGTCAGTAATAACAGCCAGCGGCCCACAATGTCCACTGTCCACAATATGGTGTGTTCTATAGCCAGTACAGGGTGTTTGCAGGGATTACTTAACACGTAAGCGTAGATTACTGTGTACCTAAATCTATTCAGAGAGAAAGAGAGAGTGTGTGTGAGAGAGAGAGAGAGTGTGTGTGTGAGAGAGAGAGAGTGAGTGAGAGAGAGAGAGGAGAGACAGAGAGAGAGACAGAGAGAGAGAGGAAGAGAGAGGCAAAAAGTGAGAGAGGGGAGAGAGAGAGAGCGAGAGAGAGAGAGAGAGAGTGAGAGTGAGGGAGAGGAGCGAGAGAGTGAGAGAGAGATGGTGAGAGAGAGAAAGAGAGTGAGACAGAGAGAGAGAGAGAGAGTGAGCGAGAGAGAGAGAGATGAGAGAGAGAGAGGGAGAGGTGAGTGAGAGAGGTGAGAGAGAGAGAGAGAGAGCGGAGAGAGAGGGAGAGAGAGAGCGAGAGAGAGGAGAGAGAGAGTGAGGAGAGAAAGTGAGGGAGAGAGCGAGAGGGTGCGGAGAGAGAGAGAGAGGAGGGAGAGAGAGTGTGAGAGGGTGTGTGTGTGTGTGAGAGAGAGAGAGAGTGTGAGAGAGAGAGTGAGCGAGAGAAAGTGAGGGAGAGAGCGAGAGGCGTGAGAGAGAGAGTGTGGAGGTGTGTGTGTGTGTGTGTGTGTGTGTGAGAGAGAGAGAGAGAGAGAGAGAGAGAGAGAGAGAGAGAGAGAGAGAGAGAGAGAGAGAGAGAGAGAGAGAGAGAGAGAGAGAGAGAGAGAGAGAATCAGTAATAACAGCCAGCGGCCCACAATGTCCACTGTCCACAATGTGGTGTGTTCTATAGCCAGTACAGGGTGTTTGTAGGGATTACTTAACACGTAAGCGTAGATTACTGTGTACCTAAATCTATTCAGAGAGAAAGAGAGAGTGTGTGTGAGAGAGAGAGAGAGAGAGAGAGAGAGGTGTGAGAGAGAGAGTGACAGAGAGAGTGACAGAGAGAGAGAGAGAGGAGAGAGAGAGAGACAGAGAGAGTCTGAGGAGAGAGAGAGAGAGAGGAGAGAGAGAGTGAGAGAGAGAGTGAGAGAGAGAGAGAGAGAGAGAGAGTGTGAGAGAGAGAGAGAGTGAGAGGTGAGAGAGAGAGTGAGAGAGAGAGTGAGAGAGAGAGAGAGAGAGAGAGACAGAGAGAGAGAGAGAGAGCAGAGAGAGAGAGCCGAGAGAGAGTGGAGAGAGACCTGAGCGAGAGAAAGTGAGGAGAGCGAGAGAGTGGCAATGAGAGAGAGAGGAGGGAGAGAGCGTGGGGAGAGGGTGTGTGTGTGTGAGAGAGAGAGAGAGAGAGAGAGAGTGTGAGAGAGAGTGAGGAGAGATGAGAGAGAGTGAGAGAGTGGAGAGAGAGGAGAGAGTGAGAGAGAGAGTGAGAGAGAGTGAGAGAGAGGTGTGTGAGAGAGAGAGAGAGAGAGAGAGAGAGAGAGAGAGAGAGAGACAACAAGACCACGTGGCATCTTCACATTTCATTTTATCAAGAGTACATTGTGTCTGCAAATTGCACTTCAACAAGACCACGTGGCACCTTCACATTTGCACTGGACCACTCCTATACTAGAACAGTCAATGTACTTTGTAGGTTCTCAATCGGCAATGCTATCTTCACACAGTACTCTCAGCTCCTCAATTTTACAACTGAAAGAATATTCTGTGTTTGACTCTTTTTAGATGACCAAGGGGTTTGATGCCTCCAAGTTCCGGGCTGCAAACCAGGGGAAGGTAAGATGTATTCTGGTTCGAGGCTATTTGCTTCTTCAGGCGAAGAGAATGGTGTTGTGAAGGGCCGGTCTGCTACCTTTTGTTACACTGTATCGTGACTTAAGAAGGCCACAAGGCATAGACAATAAGAAAATTCAGTATCTGTAGTCTTTTTATAGATACTCTGATGGAATTTGGCGATTCTTCCCGTTAAAAGTCATGCATTTCCGATAAGACATAGGACGCATTATACAGCCTTTTGAAACAATTATATATTCTTTGGATTGACACTCATCCTACGAATCATAAGCGATTCATATACACTGTGGCTTTATTTCTGCGATAGTTGGTCAACATCAGCGCAACTAAACCTGATTATCCTTATTCCATCCAATAGCTAATTACGAATGTTGGCTTTCTATTTGTTTGTTTTAATGAGAGAGAAAACACATGCCTGGACTCTCCAGATAATCAGTTGTTCATTTTCTTTTACAGCCAGTTCGAGAAAAGGACATTTTCTCGACTCAAGAAGGTAAGTTTGAACATTCGGTGGATAAACTATCAGTGGTCCCTCAACAGCTATACCGACTTCTCTGTAATTAATGCTAGGGATACACTACGTTCCCGGCGGCCATGGCAGCCTCGTTTCTCTGAAACATAGTGCGCCGTGGGATTTTGGATATTTTTGTTAGGTCCTGCTACGTTTTCTCACGGTCTATCACGGTATGCGTGGTAAGCCGTTGAGAAAAGGGGCTGGTGAGTCCCGGAAGCTCAAAGGCTCACTACAGTTCGGCCTGCGGTCCACTACGGATGCCATTACGTTTCCTCCCGGCCTGCCGCATTCTGAACAGTTTAAAAATCTGGCACGGCATCCACGGCAATCACGGACTGTCACGCTTTGCTTTTTAGCCACCCAGCCACGGAACGTTTTGTAGCCCCCAACCCCGTTTCACGAAGTATCGGCGAAACGGGACCGCCGTGGCGGCCGGGAACATAGAAACCCTGACACTAGGGACCCACGCCAACCAAGAGATGTAAAGACAGTCGGCGGTAAATAATCGATGCTGAACCAGACTGGTATGATCCATGTCATCCGGGCACGATGAACGGCTAACGAAGTCACCCATCCTGAATACACAGCCCATTAAGTAATTCTAATCCGGAATTCCCACATGTGGACAGTTATACACATATGGAGATGCTTCTTTTACATTGGATGAATCATTATGTCTCTCTCACCAGACCACGTGGTCTTTAAACAAAGTGGAATTAAGCTGATTGTATTCCTTGTTAGTTGTTTCACGCCTCACTCAGCAGCACACCGCGTATATAATGTCGATCTGCAAATACTCGTGTCTGGAACAGACAATACAACGATTTACATTACCGATTTTTGGAAATAAGATACGATGACATGCATCAACCAAATCAACGAGCCTGGGCCCTTATTCTCGAAACCTTCGTAGCCCTAAGAATTCTTAACTTTGATCGTAGCCAATGTGTTAAGGATGGGCTTAAGAAGTTCTTAGGGCTCTGAACGTTTCGACAACAGCTTACCTGATCATCCAATTCCAGCTGAAGAACAATTTGAACCCATCCCTGTAATCAGACACGTTGGCAGCAGAATACGAAGGGCGAAGGGTAGATACAGTAAACACCATCTACCTATTCATGATCAATTCTAGTTTTTCCTGACAGTTTCTTTAACGATATATAATGATCTATACGTAATTAGTAGCTTGACCAACGCCCGAAGCGTGGGTTACATTTAATTGCATGTCAGTGTTTAATTTCAGAATTTGAGACACCTCGTTATCTCCGGTCCAGTGAGCCAGTGGAACAACAACCGACTACTGTCAGCCAGAAGCCCACGTGAGTATTTGTACACTGATGTCACCTACAGTGACGTTATTCAATAGACACGTCCGATGTAATGAAAGTATAAATTTGGTTAGGGCACGGTAAGCCAGTAATTTAATGCTAGGTATAGGATTCAATCCCAGATACCCTCGGTCGTGTTTCTAGGTTTGCCAACAACATTCCCATGCACGTGTGATGTACCAAAACAGTTATAGAATTCCCATCACTCATTTACTGATTTACTTACACTAATGAATTATATACGTGTCAACAGACTACAATGTTGTTCGACAGTTAGGCGTCATCAGAACGTGAGTTTAGTGCAGGAATCAACAACTATATTGTACACAGTGACCCTGGCGTGTGGTGGCTTGTTTATACTGTATCCCGTCTGCCGGTAAAACGTTTTCAATAATGTACAGAGCCACATTGACTGGGCGGTTGAACTAATGGTTGCATTAATGTACATTGATAGAACTCACTCTTGGACCATTGCGGGACATCTGATGACTGGTTACAGGAGCGTTTGTCTCCCTCCTGAATAATAGAGCAGACGACACCGACAATGGATGATATAGCGTCCTTCATGATGGTTAAATGAAGCGTTAAATATCTACCATATTTATTTATGTCCAACCTATAATATATAGTGATAACTTTGCATAGAAACATTTCGATATTTTCACATTTTGTAAAACACATGCTAGATTTTCACCATTTGCCCTTCATTTATTTGGGCCTCGTTCCTCAGCGATAGCGCTAAGATGACTAACTCCCGTACTTTGACATAGACCTACGACTGTCGTAGCGACGATAGCTTTGAGGAACAGGGCCCAGGACTGTCTGTGGTGACATCTGGAACACACAGGAATGTGCAGCTTCATATAAATAAACAAACATACATATGTTTTGACTCACACATCCTACATGGCTGACCTTGTTAGGATTGGTGTTCAGCAAATCAGGCTTATTGTAAGAGGTGATTAACTCGATCAGGTGGTGAGGCTCGCAGACTTGGTTGACACATCATCGTATCCCAATTGCATTGATCGGTGCTCATCATATCAGTCACTGGATTCACAAGTCAAGGCTCAATTACTTACAGGCTTCCACCATATATAATATAAATATATGTATTTATAGGGCAGTACTAAATAGCAAACAAACCACACAAAGCTGATTTCTGGGATCTGCTGATTTATTTTGAATGGTCACATGGCCCGTTCCTTGGGATAAGTGGATGGTGTTCTGTTGCAGGCCGAAGGAGCTCCCAAAGTACAACAAGGAGGAGGAAGACCTGATGGCCCAGTTGATGATGGATGATGGTGATGATGACTACGACTTCGGTGCCATGATTCAACACCAGGCCATGCATCCAGCCAACATGATGAACTGAGGCCTGATCTGTCAACAATCTATCTGGCTGCATTCAGTCATAGAGTTTATTGTAACATATATACTTTCAATATGCTGAAGACAATGTCCACTAGCATTGTTCTGAAGACACCCCGGGAACAGAACATGCAACTATGGCAGCCATTTTGAATTTTCCAAAACATACCAAACATTTATTGCAGTGCATGGAGGATAAGTTCCCAACAAATGACTTGAACTGTTCTCAGTGTTTCAGCTGTGGAATATGTGATGAAGTAAAACATACTAGACCAAGGGTTGATCTGAGATTTGAAATGCAGATGACAAATCTACAATTACTACACAGTGTATCACCCATCCAGCCCCTGTTGAGAACCAATTGGGTTCACTTGTTAGTTTTTACCTACTCAATTTTCAAAAGATGCTGTGATATGACATTATGTGTCTTGTTTTTCCATCTATTGATGTAAGACTTCACTACATCTATTTCTTTTCTGTCATCGTTTGTTTCTTAGCTGGGTCAGTTGGGCAAATGATATTATCATTCTTGTAGGACAAGGGTCACGAGTCATGATCTTGAGTCATTTGGGATCACTTACAAATACATGAACTAAGGCCAATGACTAATAACTTATAACATTACAAATGCCTCTTCATTAATCTCAAGTTCTCTTCTCATGATGTTGTGATAATAAATGCATACATTACATAAATATTGAACAATGTACTATTTATTATTAAAAAACTGGCTTCCTGAGAAGATATCAATATCTGATGAAGCTACAAGCCTCTGTAATGCCATCTCTCCATGACATGATACTCAAATGACATCATTAATGCATCGGTCACTGAAGCTGGTTAGGGATATAGTTTACACAAGACTGTTGTCACACTTTACCAGCAGAAATGTTGGAAGAAAGTTTTGGAGGAAAATTAACGTCTTACCTGCTTGTATCAATACACGCTGATAAAGTTGTTTTTTACTATTTCAAAAGAGATTTGGGTGAGAGTCTTTAAGCACAAAGCAGAGTATTTTTGGATTAACAGAGCATAATTTCAGAAAAACGAAGAGCAAGAATTGTTAACTTAGGAAGTTATTGGGAGGATTGTTTCAGAGAGATTGGAGGGATTACTGAATGTTTTCAACTGGATCACAAAATCTATGTAATCATGTCTGTCATCTTCATTATTCCACATAACATGATGACTGGTGTTCCATCTCAAGATACGGTGCTATGAACAGCGCTTTGAGGGGAAATCACCATTACTGTGTCAAACAAGAATATCACTGTACTTGGTTGTTACACACTGGACTGAAGATATTTCACAACGATATTGCACATTATCCTGAATGATTGAGGAGCAATGTACATACATTCTTCTAGACTGATTGAGGAACAGGTACATATATATAATTTAGACTGATTGAGGAACATTGTACATATATATGACTGGCTGAGGAACATTGTACATATAGAATGCAGAACATTGTACATCATCTCGACTGGCTGATGAACACTGTACATACAAACTCCTGACTGACTAAGGAACTTTGTACATATATATAATCTAGACTGATTGAGGAACATTGTACATATATATAATCTAGACAGATTGAGGAACATTGTACATACATGTATATATAATCTAGATTGATTGAGGAACATTGTACATATATATCATCTAGACTGACTGAGGAACATTGTACACACATTTCCTGACTAAAGAACATTGTGTAAACATTCTCCTGACTGTAGCCTAGTGGTTAAAGCATTCGCTCGTCAAGCTGTAGACCCGGTTCGATTCCCCACATGGGTACAATGTGTGAAGCCCATTTCTGGTGGTCCCCGCCGTGATATTGCTAGAACAAAAGCGGCGTAAAACTAAACTCACTCACATGAAGGCCAATGTCCAACCAAACTCGTGGCAGGTTTTCTTATAGTTGATTCTGTGTCCTGCACATTGATGACTGGACCACTGACCTAAAGCATAAGTGCTAGACTCCTATGTTCAATGATGAAGCCCCATATAGCTGTTGATAACTGTAGGGGCTTATCAAGGCATCATCAAAGACTGATATTCAGACCAAGTCTGCAATAAATATTAGTTACATTTTTAAAGTAGGAACTTCTTTCATGGCCTAGGTTAGCAGAATCATTACTATTGTTATATCTTTGCATGAGTGACTTGTATAATGCAGAGGAAGTGGATTTCATACTTATTCCAATATGGAACGTAACTATGCTTTTTCCCCCATTTTGCCTGATGCACCTTGTTTGAATCCAAGATAATTATCATGTATAAAAACACACTACACAAAGAAAACAATTTATGCTTGGTGCTTTTTCACTCTGCCCAAGGCATTCTGTGATATTCTGATGATATGCAATAAAATTTGACCTCAAAGTCTCACAAACCTCTGAACTGGTAACCAGCTTACTCCAGTGTAAACACAGAAAACTATTGAGTTGAAACTAATCATTGGTATTAAATTCAACAAGACCATATCAATATCTACTCTACAAATATGCTTAGTTTTAGTTGGATTTTTGATGGTCTGAAAACTAATAGTGTTGTATATGTTTGACAGTCATGAACTGTCTGTTATGTCTCATCCTGTTGTGTTTGTGGTGGCGTAACACGAATACAAGACATCACAAAGTGAAATAGAATATGGTGGAGCAAGTACCAGAGTATCCAATATCTTACTGTGTATTGTTTTACCACTTTGTGTTGGTGGCAGTTCATATTATAGATCAAACCATTGAAATATATCACATTCTGATGAATTATACATTTCCCAGTTTGTGCTGTATCCTATCAGAATAAATCTTCATTTTCTTCTGTGATGAAAGCTCCCAGTAGTGGTGTACTTCTAATATAGCAACTATGTTTGGAGTCTGTGAAAATTGTTTCATAATGATACCTTTTATTACCAGGTGAAGCTGTCTTATATAGATCATTTGTCTGTTGTACTGACAACCAAAGGCAGTTTTATCCTTTGTGTTTGTCTGTGCAGTCACACAGCTGAGCATGGGAATGAGGTCGTGGTGGAATTGGGTTTAATGTTGTGCTTGAGAATATTTCGCTCATATGACGACGTGCATGCGTGTGTATGTGTATGTGCGGCTGCTTGTACTAGCCCAGACTGAAGCTGGTTTTATAGTGCTAGCCCACTGAGATACCATGCCGCAGTGAAGCATGAATACCCCACTCAGACACATTATACTGACCCCGAGCCTACCAGTCCTTGATGTACCCATTAATGCCGAGAGCCAGGCAGGGACCAAGTACCATATTTTAACGTCTTTTGGTATGACGCGGTCGGGGATCGACCCTCCGCACTCTTGACAGACGCTCTAACCACTACACCATGGAGGTGGTCATATGGGAATGAGGAGTACCGCACATCATGGATGGCCTAATTGCCAGGGTAGGGCACTCTGCATCTTGGACATGAATAAACTATACTTGCTAAGTGTATACCTATAACTACTGGTATGTATCTCATTATGCATCTTGGTAGTTGCAATAGTTACAACTACGTTAATGACTGAACATTCTGTGATAAAACACACATTCTATTTTCAAATTCTTGTGCTTACTTCAAAATATGATTTCAGCATTTTACTGAAACTTCTTATTTTGCTTTAGGAATGCCTTACCTCTTGTATTGTGGTATCTTAAAAAATGAGGCACAACATGTTTTATGCCCTTATCAGGATTTATTTTTCATAGTCATGTGGACCAGCTAACAAACCATAGTGCATGAACCACAAGGCTATCTCAATGACTCACCATGAACCACCAGGATATCTCAATGACTCGCCATGAACCACCAGGATATCTCAATGACTCGCCATGAACCACTAGGATATCTCAATGACTCGCCATGAACCACTAGGATATCTCAATGACTTGCCATGAAACACTTATATATCTCCTTGACTCACAATGAACCACTACACTATCTCCCTGACTCACCATGAATCATTAGTATATCTCATGTACTCACCATGAACCACTAGGATATCTCAATGACTCGCCATGAAACACTTATGCATCTCCCTGACTCGCCATGAACCACTGGGATATCTCACTGACTCACCATGAACCACTAGGATATCTCCCTGACTCACCATGAACCACTGGGATATCTCCCTGACTCACCATGAACCACTGGGCTATCTTGCTGCTCACCTTGAACCACAAGGCTATCTCATTGACTCACCTTGAACCACTAGGCTATCTCCCTGCATATAATGAACCACTAGGATATCTCCCTGACTCACCATGAACCACTGGGATATGTCCCTACTCACCATGAACCACTGGGATATCTCCCTGACTCACCATGAACCACTGGGCTATCTTGCTGGCTCACCTTAAACCACAAGGCTATCTCCCTGACTCACCATGAACCACTAGGATATCTCCCTGACTCACCATGAACCACTAGGATATCTCCCTGCTTACCATACACGTGAAGGTCCGGGTTAGAATGAACCTTCGGTAACCCATGCATCGTAAGAGGCGACTAACGGGATCGGGTGGTCAGGCTCACTGGCTTGGTTGACACATGTCATCAGTTCCCAATTGCGCATATCGATGCTCATGGTGTTGATCACTGGATTGTCTGGTCCAGACTCGATTATTTACAGACCGCTGCCGTATAGCTGGAATATTGCTGAGTGCGGCGTAAAACTAAACTCACCCTACTTACCATGAACCACCTCTCTATCTTGTTGACTCACCATGAAACACTAGGATATCTCACTGACTCACCATGAACATCTAGGATATCTCCCTGACTCACCATGAACCACTTGGATATCTCCCTGACTCATCATGAACCACTAGGATATCTCCCTGACTCGCCATTAACAACTAGGATACCTCCCTGACTCACCATTACCCACAAGGCTATCTCGCTGACTTGACCATGAACCACAAGGCTATCTCACTGACTCACCAATAACAGAAAGAAGATCCAGAAATCTTTTCAAATCATTTATTCTCAGTCTACTCTACACCTAAGTACAAAAATGTTTTGGAAAATGTACAGAATACTAATTTGTCATGTAAATTACCAGTAGATTTAGGTTTGAAATGAAACATACAAACAGACAATGCTCTGTGATCAGACCTGACACAGGTCAGGTTATAGCTGCCATCACCCTGACACATTTCATGTTATAGTTATACAGGTCGAGGTGTGAGCATCTTATCATTTCTACATTCATATTTGCCCTAATCTTTAGTAGCACCTCCTAAATCTACAGCCCTGACATTTCTCATACAGGTTTGTGGCCGGAGAAAATGGTTATCCATAGGAGTCACAATAATGTTGGAATCTTGCTGACACAGAATCTGAGCTCACTCATGTCAAGTGGAAGTATACAAAGAACCTGGTCACTGACAGTGAGCCACAAGCTGCTGCTGCTGCTGGACAAGGACTGAATAATGTAGCTGAACCCCTCAACATGACACTACTAAGGTTCTATGTTATGAGTAAAGAGCAGCAATGTCCACGGGTCATGATGAAGTTACCATGGTTACTGGATACTTCAAACTAGCTGGAATCTGCATGTTGGTGATATTACAAAAACATGGCCTTGCAATTTCTTCAGCTCATGTCGTCTTGGAACGTATCAACAATGTTTCTGTTCTAACTGATCTGATCATCATGTGTCCACTTCACTGTCTCCGTTCTTCAACATCTGGAAATACTCCTTAGCCTTTATTTTCCGTGGGATGATGTCTGTTGACCAATAAGAACAGGCTTATACACCTTGTACAAAATGTTCACCGAAAATAGTCATAAATAATTAATGTAGAAATACACATGCAGGGTTCGAAATACCCCATGTATTAGCGTGACATGGCACGGTAAATATCGAAATGGCACAGATAAAAAATGTTCTTGGTGCCCTTATGGCACGCCTAATTTTTTAGAGACATAGCACACCTTTAGTCATTTAATCCCCAAACAAAACACTTAAGCAAATGACAAACAAGCAAAAACATTTATTGACTTTTATGCCCAGGAAATCACTGGAATTATGATGGATGATGTAAAGAAATCTGGTTGTTTTTCCATTTAGAGTGTTGTGGGTACTGATAGTTCGGTTAGTGAAGAGTAAATTGTGTATGTTAGACATATTGAAAAAAGTGAACCTCTCACACAATTCTTAGCTATTAAAGGTGATGGGAAAGCAAACAAACGTAACATAAGAAAGCCATCTTAAGCAGAAGACATATCAGTGATGACCGAAAAGATCATCATCCTTGCTGCAGTCATTGATTCTAAAAACATGTGGGCACACTTGATTTCTGAAAGGCACACCTAAAATATTTGCCTGGTGCCCTAAGGCACACTTAGAAAAAAAAGTATTTCTATCCCTGATATGACTATTGCTGACCTACAACATACGGGGATGCATAGGGGATTGCTATGTTACATAACACTCGATAACCTTCGCAACTAGTCTGACATATATAGTGACTGCCGCTTTTAGTAATATTCCAGCAATATCGCGGTGGGGACACCAGAGATGGGCTTCACACATTGTACCCATGTGGGGAATTGAACCCAGGTCTTCGGTCTGACGAGAGGACGTTTTAACCACTAGGCTAAACCACTGCCCCTCTGAAGTATATAGCAAAATGTCCTTTGGTTAAGCCGAGCTAATACAAGCCCATATAATCACAACAACAAAACAAACATCTTCTGGAAATCATGTCAAGATACACAGTCTGAATAAACAAATAATAAATGGATGATAATTTTGAAATGAATCATCATGCATGAAATATTTGAGGTATTCTGCTGTTTTCAACAATATTTCAAACATATCATTGTACAACCAGTCACCACAGACAATGGCTCCAGTTTCAAACAGGATCACAGCTGTACATTACTTCGGATTCCCACCCTCAACCGGTCACCATAACTTCACTTCAACGGACCAAGAACTGTTACTGCGCAAACCGTTATCTGAAATTCCAACCCTCAACCAGTTACTATGGCTTGACTTCAGCCGACCAAGAAATGTTACTGGGCAAACAATTATCTGTAATTCCTACCCTTAACCAGTCACCAAGATTAAAATTTCCACAGACCAATCGTAACTGGGTAAATCACTACCTGAGATTCCTACCTACAAACAGAAGATCCTGCCTGCTGATGGAGCACACAAATTTGTCCCTGACCACTGGGCAGTATATGCTCAAAAGATTGCAAGTTGTAGCTACCAAGGGTATTTCCCATACAAACCAAAATGTTTCCGTAATTCAGCATGAATTCAAAGTGCCTCACTCTGTCACTCATGCAGCTTAAACCTACAATTCACTGTCTGACCATGTCCTTCAAATGTCTTTTATTTTTATATTTTTTATTTCCCTTATTATCTGTCTGCCTGAGATTTGTAACCTGAATTGGTGTACTTGTGATGGTGGTAGTAGCTTTAGTGTTCTACCTTGTAAGAACTGCAATGTTTCTTCCGTGTTGACAATTTCTGCTAAGTCTTTGTACTCAACACTGCTCTGATCCTTGTTCTGTTCCAAGGAGAATCTTGCCAGTGCCTGAATGAACAATTCCTGTAATCATAGAAACATTTTCCATTATTACATTTCTGTAACATGAATGCCCAAACAAAATATAGTTCAACGCCATATGCAAACACATAATATACCATAACATACCAGAGGGAAAACAGCGTTACATGTTTCTGGAAGTCATTTAACAACTGTCCTCATAATTACAATCCCATAGGCCGCAATGTTAGAGGAGTTCATGGCACTGTACACATGTTGATTAAATTGTTGCCATTCGATAAATAAACAACAGAAAATTAAACAGAAATTATGTGACTGTAGGTAAAATGATTCCTCATAAATGTTCAAAATTTGACTTGGATCCTACGAAAATGAACTTTATGAAAATTATTTATGCTACATTAAATTAACATGTAAGTCTATGGAAATTACGTCAAGTGTCCGAGTACTTTTTGCACGACTCTGTATATTGCTTATACGTCTTTGGTCAAACAAACAATTCTGCCCGTCATCATTAATTATGTTTTTTCTATCATCAAATGAACAACAGTAAATAATCCCATTAACTTACAAAAATAAGAAATCCCACCTATATCTTAAAAACACGCCTTTATTCGAGTATTTACAATGCTTTTGTGGTGCAAGACTTCCCTTTAATAGCGCGAGTGCAACCCTGTTCAGGCTGTTGCCCGAAAAACAATCCAACGATGAATTTATTCAAATGTGGCAATATAACTGAGTCTTATTTCGATTTGGCTTTTCGTTGAAGCCCTTGTTTCATTTAGGTATCTCCCTTATCGACTACGGGAAGTGGCTGTTTTGATTTCTTTTCTGTGGCCGTTTTATAATTTAACTACACCTTTCGAAGTCCCATTTGGAGGGGAGATGCTCTAAGAAGAACTTTGAGGTGCACGTTTGTCAAAAATTCTATACACACCGTGGCTTTGCCTGTAATGAATAGTGCCTCTTGACTTATACTAGAGACATCTGGTGAACTTTTCATGATTGTTTTAACCCGCGAAAGGGGAAGTATACTTGTAGATTTGTCTTTGTCCGCCATATTAACAGGAAGTAGTCTTCCTTGTAGTGTCGCAGCAAATACAATAAATAAAACAATCTCGCGTGACTGTGTATATTATAATTTTAAAACAAACAGATTGGGATGAAGCACACACATATATTCTCATGAGTTATATTATTTCAATATTATTCACCCCGAGCCTGGGTGCACGTGTAAGCAACTTCCTTTTCAATTTCCCCACGGAAGCACCTGCCGGCTAAGAAGAAATTCTAAGGTATTCGGCCTTAAATCGCCTCAATGAATAAATATTTTGAACAGTTTACTGCGTCAAGCATTTGAGGGATACTCACACTGTTTAGTTTTTGGGTAAACCTGCTCAGAATTGATACATATGAAGAAATAATTAAGGTACTTGGAATAACCCTGTCAAACAGTGACATCGGCAGCCCTTTAATGTTACATGTTCGTGATGTCAGGAACAAGAGAATCTGTAGCCTACAGAAACAGATGAGATGAACCTACCACTAGCACACGACTTCATATTTCCATAAACAATTTGTTACTTTTCTTGTGTTGGTAACTAAGTCTAATGACTTCAGATATTAATTTTAGTTAAACCATCTGATATTACTGTTTTGCATATTTTCATGATCCCATGCTTGTCGTAAGAGGCGACTAACGGGATCGGGTGGTCAGATTCACGGACTTGGTTGACACATGTCATTGTATCTCAATTGTGCAGATCGATAGTCATGCTGTTGATCACTGGATTGTGTGGTCCAGACTCGATTATTTGCAGACTGCCGCCATGTAGCTGGAATATAGCTGAGTGCAGCATAAAACTAAACTCACTCACTCACTTATTGTTGAGGAAACAGGCAGTTGAACATGCTGTGACAAGGATAGATGCACAATTAAGTGAACAGTGGTCTGGTCACAGACCAGGAGACAGCTTGGGCAAATGAATGAACAAAATACATTTAACAAATTGTGACCCTGCTGATCTTGTCCCTCCTATCCAAGTTACCTTTCCTCAAACATATGGAAATTTAGTAAGAATATAACTCATGCTAAAACAGCAGGGTTAAAAACTAATGTCAATCTGCTTGTCAAAGACAAGTAGATTCACGAAAGACGTTTCCCTGTGAACTACCACTCACACCAACAGGCACTGGTATTTGCAGCTAGCTAGCTAGCAGTTAATATATATGGACTTTGGAGAACCTGAATTAATTTTCAACCCTGTTAACATGAAAAATGTGATTATGGCAGTGATTGTGCAAAGAATACTCAGCCCACGTGTAAAGGAAACAAGACAAATGATCACTAAAGAGATTACACCACTGTTGAGGGACACACACAGCACATGAACAAAACATGATATCTAATGGGGGCATTTGGTGCTTGTGTACCGTTATGTGCTAAATGTCAATCAGAAAATTCTGAACTTACTAGGATTAGACAGTTCCAATGGAAACAATATCACACATTATGAAAGTGTTTATTAAACATTAACAGATACAGAATTATTTAGAATATGATTGGGACTCTATTGTTTGAGTTTGTTGTATGGATTTGTTACTGGAGTGTCTTGCATGTTTTGTTTGATCCCAGATAGAAATATTGTATCTGAAGCCCTTACTTTCTCTGATCCTATGAAAAACGTTGATGACAGAAATGGTAATGTTTTGCTGTATTTACTTCTCAGTAGAAGAAGGCTTATTGTGAAAACCTGTCTTACAGAATGGCCAGTCCTCTGATGAATGAATCTGTTTGGTTCAACCAACAGAAATTTGAGAAGGCAGAAGCCAACTATCAGCAAATACTAGCTGGTACCGCAACCCCCGGCCAGGTGAGCTACATCATCAGGGCAGGAACTGTAGTTTTGGAACCATCCTCTCTGTTTCTAAGTGGTCAGCGGCCCCTTGACTCCTCAGTTCCAATATTCCGAGTACTTATTTACTACCAGTAGGTCTGCTATTTCAAGTTGTGTTTAAGTCTTCAGAATGTGTGTAGGCCTTAGGGTTTTGTGAGAAAAACTAAAACTTTTGCTAGAAATGTTGATGTCAATAATCTTGTTATGTGTGTTGTCTAATCTGATTAACCTGTTGAAGAACAGTTCACAATATAGGGCATGATATATTGTGAATGAGGAAAGTTCAAACAATCTAATTTGGTCTCCGATAATGATTTATCTCAGATGCATGATTCATGGATGAACAGATAACCATTGACCATTTGTTCAGTGAAAATGTTTGGCTGCCCTTTGTCATTTCGGTTCACCTGAAGAAATAAACTTTGACAAGTGTTTGGTGTGTAGAAATATTTGTATTTTGTAGTTTGTCAGTATATTAGCATTGAGAATGAAGAGTCAGAATATTACATTATTAGCATTGAGAATGAAGAGAAATAAGTTGTTTCCCATTCAGGCATAACTACAAATGAAATCTTAATGTGTTAGTTTGCAAACACGTCCAACAGAATTCAATAATATATGTTTCAGATATTAAACAAAACACATAAGTCATTATGATGGGGCATGTTTTGGACAAGTCATGGATCTCACTAAAATGATAATGTAATTTGGGGAGTTTGGGTAATAAAATGCAAAGTAGATTTACTTTTCTCAGTACCTTATGATAAAGGCAGTCAAGCTATTAATCAGTTTATCATTATTGAATTGTTTAAAGACAGATCCCAGATTTTCCAAATCCACCTACTTTTAAGAATAGAAATATATCCATACAGATGTTTACAGTAATGGTTACTACCATGTGTAAAGATTTCCCGCTTTCCTTTCTAAACCTTGTTGAACCAATGAGGAGACGCATGATGGTATTTTGTAGTAACTGGACATTTGTGGCTATTAGTAGATATGCTGGCATTTCTCCATTTGAATTTGTCATCAGAATAGTTTCTGGTTTGGGTTATTCTGCCATTTTTCCTAGATATGGCTTCCCATACATTCCCATTCCCTTTTCTTGTTTTCATAGAGTGTGTTGTCATCAGCCATTGGAATTGAGAATTAGCATTGTTTCATTTCAGTTGTATATACTGACCTGTCAGTATCTTCCTCATATGGGGCGGTGGGATAGCCTAGTGGTTATAGCGTTCACTCGTCACATTGAAGACCCGGGTTCGATTCCCCACATGGGTACAATGTGTGAAGACCATTTGTGGTGTCCCCTGCCGTGATATTGCTGGAATATTGCTCAAAGCGGCATAAAACTAAACTCGCTCACTCACTTTCTCATTTGACCCTCAGGGCCAATTGAGCTTGTTGTGGCACTGTGTGTTGGCATAGTAGTTCACACTTACTTTGTGTGTTGAGTTTGAAGGTTTTTTTTTCTGTTCTCCATTATGAGAAAGTTTCCAAATACAAGATGTTATGTTTACCATACTGTGCTTTGTTTTATATGGGATACTCATTAAGTGTTCGTCATGTATATAAATACTGATACTGTAAATCCCCCCTAAAATGCATGATGTCTAATATCCCTTGGGATAACTTAAGTATCGTACAGACTGCCTTTGGCTAGCAGGTTAGGAAAAAGTTGTGTTCCTGGCTGAACTATTGATGGCATTGGTGTTTATTCATTTACTCAAATTAGGCAGTGTGTTGAAATGTGGAGTGTGGAGATTATTGTAACGAGTTTGGCATGTCCAGACACAGGTGCTTGCATGCAGTGCTTTCCCTTCAGTGTATGATACAGTTTTGATCAGGTGAGCTTCAGATCCACAGTTATTCTTTTTGAAGACCAGGCAGTATCCATCTGTTTAATTCCGTCATACTGAATATTTTTTTGACATCCATATTCCCTAATTTAATGTTTCTATTTGTCTTATATTCTTTAAAGCGCACACGGTCTGTACAACATGTACAACAGGTAAACTGTCTCGCTTTGTACAACGTACAGTTGCTATGGTAACATGTAAAGCCAGTTAAAGACTAGAAGTGCATGCTTTCATATATATTTAATGGCAAATAAGATCAAAACTTCGATTCAGTAAGTTTCAACATGGTGATAAATGGTAATGATGGTTAACAATTTAATATTGTATACATCATTTGTATCAATTCCATGTCTCAATCTTGTTCTTCTATGCTAAGTTAATGAACTGATATACAAGTATATGAAGATGATATAACCCTGCTCACTGATACATTGAAATACCTATTTATTCAGTGTGTATAATGCTTATGTTTTATAGGGCAAGCAAGGGGGGAGCTCTCTTGTAAATGAAATAGCTCAGGCCAGGCAAGAGATATCAAAACTTCTCCAGAATCCTGTGAGTAAATACAGTCTGCCAAGACATGATGACATAACCTTGGTCAGGGCCCTGTCTTGTTTCCTAACAAGCCCTAATGAAGGCTATTACATCAGTTTTGTTGGTGCTGCTATTCTCTACTGCCTGTTGACCTATTTAAAAATGCAGCTTTTAGATTAGCTCTAATTTTGATCTTTCAATGGTTGGATGTTAATTGTTGTACCAGTATTTATGTGTCCCCCAAACCCTGTTCGGTTTCTTTCAGTTTATGAAATCAAGAAATTATTTTAGCTTAACACCCCTTCCATCATCCAGTTCCCTTTTTTTCAAATATACTGTTATGTTTGTTCTCTGGTGGTTGAATATTTGTAGTATGTTTTAACATCTTTAATTCCATAATTTGAACGTTTTTCTATTTCTATTAATATCATGATAATCAATAGAAATCATTTGAAATGTATATGATACGGCAGACAACAGGGGTTATTCCAGTGATGTAGAAACTACAGTTTGAGTGAACCAGATCTTGAGCTATCGGGCATCGAGGAGTTCTAGCATTCCATTAAAACTCCTTGTCAGTTTTATTTCTTACTTGCGCTGCTTGAGCTATGTCATTAAACTTAGTACATGTGTACCTGCCTTGCAGTGTCAGTAACAAAAGCATGCATCATTTACCTGTGCCATGCATCATTTACCTGTGCCATGCATCATTTACCTGTGCCATGCATCACTTACCTGTGCCAGCTTACAATAATATATGTACAGCTGCAGCAACTGCAGCACTTCCAGCATACTTCCAGTTCATTTCACCATTTATTCTCTTCCTAATGCCATTTGAAATAGGAATCGGCTTGCATGGTTTTGTTAATGTAGTTTGTCATTTGATTGTCAAATTACAGTTTGTACCCAATCCCTGATGCTTAGAGACACAGCTTTTCTCATACAATTTTGCAACAAGCACGGCATGATCAAATTAACTTATTTGCATGTTGTTGTACAAGGTGGAGAGTTTATGTCCACACATGTTCGCCAAGTTCCTACAGTCATGTTCAGATTCACTTACATCGTCTGACATAAGTCAGCTGTTCTGGTGATCTAGTTTCCCCACAGAGGATTTTAAGGGTTGGTTCTGAATAATCTTATGTAATTGTCATCTGCTACTAAGGCATAAGGGAAGCCTTGTGGTTCCAGTGTGGTTCGTCACACCAAAGGTCCCGGTTTGATTCCACATATACGAAATCCATTTCTATATATAGCAGGAATATTGTAAGAAACCGCGTAAACCCTATCTCACTAACAAACTCCAGCATTGCTCTGCATATGATAAACTGAGTTGTAGTATGGTATTATTTCTTGCTGCCATGGTTTCTATGATTCCCCAATATATGCCCACAAGAAGCACCTTTTCACATTTATTTGTCTATTCTTATGCAGCATAACACTATGGTAACACAGTCTTTGTAAACGTTTGTGTGCTTTTCTTATGTGTCAGTATATTTAAAATTATCTCATCTTAATTTTAACGATATGACTGAAGTTATAACTGTGTTAATGTTACATTTTATTCTGAAGTAAGCTTTAAGGAAGTTTGAGAGTGTCGCTTGGTTTTAAAATGTGTGATCTTTAAAATGTCATCTTTAAAATTATAATATCAATTTGAGAAACAACATCTAGGTTATTGTGATATGGATATTTTATGTTCATTGAGTTAATGGGGACAAGAACCTCATTATATATTGACTAGCCTGGTGCTACCTGGACTCAGTGTGAATCCTGCCTGTATATATCTCCTGTACCTCAGCCTTATCTGGAGGATATGGTGGTTACAGGTGTGACTTGGGGTCTTCGTGACCTAACAATCTAATCATCAGCCTGTGGTCTGTGTGACTGACTTAATGTAGCTGTAAGATAGCTGGTGTAAAGCAGCATTCACTCAGAATCTCACCTTATTCAATAGTCATGCAGAGGGGATCAGTCCCTGTGATATATGTTGGGGATGACTCATTTTAATTGGCTGCATATTTTCATAGTCTTATTCTATAACGGAACAGTTTCATTGTTGAACACAATACAGATGAGTGTTTTTATGTGTAACTCTTAATACATTTATTGAATGATTGACCATTTGAGTGGGTATTGCTTAATGCTGCATCAGCAACTTTGCAGCTATTCGCAGCAAGTTTGAACATATGACTTTGAAATTAGATAATCAGAAATGTGATTATCTACAGTCAAGCTTATAGAGTACAAGCATTCAGCTATGCTGATATAAATCTTCGTCACATCCCTATTTTGAAGCTGAGACTACTATGGATACCTACGTACCATACCTTATTGGAATAAGAAAATGCCTGTGGCATGTTTTAGGAATAAATATATCTACCTGACTGCATGATACTCCGCCCTGCAGGATGTCAGAATAGTGCTAAGCTTGGTGATGGAGTCAGTACCTCATACAATGTGATGTTTTCTTTCAGATTACAGGTGGAGGTGGAAGTGCGCCACCTGGAAAAATGGACTCTCTGGAACGTGAAAACAGGGAACTCAGGAAAGGTAGGACGACATGCTGTTGTGTATGCCTCTGATAACAAGTCGAGTGAGCTTATGTCATGGACTGAATGTTTGGCCTCTGGTGTAATCATCTGAAACCACTTGACCAATGCTGATGTGTCAATACATACTTGTTCAAACTGATAGCATATTTTGATCAAGAGCTTGCATCCGACTTTTGATATGGCCACCACTGCTGTTTAATTATATTTGGTATACTGAAAAGCTTTTTAAAAGTATTATTTATTGGTTCACCATTCCTGCTCAAAATGTCATGTTCTTATATTCTATCTCTTTACATTTTTGTCTCTGGAACTTTCTCTGAAACCTTCTCTGAAATTACATACCAGAGAAAGCTGAACTCTGGCATACATGTCCAATCTGTCTGGGTATGACATGCAACCCACCAGGGTTTACTACCAGGAAGTGGCCACTACTGAGCAGGATAGACTGCTGTTGCCACTGGGGTGTCCTGACAGCAAGGCCGACCAGGGATAGAAATACTTTTTTTTCTAAGTGTGCCTTAGCGCACCAGGCAAATATTTTAGGTGTGCCTTTCAGAAATTGAGTATGCCCACATGTTTTTAGAATAAATGACAATGATGATGATCATTTGAAATTTATTGTTAAATAAAGAAATGGGTTTATGAGCATTCAAATATGTATGGTATTATTCAATTTGGAAAAAAATAATTGTTTTGGGGATTAAATGACTAAATGTGAGTTATGTCTCTGAAAAATCAGGAGTGTCAAAAGGGCACCGAGAACATTTTTTAGCCGTGCCATTTCAATATTTACCGTGCCATGGCACACTAATATATGGGGTATTTCGAACCCTGCCAACACATAATTCATTAACCCATGAGCATTATTGTTGTTATGAAGAGCCGTGTATAATGTTTGTGTTAACTCCATCCCCCAGTTACTGATGAACTGCGTGCGATGGTCCTGAAGCTGGAGAACCGAGTGTCGGCCTTGGAGAGGGGAGCTGGCGTGCCAGCAGCGTCAGCAGCAGCACCTGCAGCAGCAGCAAAACCATCCAAGCCTGCTGCTGCTGATGACGATGATGACGATGATGATGATTTTGATATGTTTGGAAGTGATGATGAAGAAGAGGTTTGTGGAATAATATTCTTTATGCCGTCCCAGGAAGTGGGAGGGGGATACAGGAATGGCTGCTGTCCCTCTTCCTCTCCGTCAGCTCGTCACATTTTGTTTCTGGAGCATTACTCAGGGATTGTTCAATATTTCTTGAAGATACTGTCTAGAAATAGTCTAGCCTTGAACTAATGACTTTGAATATATTTGGAAATTGACTTTCTTTCTTTCTGTTTTTCTGGCAAGAAGTTTTATCTACTTCTTGAGGCTATTTTTAATACTTTACAAATGTAACAATGTTGTGTGCACTGCAGTACAATAGTATCGTATTACACATGCTGTATCCACCGCCTCATCAGGATGTCAGCATCGATCAGCAACATGGCATACAGCTTTGTTTGAGATGTTAGTTTTCTGTGGTATGAACTCATGCATTCAGTGAAATAGTATTCCTGACATTGCAGCATGTGATAGCATCTTCAATGAGCACATGCCATATTTAATCAAGAGAACACTTTCCTGGTTGCTTTTGAGATTAGCAGCTTGTGCCCAGAAATATACTTGGTATATTGTCATTTAGTAAGACTTCATCAGATGGATATTAACTTGTTAGGTTGTGTAAAGTAGAATGGTACAGTGTATGGGATGGTATAGCTAGTAGCGTGGTAAATAGTGTAAGATAACTACATGAGATAATAACTAGCCTGGTAGATGGTGTAAGATAGTAGCCTGGTAGATGGTGTAAGATAGTAGCCTGGTAGATGGTGTAAGATAGTAGCCTGGTAGATGGTGTAAGATAGTAGCCTGGTAGATGGTGTAAGATAGTAGCCTGGTAGATGGTGTAAGATAGTAGCCTGGTAGATGGTGTAAGATAGTAGCCTGGTAGATGGTGTAAGATAGTAGCCTGGTAGATGGTGTAAGATAGTAGCCTGGTAGATGGTGTAAGATAGTAGCCTGGTAGATGGTGTAAGATAGTAGCCTGGTAGATGGTGTAAGATAGTAGCCTGGTAGATGGTGTAAGATAGTAGCCTGGTACATGAGATAATAACTAGCCTGGTAGATGGTGTAAGATAGTAGCCTGGTAGATGGTGTAAGATAGTAGCCTGGTAGATGGTGTAAGATAGTAGTAGTAGATGGTGTAAGATAGTAGCCCCTGGTAGATGATGTAAGGTAGATGGTAGATGGTGTAAGATAGTAGCCTGGTGGTAGATGGTGTAGAGATATGGTGTAAGATAGTAGCCTGGCCTGGTAAGAGATGGTAGATGGTGTAAGATAGTAGCCTGGTAGATGGTGTAAGATAGTAAGATAGCCTGGTAGATGGTGTAAGATAGCCTGGTAGATGGTGTAAGATAGTAGCCTGGTAGATGATGTAAGATAGTAGCCTGGTAGATGGTGTAAGATAACTACATGAGATAGTAACTAGCCTGGTAGATGGTGTAAGATAGTAGCCTGGTAGATGGTGTAAGATAGTAGCCTGGTAGATGGTGTAAGATAGTAGCCTGGTAGATGGTGTAAGATAGTAGCCTGGTAGATGGTGTAAGATAGTAGCCTGGTAGATGGTGTAAGATAGTAGCCTGGTAGATGGTGTAATATAGTGTTTGTGTTGTCAGGTACTAATAAATAGTGTAAGAATAGCGTGATGTGGTTCTTCAAGAAGAAGCCTCAGTGTTTGTGTTGTCAGGTACTGATACGTATAGTGTAAGAATAGCGTGATGTGGTTCTTCAAGAAGAAGCCTCAGTGTTTGTGTTGTCAGGTACTGATACGTATAGTGTAAGAATAGTGTGATGTGGTTCTTCAAGAAGAAGCCTCAGTGTTTGTGTTGTCAGGTACTGATACGTATAGTGTAAGAATAGCGTGATGTGGTACAAGAAGAAGCCTCACTCAGTGTTTGTGTTGTCAGGTACTGATACGTATAGTGTAAGAATAGCGTGATGTGGTTCTTCAAGAAGAAGCCTCAGTGTTTGTGTTGTCAGGTACTGATACGTATAGTGTAAGAATAGCGTGATGTGGTTCTTCAAGAAGAAGCCTCAGTGTTTGTGTTGTCAGGTACTGATACGTATAGTGTAAGAATAGCGTGATGTGGTTCTTCAAGAAGAAGCCTCAGTGTTTGTGTTGTCAGGTACTGATACATTATAGTATAAGAATAGCGTGATGTGGTTCTTCAAGAAGAAGCCTCAGTGTTTGTGTTGTCAGGTACTGATACGTATAGTGTAAGAATAGCGTGATGTGGTTCTTCAAGAAGAAGCCTCAGTGTTTGTGTTGTCAGGTACTGATACGTATAGTGTAAGAATAGCGTGATGTGGTTCTTCAAGAAGAAGCCTCAGTGTTTGTGTTGTCAGGTACTGATACGTATAGTGTAAGAATAGCGTGATGTGGTTCTTCAAGAAGAAGCCTCAGTGTTTGTGTTGTCAGGTACTGATACGTATAGTGTAAGAATAGCGTGATGTGGTTCTTCAAGAAGAAGCCTCAGTGTTTGTGTTGTCAGGTACTGATACGTATAGTGTAAGAATAGCGTGATGTGGTTCTTCAAGAAGAAGCCTCAGTGTTTGTGTTGTCAGGTACTGATACGTATAGTGTAAGAATAGCGTGATGTGGTTCTTCAAGAAGAAGCCTCAGTGTTTGTGTTGTCAGGTACTGATACGTATAGTGTAAGAATAGCGTGATGTGGTTCTTCAAGAAGAAGCCTCAGTGTTTGTGTTGTCAGGTACTGATACATATAGTGTAAGAATAGCGTGATGTGGTCTTCAAGAAGAAGCCTCAGTGTTTGTGTTGTGTGTCCCCAGGCAGCAGAGAAGGAGAGATTGCAGGCAGAGAGAGTGGCAGCATACAAAGCAAAGAAAGCAAGCAGTAAGTTCACTGACATTTATACTTGGTGTGATGGTAACAGGAGGGAAATACTATGTAACTGCTGATGTTCATTGTACTCCGTGTTGTGAATCATGCAAGGAAATGATAACAGAGTTGTCACTGAGAAGCTATTCCCCACTCAGTTGTTTCTGAATGTTTTGAGTGGTGAAATGTAACACATGTTATGTATGGTCTAGACTACCAGTTGTCCGACTTCCAGTTTGTCAAAGCTGAGCTGGCTGATTAGGCTGTGTGGCTAGTGATTATGAGAGTGTAGGCTCGAATCCTGGGTAGGACTCAACCCAACAAAAGTAATAAAATCTGTACTTTACTGAGAAAGTGTAATCCCCAATATAACATATGCTACATTTGACAAGTTTCTAAATGACATTGTGTATTCATCGAAACAGGCTATGAGACCTGTTGTTCATTTCTGTATATCCAGTAATTTGTTTAGAAAGACAATATTTGCAAAAATGCATGTCTCCAGAGAAGTGAGGTTTGACAGTATGTATAATAAAAGCTGCAATTAAAGGTGTGATTTGAGACTGATTATTGTGAGATATAGACTTAATATACCATTGAATAATGATACATGTGTGTCTGATATATCAGAGCCTGCCCTGGTCGCCAAGAGTAACATCATCCTTGAGGTGAAGCCGTGGGATGACGAGACAGACATGAAAGAGTTGGAGCAGAAGGTTCGCAAGGTGTCCACCGATGGCCTCAAGTGGGGCAGCTGTGAGTAGACACCGCCATTTTGTGTCCAACCAATACATGACCATAGTTTTTAGGAAGTTTTTCTCAAAATCAATTAAGATGTTTTCCATGAAGTTGAGATATCTCAGTTTGTATTCATTGATGAAAGCGGGTTGCTGGGATAGCCTAGTTGCTGAGTGTCTGCTCATCATGCCGAAAACTAGGGTTTGCTTTCCGTTTATATGCCCATTACGGATGCATAAATATTGCCAGAATATTGCTTAAAACCACACTCACTGTTATTCACTACAGTAATTTAATAATTTGTTGCTATTATGACGGTACAACCTCAGACTGATTTCTCTTATTATTAACTTGAAATTTATCCTAATGTTATTGTGAGTTCTTTCATTCTGTGGTAGAAAAATTATACAAGAAATACAAGTTAATTGTGGGAAAAAAGGTCTTGTTATAATATGTTTTAAGAGGAGGAGAGGTTGATATACAGTAAGGGAATGGCTGAAAGACATCAGCCTGGAACATTTGCTGGGTGCAAGGGAGGGCATGTTGTTGGAAGGTGGTGCAGTTCGCTGTACAGAGTTGCCTCCCCTGGACACACCAGATACCAGTGATTGTCAGTATCAATCCCTCTTCACCCTGTTTATATTTATAGGTTTTTCATCACCATAACTATACTTGTTGGCTCTGCATGTTTGTGGTAAATGTCAAGGACCTCCATCAATTCCTCTCACATTCCGCTCACACGCTGTGATTCATTGGAATAATATTATAAGAGGCGACTGGAACTCTTGCCTACAGTCAGAATGCTGTTCCACAAATGTGATAGACAGGATCATTAACACTTTAATCATGTTGGAGGCATAATTTACCATCATACATGGTAAGAAGAATCCATCAGTGTTGCTTGTGCTTATTGTGTCATCTCCTGCTTGTGTTCCAGCCAAACTTGTACCTGTTGGGTATGGTATCAACAAACTGCAGATCATGTGTGTAGTGGAAGACGACAAGGTACGTGTCTGGCTGTCCCTTTCTTTCCTGTTTGTCACTGTTTTAAGATACCTAGAACCCATTTGCCAACAAACCTTTGTTTTGAAAGAATATGTGCCCTGAGGGAGGAAGGTAACAAGAGATTGTAAATGATGGCACTTGCCATGACTCTCCCTGACACGGGACTGCCTTCGCGGTGTAGTGGTTAGAGCGTCCGCCCAGAGAGCGGAAGGTCGCGGGTTCGATCCCCGACCGCGTCATACCAAAAGACGTTAAAATATGGTACTTGTTGATCCCTGCCTGGCGCTCGGCATTAATGGGTACAACAAGAACTGGTCGGCTCGAGTCCGTATAATGTGTCTGAGTGGGGTATTCATGCTTCACTGCGGCATGGTATCTCAGTGGGCTAGCACTATAAAACCAGCTTAAGTCTGGGCTAGTACAAGCAGCCTCACATACACATACACACGCATGCACGTCGTCATATGAGCGAAATATTCTCAAGCACGACGTTAAACCAATTTCATTTCACCTCACCTCACCTCCCTGACATGGAAGTGTGGAGTCTGTAAATTGTGTCTGAATGGAGCATGTAGAGCAGTAGCATGTTATCTAGGTGGGCAAGCACTATCAGACTTGAAATAAGTCTGGACTAGTCCAAACTGCCATACACACTTATCTGCATGACAGTTTTGATATTCAACCTGTTTCACCTCACCACGTTTTGTACCAGACTCTAGTGTCACCAACTGTACATAGGATTTCTCCTTGGCCCTGAATTTGTTTTTAGACTTGTCATTCAAACAGCTCAGAAAGCTAAGTTGGCACATTGGTTATATGTATTCATATAATGGGGATATAGCATGCTTCATAGTCAAGTATGTTGTAAAACTCTGCAGCATTACTGCAATTTTATGGTGAAAGTAATATTAGAAGCTGCAGTTCCAATGTTATATGCCATCTCACAACATCGTAACACCCCAAAACGCTTTTGCCAGCAGTTATTTAAGAAACTGCAACCCAAAGGGTTTGTACCATAGGCATGTCATCATGCTTACAAACAACTCTTACTTATGTCAATGGCTATGTAATGCAGAACTAATTACTAGGATATATTGCAATACTAGTATTTTAGTATTGCATTTCTAAATGACTCATGCTGAAATAAATATCATTGCTGGCCATGTTTCAAAGCCAAGTGATCTTCCTTTTCATGTTAAATGAAAATGATAAAATGAAACAAACACCACATGAATGTTTGAAGTGTTTGTTTTGATGGCCTGGATTGTTTCACTGAGCTCTTGATGTTATACCTTGTTTCAGGTTGGCACAGACTTCCTGGAGGAGGCAATCACAGCTCATGAAGACTATGTGCAGTCAGTTGATGTTGTAGCATTTAACAAAATCTGAAATCACTGTATATTTTTTATCATGTACATGTCTTTCGTCAGTTAGAAATAAATGCCAACACCTCAAGTATGTATTTGAGTTTTTTCAACTCGGGAGGCAAGTGATAAAATCGTGGTAATTACCAGGACTGGTTGTTGTATAGCCACTTTGTTTATTACTGGTTGGTAATTCTGTTTAACCCCATGGGTAGATATTGTGCAGGTGGGCTACATCTACACAGTTGAAACACTGACCACAAGCCCGAGTCAAAATACCTTGTCAGATACATCTCCACTATCAGTAATATCCAGTCTTGTATGCTTTGTTTGTTTTTTGTTTAACGCCGCAGTCAGCAATATTCCAGCTATATGATGGCGGACTTTAAATACTCGAGTCTGGACCAGACAATACAGAGATTGATAATGTGAGCATCGATCTGTGCAATTGTTATACAATGACATGTGTCAATTAAATCAGGTAGCCTGACTGTCCAATCCCTTTAGTTGCCTCTTACAAGTTTGGTTGCTGAAGATCAGTTCTCACCTGGATCTTCACAGTTATCAGCTAGAAGATGGTTGAAAACCTGACTCCACAGTATAGAAAGACACAGTCACAGGACATGGGGCCAGCTCTCACAGCAGCAGCTCGTTATTTGTTAGTATTTGTTTGTTCACTCAGCCTTGAAACATATTCTCTGCAGTGGAAGGCTCTTGGACATGGGACGTTACAAGCACAGTGTACATGTATTTCTGCTTGTATGGTCATTTCGCATAACCTGGCTGGGGGCTTTGAGTACAGATTGCTTAAAAACTACAAATACATCAAATATGTTCATCACAACACTTGGGACATCGGTGAATCAGCCAGAATTGCCTGCAATATTTTGTTTGTTTATGCAGGTAGAAAAGTAAAACTGTGTGTGCATACTCTACATATGTAGGTGTTCTACGCAAAGTATACACATTAGATTTTGCATTTATTCCTCCATAAACTTGAAACCATTTTGAAGTCAGTTGACAAAACCATTGACAATATGAAATCTGTGACATTGTTCACAATCCCTGACAATTCTACTTCCAGCCAGTTTGGGAAAATGTAGACTGATGACAAATGCTTCTGTTTATGAAAAAAAGCACAAAAAGCATGGTTAGAATATATAATGCTACAGAATCATTTGCAATCTAATTAATATCAATTATCCAAGCAATGATAGTGAGAGAATATGTATTGGTTTGCCATATAATAGTAACTGTCTTAAAACACAGGCTATAAATGTCAGTTAATATTTTCTCGAAAAGCTTGACTTTAGAGTGTGTTCCACACACTACCCATATTTGCAAGACCTGAAAGTGTGGATTTCCATGCAAGTCAGATAGTCATACAAATACCATTAGATTTAATTTAATACTACTGATTCAGCTTGCAGCTGCTCCCCAGTTTTTAGACAGAAGTAATACAAATTTACATGCTGAAGCACTGTATTACTGGTATTACCCTGGTCAGTGGGAGTGAGTGAGTATAGTTTTATGCCAGACTCAGCAATATTCCAGCTATATGGCAGCAGTCTGTAATTAATCAAGTCTGGACCAGACAATCCTGTGATCAACAACATGAGCATCGATCTACACAATTGGGATAGAAGACGTGTCAACCAAGTCAGCAAGCCGGACCACCCGATCCGGTTAGTCGCCTCTTACAACAAGCATGGGTTACTGAAGATCAGTTCTAACCCAGATCTTCATGGGTTACCCTTGTCAATGGATTTGTCTCCCTGGAGAGTACACATCTGCCTAACCTAGAGTTGCCTGTGAGGTGCAAGAATGATAAGTCACATTTTTGTCTCATAGGTACCCATTTCCAAGTACTTTTGAACTCCATGCAAGTGATGTAAATAAGGAATAAATACAAACCAATTGATGTCTTTAATGATCCCTTCCATTAAACAGTTAACCCAACAATACACTTCATGCATACTTCCACATGCTAGGATATGAAAACAATGATTACAGAAACAATGTTCAATACATTCTGTTATTGCAATGTGAATGTGGTTCAGTTTACAAACATGGAATCAAGCATTTCAATCATACTGCCTACTCATGCAACAGGAACACATTAAATTATTTATGAGCGACCAAGACCTCTCACTTCCATGACAAGATGGATGATGTTGACCCATTTCAGTATACCAATACTATGTCAGTCTGTCTTCAATATGGAAATTAAAACTAACAATCCATGAACTGGTTTTATATTCACCTTGTGAAGCTCGATGAAAGTGTTTAACAAGACCGCCGTGATATTGCTGGAATATTGCTAAAAGCGGTGTAAAACCAAAACTCACTCACTCTTTAACAAAAACCTTTGACAGAAAACCCAGTAAGGTTTCAAAACAAATGTTCTTACTTTCAATAACAAGAAAAGTTATGATGGAGAGCTGTTTTTCTACAGTCTTCAATGCAATTTGTGCAAACCTTTATCCTTGATCGTCTGGTCTACTTTAGACACATTGGGGCGAGAGTTTCTATGATACTTCTCAAGCAACGGCTTGTGCTGAGCTGCATGGATCAGAGAGTTCCTGCTGTTTTCAAAGAGTCATCTAATCAAATGCACTTACAATATGAACATGCACCTTCCTCTGTTATTTGTCAGAATACAAAGCAGTTCAAGATTCCACCACATTTGTATTGTTAAATGGGTATGTTTCCCATTTAGTGGATATGTGAATTGCAACTTAAGTCAGCTTGAGGCATTTTGCACTGGATGGAAGATGACCACTGATGAATATCTCTTTATCATTCACTACCTTTGTAAAGATGCCTCGTGAAGGACTGGACTGGCAGCCTACTGTTTCAATGTGTTCACATCCTGCTGATTTAGCCATTGATGTGGTTTTCTTCAGGAATTCTTCTCTTTGTTCCTTCTTAATTTCAAGCATAAACTGAGCAGTTTCTAAGATAACCGTACATTGTTTAGCAAATATTCTGCTGACATCTGGTGTAAGCTGGTGGACCATACTATTTGAGAAATACACAACATCAAAGAACTTCTGGTATTTGCTCTTGGCAACAAGATGATCCTTCAGAGGGCCTAGTGGTAAGAAGGTGACCTTGACATCATCAATGGGAATGGCTTCATATGGAAGGTCATGTTGTGATGAGGATGCCATCTTTTCTTTCTCACTGTTATTTTCTTCTTCTTCTTTTTCTTCTTCATCTTCTTCTGTAATTTCGGTCAATTTTACAGATGATGACTGTTTGGATTCTTCTTTCACTGGTTGCTTGTACCTCTCACCTGTTGCAAGTTCATGCAGCATGGCTTGCATATTGAACTGGGAAACATCTTCAGCAGTTTTTGTGTACAAATTATTATACTTTTTGAATAAAGACTGTTCTTCTGATTCAATTCCTAGTGAAATGTACGGACTGACAATAATGTCTCCCCAGTAGCCCATCCTCCCATGCTTTTCTCCCTGATGGTCGAACACACGGGCAGATGCCATGGTCTTATTTGGAGTGTCATAAGTTCCCTCCCTGAACTGGAAGGCTACTCCAGTGTTTCTCCAGGCCTGATATTCCGACTTATTCACAACATCAGCGCCTCTTTCAATGAGTTCCATGCTATAGTCCCAATCAAAAACATTCATTCTCGTGTCATACCGTGTCTTTAAGTTTTGGCGCAATCTCAAATCCCAGCATTTGGAAACATCAAATGTGAACTTTGTATTTTGCCACAGTTTGAAGATACCCTCCAGGAAGTCTCGTTCTTTGAACTTGAGCTGTGATAAATCAAACACTGGAAGCTTTTCATCCAAATAGTCACAATCTGTCACCATCTTGATGAATTCTTTGGCCTTTTTCTGGACGTACTGCATCGTTTGTTCCCTTATAAGAACATTTCCATACAATTCCAGAAATAGCTCACTCTTTTCTTGCAAGCCCATTCTGTCTTGCATTTCAAGGGCTACTGCCATAAGTAGAATATCACGGGCATAGAGTTCTAAAGCTGCCTCGCATACAAACATATTTATTTTCCTGTGTTTGTGTCTTTTCCTGTAAGCAATTGTCTTCAGTATGTGTCTTATGTCTCCAGCTCCAACTAACAAAATATTCACCACATCACTTGTATCTTTATCTTGTAACGATGTTTTCTTCATCAACGCTCCAACATCAGAATCCTGAAAGTCGATTGCGGGACTAAATCCCCACCACGTAATAGTACCTAGACCATCCATTGCTTTTGCAGATGTTACGATACGAGAAAAATAACTTTTCGAGCGCTGAACGAACTTAACGTTCACAAAAGAGCCAGCATGCTCGTTCCTGCTTTTCAGTTGCTTAGTAACGCTGACGGCGACATTTATAGAGAGTTGTTCCCCTTTGCTCACTTCCGGGCACCTGCAAAAACCTCTAACCAAAATATTTCTTTTCGAAAAACTTATATCAGGGCCTTGCTTTTCAAACAATGCACCTCTTTTAATTTTACCATAATATTGAATATGATAAAATCCATATATATTCATTAGATTACAATATGATCGCTAACTGAGAACAATTGCACTTCTTCATCTGGTTAGCGATTATTACATGGCGTTGACAGTAAACTTATCGAAATGTTTAAATCTCGTGGCTACAGTATACACGGTAAGTTAGTCTGTTGATACTTTCTGTTGGATCCTGAATAATTGGATTTAACTTCAGATTTAACATTTCAAACTTAACTACACCTGCTGACTTCGTATATTACAGTTCTACTGACCCAAATACACAATCGAGTGAACTCAGAACAGGGAACATTTGGAGTGTAAACGTCAAGAACACAGATATATATATATATATACAAACCTCTACACAGAGAGGAGAGGTATCGACAGTCAAAGTGTCATCACCCAGATCTTTCGATAATGATATGATCAAGAGAAATTTGTAATTTTAAAAGAAACTGTTATGTCATAATCTGACTGTCTGCCATCTGACTGCATGTCTTCTATTTGATGTTGACACTTCATCTGTCACAGATGCAGAAGGGGTTAATGTCTGCATACCTACCTTATACAGGGGTTCAATTTTATTTTTAAAGGCCGCTTGCCACAGGACAAGTGATTTTAAGAAAGTAACTTGTCCTGACTAATTTTCCACTTGCCCTGATTTTTATGACTTAATCATGATGCTGTAATTATGAAAGAATAAATCAACATGGTATTTGATGTTAATGTGTATCGAGAAGTGATAAATAGCAAAGAAAGATAAATCTATTTATTATCATTGCGAAAATTACTTCATTTCGTTCTTCGTATCGTGTCAAATTTTAATAGTTACATTTTGAGCAGATATGAAATGAAATCCAAGTTTATTTGCAGTTTGAAACCGTAAGCAGAAAGTTTCTAGTAGCCACCATTGTTTGATCGCCTCGAAATGAAAACTGACTTGTCCCGGCGTCGGGCGATGGGATTTTTGAACCCCTGCTTATACTACTATTGGGAGTAGAGCACTTTATCAGATTCAGGCACCGAACACAAGTTGTCAGGTTGAAAGAAAGTTAGCAGTGTTTCCGTTTTCCAGTATATACCAGACTTTGACTGGTACAAAGTTAGAATGTCCGGTAATTTCAAAGGCAGTCAGTCATCTTGTCTGGCAAATTTTAAAATAAATTTTCTAATCACCTTGGTCAATTTTATTTCTCCTCGAAAACGATTATGTTTTCACAATGACATTGAGGTGTTGTTAAATAAAAAAATAGCAGTTTGGGAAAACTCCATGCTAAAAGTAGTGGCAATAGCCTCTTCATTTTCGATTGGATGCGAGGGTGCAAGGTCTCGCGCACAATGAAAAGTGTGATCACTTGACCGGTAAAATTTACAAATGACCAGTATTTAAAATGCTAGCCAGTCACAATGTCCAGCTGTAAAGAAAGGCCAGTGGAAACACAGAGCTAGGCAAATGAATTTATTCAGTTAGCCAACATCCTACCCTGAGACAATGGGTGCAATCACAAATAATCAGTGCTTGTTCGCCAAGTGATCGGTACTATTTGTTTGCCTTTCTGTGTATATGCAGTAGCCATTTTCTCTGTGAAACTAAAAATTTGATGTAAATGTACAATTTCCTCAAATTGTGTTGGCTTTATGTGTTAAAAGTGCTATTTGACCAATGTCCTACCTCACAGCAAACCCAAATCACCCTAGATTGGTGCCTTAACCTAAGGATTGTCAAAGGGTATTTGACTAGCAAAGTTTTGCAAAGAAGCATAATTGGGCGTTTGACTCAAAAGGGGGACCTAATTGTAATGATCGTCAAGTGGTGGTTGGTGGGTTCCTTAGTGGTTAAAGCGTTAGCTCGTCATACCAAAGACCTGGGTTTGATGCCCCGCATGGATACAATGTTTGAAGCCCATACAGCATTTTCTAGTGTCAGTCGCCATGATATTGCTTGAATATTGCTAAAAGTGACGTAAAACTAAACTTGTGAATTGGTGCTTAAACGTGATCCAAGGGATAAGCATAGAGTTGGACATAGTACAGCTAGCACTAAGGATTGAAGATTCATGTGAGAGCAACTGTTGACAACCTGAGCCTGTTAGCACTGCAATTAACTGTGCCCAGTAAACTTCACTTTTATCCTGCTAATATAGTACTATGTACCCATGTACTTTTGAATCATGTAAAAGGTTTGTGCCTAATCTCAGAAGAAAACCACAACACACACACACACACACACACACACACACACACACACACACAGAGGGGTCCATGTGACCACCATATGCCTACTTAGGTTGTCACACCCCAGTGCCAGTATATGTGTAAATTGTGTTCTTTTAGGTTTTGACCCGTGAAGGTCCGGGTTAGAATATTGATCTTCAGTAACCCATGCTTGTCGTAAGAGGTGACTAACGGGATCGGGTGGTCAGGCTCGCTGACTTGGTTGACATGCCATCCGTTCCCAATTGCGCAGATTGATGCTCATGCTGTTGATCACTGGATTGTCTGGTCCAGACTCGATTATTTACAGACTGCCGCCATATAGCTGGAATATTGCTGAGTGTGGCGTAAAACTAAACTCACTCACTCACTCTTTTGGCTTTTATATAAACTATGGATTATCAAATGATTATAGGCAGTCAGTATGAACAAGTCTTTTACTAAAGTCAGTATCACTGATTCACATGTTTCAAGTTAATGATGTGTGACAACATTGTTTGTACTGTTAGTACTTTAGATGTTAAACCAATACACAAAATGGGAAAGAAGCTATTGCTGGAAAATTGATGCCACAGCTATTAAATATTAGAATCTTCAAATTTCATGTGTTTAGAATGACTTGACTTTATTGGCTATACTACCCTAGCTGTGTGTAGTAGCTATGTGATTCTTGGCTTGTACTATCATGCAGCTGTTTGTCTATCTAAGACAAAGCTACAAATCCCTCCTATACATACCCAGAAAGAAGCAGGCTTTGGCAGACAAAACACACCATCAAATAGTAAAACAGTAGACATGATTGTGTGTGGGACTGTCAGAGTCTTTGCATATTCTGCCAAAGAGCACTTGGAAGACATCAAGCGTTCAAAATATTTAACTTTTTATGCAAACCAAATATGCATATTTGAAATTTGTACTTGCACACTTGTGATAGTAAGAAATTTATGTGTTTGAAATTCAACAGCAGACACCTTTATTGATAAGATTACTTTTCAGTATCAAGACTAAGACAGACACACTACATCATGCAAAGCAATATTTGCAATTGGAGAAAACTGGGCTTCCATAGTGTCTGGCCATGTAATAAATATATGGGACTGAAGAGTTTTGTGGGACTAATGTGTAGACACATGTCTGTCAGTTTGTAAAGACACCAAAAAGTTTACGATGTTTACACGTTGATTGAATTTAAGGTTTGACTGTAACATATAATATACTGAACAGCAAAAGAAATGCAAGTTTTAAAAAAATTAAATCTCATGAAGGTAAACGTTCATGTTTATGGAATGTTCATGGTAAAGTGACGTAACAATCCCAGATGAGATGATGTCATGCAGTGTGACGTCCATACGAAACATTCGCACAAACACACCAACAGTGCAACAAAAAACATAATTTTAGCATGTGCATCGATGGTTCTGGATGGAAAGCATGCATTTCACTCTGAGGTATCCTTTGTAAAGGTTTGTGTCAAAAAACAGTTCAGTATTGATGCTAGGAGGTGTACATGCCACATAAACGATACCTAGACTAACGACTGAGCAGAGGGGAATGGCCATTGGAAAGTTGCACAGAGGTAGCTCTGCAACTGCTGTAGCTAGACAGTTGGGCTGTCATCTTACCACCATTACACGACTTGCTCAACGTCATCAGCAAACCGGGGTTGCTGCTGATCATCCCCTTACCAGGCAAGATCGGTTCATCCTGGTCACTCATCTAAGGAACCAAACTCAAGCAGCAACCGTAGCAGCAGCCTTAGTTCTTGGGTCAAGGGGAGCAGTGTCCAGCGATACGATTAGGCGTCGTCTTCGGGCTGCTGGAATCCACTGCCGAAGGCCATATGTGGGGCCAGTTTTGACACGTCAACAACGCCAGCGACGTTTATAGCTCTCACACAGCAAGGGTGTCGATGGATTATCTGGCTCAGAACAACATTAACGTTTTTCCATGGATGTCTCTTTCCCCGGATATGGCTCCCATTGAACATTCTGAGACGAAATTGGACGGAGGATTGCTGCATGTAGACAGCCACTCACACTTGCACAATTGGAATAGAGATGGGTGTTTGAGCGGAACCAATTGCCTCAGGCGTTCTTTCAGACTCTAGTGAACTCAATGAGGCGACATTGCACAGTCTGTGTGCAAGCTCAAGGTGGCTATACGCTACTAAAGAGACTCTCACTTTTCGGGTTCAGGGGTATCTCCATTTGACGGACTGTGATCAGTTTCAACTTATTGCAGTTCAATGTCAACAGTACCTTTCAGCTGTTAAATTGACAGTGTTTTCTATAGAATAAATGATTAGACATACTTTTGGTGGTTTTCTATCCAAAAACTTGACAAAAAGCCAGACTTGCGTTTCTTTTGCTGTTCAGTATATTAGCCTTAACTTTACTTATGAAGGATCCAGTGATTTTACTCTTGTTGCTGTAGTTTTCCAAAATGAACCTTAGAAGAAAAGGATGAGTAATTTTCTATTTATAAGTAAGTTTGGTATTGTAAGAATGGTTTTCATACCCTCAAGTTCATCAAATATCATAAAGGTCATGACAGTCTATATAATCATTGGTCATTGGTATTGTTTAGTTGTGAGTGTCAGTTTAGTCACACGGTAGAGCATTATGACTTCCTTGTTTATATCATCAGCTGTTTGCTTGTTCAGATTTACTGGAAAATATGGTTAAACATGAAAAACAAAACTCATGGTAAAATTGGTGTTAATAAGAGATTACAAAAGTATATCAACACTTGGATAGACCTTCACCATATTATGCAGCTTGTCAATACTACAATACTGAGTGATTATTTAGAGCCGCATATGGTCATTCTGGTGAACTGTATAGACCAGTATCAGGGCCGCTATAGGATATGTTTACCAAACAGTCAGTGTTATCTTTCCTCATTTGTACCAGACTATGCTCTGTATTGTCTAAGTTACTGAGGGGCTTCTGTCCTTAAGATATTGATAAATACCTTCCTTTTTTATGATTTCATCAGTCAAGATAAATCATATTTCCCATTGGCTTACAATATTGGCAATACCATAACTCTGTGACAATACTTCAATATTCTTGATCCTAGTAATCCAGTCAATCAGGCATATTTGATGTCTGTACATTGAAAACAAGAATAACTGGGGGAATATAGCTGTACTGTTGGATATTTGATAATATCCTTTGTGGTTGCCGTAGCAAGTGGACTATGGTGGAATTATCTGTGTGCTGTGGTGGTTTTCTTTTGCAATGATAAAACATTCTTAATCAAAGTGATGAAATGAAGTTGAATCATTTTAGAAAGATGACAATGGCCCAAGAAACTCAGTGTTCATGTGATCCAACCACCAAGAGAGATGTTCTCAGGTCTCCTTGTGGAGAGGTGTCATATCATAATAAACAGACCTGATTTTGATGAAATTGTTAAGTCAAGAGACATTTCTAGATTTGTCAAGTGATCCCCATGTATGACTTATTGTATGGCAATGTTGTATACAGGATAATCACACTTATCTTATTATATAGCCATGTGCCTGTCTATGCCCACTTGTGCTAGTTTACTGACAAACAATGGCACCATTTGAACATGAACACAGACACAAGGGTTATTGTTAATAATTCATTAAGGATAATTACATTGTATCTTTTTGTTACCTTAGGATATTATATATCACAGCAGAAAACCTTAATAAGATATTAAAGTATCACTGGAAATTGTAAACATGTTTAATGTATCATTTACAAAGTGTTTGTCTCTCAATTTTTCTTGTATCTTTTACTATTGTCTTCTTGCCTTGTAGTTATGCTCAATAGAGTTAAATGGAACAGTAGTTGACTGATTTCAACTCAAAATTATTGATACCGTATACCGGGAAATTTTCGAGGTACTAAAATTTCGAGGTTTGAGACCCCCAGAGCTTTCGAGGTGATTTAAATTTCGAGGCTTTGGGGCCTAAAATATATAAATATTTTAGACAATTTTAATTTCGAGGTTAGAAGAAAGTGCCCAGAAACATGACTTACCGGATTAATACTCAGTGAACTATCGACAAGTAGCCAGTGATAACTGCCGTCTGACTGTTATAACTACCGGTATACCAGTCCATGGCAGAAATAATAGTAATGAAAACAACCCTTTGATCCTTTGTTGTGATAAATGACCCAGAAACACTCTGTCGGCAGTGTTCAAACATGACGCCATTTTTTCTCAGACGATATTGTTTTTTTAACAACTAACTATAAGCATGTATGATGGGTCTCTGCTGAAACTATGTTGTTGTTAGAAAGCTGACAAGTTGACCTCTTTTGAAACTGACCAACTGCGGATGCCTTACAGCCCCAGGATGTTTGTGTAAACAATCCCCTTTAAGATGCGCATTCATCAAACCTGGCATCGCCCGATCACGGTCCGTTTGGCCAGAGAGTGACATCGAGTGTATTGACAGTTGGTTTGACTTTACATGTAACACACTGATTGAATTACCTATTTTTTATAATGCATGTTATTCTGGACCAACAATTACAACACAATTAAATAGTCTCGACACCGCATTTCTGTTGTTTGTTCATTCAGGCCGTTCAGGGTCACTGAACGTTAAGATTAGTTGTAGACAGGCATTAAAGAGTTAATGCGCATGTCAGGAAGTCATTGGTTGCCAGCAGTTGAAATGCTTATCGATAGGAAATCTAACCCAAAGGTTTGAAGTTCGGATAAATTCATGGATATAATATTTTCGAGGTTGCGCTTCTAACCTCGAAAACCTCGAAAATTAGATACCTCGAAAATTTCCCGGTATACGGTATACAGAATCCTTGTTACCGTGGTTACTTGCTGATAAATGAAGTTCAACATGTCTCCTTATGCACTGGCCCCAAACTGGAGTCGAGTTCTAGTGTGAAAAAATAGGCAAAGCAAGATCAGTAGATACCTGATGATATGCCACGTGTACTGAGACTAAAAGCTACTGAATATTTAAGACTTGCTGATAAACAGAATACAGATTCATCATAGAAAATGGTCTGCCTACTGGCAACTTGGAGAGCCCATGTATTGATCAACACAAAATGTGATGATTTTTAAAAGATGATTTAAAAATATATACATACATACACTTAAGACTTTTGTAAGAGCTTATCTGAACATGCCATGCTTTCAATATCTGCTGACCAAAGGCAGTGTTCAAGCTGAACCATGGGATCCTCTTCGTGACCTGAAGCATTTTCTTCCATGTTTATATGGTCTCTACATTCAAATACTGTAGTATAGGATCCTTACATTCAAATGCTGTTTATAGTATTACGTTCTGTAGCAGCATACCTCAGCAGCCAGAATCTCCTAACTGTGTAATGTTGTATTCAGCTTGTGTTTGGAGCTCATTTCCAACTTTTCTTTTATGCAAAATAACTGTGTTACTTTTAACTCTTTTTGTCACTAATAGAAGTAGAAGGATTGATAAGAAGTTCTTGAGATATGTCCATATAATTATCAACGTCAACAGTGTAGATTCTGATCAGCTGATCACTTGATTTAACCGTTTCATTGCTTTTTCATTGTTTTCTGCTTCCTGTATTGATGTCAAATTCTAACAGTCAACAGCTGAAATCACAAATTGTAAAGATATCCCTTCATTTGACTACATTGATCTGTAAAAAATATCGCCAAGACACCACTGTGCTGAACTACTAACATGACGTGTGTTGTCATTGAAGTAGACGCCTACTTCAACCCCCTGAACATTCTGCTGCTGATGTTACAGGTTTCTACTCGCTAGTATTTTCCTGAGAATGTATTGATTATTTGATGATCAGGATTACTTGTTATCTTACTTAGCACACTGGCTACAACTGTGACAGCTGGTGGTTATTGTCAGTGCTGAATAAAACTGAAAGGCCATGCTTTTGCCATGACCCAGGAACGGGAATGAAAATTTCCTATGAAAAAAATAATACTGTTTAACGCCGAACATCATACACTGTTTTGACAGAGGTAGAAACTTCTTGAACAGAAAACACATACCAGTTACTGATCTGTTACCTGTAGGAGTTTTTAATTCAGCATTCATGTATTCAACCTGTTTGTAGTGAATTGAGACTAGCGTTGTCTGGACTATGTGCCACTTGGAAGTTGCCAGCAAAATATTGAAATAGAGAAACACGAGAAGATTGGTTTTAACTTTTCCCAAGTGTTTATTTGTATTGAGTGAAAATAAGACCCTGAGTAAGTAGAACATTTCAACAACAAATCATTTATGCAGAAGTGTATTTAATTGTTTTGTCAAGATAAACTTCTTTTAATGTGTTTGGGTTGCAGCCAGTATTCGGTCTTGTAGTAGAGACATTTGAGTGTTGTCAAGGACTTCTGAAACAGATGCATGCAGTGATCATTGTTATTTCCTGGATGAGACTGTCTTGTGATAAACATCATGAGCATCAAGCCAGTTCATGACCCCAATAACCCTGACACTGACTTTGGTGGTTGAGAGAGCTGTTGCTCCTATATATGTTCTTTTGGACTGATGAAGCTGAAACGTGAGTATTTTAAATATTTACATAATCAAAACCGTTAAAAATGTTTCATTGTTTTTCTAAATGATTAGACTCTATCAAAGACCATGATCTGATTATTGTGGTAATTTACCTTACGTCATTAGTGCCAAACTCACTACAGATATGTGGATGAGGATTGGTTGTGCATTTGTAAGTGCCATTATATCATAAAGAACTTCATTAGTCAGGTGAGCTTTAGAGATGCTTTGTGGTTTTATTTCACTAAACACACCTTTAGTCATATGAATTCTTAGCATGTAGTCCTGGCTATCAATATAGATTATAGAGATCCATAATCATTAGTTAGTGGTGAGTGTGACCGACATTTATGGATGGATTACTAACAAAACAGCGTCCTGAACATAATTTAGAAGCAGCGTATGAATAAAGACATACCTTTAAGTATTGTGTGAGCGCATTAAAACCTTTTTGTCACAATAGTTCAGGTACAATGTTATGGATGACACAAGCATCATGATAATTCCTATTAATATGTTTATAATTTTAGGTTATAAACTGTAGAAATTTCTTCGTCATCCCGAAGATCCAGGTTCGATTCCCCATATGGGTACAGTGTGTGAAGCCCATTTCTGGTGTCCCCTGCCGTGATATTGCTGGAATATTGCTAAATGCGGCGTAAAACTAAACTCATCTAGATTTGAAAAAGACTTTCTCAGCTGAAGTTGAATACGACATCTTGAACATGTGTGAAGACTGACACATAAGAAAACTACCTCAGCTGTTTGTCTCGATGTCATGAGAAGGGGCCATCCAAACAGCCTGGGCTTGTGCTTGGTGTGTCAGCAGCTTCAGAGCTACAGACTTTACCAGGATTTCTGCAATTCCAGAATCATTTAGAGAAATTTAGCAGCTCAGTCCAATGACTTTTCAATGTGATGTCAGTAAGATAGTATTACTGGTTGTTATTTCAGCTGGACTTTGCACTGGAATATGACTGGGTTTGGTTTTGACAAACAATATACGCACTGGTGTTAGTTTTATGTTGAATGAGATTAGTGGCTAACTAGGAATCAGTTTGTTAGAAACAACATTGAAGGCTATGTCAGGAATATTTCCTGTTATCAGGGTTTACACTCCCTGACTGTAAAACTTGTAAATCCGGTTTATGGCTGTGATGTTTATATCAGAAAGTTCTTTGTACAGCGAACATTGGCATGGTGATATCTGATATCATGGCTTGAATTCTACTTTGTTTATATATTTCTTGACATTTGCTTCAATTCCAGATGTTATTGACTTTGAAGTATGGTCATGAATTTATGTCTTCACTCCAGCGTGCGCATACATATAGAGGAATATTGTTTGTCAACTTTCTCACATGCTGTTCTGTTTGTACTCATATGAACCAGGGTTTGATCATGTTTTTGTCAATCGTATATAGGTCTTTGACCTAACTCAGATAAGATCTGATTCTGATGATGATCTGTAGCCAGCCATAACCCTATATTTCTGTTTTCTGAACTGTTTTAGGTCAATGCCCTTTGCCATTTGGAGATTTTCTCCCTCATAAATGGCACTTTAAATTGCATTAAACCAAACTATTCAAGGCTTCAAGTGGACAGATGTCATTTTACTTCTTCTCTATGATCAGTATTAGAATTTAGATGGGACTGGGGTGGCCAGATGGTCCAGGGTGTGATCATGGTGATAGTCGTGGAGGGTTCATTGAGTTGTCTTCATTGAGCTCTGCCACCGTCCACTGATGGTTTGAATCCAACTTATAAATGTTGTTGCTGATATCCTAAGCCATTTTCTCCAACATTAACAGACGAAGGATTGGCTAAACCAGATGACAAAGTTTACTGCAGTCATCGGCTTATCACCATGTCTCAGCCGTTTTCTATACTAAAAGTGTTTGAATGGATTCCTACCTTGATAAAATACTGGACCTCATTTTAATGAATTTGTAGCCAAATTTCAGTGCAATGCCAACTTTTTATCTTATCGAAGCCTGATCAGCTCTGTGAAATACCAACAGAAAATTTATGATTTCGCTACCCTAAACTCAGACCACTTATCATTAGAATTGCCTGTAATACATTACTACATTAATAAACTGTTAGGTTCTGATAATGGTAGCAGGTTGTTTTATATCACTCTTCTCACGTCAATATTCAAGAAATCAGCCCCAAAATCTAAAATGG
This sequence comes from Haliotis rubra, assembly GCF_003918875.1. NCBI lineage: Eukaryota > Metazoa > Mollusca > Gastropoda > Lepetellida > Haliotidae > Haliotis > Haliotis rubra. The sequence goes on from NW_025767322.1 coordinate 358,423, forward strand.
GAAACCATACTTGAATCTAACATTGATGAATCAGATTGGAGAACGTATAACATTATACCATTTAGATGTACACAGAGTACGGAATTAAGATGGTTCCAAATGAAAATTATTAACAATATTTTAGCCACAAACTATTACTTACATAAAATAAAAGTCAGTGACATCATTGCGGAGCTATTGTAATACTTCTAATGAAACCATTTTGCACCTATTTTGGGACTGTAACTTGATAAAAAGATTGTGGAGGAAAATAGAAGAATGGCTTATGTCTGATGCTGGAATAAGAATTAAACTTACACCACAAATTACACTGTTTGGATTATAGGACAAGAGAAATGATCCTTTGAATGTAATTTTGCTTCTTCCTAAACAGACAATTTTTCACAACCGAAGGTATGGAATAGTACCAGGTCAAAAAAGTATATCTAGAATTTGCAGCCAATACTGTTAATCCAACATTTCTGATTATAAGCAAAATGTATTGCTTTCACAACCTGTTCATATGATAAATTTACAAAATTTTAGTCTTCTTTGCATACTTTGTTTGTCTGATATAATATTAGCCTTTGATCAAGCCTAAATCCAACATTTCTGATTATAAGCAAAGACTGTACTTCATGCATGAAACCGGTTTAAGAGGTTAAGAGCTGCAGGATTCGCGTGCACGAGACCAGTCAGGCGTCCATTTCTCACTGATAGACACATGCAAGAACGCCTGGTGCGGTGCAGGTTAAGGCAAAACCACAATCTCTGATACTGGCGCCCAGTCCACTGGTCGGACGAAAGTCGTTACCTTTTGCATGCGTCACTGGCGGCCGCAGCCGTGTCTGGCGCCGCCGCGCCAATGAAGCTTATAACCGGAAATGATTGAACCAACGGTCCCCTTTGGCGGTGGCTCAGTGATGGTGTGGGGTTGTGTGTCCTCACGACTGCAAGCTGGACCTAATCACAGTACCGAAAGCGTTAATCGGACAACGTTATCAACGAGACATCTTGGATGTTGCCGTAATACCCCATTTTGACAATCACACACTTGCCAGTCGTCCCTGTTCATGGATGATGCGCCAGGCCTCATCGCGTGCCAGAGCAGTAGTCGATCATTTGAGGAACAATGCTATTGAGACTATTCCATTTCAATATATATATACACAGATGTGATGAATCTGATGTTAGTATCATTACTTAAGTACATGTTCTTGTTTATAGACTAACTCATACAAGAAAACAGCAAACATAAAATAACTGGAAGTTTATTTAAAAACCTTGGGCTGAAGGCAAATTGCATTTTGCATAACACAATTATGATAGTGCCATCATGCATTGGCTTACATCAAGAAATATATTATTTCCCCCTCCCACAAAACATTGTATATACACAAACTTCGAATACGTAAGCACAATTGCGAAAAAAACATTTCATCTGCCACAGACCAATAATACTACTGGGAGGGAGGGTGGGTAATCTCCCAAACTGCGTGCATGTTCTAGCGTTGACATGAATAGCTACGTACAGTGTCCCCTACAAACAGGGGAGATAATTCAAAATGCCTTTTTACAAACAAGAAACGAGAGACAGTGGTCTAGGGGAGACAACTCTTGCATAACTCTTAAAACTCATTTTAACAAGTTAAAATCTCTCTTTAGACTAACTTATTCAAGAAAATAGGAAAAATAAAATAACTGGAAGTTTATTTAAAAACCTTGTGCTGAAGGCAAATTGCATTTTGCATAACACAATTATGATAGTGCCATCATGCATTGGCTTACATGAAGAAATATATTATTTCCCCCAGCCCAAGAGGTTTAGAGGTAATGACTGTAAATTGTTTGAACATTAACTAAAAGTATAAATATGGGAGAATGATAATTCCTAGACAGTAGACATGCAATTGATATAATAACCATTATGATGCATTTTGCAGGGCCTCCCCAAACAATTGCATAGCTTCTAGCTTTTGTTTACTACTACTAGAAATGTCAATATAGCGCAAATAAGCATTGCTTATCCAAAAAACAAGATCCTGAATTACCTGTCCAGGTAAACCTACATCAAAGGCCCAACAAGAGCCACCTCGTCTATAAGAGTGCCCAGTAAGGCAACAGAGATACCATTTTGCTGCAAGATGTAATTGACAACATCTTAGAACTTGTGATAGGTTAACACTTGACAGTTATTGTCACACAACAGGGGGTGTGACATGTCATGATGGGTATGAAATTTAAGAACATTGTCGATGGCCGACACTGGATTGAGAGGATGGTCACTAATGGCCGGCAAGTAAACATAAACAATCTTTTCCCTGAACTGGAGAGTTTTTGTCGAATTCAAAGCAATACGGTAGGAACTACCAAACTGTTCAATCTGACCCATGGTCAGAGTCCTAGACAAATCATTTACATTTTGCTTGATGATATGGAAATGTTGGGATGTAAGTTTTCACAACCGAAGGTATGGAATAGTACCAGGTCAAAAAATATATCTAGAATTTGCAGCCAATACTGTTACACCTCAAAATGTATTGCTTTCACAACCTGTTCATCATTCTCTTCCCACAGAGGTTACTTGTCATATCTTCCTACGAACCTCTGTTCTAATACGGCCATATTTCCCGGTTCTCGTAAAATCCCCTAGCGGCAAAAGATCACAACACGAATTATCTCCCTTCTTTCTATCCAATCAGAACGCGTGTTATATCGACTTAGATTCAACTTGACTAACACAAGGCAAATGTCGGGCCACAAATATCCCCCATCTGCTGGGGACTTGTGTTGATGTTACACACACGGCGTTTAATGGCTAGCTTGTCCGTTGTCAACGAGGGCGATGGAGACGCCACTGATCTGCCATAACATGACTGAGTTCTGTTTAGAAGAAACGTTTGCGCATCGCGCAGGGGAAGAAGTTTAGTTTTCTCGAAGCATACGGAAATTACCGAGGCCTTGCGAATGATCACTTTTGAAACAACGTCGCTGATTGCGTAACTAAATCTGATTGCCTCCAATCACGAGTCTTGAACGCTCAGACCATGAAAGGGCCGTATTAGAACAGAGGTTACGTAGGAAGATATGACAGGAGTAACCTCTGTGGGAAGAGAATGCCTGTTCATATGATAAATTACAAAATTTTGGTCTTCTTTGCATACTTTGTTTGTCTGATATAATATTAGCCTTCGATCAAGCCTAAATCCAACATTTCTGATTATAAGCAAAGACTGTACTTCAATATATATATATATACACAGATGTGTAGACTGTGATGTTAGTATCATTACTTAAGTACATATTCTTGTTTTTGTACCTGGAGGTGCTAAAAACATACAACTGTCAACCCTCTACTGATTATATGTGTCATGTCATCTGTACTTTGAATAAAAATCTGCAAATAAAAAAAAAGAATAAAAAAAGTTACTGGATCTCACAGACTTATGAACTGAGTAAGTGCCTCTCTCAAATAGGTTCTTGTCAAAATGTCTGACCAGGCATTCCATAGGGTACTCACTGAGGTGAAATTGAAATATAAGCCATACAAAATGCAAACCACATATGTTATTCCAATTCCAAGTTCCATCTCCACAGTTATTGGAAGTATTTACCTTGAATAGAAGCCTGCCTTGAATATACAAGGACTGAAAGATGTCTGTGAAAGAAAAAGATGCCATCGTGGATTTACAGATACATTACAAATTCATTGCTTCACCAATTTTGTTTGGTTAGAAATTCAGCATATAAATTGCGATATGAGTGAGAGTCATTGTTGGAACTGAAAACCATTTTGACCAACTCTGAAAATTTTATATAGTATTTTATTATGGTATGGTTGATGAAAATTATTGTTTATCAAAAGCAGTACAGAATTGGAAGTATATAGTGCAGCTATTAAGCCTATGTTTTACTGATTTCTGAGACATGCATGAAATCTACCCTTGTTTTTATGGTTTGATAGTTTTGTAAATTGATACTTACACTCTTAACTATTAAGTTTGAAGTTTGCATAGATACTGCTGAACCAGCCATCTCATTCAGTAGTTCATGTCAGCCTGACAGAGATTGTGTGACACCAGCTTTCTACCTTCCGTACCATAACCTATTACTCTTATCTACTGTGAGAAAAAATGACCTGATCTATATTTGCCATGATCAATTTTATTTCTTGGCTGCACTGTCACATTATTTTCTTTTACATTCATCATTCTTAAATTTGTATTTTGGGAGAACCAAAAAACCCCCATAAAAATAAATGAGGACAGTAAATTACAAGAAAGAGCTCCCAAAGGTTATAAGGAGGAAGCTGTTAATCATAGTAATATATGTTGTAGTGAGGTGTCAGCGTGGCGGTGTGTTTGTTGATGGGGGCTGATACAGGCCACAGGTGGGGGCTTGGCTCACAGTCCGCATGTACAAATGTTAAATAACCAGGCCTGTGTTTACATAGGGAAATATATACCACATTCTCACATCCATTGCCTTCCATCCTTGTCAGGCCTTTACCACATCATAACTGGTAATGAGTAGATGGGAAAACATCATGTAGGAGTTACGTGTTGGCAAAATACTGAGAAATGTTTATGAGATCCTTGAACATGAAAGATGATTGGCTCCACATTTTAGTTCCTGTTTTCATTGAAGTTCTGGGTGCTGCAGATATGGTCTTGTAATTGAGACGTTTTGTTTTTGTGTCCTTTAGTTATTTTATACTGCTAGGTTTTTTCTACATGAACTTAATGTGTGTAAACCTATGAAAGTCTGTGACATAAACATGATAATGGCAGTCTCAGCTTGTTTTATTTAAGTTTGTGAGGATGTTCTCTTTTACATTGTCAAATTCCATTTATGGTATACATTATCATTCATTCGGCAGTTCATAATTACCCTAATTAAGCAAGTCATTTGTTTCAGTTTCAGACATGGCTCAATATCTAGAAATGTGGGTGCGCACTTGTCTTAAAAGGCTGTGAATATCTAATATTTCTTTTTTTAATATCTTTATATTTCAGAAACCCCTGTTACAAATTGGGGCTGCAGCCCAGGGAAGCAGAAACCCCATTAAGTGAAAAGAGATTGAAGCAACAGGCTTCTGTTGTTTTGTTTTTTAAGACATTAGACAAGCACATTGCATTCACTCACACATTCACACTGACAGAATAGGTAGCAAATAACATGAAGTATATAGTATACAAGGAAAAATGACTAGCACATGATGGATGAAATGACACTTTGATGTTATGTACTGTGATATAGATTTGGGTGAGAAGTTTAATATGGTGTTATACCGATGGCTGGGTGTGTACTACTGGTCTACAAGAGCATGATACAACATCCATTTTTGATAGAATTTAATGTTTTCACTTTTAGAGAAACATCTTGTTTTCTCAAGTTTGTATCTATCGCTCAACAGTCTCTTAAAACAAGTAATATTTGGAGTGGAAGAAGCAGTTTGCATTTATAAACATGGAACTTTGCTAGTAATAAAATGAGGTCAAACACCTCATCAGAGACAAAGTCATCTTTGTAACCAAAAACAACAAGCTCTGAAGTAAAGGTTAAGTTACACACATGAGAACATTTTTCAAGGAACAAGTCTGAGAGTGACTTCAGAAAGTTTGGACATAATTGCCTTCCCCCAAAAAAGGAACAAGAGTTTCAGCACAATCTCCACAAAAGGAGCACTTGTTACTAGATGCCATATTAATCTTGGCCAAATAGGAATTGGTTGACAGCAATCTATGCAGTATTCTTAATTGAAACCACTAAGCTTTGTGTCTGGTGTTGTCTTTATTGGTTTTAAGAATATCTCTTCCCAGTTGAAGTCTACTGAAAATATGTTCTCTCATTTAAATTTAGCCTTGAAGACCTCTTTTGAAGCAGACAGGATGTAGTAATAAACTTTTGCTCCCATTTTAACAGAGTATACTTTTGACAACTGGGTTATCATCCAAAAGTTTATATGAGGCAGGTCGATCAATTGAAAGACTCTTAAAGTAGCTTTTGATTGCACAAATAACACCATGGTATGTCACAAAATTGACCTTTAAATGAAATTTCTTCAAAATCCCTTAGTGACAAAAAGCTTCCATCAACATTCATGAAATCTGATATTCTGCTAATGCCTCTGTTGTCAAACCATGAGGATTTAAATACTGGATTATTGGCAACCAAGATAGTATTGTTATAAAACACAGGTTCTGTAATGAAGTCTTCAAATGATTCAAAGAAATTGTACAAGAGTATTCGTTTTTTTCCAGAAGGTATTTGTGATTTTATCACTACATGTTTTCAGAAAGACAGAACCGGAACTAGAGATATTCTTGCAGTCTGGAATAGAACTGAAAAGCAAAGATTTCCGTTTTGGAACAGTTTCAGCATTAAATATACACCTGACCCATCTGACCCATCAACCATGCCCAAACCACCGTCCTTATGTGACTTACAAGCCAGTGATCTCTTGATCTTGTCAGGCTTACTACGCCAAAGGAAATTGAATAAAATTTGATTTAATTCCTTGAAAAAGTGTCCTGGTGGGTTGGGTAGAGTCAAGAATAGATAATTGAATCTTGATACTCAGATTTAATAATTTCAATTCTACCAAGTGGCGTAACTATTTTTTTCATCCACCTGCAAATGATCTGATGCATTTCGATCAACTTGCTATCATAATTCTTTCCCAACATCTTACTCAGATCTGTATTGAAATTGATACCTACAATCCTAAAGGTGACTGGGTTCCATCTTATTTTTAGGTTGGGTAGATATTTTACAGAATAGTTTTTCTTTTAGCCACTTCATACAACTTCAGATTGAATAGACCGCCTCCGTGGTGTAGTGGTTAGAGCGTCTGCCCGGTGAGCGGAAGGTCACGGGTTCGATCCCCAACCGCGTCAAACCAAAACACGTTAAAATATGGTACTTGTTGGTCCCTGCCTGACGCTCGGCATTAATGGGTACAACAAGGACTGGTCGGCTCGAGTCAGTATAATGTGTCTGAGTGGGGTATTCATGCTTCACTGTGCCATGGTATCTCAGTGGACTAGCACTATAAAACCAGCTTAAGTGTGGGCTAGTACGAGCAGCCGCATATACACATACACACACATGCACGTCGTCATATAAGCGAAATATTCTCAAGCTTGATGTTAAACCCAATTTCACCTCCACCTCACCTCAGATTGAATATCTAATATTGATATGTGAGAATATGTGTAAGATCATTGCACGGAAATTCAACATTTTTTATGGGTGCCTGTTTATGTGATGTATATCTGTTTAATGAGCTGATCAATTTTGTGTATAGATAAACAGCCATGTGTTTCCATGTTGATTACATCATTAGAAATTCAAACTTCACTCATGTTTTATTGCAATGGTATAACTCTGAAATTATGTTTGTAATTTTGGAACCAGTGGGAGTTCAGAATGTTAACAAATGTCCTGAAGTTTACCATTTTCCATCAGCACTAACACCACATTCCCATATCAAGTATACATTTGGCACAGGTTCTGAAACTCTCACCTCACCGGGGCTCCTTTTCAATTTCATATTGATTGTAGTTGCTTGTTTTTATCAACTTCTATATTTCCAGACACTAAATACCCAATGCTTGTTGCTGGAGCCGACCAATGAGGAGCGGCTAGCCTTAATTGCCAGCATCACACCACTTTCTAGTCTTGTATTTAGATAGCATAGTACAGACATACATTTATGTTTCAACATATATTTTAACTGTGATGTAAAGGTTTAAACCCCTTGCAGGACTTAGTAAGCTGAGTTTGGAGGTGTTTTTACTTTTAGCAGTGTTTCCAGCATGTCAGGTGGTGTGAACCTATGATGGATTCAAGCCTGGTTATTGTGTAACTGTTTTAACTTGAGTAATTAGGTTGGTTATTTGAGCAAAATATTGACTGAAGTTTTGTCAACAGTACTGATTGTTGGAATTATAAAGAGACAATTTTATTGATCTCCTCTTTAAGCGTTCGATGTTTGATCGAATCTGTATCAATGTCATTAAACATGATAAAGTTCATACAGGGATTGGGATAGACAATGGGCCATTTTCAGGATTATTAGCCATTTTCTGAATTTAGAATGGGCCACTGCCCTTGTATCAATTGTAAACTTCAAAATTTTAATGGGCCAGTTTTTATTCTAATGTGCAAAATGGCCCATGGCCCCTGCCTTTCCCAATCCTTGGTCATAGTTTTTGCTGATGCTAAGCAACCAAGGATATCCCATCGCAGGTCAATGAGAGCACTTACCAGATCAGAAAGTTTTATTCTTGCTTCAATGGGATAAATATTTGAACTGGAAGAGGCTTTCCATAGCCAAAGGGGAGTACTGCCATACACTCTCAGCCACTACTAGGCATTCCAGAATTTGCTTTCATTTAGTTTTCAAATTGTGAATTTCTTGATGTTGTTAGTCAATCACTGTAGTGTGATGGAATGGCCTTTGTAGGGAGCACCCTATTCATTATGAGATTGAAACTGAAGTTTGTACTTATCTAGGATTAATCCTCACTCCCAAACTTGTGTTGAGCAAAGCCCAGATACACCTAACATCTAAAACCGATAAAGCTATCATACCTATAAATGGTTTTAGAGAAAGACTCGTTACATAGCATGCTTTGGTTTAGTCAAAAAGTGTGATTCATTGATAGTGCCTATACTAACTGGTTCTCAAATATGGAGAACTTCTTATAGAATTTAAATTAGAAGATGCTGTACAACTTAAATTTTGTAAACAATACCTGAAGTGAAGAGAACAGCATATAATATTTGGGTTCCTCACCAGGTGAGTGTGGCAGACTCAACATAAAATATGCTTACATGTCATGGGTAGTCAAATACTGGTGTAGACTTGCCCCCAAACAGGCTTCCACACGGGTGTTACCTAATGTTAAGATCTGTGGAGGATGTAGGACATATTACTTCGGCATCAAAAGTCAGGCAAACACTCTCAATATGGTTTTGGTTATGTTTGGTTAAGTCAGGGAGTTTTGGTATTCATTTAAGCAGAGATTAGGTGATAATTTACAACAGTCATGGTATTCATCAGTTAATGATTCATCAAAGTGTGTATTCTATAAAGAACAGAAGGCTGTGTTAAATGTTGAAAGATGCCTTTGATATCTTGACACACTTAAGAATTATTATCTCTAATTTCAGGTGTAGTAATTATATTGTAGGTGAAATGAAAGATTATTTCTATATTGCAAATCAATGGGCCAGTCTTTAATTGAAGATGAATTTCATGTGTTCTAAAGAAATGAGAAAGAACAACTATATTGGTAACTACATTCATGAAACGTTTAGCATGCAGGCAATAGTTAGTCTTTTTCATAATGAAACCATGTACAAGATTGGGGTAGGTCTGAGTATTATGTCTTTTGAATTACCAGTGTTGGAAATAATACAATATTAACCTGAAATTAATATTGAATTAAAATTGATTTCATATTAATGCAATATTAATTCAATATTAATTTTATACATTTTCCAACTTTATTCTCTTTTAAGATAAGCGTGACCAGATATGTGTCTAACTTCAAAGCCATTCAAGGATGGCTGAACGTGGCGGGAAAAATGGATGTTTACCACTGTGCTGAAAGCCATGTGACAAAATAACTAGGATCATGATTAGGGTTGATTAGTATGGGATTCAAACCCATGATCATCAGATCCTATCACATCTAAGGGATGTAACTTACACAGCAAATAGCATTTGTTTTGACTCTGTTGTATCTGTCTAACAGATCAGTGCTATTATAAACTATATCTCTTCATTAAAAAAGCTTGCATCACACCAGTTTTACAATAATGACAATTTATTTGTGTGTGATATATACTAAGTTAAGCATGATAATTCTAAGACACATAATTTCTTGTGACATCAGCCTCATTCAGCAGACTGTAGTTTATTTTCAATGGAAGAATGTCAGTGAAGGTAATCGATACCTTGCTGAAGGCGGTTTGCGATGAGAGCACCAGTCATGTGTTATCTTTTCACAACTTGGGTTGTTGTTTAATGAGGTGCTTGTTTGTGTAGGTAGGTCCGACCATTTCTCTCTCTTAACTGGCTTGATGCCTCACCGGGCTCACAAGTGATGATACATATATGCTGGTAAACATTCTCCACAACTACAAATTGTCTGGCAACTGTTTGAAGGTGTTCTTTTTAGCTGAATGTATAGAAGTAGAGTTTTTGAAGGATGGGCTATTAACAAGTTTGTGTTGCTGCTAGAAGCTGAGTAGCCAACATTTACTTGAAGTTCAGACATGGACACTGTGATCTGAACAGAACTGGTATCATTTTGCAGCTTCTCATTCTGTTATGTTGCATCCCCAAAGCTACAGTGTTCATTGTCAGTGTTTGAAACTCAAAGATTGTGAATCCAGAAGGTTAAGAAGTTTATGGATAGTAAACTTGACAATGATACCCTTCAACATTCCCTAAAGTAATCTTGATGTTTATTCACCTTGCACTGCAATTAAATGATAGTTACCTACAGTGACGTCCATGAGATAACCTTCAAACTTCCAGACATGCGGCTTAGATAAAAACAGTAATTTGTGGCTTGCCATGTTTTCTTGCCGTACTGATGACAACATACTGATGTACTTCCATTTTCCTGTGTGTTTATTGCCAAAATATTAAACAGCAGAAACCATTTCCTATCTATGTGAATGGAGTTAGGAGAAAGGTGGCAAGCTTCGTGTCACTGATTAACCAAAGTGTTTGTTTTTTAAAATGGAGATGTGAGATGTTCCATGAAGTGGGCTTACAATATGACATGGCTGCCATGCAAGCAGTTTTATCAACCCCTACTGGTGATTTTAGAATTGTTCTGAAAGTATCATGCAGATTTTGCAATATATTTCATGGTAGGAGGTGCAGCATTGTAATGTAAATAAATGCAGTAGTATTGGAATTGGTTGCTGCAAAACGTGTACATATTCATTACACAATTCAAACAGGAATAGATAGATAGGTTCGTGTAATCTGAAATGGTATCAGTTTGCAATACAACAAGTGAATCATGACACCCCTACTTTGAAGATGTGGCAGCTTGCATGATATGACGATAAATCGTACGTTCTACCTGAATGTGGATATTGGAGAAGTGTCACAACTGTGTTTGATCTGACTATAAACCACAGCTGTATAGATGGAGCTGTATTGTTTGAGTAGATAACTTTTACAGCAGGTTCTGTTTTTTGTATGGCTCTGCCTTAGGCCCAGCAACACGATCTCCGTAATAACACATGAGTGAGTGTAGAGACCGAAGGGGAGCGTAATAGTTGGGGGAGACCCTTGGAGGGGAGGGGCTGTGAGGTCGTACTTTGGATCAAAGCCAAGTTGTCAAAGGCACTTGATCCATGTCTGATAGATTCAGGATGTCATACAAATTGTATTAAAACTCTTCACATGAAAAAAAAGTGTTAGAGCAAGATCTATCCATTTATTGATTTGGAACTCTTAAATCAACTACTTTTCCATCTGGAAAAAATCTGTCACATACCAGCTTGTATTGTGATTTTGGAAAGTGGTTGTTCCTGTACATTGCCTGTAAATGTTTGTCAAACATATTAGATAAAGCCTTATCACATCAGTGTTGATCTATGCTGTTTTTGTAAAAATAGAATCCATTAAGTGCATGCTATTTAGGCTGTTTGTGTCTCATGTTCAACCCTGTTAAAAGCTTTAATTTTCAATATCTCATATTTTTCCCATTATTTTATAGTTTTTAATTTAACATGATGACATATTGACATTACAATCAGACATATTGACATTACAATCACAGTCAGTGGCAGATGAAGTCTGGCAAATTCTTGTTGAGGTCATTCATGTGATAACTTAAAAAAAAGAGGAGATGTGTTTGTGCTATTCTTGAGCTAATAATTGAAATTCAATTTGTTTTCTTCAAACTGACATTCTTGGTTAAATCAGAAAAAAACCAACCTTTGATGTTTTCTTCAATTGACAGTTTTGACAAAGCATTCCGAAGCATCTGCTCCCTGTAGCAGAGTAATCATGATAAATGGTGGACCTATCCATTAGACACCAACACTCCCCGATGTTCACAGGCTAGCTGCCCACTGATTGTCTGTTGAGCTACCATCAAGCAATATTTTTGTTCCACTGCATAGATTGTCAGTCACTGCGAACATATTTATTTTCTGACAAAACCCTTTCTGTTCCAGATTGCCTCATGGATTGACAAGACGTGATCAGTTGCCAAGCTATCCCCTCCCTAGCAACCTGGGGGGAAAGTAACGACAAGGGGGAAGTTGGCTTCCCACCGCTGAATTTCCTGCAACTCTCAACTGATCCACATAGAGAGAACCCTGGTTAGGGCTGCAGTGTTTCATGTAGATATCAATGTCATGGATGTGGAATTAATATTTGGTGTATGAGACACAGACTGACAATCGTCTTGTGTGAGGAATGACTAGATGTGAAATTGTGATGGATAACCTCATTCCCAGAATTCTCTAGTCTCCATCAGCTGAAAGTGGAGATATTTCATGCTTCGGGCAAAGGATATAGGAAGCTTATAAACACAAGAGATTTCACTGTGAACTTATGCTGCATCTTATTTTGCTTATCTGAAACAACAGTTCTTTGTTAAAAGTGCAAGGTTTTATTTATTTGATTATCGTGAAAAACTTGACATTGCGTAAGACATTTGTTTGATATGTGATCATATATCTTTGATATGAGGCATATTGCAAGGATGAGATTTCATTACTGGTTATGAAGGATATTGACAGAATGAAAGTAATCAAATACAGAAATGGAAGTTGAAGTACAAGGAGGATAAAGGAACAGCCAGCCAGAAGGGGGGAGGATATAATTGCATAACAGGGCAAGCTGAGAGAAGGATTGTGACCTGATTTATAATAATCGCTTCCTGGGATGGTGGAAATGTGGGGAAATGCTTGAAAGAATGTAGTTAGTGAACGGCCAGGGTAATTGAATCAGAGAGAGAGGCAGGCAGTGGAAGCTGATATAGGCTGCATGTCAGCCTCCTTCTGTATCCAGTGTACACAGACATAATACCCTCTGCCTCTCAGCTGGATGTAGTCGCTATCATACTCTTCCTCCTCACAGTGTGGTAGTCTTCACCCGTGCTGCAACCATCTCCAGGAGATACCAGCATTACGCCTCATCCAAAGGGTAACAGTGAATGTTGACCATCAATCCATGACAGAACAGTTGTTGTTTGCCACACAGGAGAACATTTGGTGCTGTTGTTGTCAACCTGATTGTTGTTACACAACAGGTGACGTGATAACCTGCTTCAGAGATACTGTGGCAAGTTGGAAGTTAGGGCTGGACTCCCACCTGTGCATTGGCTGAATGAAGTTTGTACAAAATGACTAGATAGTCTCTTCACTGCAGCAGCCTAAGATAAAACAACTGATTCCAACCACAGTTTTTATTCCAGCATGTGGATTTGTGACAAGCGGAGTGTTTTCATGCACATATTTTCTATATTCCATGTTCTAGAGTAGTTGTTTGAAGTTTTGTGGATGAGTAACTTCACCGGGACACCTGAGCCATATGTGGAATAACTACTTTGTGAAAAATTGACTCTGAAGTATGTGAATAACAATTTTATTTTTCATATAATTTTAGACATCCTGCTTTTTAGATACATTTAAGTTTTAATGCCATGTTTAAAAGTTTTATATCAAGTTTTACATTTATGATTTGAAATTCTGCAATCAAAATGAAAGCAGAACGTTCCGGAGCTACTTGGCTGCGTGGTCGAGTGTGTGTGTGTTTACGGCACATGGTTACTTCAAAGTGTATTTTGGTGTTTTTATGTCTTTTTTATAACGGTGCCGCTGGTCGGCCATTACTACCTTTCCAACATTGCTGGGGACATTGACCACCCTATACACCGGTCAAGGACTAAGTTGGACTACCCAGACAGTGATATTGATTTAAGCAAAAGCTCAGAGCTAAAACATCAAATTGAAGAACTGCGTCGTATCAAAGCATCTGTTAATAATGAACTGCGTGATTTAGAAAGCAAGAGACAGAAACTGCAAGCTGAAGTTTCAGGTTATACAACTCATATTGACACCTTAAAATCCCAATATGAAACGATAAACAAAGAGGTGAGCCAACTGAAAATCGCCTTGGATCAGCTGCGCATGGAGAAGGAGGAGACAATAATGCAGTATATTCCCAACATCAAGGCACCACAGAGGATCCTGATGGAGGCCGACCCAAGTGAGAACATTCCATTGCCTTTGTCATCCAAGTCCTGCAGAATGCATTCATGTTTTGACTACACATCATGTTCACTAGTGTCAGGATTTCCAGTATTTGTTTATAATCCTGATGACAGTTTATTTGGATCTCACAAAATTGTAGACTTTGTTCAGTCTTCTTTCAGGAATAGTTTTCAAAAAAGTGTATATGTGACAACAGATCCTATGTCTGCTTGCCTGTTTGTTGTGTTAGTGGGAGAAATAGCAGAAGATCAACTTGTAGATAGAGCCCATTTCGAGAGACAGCTTCACAATCTGCCTCACTGGCATGGTGATGGTAGGAATCATATTATTCTTAATCTAGCCAGGAGCCCATGGAGCAAGGAGTTCTTTACAGATGTTAACACTGGTCGGGCTATGATAGTACAGTCAGTGTTTGTAAACAGTGTGTTCAGACCAGGTTTTGATGTACTTCTTCCTCCAAACTTTGGCATCGCTGAAGGGGACACTTGGCAAGATTTGCCCTCAATGTCACCAGTTAGACGAAAATACCTCATGTCATTTTGGGGAGAGGCAATTTCCAATAAGCTTGCACAGAACATTGAGCAGAACATGCAGAGTATTCAGGACACTGTGAATGAGAATGGAGGTAATGCACAGCGAGTCCCACGGTCAGTACAGGAAGTGCCACAGGAAGCAGGCCCTGAAGAAGAACTCTCTGAAGAAGGAGAAGATGATGATAGGGAAGATGAGAATTTCCAGGTCCGGACTCTGAAAGCTGCAGCTGATGCATCTAGACTCGTGTCCCTGGAGGCATCAGTCGTAGCTGCCTTGAAGAAAATGCATAATCAGATCCCTGACACTTTGTTCCTGCAGTTTTCATGTGATGGACCTCAGCCTCAGGGTAGCTATGCTGAATGGGGTCTCTGCGGGAACAGTGAACAAAGAAGCAAGATACTCTCTCAGTCAACATTCTCCCTTGTGTTGCCACCAACAAACTTCACAATGCTATCAACAACTGTGTTTCAGATTCGTTTGTATGAATCATTAAAATATGGTGCCATTCCTATCATACTGGGTGATCATGTGCAGCTTCCATTTAGTGAAATCCTCGACTGGAGACTTGCTGCGATCCTTCTGCCAGTGTCCAGGGTGACAGAGATTCATTTCTTTTTGAGAACCTTTACTGATAGTGACATCTCTCAGATGAGACAACAGGGGAGGTTCCTGTGGGAAACGTATATGAGTAGCTCAAAACGGATTCTTGACTCAATGCTAGCTGTTTTCAGAACAAGACTTCAGATTCCAGCCAAACCAGTGAGAGAAGAGCCAACTCCAAGTGTGTTCAATGCTTCTTTCATTCCCCTCAAGTTCAATGGTCCAGAGATGGAGCCAGAGACTGATGAAGTGCTTGGTCCAACTGAAGCCAGGTTCCCTTCTGAAAGGTTCTACAGAAACTACACCCAGTTTATCAACTATGACATCTTCAACAAGCCAGGGGATCCATTCAATCTGTACCCATATCAGCCCTTTGACACTGTGCTGCCATCAGAGGCCAAATATCTAGGTGAGTGAAAACATGCTTTTTACAATAACTAAGATTCCTGAACTTTGATGGTGTACAATTTGATAATACAAGCCGCTACCATGACTCTAGATTACAGGCAGTAGTGTGGACTGGCACCATGTGAAAGGATGGTAAGCAGGTGGAATATCCCAGTAGTTGAAGACTTAGCACATCATCCTGAAGACCAAAGTTGGATTGTCAAGTCCAGTATGACAAGCCAACTTCAGGTTTCTTCTTTCATGATTTTGATGGGAAAAGGTAGTCTGTCTCACAGTCCCTGAACCACATTACCGGTATTTGCCCCACTGCCCAGCCCTCCCTGCAATGTTAAAGCATTCAGAATGAATCTCCCAACTCACTGGGGCTCCTTTTCAATGTAAATGGGTTTATTTATTACTATCAACATTATATATATTCAGTGACTAAGTGTTACTCAAGGAAAATACATGAAGCATCATTGTGTATAACTTTCAAGGATTTATCTAAATCTTTGCAGAGGCCCAAGTCTGTAGTGAATGACAATGATAATTCCCAATTTTGAATTAGAATTTCCCAATTTCTCAGATTTAGAAAATATGATCTTTGAAAACAATCCAAATTTGGACAATATCACAATATTTTTCTTGATGTGACAGACGAAGCTCCTTTTTTGGAATCCAAGATAATCCCTCACTTGGTCACTCACTGGAGGTTGCTGTGTTTATTGCAATATTTGGTAAGATAGGGTCATGTAATGGTGGCAATCATTTTGGGCGACCTGTTTCAGTTTTACTTCCCAACACAAACACGTTCACACTAAAACAGAGGGAAGTCACTGAAATCCTTTATGGTATTTGTGAGGGTTTGTGGTGCATGGGGTAGAAAAAGTTTGCATGTACACTTGGTGAATAATTGATGTTTAATTACCACTATGATTGCACTTCAATTATGAAAAATTAAGGATAGATATTGAAATGGCATTCTTAAAAAAATCATTGTAGAGGATTAAAAAAAATTCAAACAGGAGTGCCTATAAACGTGATGAATAGTTTTTGTACATTTTCAAGGTTACTTACCTTCAGCAAACGTTCATTATATGTAATTATCATTTGAATTTAAGTCTCTTAAATATATCTGATTGTTTTTTAACCAAAATTGTCATAATAATAATTTTTGTGTTTAATTTCTGCTTATTCTTGTTCCTTCACTCCGTTGAACCGGAAGCTGGCAGGGGTAATGGAGGGGAAGAACGATTTGACATGCCACGAGTGGCGCTTAAAATGTTGAATTAAATATATTGTATGTGAGTAATTATTAAATATGATGTTGGAAATCTGAGAGCACAACTCTGTGAGGAAATGGGTGTCTACCTTTGATGATGGCGATATTTTATTTTGATATTAAAAATATTTTGCGAACCGAAGCGAGGAAAGCATGTTGCCAACCTTTGCTCGCTTCGCTCGCATACGGGAAGACTGGTCATTTTCTCTTTGTTGCGCAACCCTAAGTGCGCTACAATTTGCCTGTGGTTGGGCCAAACACTAAGAATTATATAGCTTGATTCTGATTGGTCAGTAAAAAGTATCAACACACTATAACCACCTCTGATCGAAGATGCTGAAAGAGCTAGTTGGATTGCTGCGTGACCCTACATAGTAGCAAACTTTGTTCAATGGCTGTTATCCGAGTTTCCAGACACAACATTGAAAACAGCTGACTCATCTTTTCTGCTTCATTCAATATGTTAACTAACATTAAAGTAGACTAGAGATAAACATACTGTGTTAACAGTGTGGAACTATAGATTTTACCAAAATATATCTAACAGTTTAGAAATCAAGATTCATGCTTAGTAGTTAAATCTACAGGTAACCTAGCAGTACACTGAAAACATAGTATGTATATCTCATATTTAGTTTTGTTATGAATGCTAAATTGACAAACGTAAGGAAATCCTAATCTGTATTTATAGTCATGATAGGTCAAGCTGTAGATGTAGACTGGGCAGTATTGAGTAGCTGTCTGCCATTTTGTACTGGTTAATCTTTTCTAAAGTTTCTAAATTAGTGGTTCTTTTGCATTTGTAAAATATCATAAAAATGTGTTCTAATGGGTTTTTAAAAAAAAAAGCATTCTTGTTGCTGTAGTAAAACATCACATAAAAAATCATTTAAAGGTGAAAGCCTCCTGCTGTCTGAGCATATTCCATGAACTCTCTATGAAAATGCTTAGTCTCAGTAAAGACAGTTTAAGTAGGACTGAAAGTCATTTCCTCTCAGCCAGTGGATGGATCCCAGCTGATGTTGGGGCTTGGATGATTGCCATCGATAATAGATACAGCTACACTTTGACTGTAATTTAATGCATGGTTACAAGAACCAGGTAAATGTTCTTAGGCTGATGGAAATGATTGCAACGAAGTGACGCGACTCATTGGCACTGGCTAGTCAGTTGCCATTGAATTATTAAGGAATGTTTCGCAATAATATGGCAGTTTGGTGAGAGAATAACATGATACACAGATATGTTTAGCATTTCACAAATCTGTTGAATCTGGGTTTTTCTATTTGAATTTATTTTTGTAGTATAAATCTCTGTTAAATCTTAAACATTGTGAAGTTCACCATGTTTTGTTTACATGTTGTATGTTAATATTTAGAGGAGTGTGTTTGGTTTGTGAAATTATCATGATCTGAGACTTGTATTTTGGAGTACATGAATATTTTGAAGGATGCTATAGTCCGTTGACTTCATTTTAGAAAGTTGAATTGCTCACTAACACAAAATCTATTAATTGCAACAAAACCAAATTTTGCAGAGTCACATGAAATCGACAGATCATCTCTCATGATTTGTTTCATAATTTTGGACACCCGAATAAAGTTGGCCTGTCGATTTCATGTGAACAATTCATCAGTCTAAAATGAAGTCAAACGGACTATAGTGGTTTTAGAAGACCTGATGTGGTAGCATGTTATGATAAACAGCCCATGTTTATAACTTGTTTGTTGTTGCCTGTAGCATCAATACAGATCACTGTCAGGTCACTGTCAGGTCATAGCACCAACATTTACTCCAGATCCAAGCTTCATCCCCCACATCCCATCCAGGTTCAAGCTGTTATTGAGTCTACAGATTTAATTAAGCTTGAAAAGGCCAACTTCAAACAAAACACAGTAACATAATTTAAAGCAGGAATTAAGAAAGTCCATGTCCCCATGAGGGACATGAGTATGAGGCACATGGCATTGTTTTTATTTCCTGATTCTTTTTTATCAGACCAGGGGGTGAAAAAGAATGTAAATAAGTCATCATTAATGTCACTGAAATGTGCAAAAATAGTTTGACTTGATATTTTGTTGTCCAGAGAAACCTTGGGCTTGTTTCTTGTTGAAACAAATACGTACTCATGATAGTCAGAACTGTACAATCGACTCAATCGAGATTTCTTATGGATGTGGAAAGGGTTTTGTCACATCTGTTTGCCGGAACTATTTGGACCGGCTTCAACATAATCAACATTTGAGCCTCGTTCAGTCAGAACTTCATTATGTAATTATTGTTTAATACTTTTTGCCTTTAGAAGTTTCCCTCAATTAAAATGTTAAGAAAAGCATGTGACATGAAAATCAGAGCTTTGTAAAATGTATTAATATTATCATGGTTGCTAGTTGCCATGGTTACAGCAGCTGCATTTTTAGTTACATAATAGAAGTCAAAAACATGTGTTGAATGTTTGGGAAAGTTGGCAGTCTTGTTGTTTGTGACTGTTTTTCAAAAGTACCTTTTTATCATTGTTTATATAACAGAAGGTTAACATCTACTCCTTTGTCTGCTGCATCAGTGATAGGTTGGAGAGGTTTCCAAACAAGAAATTGATGTCAAATCTATGATTTATTATTTTCCTAAAGTTTCTTGGAGATGAAGATGTGCTTGTGTTGAATGTGTTGAAGTAAAGTATCTTCCTTGTCTTATGAAGGTTTACAGTCACCATTTACTGATATTAACATGAAGGATACTGAGAGAGAACTCGTTTGACATGTTTTGTATTATTTTCTATTCTCCGTGAGCTCCTATCTAGTATCCAACAAGTTAAAACACTGATTAAGTTTTTATGCCACGTCTACAGGTCTGCTGCATTCTACATGTATAACAGATAAAAGATCAGGATATGTTTCACACACTTACCAGATGTGTCAGAAATGGGTTGTGCCTTTCTCAAGTCATCTAAACTTGAACCATTTTGACTTATCCCTGGTACTTTTCAATCACTTCATATACAAAAGTATATAACAGTGTATGAAATAAGTCAAAAACACAGCCAGATGTCAGGGCTGGTAACTTCAAACTGTTACAGACCAGACACCAAGATTTGGTGAATTTACTCAGATGTATGGAACATCTAAAGTTTTTACCAGACCATTGGGCTGGCTAGCTGTAAATTTAGACCTTCCGTCAGAAATCTAGCCCGTCTCAGGGGGTCGGATGAGCCTTATTTCATATACTGTATATAACATTTCATAACTCCTTGATGATATAGAATCATTGAAGATCATAGAAAGTACTGCACATGTATGTTTAACTTGCATGTAATACAGAGTAACATACAATTACACAGCTTCAACTTCACAACTGATCATGTTGAGGTTCCTGTAATATGATGTTATATCCTGAGATATGATGCAAACATTCTTGTATTTATGCTGATCATACATAATACCTCTGTCTATTGGTCAATTCATCAGGCCATTAGCTTGCCAGGATCCTCTGACTTTGAATACCAGAAAATGACCCTTGATCTTTTCATAGCATTTCCTGATAATACCAGTGCTCAAAGGAGTTAACACAAGCATTAGTTATCACTGTGTGAAATAGGAGATTTGTAAATACAATCTGGGGAGTTTTGTTGACACTTGCTGCAGACATTGGTAGAATATCAGCTTCTGAGCAGGTCTAGATAACCCTCCGACATATATTTTGACATGTTAAGCCCATCTCCTTCCTTTTCCATGGTGCTGGAGGAATACATTCCAATCTCCAGGCACCAGAGGGGTATTTGCAAGGTACTGACTATTATAAGTCATGAAATTTTAAAATATTTTCTTCCATTAACAATTGTTTATAAATATCATTTTGTAGAAATCATTTAAGGTTTAATCGCAATCAATTGTGAAAGACCAGAACCTGCTTTACTGTTGACTTAGATTTTTTTGGGTTAAACCTTGAGGGATTCTGGGTAAAACAGAGCCCCCCCCCAGCAACCTGTACTATAAGAAGCGGCGGAGTGGAATGAAGGGTCCGACTCACTGACTTGCTTGAATGTATATCATCTTGAGGCAAGGGTATTAACTGACTATAAAAGTCAAGTTTCCACCCTTCCAGAATTAGGCGGGAATTTTGTGGTTGGACTGTAGTTCCACCTGTGGCTATTATGAGTTATGTCCCTTTTACGTCCCTCCTATTGGCCAGTCAGATTCCCCCTCAGAATCGGGGCTCCTGGTTAAGACAATGTAAATGATAATACACAACCTATACTGTAAACACTAAACACACTCCCACAGCATTCAGTGTGTGTAGCAGACGTGCTGTCATATTGATCAAAGCAGTGTTTATATCAAATTCACTGTCTCTCATCCTATCTCAGTTAACCTGATTAGTTGCACTTGCCCTGCTGCATAATCTGATTTACCTGTCGAAAAACAATATGTCTGAATTACCAAGAAGCTATTGCATTCCGATGAACAATACCGAACAGCTCTGATGACTGAGTTGATGCCTCGTGTATCCCGAGAGTGTGTTACCTGACTTTCACCTGAATGGCCGGAAGCCCAGGTAATGCTATAACATGTCGACACCTCTACACTGGGGAATAGTATACTCTATAATTATCATAACACACACTTTATTACCCGCAGAAGCTCAATTACATCAGTGCCTGGTCTTCCGTTCAGACTTCTTGTCTTCATTAGCTGTGTTCTGCAGCAGTAGGTGCTTCTATGTCTCGTGGATCAGAACAAGAGTTGTAGAAATATGGATACGATGACCGCTATGGGTTGTCAGGTCCAGACTCGATTATTTACAGACTACAGCCATATAGCTTGAATATCAGTGAGTGTGACGTTAAACAAATAAACAACAACATATCTTGTAGATAATTTGGTTAGATGACAGGATATTTGTGTTCAAGTAGATACGTCTATATGATGACACGATATATGTGAGTGAGTGAGTGAGTGAGTGAGTTTAGTTTTAACCACTACGCTACCCCACCTCCCCTCACGATATATGTGTACATGTTGATATATCAGTACAATCATGGGATATGTGTAGATATTTCCTCAACATGATCAGGAAAAGTGTGTATAAAGATATATCATTATCAATGCAATGCGTATATCACACACATACTTCTTGATATATCAGTGGGTTGCAGTAAGGTGTGTGTCAGTGTAAAGTAACTGGTTACACTACTTTCAAGTATACCCGCAGGATGATAGACTGGAAATACAACAAGGAACTAGTCATTATAGGTTCATAAAACAAGTCGCAAAAAGAGTGGCCTGTTCTGTTTTTCAGGATATAACCATGCTGGATGATAAGCTGGATAGGAATCAAGATTCTAATAACAGCAAAATGATTGAATATTATGAGCATAGAGATAAACATACTTTGTTTTCAATAAAGTTCTAGGTTACCAACATGTAATGGTACTAGTGGGCAACAGTTGTCTTCATCTGAAGATGCTGGTGGAATGAGATGATTTGACACTGATAGGGGTGTTCTGTAGTGAGCATG
Source organism: Haliotis rubra (assembly GCF_003918875.1). Taxonomy (NCBI): domain Eukaryota; kingdom Metazoa; phylum Mollusca; class Gastropoda; order Lepetellida; family Haliotidae; genus Haliotis; species Haliotis rubra. The sequence continues at coordinate 380,984 of NW_025767322.1, forward strand.
GTGGGAGGAATATCTAATTATCAAGTTTAAAATGACCATATATATTATACACTTTTAGATATATTGATAAGAAGAGATGCTATGGCAACTGGCTGATGCAAGAAGCTTCTACGTCAGCCTGTGTGTTTCTCTTGTGTTCACTTTGTAACTTGGGAGGTGTGCATGATACAGTGTACATTTAGAGGATAATTCTTGCATAATATCTGTAACAAAATAACCAGAAATCTGCCATCTCACTATAGAAATCTTCTTCCTTGTCGACCGCCTCCGTGGTGTAGTGGTTAGAGCGTCCCGCCCGGAGTGCGGAAGGTCGCGTGTTCGATCCCCGACCGCGTCATACCAAAAGACGTTTAAATATGGTACTTGTTGGTCCCTGCCTGGCGCTCGGCATTAATGGGTACAACAAGGACTGGTCGGCTCGGAGTCAGTATACACATACACATGCATTCACGTCGTCATATGAGCAAAATATTCTCAAGCACGACGTTAAACCCAATTCCATTCACCACCTCCTCCTTGTCAACTGTGATAAGTTGTGTCGATAATGTTTTGTTGCTACCCATACCTTGTGTGCGCATGTGTCAGGTAGGAAAATCTCACTTGTTTCCAGTGTGCTAGTATCAACATGTAAAAATACTTTTATCATGGCACATTATTTGGTAGTTTGACATTGAATGGTTTAACTGTATGGTATTATCCTACTTGCATAGGATGTTGTTAATATTCTGACTTAACCTCCATGTCATTGGTTAATGTTTTTTAAATGATTATGTAATATTTGTATGTGATGGTAATACATGTACCGTGTTCTGCTCCCCAGGTTCTGGCTATGGGTTCCGGTCAATCGGAAAGGGAGCCGGTGGATCTGGGAAGGAGTTCAGCGGAGCCCTGGGTGGAAATGTCCAGCGGGAACAGTTCACTAGTAAGTTGCCTGTAGACAGCACATTTCATAATGTTAGAAATGTAACAAGACAATTGGGACAAGTACTGTTTCAGCACAACTTGCAAGGATTAAAATCCTCTGAGTAAATTTTCTGGTGCAAGTTTTGTTGTGCTTTTTGAACAAAGGAAGATGTGCATGAATTGCCGTTGTCCAACACTGTGTCTGACTGTATATTAAGTACCCTGTTCGAAGATGTAAAATTAATTACAAATGTAAGACTGGTTTGAAACAGACTGATAGATATCTATATTCAAAATATTGATTGAGTGAGTAAGTTTAGTTATATGCCATTTTTAGCAATATTCCAGCAATATCACAGGGGGGACATCAGAAATGGGCTTCACACATTGTAACTATGTGGGGAATGGAACCCGGGGCCCTTTGCGTGACAAGCGAACGCTTTAACCACTAGGCTACCCGTCCGCCCCTCAAAATATTGAACCTACGCATGTGAGTGACATGTTGAAAATGGTAAGAGACAGTTCAAGGTGAGGGAACAGAGAAGTGCTCTCACTATAGAAGTCCTGACAGAGGTATATAATGCTCTCACTATGTCACAATAGAAGTTCTGACAGAGGTATATAATGCTCTCACTATAGAAGTCCTGACAGAGGTATATAATGCTCTCACTGTAGAAGTCCTGACAGAGGTATATAATGCTCTCACTATAGAAGTCCTGACAGAGGTATATAATGCTCTCACTGTAGAAGTCCTGACAGAGGTATATAATGCTCTCACTACAGAAGTCCTGACAGAGGTATATAATGCTCTCACTGTAGAAGTCCTGACAGAGGTATATAATGCTCTCACTAAAGAAGTCCTGACAGAGGTATATAATGCTCTCACTATAGAAGTCCTGACAGAGGTATATAATGCTCTCACTGTAGAAGTCCTGACAGAGGTATATAATGCTCTCACTATAGAAGTCCTGACAGAGGTATATAATGCTCTCACTGTAGAAGTCCTGACAGAGGTATATAATGCTCTCACTATAGAAGTCCTGACAGAGGTATATAATGCTCTCACTGTAGAAGTCCTGACAGAGGTATATAATGCTCTCACTTCAGAAGTCCTGACAGAGGTATATAATGCTCTCACTGTAGAAGTCCTGACAGAGGTATATAATGCTCTCACTATAGAAGTCCTGACAGAGGTATATAATGTTCTCACTTCAGAAGTCCTGACAGGCATATAATGCTCTCACTATAGAAGTCCTGACAGAGGTATATAATGCTCCCACTGTAGAAGTCCTGACAGGTATATAATGCTCTCACTATAGAAGTCATGACAGAGGTATATGCTCTCACTATAGAAGTCCTGACAGAGGTATATAATGCTCCCACTGTAGAAGTTCTGACAGAGGTATATAATGCTCTCACTGTAGAAGTTCTGACAGAGGTATATAATGCTCTCACTGTAGAAGTCCTGACAGAGGTATATAATGCTCTCACTGTAGAAGTCCTGACAGAGGTATATAATGCTCTCACTGTAGAAGTCCTGACAGAGGTATATAATGCTCTCACTGTAGAAGTCCTGACAGAGGTATATAATGCTCCCACTGTAGAAGTCCTGACAGAGGTATATGCTCTCACTGTAGAAGTCCTGACAGAGGTATATAATGCTCTCACTGTAGAAGTCCTGACAGAGGTATATAATGCTCTCACTGTAGAAGTCCTGACAGAGGTATATAATGCTCTCACTGTAGAAGTCCTGACAGAGGTATATAATGCTCTCACTGTAGAAGTCCTGACAGAGGTATATAATGCTCTCACTGTAGAAGTCCTGACAGAGGTATATAATGCTCCCACTGTAGAAGTCCTGACAGAGGTATATAATGCTCTCACTGTAGAAGTCCTGACAGAGGTATATAATGCTCTCACTGTAGAAGTCCTGACAGAGGTATATAATGCTCTCACTATAGAAGTCATGACATGCATATAATGCTCCCACTGTAGAAGTCCTGACAGAGGTATATGCTCTCACTATAGAAGTCCTGACAGAGGTATATAATGCTCTCACTGTAGAAGTCCTGACAGAGGTATATAATGCTCTCACTATAGAAGTCCTGACAGAGGTATATAATGCTCTCACTGTAGAAGTCCTGACAGAGGTATATAATGCTCTCACTATAGAAGTCATGACAGGCATATAATGCTCCCACTGTAGAAGTCCTGACAGAGGTATATAATGCTCTCACTGTAGAAGTCCTGACAGAGGTATATAATGCTCCCACTGTAGAAGTCCTGACAGAGGTATATAATGCTCTCACTGTAGAAGTCCTGACAGAGGTATATAATGCTCTCACTGTAGAAGTCCTGACAGAGGTATATAATGCTCACTATAGAAGTCATGACAGGCATATAATGCTCCCACTGTAGAAGTCCTGACAGAGGTATATGCTCTCACTATAGAAGTCCTGACAGAGGTATATAATGCTCTCACTGTAGAAGTCCTGACAGAGGTATATAATGCTCTCACTATAGAAGTCCTGACAGAGGTATATAATGCTCTCACTATAGAAGTCCTGACAGAGGTATATAATGCTCTCACTATAGAAGTCATGACAGGCATATAATGCTCCCACTGTAGAAGTCCTGACAGAGGTATATAATGCTCTCACTGTAGAAGTCCTGACAGAGGTATATAATGCTCCCACTGTAGAAGTCCTGACAGAGGTATATGCTCTCACTGTAGAAGTCCTGACAGAGGTATATAATGCTCTCACTGTAGAAGTCCTGACAGAGGTATATAATGCTCCCACTGTAGAAGTCCTGACAGAGGTATATAATGCTCCCACTGTAGAAGTCCTGACAGAGGTATATAATGCTCCCACTGTAGAAGTCCTGACAGAGGTATATAATGCTCTCACTATAGAAGTCCTGACAGAGGTATATAATGCTCCCACTGTAGAAGTCCTGACAGAGGTATATGCTCTCACTGTAGAAGTCCTGACAGAGGTATATAATGCTCCCACTGTAGAAGTCCTGACAGAGGTATATAATGCTCTCACTGTAGAAGTCCTGACAGAGGTATATAATGCTCCCACTGTAGAAGTCCTGACAGAGGTATATAATGCTCCCACTGTAGAAGTCCTGACAGAGGTATATAATGCTCTCACTACAGAAGTCCTGACAGAGGTATATAATGCTCTCACTACAGAAGTCCTGACAGAGGTATATAATGCTCCCACTGTAGAAGTCCTGACAGAGGTATATAATGCTCCCACTGTAGAAGTCCTGACAGAGGTATATAATGCTCTCACTATAGAAGTCCTGACAGAGGTATATAATGCTCTCACTATAGAAGTCCTGACAGAGGTATATAATGCTCTCACTACAGAAGTCCTGACAGAGGTATATAATGCTCTCACTATAGAAGTCCTGACAGAGGTATATAATGCTCTCACTATAGAAGTCCTGACAGAGGTATATATGCTCTAACTATAGAAGTCCTGACAGAGGTATATAATGCTCTCACTATAGAAGTCCTGACAGAGGTATATATGCTCTCACTATAGAAGTCCTGACAGAGATATATATGCTCTCACTGTAGAAGTCCTGGTTTTGAAAACCTGAATGACACAGTAGCAGAGTTGTTTAGCATTCACTTGTCTCGCTGATGACAAGAGTTTATTTTCGTATGGGAAAAGTGGGAAGAACAGTGCTTGGCGTTCCTTGAAAAAGTGTTCTCAGAAAGCAGAAGGTCATTTAGTCTGCCCCCAACTGCACGACACCAAAGCATGTCAGGACCTGGTACTTGTTGTGACTCTGCCTGGTCATCTCCGGTCAGTGAACACTGTCTGAGAGTGTGAGTTGGGTCAGCGTGAACGCATCGTTAAACTCCACCTTACACTTTGTGTACAAAATAACCTGATGTGATATGGAATGCTTGGGCCATGAATAATGTTCCTTGTTTTCAGGCAACATGGACCTGAGCACTTTTTCTATATAATGTTTCTTCACAATGTCAATTGTTTATTTTGAATTGATGTTAACTGCAATGTTTCAAGAATCTATGTCAAAATGGCAACAGTAACAATAATATGCACAAACATCCAATTCTCCCCCACCCTCCCTTCTCAATGTTAAATATTGCCTGGCTCCAGCTGTGATCATGATGATAAGCAGAAGGGGTCATAGGTGAAACATTGAATCGGTGGGGCTTACAGAAGCAAGTGTTTGTTGGGGGTTGTCACTACATATGTGTAGACCCCCAGCAGAAGAGGGAACATAGGACAACTTGAACTGTATCTGAATTAAGTGGTGTTATCTTGTATACTTGCACATGTAGTGTTTACACCAGAAATAACCTGTGGCTGTTTAATTGATAAGGTAGAGATAACATGCAGCCTAGAGGTGATGATGATGACATGCATGTGAACCTTCTGTGAACTGGCTGGTGTAGATATGTTGGATGCAGGCACTGATGGTGAGGCTTACAGACAAACTCAGCAGGGAGCGATACTTATCACTGCTCTCACTGTCATTGGCTAATTCCCCAGAACTAACTATGTGCCACACACAGAGACCTGCTCCTTACACTGAGGAACGGCAGGCTACCTTGTCTAGACTATGTCTTGGTCAGGTGGCCCTTGTGTCAATCACCACATGCTCTTGTTCAGTTACATACCATGGGTGAGGGGTAGCCTAGTGGTTCAAGCATCTACTCATCAGGAGAGTTTGGGGTTTTGGTTTATTTTAAAACAATTCTCCACAGTGCTATTTTCCTTTGAGAAAGGGGCGGTGGGGTAGCCTAGTGGTTAAAGCGTTTGCTCGTCACGCCGAAGACCCGGGTTCGAATCCCCTCATGGGTACAATGTGTGAAGCCCATTTCTGGTGTCCCCCGCCGTGATGTTGCTGGAATAATGCTAAAAGCGGCATAAAACCAAACTCAGTCAGTCAGTCAGTCCTTTGAGAAAACATTCCTTGGTATCATGACCAGCTTTGACCAAAGTGTGGATTTTGGAAAGCAATCAATGTCCTAGAAAATGAACTGATTTGGAACTATGGTAGAGAGAACAGTGGTGCATCCCCAGGTTGAAGTTGTCGATTAGCCAAGTGGTTTTAGGTATCATATCTCCCTGTGCAGGTTTGTGTATCTCAGGATCTGCTGGTCATGGGTTTGAATCGCACATTCATCCTGATCTGATCCCTTTCCTGCCAGCATCTATGTTTACTCCCTGCTTGGCGAGTTGACTACTGGTGATAGCGCTTCTTGTTTCAATCATAAAAGAACAGTGTAACTTGTCTAGACTGCTATATTTAGCTGACGAGCTATAGTAGAACATGGGTATTTATCTAAACATTTAGAGACATAATTTGTTGGATAATTGAGGAAAGTAGTGACATACCATTGAAAACCAAGTTAAAATTGAATTCATGCTCAATCACCTTATGCTTACTGAATGACATGAAGTAATATGTAAGTGTAAATACAGTAACTCCAAGCACCACTGACTCAATCAATCATATATCACCAGTCATGTTGAGGTATTACTTTACCAGACTTACAACATGACACAGCAGAGTCTCCAGCATGTAAACTGGCTGGTGCATGTGGAAGATATAACATATGGATGCTGGTATTATCCCAAAACTTAGAATCCCTTGGGAAGGTTTCATGTGGAAACAAAGTTGAGGCTCCAGGACTGGTTTGTGTTTTGTGATCATCATGTATATATGATACCCCAAAATACTTTCTAATATTTCTTCTTGGACTGCCATGCTTGCAAAAGTTTATCTGGTTAAGCATTCTCTGCTAGTGTTCATCATTTAGAATCTATATGAACCAACAAAAACAACAGGAAAACCACATTTAGGAGATTCATTCACTTAAGATGTTGTCATAAAATCCCCCAAATAGTTGTTAATTGTAGTTTCAAGTATGAAAACAGCAGTTTTGAAAGGGGTAAACATATGACTCAGGAAGGAGTGATTTTAAAGAGCTTTTCATTTTTCTGTTTACTGTATGCCTTGTGAAAATAAATGGAGTTCTTTCCTGAAAGATTTGAAATGAAGAAGGGTGCAGTAAATTTGTCCACCAGCTGTTTGAACCTTGTCAACTGTCATCATCACCACATGGTCCTGGCATCAGTCGCAGGAGGCGGGGTGGCACAGGAGGCGGGGTGGCAGAGCATGGCGGAGCATACACTGCTCTGTTCTAGGAGTTGCCACATAGGGCTTAAATGTTAGGTACAGTGGAAGATAGGCCAGACAGGCCTGGTGGTATCAGCTGAAAGAATGTATGTAATATTCTGCAGGTTCTACTTCTGATAGAGGGATGTGATAACTCAGGATGCAGATAGGGTTTATAGATAGGACTATTGGCAGTAGGGAATACCTCATGATAAGTATACATGAAAGTTAATGAAGGATGGTCGGGGAATGTCTTTTTTTATATATATGATGATAGATGAGGAAACTTTATCAGTTTGTGTAAACCATTGCCTGAGCTTCCAGAAGATTTGCATCAGTAATTACTAGCAGGACAGATTAAGCAAAAAATGGTTTTCATTACAAACTCAAGGGGGTTCCTGAGGTGTTTGGGACTTTCTTCTAAAGTATTGGTGTTTTATCTTGGTCATGCCATGAATGTTGAAGTTAAGAATTAGGATTATGACAAGGACCACTTGACATTCATGCTTAGTTGTAGTGCTTGAGGTTGTTCCTGTAGTGCTTGGGGTATGCTTCATTAGTGCTTGAGGTTGTTCCCGTAGTGCTTGGGGTATGCTTCATTAGTGCTTGAGGTTGTTCCTGTATTGCTTGGGGTATGCTTCATTAGTGCTTGAGGTTGTTCCCGTAGTGCTTGGGGTATGCTTCATTAGTGCTTGAGGTTGTTCCTGTAGTGCTTGGGGTATGCTTCATTAGTGCTTGAGGTTGTTCCCGTAGTGCTTGGGGTATGCTTCATTAGTGCTTGAGGTTGTTCCTGTAGTGCTTGGGGTATGCTTCATTAGTGCTTGAGGTTGTTCCTGTAGTGCTTGGGGTATGCTTCATTAGTGCTTGAGGTTGTTCCTGTAGTGCTTGGGGTATGCTTCATTAGTGCTTGAGGTTGTTCCTGTATTGCTTGGGGTATGCTTCATTAGTGCTTGAGGTTGTTCCTGTAGTGCTTGGGGTATGCTTCATTAGTGCTTGAGGTTGTTCCTGTATTGCTTGGGGTATGCTTCATTAGTGCTTGAGGTTGTTCCCGTAGTGCTTGGGGTATGCTTCATTAGTGCTTGAGGTTGTTCCTGTATTGCTTGGGGTATGCTTCATTAGTGCTTGAGGTTGTTCCTGTAGTGCTTGGGGTATGCTTCATTAGTGCTTGAGGTTGTTCCTGTATTGCTTGGGGTATGCTTCATTAGTGCTTGAGGTATGCTTCATTAGTGCTTGAGGTTGTTCATGTAGTGCTTGGGGTATGCTTCATTAGTGCTTGAGATATGCTTCATTAGTGCTTGACGTTGTTCCTGTAGTGCTTGGGGTATGCTTCTTAAGTGCTTGAGGTTCCTGTAGTGCTTGGGGTATGCTTCTTAAGTGCTTGAGGTTGTTCCTGTAGTGCTTGGGGTATGTGCCTGTAGTGCTTGACATGTGCTCCTGTTATGCTTGATATGTGCTTCTCTAGTGCTTTAGTGCTACAACTACGACAATACTGCAGATCTTTCTGCTCACTTTAAAAACTGTTCATTAGTTCGATATAGTTTACAAAAGACAGGTTGATATTCACAGTAATAAATACTTGTGTGACACAGCAGTTACAGGATATCAAATAGTTTTGAGGTCAGAATGATTATTGTTGGTCCCCAAATTGTTTCCAGGGGTTCATATGACAGGTTCCAGGATGAAGGTCAGCATTACTGCACAAACTAATTGGCCCGGGGCTGACAATGGCAGGTCAGCTCCTCATGAAGGGTGTCAGCTGAAATGTTACATGGCTTAGATGCCCTACACTCATATTGTTTTTCTGCCATTTGATAGACTGACATTTTCTGTAGGATATTGCAGATTTGTTCTTTTGTAAAGCTATCATTTGTAGGCATTTAAAGGGAAGTAGAATACTATATTAGATGTTATGTGTGAGAACTTCCTTTTCACATTTGTAAGGAACATAATAATGTTTCTGAAAGCTATAATAACATTTTGTTGATATATGTTATCATTTCCTCATAACCTGCACATTCCATGCACATTGTTTTTGTTGATGTTTTGGTTCACCAAATTCATTAATAAAGATTTGGCACACGTCATGGGGTTCATAGTGTGTTATATTCACTGAGGAATGTAGCAGTGCTTAGCAGTGAACACCCAGCACTTCTAACATTGAGCTACAAAGCACATAACAAGAGATTTATTTTTAGTTAGTAGGCCTCTAGAGTAGTAACATTGAACAGAAACTATTATCTCTTCCTACCCAATCTGCTTTACAAATGTTATGAGAAACAAGGATATGTTTTATATGGCCTGAGATGGTATTTTGCTGAACCTTGTTCTACAGTCTGAGCAATTCATTGTGACAGTGTGTGGTTATTTCCAGTCAAGTTTATGAGATTTCTGGCAGGGTTCTTCCAAGACTAAATATTTGGAGTTCTCAGCATGAGATAAATGATCAAATGCATCTGTGTTTTGTCTAAACAAGGAGTTTTTAGACTTCCATTATTCCAAGCCATTGACTACACAGTGGATGGTGGTACAGCAGCAGGTAGCTCCTCCTCTCAGTGATGATTATCAGGGATGGAAGTCAGGGTGCCCTGTCATGGGCTGATGGTAACAACTAGTGATCTATGGCATCTGTCGATGCTGCAGCTAGAACAATAGGGTGAAGGTGATCCAGGCCCCCCAGAACACCCTTGTTAGAACACTGCCATTACCAGATATGCTTCAGGTATCATGCTTTGCTTGAAGTGTAATCATTGGTATACTTAGTGACTTCTTCCTTTTAGCATAAACTTTCTCCATTTTGTGATGGTGATAGTTCTCATGTCTCAGCAATTATGTGATCAGGGTAAGACTGAAGTTAGAAATTGCTCAGTGGTCAGACATCACAAAGAAATTGTCAGATTAACAGCTATCTTTATATATCCTAGCTGACTACTAACTGACCTTGCTAGTAAAAAATATCTTTTTACTGGGCTTCGACAGTTGGAAATGAACATCTGACAAGCAGGCAGGCAGTTTCCCCGAACCATGTGAAAATCACAGAAAATATGTGAAAGTCAAGTAATCCCATAATCCTCGGCTCTTCCACTACATACCTCTGTCCTGTTAACAACAGGTGCCCCTCACAGTCAGTAAGACAACAGTTGCTTTCACAGTCTGATAGACAGCATGTTATGTTTGACCAGAGAATACAAGCTATGTTTCCATGCAAGTTTTCTTCCTATTGTACTGTCTAGGCACAGATGTGTTGTTGAAGTCATATGACACCACCTTGTGTCAAGCTGGGCAGTGGGTGAGGAACTCTGGAATGTCTGCTGACCACTGTTACTGACCACCGTTACTGGCCAGCTGACAGTGGGAGTACAAAACATGATCCTTCTTAGATCAGGAAATATTTGTGAAATCAGCTGAAGTATTATGTAGATTCCCACAGCAGTTCTTGTCAAGAGAAGATGAGCTGTGGAAATAATTGTACTGAATGGACTGCTTTATGTTGAGACAGCACAAAACAGTATGTTTGTCCACATCAACATAACTATACAGTTCATTGTTTGTGACAGTGATGTATTTAAGTATATAAAAGAGATGAAAAAAAAAAATTCAATCTAGTCCTGCATGATCACTATTATTCCCATATCATTAATTTATTTTCTATATATATTTAAACAAAATCAATGCAGCTTATGAAAGCAAACAAAGCAAGTTCTTTTCCAGAGTCATATGAAATCTGAATGGGAAATATTTGAGCAGAGAAGTCAACTCAGTAATAAAATATTTCACAGACTATATGTTAGTCTACATCACTGTGGAATATTTGGATATTATGAAACCAAAACAAGTCTAGCCATCTCTGTTCCTCATCAGCACAAGGATTTTTTTTAGTTTTACAGGAAGTGTTTTGTTCTACAGGAAACATTGTGGTAGTAGAACATTTTATACACAATAGACTGGTCCTTTCTTTTGTTCCCTCGCTCTATGTTGGTGTTCATGGTTCCTTGAGAACAATCTAAGCCAATGCCTTATGAAATTGCCCTTTTAAATTACATACTGCCATTTGATCAAGTGTTATCAGGAAGAAATGAAGAAAAACTATATGGATAAATACATTTTTTGTGCGATGTGATTCCTGTGTGTGCGCCCTCTGCTGGGGCAACCTTCATCTGACACTATGTACATAGCATGTGGACCAGCGCCTGTTTTCATTCCCGAGATATCTTGCACTCCTTGGTATGGAGCTGGTTTATGGGCATATCGGTGTGTTCTCCAGCTGGGCTGGGTTTGTCAACAGCTTGCTACATCTGGAATTCAGACCTATTGCTGGGGTAATTTACGACCACAGCTACAGAAAGTCAACATCAAAATATATACACACATGAAATAAATTTGAAAAGTCAGATTTTAAAGAAGTCTTTGAGGTAATTTTATCTGAAGGTGGCTTAAACTAAACTTAAAGTGTTTTGTTTTCTAATATGCTGCACATTTCCTAAAATTTTAAAATATGAGTGTTCAACTTTGGTGTTTTGCTCTTTCCTACTTTACAAGTCCTGATTGCTACTGAAAGCAGTGTGTGGTTGTGCATTCCAGTCTCTTAACACATTCATCTGCAACATTTGGAGTATTTCTGTATATCAGGTAACATGTTTGAAAACATCTGTATGTAAGTGTGAAAATCATTCTTGTGACACCTCTGACTGGCATCTGGTTTAGCTCATTCAACATGTTCAAACATATTTGCTTTTGCAATTAGTCCCTGTGAAGAAGTTTACCAAACACTCAGTCTATGAAAGCTTCATTGCACAGTAAGCTTCTATGTCTAAACAATCCTTTCAACACATGCTGTCTAAATGTTTGGCAGATTGGTGATAATACTGATATTCTCTGAGACCCTGGCTGATCAGATGATGATTCACATCTGTTTGCAAAATAGGCACTCATGAAAGTTGTCTTTCTTTCAGAATTGATAAAGCAGTTTGCAATATCAGCTCAGCACTCTGGTACCCTTGCTCTTGTTGCCGTGGTACCCTTGCTCTTGTTGCCGTGGTACCCTTGCTCTTGTTTCTGTGGTACTCTTGCTCTTGTTGCCGTGGTACCCTTGCTCTTGTTGCTGTGGTACCCTTGCTCTTGTTGCCGTGGTACCCGTACTCTTGTTGCCGTGGTACCCTTGCTCTTGTTTCTGTGGTACTCTTGCTCTTGTTGCCGTGGTACCCTTGCTCTTGTTTCTGTGGTACTCTTGCTCTTGTTGCCGTGGTACCCTTGCTCTTGTTGTACCCGTCCACTGGTTATATTCTTCTGAGATATATCTGACATTGTGTTCCTCCAGTTGTGATGCTGACATACGAGAGGGAGACTGTCCTCATCAAGGCTCTGCAGAGACTGAAGGGTCTTCCTTTCCTCAACAAGGTGATAGTGGTGTGGAACAACCCCATCCCTCCATCTCCAGAACTGCGCTGGCCAGACATCAACGTGCCACTTAAGGTAGGTTCACCCTGTGTCTCTTCTTCTGTGCCATGATCCACTTTGGTTTGAATCCCACTTCTACCAAACTGTGTCTTTGGTCACCATGGAAACTGTGCTGGTAGGTTCTATGAAGGTTAAAAGTCTGCATCAGCTTTATATCCAGGGCTCAAATTTGGGTAAACCTACACTAACACCTGGACCCATTCCTATGATTCTTGCAATCACCTGCCCTGTTCAGGGGTGGATATAACTTAAGAATTGCTTGTGTACTCCGGTACATTGACACATGTAAAATCACTTGCCCTGATAATTTTTCCACTATACCGGCCGTTTTCTTGTTGATTTTTTAAATAAACAACATTATTAACATTGGAAAGTCAACTGGACACGGTCACACCGGTACAGCGTGATATACAAATTTGCTTGCCCGACAGAAAAAAGCACTTGACTCTGACATTTGGCAATAGGTTATTTCCACCCCTGCCTGTTTCATTAAACATTCTACCGACCATTCAGTCGAAATAAAGGATAGGGAGGTAACTTAGGGAGGTAACTTGTATAAGTCACCTATGAAAATGTTTTCAAATGTATCAAATCCAACATTTCTGTCCTTCCCACCCTTAGAAAATACGAAGCTTCAAACGCCCATTAACTGGCCCTATCATCCATTCATCAAACCAACATACTGTCCAACAAACCAACTTACACAAAGAAACAAAGCCAACCACCAACCCATGAACCCACAAACACAACCACAAGCCCCATGCACCACCAACCCAACCACCATCCCACCAACCCAACCACCAACCCAACCACCAACCTTCCATGCACCACTTAACCCAACCACCAACCCAACACAAACACCATCCCACCAACCCAACCACCAACCCATGCACCACGAACCCAACCACCATCCCACCAACCCAACCACCAACCCATGCACCACGAACCCAACCACCATCCCACCAACCCAACCACAAGCCCCATGCACCACCAACCCAACCACCATCCCACCGTCCCAACCACCAACCCATGCACCACAAACTCAACCACCATCCCACCAACCCAACCACCAACCCATGAACCCACAAACACCACCACTAGCCCCTTGTACCACCAACCCAGCCACAATCCAACCATCCCAACCACCAACCCACAATCCCTGCACCACAAACTCAACCACCAACCCATGAACCCACAAACACAACCACAAGCCCCTTGTACCACCAACCCAACCACCATCCCACCATCCCAACCACCAACCCATGAACCCACAAACACAACCACAAGCCCCTTGTACCACCAACCCAACCACCATCCCACCATCCCACCATCCCACCATCCCAGCCACCAACCCATGAACCCACAAACACCACCACTATCCCCATGCACCACAAACCCATGCACCCACCATCCCAACCTACTGTGAAAAAACATGTCCACGCCAACAAAATGGCTCCACCCCACCCCACCCAAAAACAGTGGCGAGAGGGTCATTCTTCCTAAAGTAGTTTTCAGTGCATGAAGACAAATGTGCTGGTATATTTTCTCATTTTATGTATTTAGTTTCCTCAGTGGGAATTTCCATGTTGTTTCCACCAGACGACACCCAGCAGCAACTCTGTGCAGCAGGAAATGATTTCCTGCCTTAAACTGAAAGGAAATAAGTGCAAAAATATCTGACAGTTCGTTTGAAGGATCTAAACAGGTTTCTATGCACCGAATTTGAAGGGACTGATTCCAAACACTTTTGTATGTTTTTTCAATATCATGATTAAGATGATACATATACTCTTCATGAGTCTTATGTAAAGTAGACTTCATTGGAAAAAACAATGTCTTTGATTATATAATATCAGTTCATTTTTGTTATGAATTTTGTTTGAAGATAATTTTGCTGAAAATGATATTTTGGGCTTTGAGATGACCCAACTGAAGGATTGGCTCTTTAGGAATATTAGCCTGTGGATTATGAGGATCAGCATTTGAAAACATAATTATGTTTCTTGGATATCATGTGTAAATACTAAGTTATGTGATGTTCATAACATGCCTCACACAAGTTTATCTTGACATTTTGATTATTTCACAGTACAATTGCACGTAATTGTTTCACTCCGAGATAATGGTTTCCTGATGGTTTGTTGTAGGTACTTGTACCGGGTCAGGTTACGTGGAACCTAGTTCACTTGAGTCACTACGGCAGTGTGCACACTTCCAATACAGGCCATACTACTCTATTGAACCAGTTCTTTCTCATTACTATATATAGTTATTCTGTCATGGCTTGACTCAAAATAAGTTAGATGGGACCTGATTCATTTTTGGTATTATAGTTTAGGTGTCATGGTAGATTAACGGTATGTCAATTCTGCCTCCAACAATATCAACCCCCTGGTTCAAGTATTCTTCCTTTGATGATGTATGAAGTTTACCATTTCGACGGAACATATTTTCAGTTTGGCACATGGTACTGAGATGGTTTAGAGTTTATCTGGTTTTGCTTCAGAGAACAAGTGCATATAGCTTGTGTTTAATAATCTCAGCAAATCCACTAATGATTACATGAATCTTGTCTGATGTACATGGTGGAGAGGTTCTCTGTTTATCAAGTGTGCAAATCATCAGGAAGTATGTACTTGGGAGCCCGGTATCATGTGCCCTATGTAGTTGAAGGCTGACTATCATAGTATATTTATAGGGATACATCAGTACATCAAAATGTAAAGATATTTGTTTGGTAAAATCTGCTTATTCTAATATTGCAGTGTATGTCTAAGGGTGTTTATTGGTTTAACATCTGCCTATATTTGAAAAAGAGGGGAGGGGAAGGGAGATACGAAAATCACCATGTCTGTCTATCTATTTTTATAGCTGCAGGGGTGTTGGGGTAGCCTAGTGGTTAGAGCATTCGCTCGTCATGCCAAAGACCCATGTTCGATTCCCAAATGGGTACAATGTGTCCCCCACCGTGATATTGCTGGAATATTGCTAAAGCGGCGTAAAACCCAACTCACTCACTCACTCACTCACTCACTCACTCACTCACTCACTCACTCACTCACTCACTCACTCACTCACTCACTCACTCTGGAGATGCATTGTGAAAACTTGCCTTACAGATCAGTCTAATGATGAACTTGTTTGCCTTTTTCATTATTTAGAATTTTTATTATTTTTTCTTATCCTGACTCATGATCTTTTGCTTATCTCCCTTTCCCTTGCGAATGGTAGTGGAACACTTGAATCCCTTGAAGTTCCCGAAGCGGACGTAAAAATACACTCACCCACGAGTTACCTCCCTTTTGCCCTTTCCTGCGCAAACAGTCATGTGACCAGCCTTACTTGTCACTCTCTCCCTTTTCGCCCAAGTGGATGGTTGGGCGAGCACTGGAGTCCCATATACGGCATTATATCCTTTTTATTTAGGTCCTTCTTCTTCAAAATTACGCTGTGTATGGATTTGGATATTATATGTAAAAAATTTGTAAAAATTATTTGTGTTTGTGCCATAATTTCATTGTGATGTAATTTGTTTACATTTATGAAATCTTGCAGTGTTTGGAGGCACAGGTTATCTGTGGCTGATCCTCACCCCCAATGCCCTCTGTACATCAAACCATGTTCTTCCAGCTTGCGATGTACTTATTGTGTTGATTTATCCAATCTACAATTTAATCAATATATGTCTTATATCTATAGACGTGCCATGGATCGGGTAAGGAAGTCATCTCAAGTCACGGCTGATAAAACAGGAGATCAGCCTGCAAACTGTATGTTGCTTGCTACTGCTGAAGTTCATAATACTGGTGCTATGTTCAGTACGTTGCAGGGGCAGTCTGCTGGTACGGGGTAAAGAAGAGATCGGCTAATACGCAGTTGACTCCGACTCAAGCTAAGAAAAAGACGTCATCTTCTTCTACGTCACAGAAGAAAGCATCTGTTACCAGATCGGAGGGTAAATCTACGCAGGCTAGTAAGTCAACGCATCAGAAATCCTTCAACGAAGAGATATTACCTCCACATGAAGTAGACGTTTTTGATGATCCCCCATTACTTCTATCCGAAGTACCTACGAGATCAGCGACTCAATCGACTACTAGATCGTCTCCTGCAACGGTCACAGCAGGCCAGCTGTTTGACGAACTACCACCTACTTCTCAAGTTGAGGCACAGAACTCATCAGCGTTCGCGAACACTTCTTCTACACCGCAGCAGCTTCAACCAACGCAGAACTTTGATCCGGGCGAATTTATGAGACAGTTCACCAACCAGATGATGGCCATGATGGAACGTAGGTTCGAGGAAGAAGCGAAGGCAAAGTCAGAGTTGGAACCAAAACAAGATCTGCAATTTCTGGGGATAAGGTTTATCACAACACAGAATCGTATTGTCGTCCCAGAAGATCATTGGGTCAAGATACAAGCCATGCTTCCACTAGCAGTCATCTCTCCATTAACACTACGATCATGGCAAGCTCTACTCGGTCTTCTAACCTTGGCGCAGGACTTGACTCGCACAGGAGGTTACAACTAAGACCGCTGCAACGGTTCCTTACAAAGCATCTAGGCAGTGTCAACCCAATCTTGCTGCCAGACAACCTCAAGAGGTATCTACTGTGGTGGACACACAGGTCGAACGTTTGTGGAGGGACCTATTTACAAGAGCCTGCCTTCGACACACATCTCAATGTAGACGCTTCGATACAAGGCTGGGCAACATCTCAACAATCTAGTTGCATCAGGGAGCTGGTCCAAAATAGAGCAGCATCTTCACATCAATCTGCTAGAGATGAAAGCCGTGATCGACGCCTCACAACTATGGTCGAGCTCACCGAACAACAAAGTGCTGATGGTCCACACGGACAACTCAACAGTAGCATTCTCCATAAATCGGCAAGGATCCACAAGGTCTCCAAGCCTGCTACAGCTCACATTCCAGTTGTTCCACATCACGGAGGAAGCAAACATCTGGATAAAGGCGTGTCACATACCAGGAGCCAAGAACGTACTTGCAGACCACTGCACTCTCTCCGACCACTGCACCCGTCACCAATGGAATGGATGCTCCATCCAGAAGCATTCCAGCTCATCATAAGGGAAATAGGATCCCCTTGCATAGACCTGTTTGCCACGAGGTTCAACAAGCAAATACAGACATTTGTCTCACCAGTTCCAGAATCCTCAAGCCTGGGCAACAGATGCACTGAACATATTTTGGGAAGGACTAAACGCTTATGCGTTTCCACCCCCGATATTACTACCGAAAGTTCTGTTGAAGATCAAACAGACACAGGTGCTACAACTGACTTTGGTCGCGCCATACTGGCCAGCAAGTCACTTAGTGTATTGTTCCTAGACCTAATAGAAGATCTCGGAAGTCCAACAATCAAGTTTCCAGATTGGCCGAACCTACTCATACATCGGCACACCAAGCAAGTCCACGGGAACCCGACACTGTTCCAGCTACATGTGTGGACCGTATCAAAACATGTTTGAAGAAAAGAGGATACTCCGCCAGGGCAGCCAAGGCAGTAACGCTAGCGTTACGCAGATCTACGTAACATGTATGATGACAAGTGGCTGAAGTTTGAGACTTATGCAAGGCGGAAAGGCTTCATTGCGATGAAAGCTACTCATCCTCAAGTGGCGGAATACCTGTGTCGTCTTAGACAGACTAGACATCTGAAAGGTTCGACATTATCTACATACCTCGCTGCCATCAGTACAGTCATTACCATGCAAGTTGACGAAAGTACCAGAATTACTTGTTCTGCTGAGATCTTTTAAACTGGAGGACCAGCAAAAGAAGTTCAGAGCTCCGGCCTGGGATCTGAATGTAATTCTACGTCATCTTACGAGTGATGCCTACGAACCTCTAGACCAGACTACCTTCGAGTTGCTGACACAGAAGACTCTGTTCCTGCTTGCGTTAGCCACAGCAGCTCAAATATCAGAGATACATGCGCTGGACTTTGGTCGAACCAAATTCGACACGGGGCAACATGCTGCAGTTCATCTAGGACTTAGATGGGACTTCATTGCCAAGAACCAACTACCTGGTCAGCCAGATAGACAGTTCCACGTACCAGCGCTATCTACAATCCTCGGCCCAGAGGATATAGAAGACCTGTCCTTGTGTCCGGTCAGAGCCCTGAAGATATATCTTCAAAGACTGAGACAAGGAGATGAAAATTCAAGTGCCTGTTCATCCCATTATCAACAGAGACATCAGCAGAAGTCTCAAGAACGACGATATCGTTCTGGATGAGAGCCGTCATATTGAGAGCCTATACAGCAGCAAGACTAGAACCTCCTAGAGCTTCCAACCCACACAAAGTCAGAGCACTGGCGTCAACACTGGCTCTGCACAGAAATTGCTCTATACCAGCAATTATGGAGGGCTGCATTTGGAAGTCGGACACAGTGTTTGCCAACCAATACCTCCGAGACATAGCCACTGAAGACGTCTCAGGCATTCACCAATTTGGGCCTCTCGTTGTAGCACAGCAACTAACGGTTCCTCAAAGGCGTGGAAAATCTCACCCTTTATCACGTTGACTTGTTGATAACTTTTACTAAGGTAAAGTATTAGTTTGAAAGTCCATGCGCACAGTCTAGGACAGACTAGCATGAGTGATTAAATAGCCTGTACAGGTAATGATCTTACCTGTACGTGAAGGGGTTGCAACTCATTTATGATAAAGATCTTATAATCTATGGGTTGTTATCAGATATTTAGTAATAAGAAGATACTAGTTTATCTGAAGCCACATGAATCAATATGATTCAACTTGTCTGAGACTGAAGTAAGACAAGAGAGTGGTCCCCCCGAGTTATAACGGAAGTTGGAAGAATAGGATCAAGGAAATGCCGTTTCGCAGTTCCCATGGGAGGGGATACAGGACGTATCTAAGGACAGCTGATGAATCCAGGAAGTGGCCTGACCCACCACCAATCTGCAGGATTCTATAAGCAAAAGATCATGAGTCAGGATAAGAAAAAATATGTAACTTTTCAAGTAAAATTGATATTTTTATATTTATCCTGACTCATGAGGTCAAGCCCTTCCAACCTCCCCGCTGGAAACACTTAGGATTTCACAGCAGATCCAAGTGCATGGGCAGAAAAACAGGAGAGAGTGACAAGTAAGGCTGGTCACATGACTGTTTGCGCAGGAAAGGGCAAAAGGGAGGTAACTCGTGGGTGAGTGTATTTTTACGTTCGCTTCGGGAACTTCAAGGGATTCAAGTGTTCCACTACCATTCGCAAGGGAAAGGGAGATAAGCAAAAGATCATGAGTCAGGATAAGTATAAAAATATCAATTTTACTTGAAAAATTACATCTTTTAAAATTTTATAACTTGAGGACATGTTGGACTTCTACTGAAAATGAAGGTTGTGCTTGTTTCTGGAGCAGAACTCCCAAACTGTTGAATATTTTGTGATGAAACATGCTATATACTTCAGTGTAGTGGGGACCCTGCCTATTTATGATCTGGGATATTGAACAATACTGAATGGCAATATTTTATTTCCCGCTGGTCTGACGGTATTCAGTAGCAGTGAACCAAACAATGTGAAACATAGGTAGCCAAACTCCATCTCCTAAACTGTAGCAGAACAGGTGATGTGTCAGCTCCTGATCACTCTTGTTCTCAATATTGGTAACAAGATTATTGCAAGTTACAAGTATTACCTTCTCTTGTCCCAAAAGGGGCGGTGGGGTAGCCTAGTGGTTAAAGCGTTGGCTCGTCACGCTGAAGACCCGGGTTCGATTCCCCACATGGGCACAATGTGTTAAGCCCATTTCTGGTGTCCCCCGCCGTGATATTGCTGGAATATTGCTAAAAGCGGCGTAAAACTAAACTCAGTCAGTCAGTCTTGTCCCAAATATAGTTTTCCTTATTTGACATGTTATCAGTTCAAACATGTCCACTTGGTGTGATGTACTGTTGTCAGTATTGACTGTGTAGATGTTATAAAGGTGTTCTATGATGATGGGTGTTTCCACAGAGAGTGATGTGGTTCTCAGTATGGAGGAAGGCTTCTTCAGGTCTTTACACAGGCTTTCAAATCAGAGGAAACAATGATTTTCATGAAATATATTGGCCTTGCCTCATAACTTTCTAGTCTCTATTATTTTCTATATAGATAATATGTATGTTTTCAGATTGTCAGGACATACAAGAACAGTTTGAACAACCGATTCCTCCCCTATGATTCAATAGAGACGGAAGCAATTCTCAGTATTGACGATGATGCACACCTTCGACATGACGAAATCATATTTGGGTTCAGGTGAGATGGCATCTTGAATGTGAACATGAGGATACAATGTTGACAGTCAAATAATGGTCAGTTGTTTTTTGGATGAAATTCTGAAAAAGATGGAGTTGATAACATCTTTAGTTTCATCCTTGTTGCTTGTTTATTTTTTCCTGAATGTGCTGATGAGACTTGAAAGATAATGTTTTTTCTTGTTACTGTGTTCAGCTTGTAATAGTGTACTGATGATTACTGACGCACCTGTTTTGCTATATTTACTTGGTTTATGAATCAGACAAGATGCTCCAGTGTACTCAAATGTTGAATGAAATTAGAATTTTGATAAGTTGTTGCCTTCCTGTTAAGACTGTTAACTAGTTAACTTCTGTAATATATGAAAATACTCATCAAAATATTTTAATACTGGAAGTGAAGTAACCCTTCATCTCTTCCTTTTTCAATTTATTCAGAGGTGGATCAGAAAAACATGCTCAAGAAGTAGATCTAGAACCTGTATTTTTGGAAAAACAAAAAAAATCTTTTAAGTGATTAATAAAACAGATGCTGTGTTATCAGGGTATGAAAATATACAAATTAATTTTTCATTTGCAACTTTTTGACAGAGTGTGGCGTGAGGAGCGAGAGCGTATTGTGGGGTTTCCGGGCCGGTTCCATGCATGGGACTTGAAGCACCAGTCCTGGCTGTACAATTCCAACTACTCCTGCGAGCTGTCCATGGTCCTCACTGGCGCCGCCTTCTACCACAAGGTACCAACTAACAAGAAGCTCCTGTCACATTTTACATGCTGTACTTCTTTGACACGAAACAAAGTACTGATAGTTGTATTCCTGTAATGAATGTTTAAAATTGATTTGGGTTTTTACTCCAGTAGTGCATGAATATCAGATATCCTCAGTCTCAATATTTTCAAAGACCCTTTCTTCAGCTTTCAGTCTTCATGACAAAGTGTTGCAGATACCATGGTTATGTTTTACAAGCATAACCTTGTGTGCATTGTGAAGGGGAGACAACTGGACAGTACTAAAGTCTTTTAATCTGTTAAGGACCTTTTATAATTTATAGCTAGGGGGGTGGGGTGGTGATGATTTTATATGGAGAAGCATGTACAATGTGAATCACCCCCCTAAAATTTTTGTACAAAATAATTGACCCCCCTTGCATGTCGAGTACAAAATCAATGACCCCCCTCCTCTTTTCCTATAATTTCTAAGCATAACTTTAAACATAGGATTATGTACAAAATTGCTGACACCCCCAGTAATGCGTGTGTACAAAATTGCTGACCCCCCTAGCTCCCCAGAACAAAATGGGTGATCCCCCTTAAAATCATCATCACCCCCTAGCAATAAATTATGAATGGTCCCTTAGTGATACAAGATGTTCCATGCATCGCCTGTCTATGTTCCAGTACTACTCATACCTGTACAGCTACGTGATGCCATCTGCTATCCGAGACAAGGTGGACGAGTACACCAACTGTGAAGATATTGCCATGAACTTCCTCGTGTCCCACATCACACGCAAACCTCCAATAAAGGTAGGAACTACTGAGATACTAACATATGTCATTGTACAAAACATATCTGCAGAATTACTAATCTGCAAAAATCATATTTGTCACACCTTCAAAAAGTTCCCGCCGCAAAGTTGCCTGCCAAGAGTTACTGGTCATGGGTTTAAAATACCAGATTCAAGCCCCCATTTTACTGATTGTTTTCTTATTTATACCTTGCATTGTAGGAAATAAAAAATGTAGCCATTTTCAGTTTCTTGTTTCATTATTATCATTCCTAAACTATTTAAAAATGCTAATGAACAAATATCCCACCCCTGTGAAGGCTTCTGCAGCAGTAAGGTGCTGCCCTATGGTATAACTGAAATATACTATTGAATGAGGCAGAAGAACAACCAGCCTAAGTAAACTTAGGCTCAGTGTTATAACGTAAACTTAGGCTCAGTGTTATTACGTAAACTTAGGGTCAGTGTTATTACGTAAACTTAGGCTCAGTGTTATTACGTAAACTTAGGCTCAGTGTTATTCGTTACACTGCCATACTGCATCTAACAAGCCCTAGTAGCAGGTCGCATCAGCTAACCTTTGAGCAACCTATGACTGTCCAGTCATATGCGAGACAGCTGAACAGATTTAACCAATCAGACAATGACTGCTATTTAGGGTTTGGCAGGACTTTCAAAATGGCGATGCATGATGAAATTGACTGCGCTCGGAAACGTTCTTCTACATTTTGGTGTAAAAGAGATGAAAAAGCAACTTTTAAGAAATTTTAAAGTGTTTGCTGGTGAATAAAGACTGAGTTGCCACACTACCAACTGGATTTGGCAAGTCACTTGCTTTTCAAACTTATGTTCCCGTTCGTTGCGTGTTGGATTTTACACATACAGGCAAGACGATTGTTTGCCACTTGGAAGTGATCATGTGGAAAATAGCATTCGGAATCGTTTGAATACAAAAGTTTTCGAGGTAAAAGTTCTAACGGTATCCTAACTTTGGCGATTTGGTAAGCTGTGTTCTGATTGGTCATTTGAAAAGGTTAGCTGACACAACCTTCTACTAGGGTTTGTTAGACTCAGTATAGCAGTGTAATGAATAATACTGAGCTAAGTTTTCTTAGACTGAAGAACAGCAAGACTGTAGTTGAGAATCTTGTAATAATCCTGATGATGATCCACTTCCACAGGTGACATCCCGATGGACGTTCCGGTGTCCAGGCTGTCCACAAACTCTGTCCAGCAATGATTCCCACTTCCAGGAGCGACACAAATGCATCAACTTCTTTGTGAAGGTGTACGGCTACATGCCCCTCCTGTACACACAGTACAGGGTGGATTCTGTGCTGTTCAAAACTCGACTGCCACATGATAAACAGAAGTGCTTCAAATATATTTGAGGCTGTGGAAGGTGGGGTATGTTCCCCCCTCAGTGGCGTTACAGGGTGCTGGTTGAGACATACTGCCTCAAGGCATAGTGTTGCAAATATATAGTGGGGATCTTACAAGCATAACTTATTGGGCACTTTGGAAGGGAGACAACTCTGTAATACATAACAGCATCTGTCTCTGAGGCAGACAGTCCGACAGTCTTTCATGAGGGAATACTATGTCCATTACACAAAGCAGTCCTAGTGCTATGATCTTTAAAACAGACTTGTGGCAGTTGTGGTGCTATGGTCACTTTGTGTTGGTGTGCCTCTGTTCTCCACTGTTGACCAAGGAGTAAACACCAAATGCACAGGAAGACTTTTACTCATACAGAACAAAATCTTTACCAGGTTTCAAACACAGCGAAGCACATTTAATTTCATGACTTCAGGGCGTTAACTCATCTACACATTCATGGGGGAATTCAATGTAGATTTTATTCATCAAATCACCAAAAATATTTTAGGTATGTATGACTGTATATTTTCATCAACGATAATGTTATCAGAAGGATGTAAAACAATGGACACAGGTGTTGTATGTTACTGAGGAGTGTTTTGTCTGAGATGCAGCCAAAGAGGCAGTGTACTTCATGACAACAGGGGTGTGGGAGCTACACAACTTCACATCATTGTGAGGAGTTCTCATACATCGACTTCACCAAAGAAAAACAAGTCCTTCACTTGTATATACAGATGTGCTGAACAACTGTCGGTTCTGGATGTGACTTGGAACAGCTCTCTGTACTGGATGTGACTTATAACAGCTGTCTGTACAGATTGTAATGGGTGTGACATGGAACAGCTGCCTGTACTAGATGTGACTTGGAAGAGCTCTTTGTACTGGGTGTGACATGGAACAGCTGTCTGTACTAGATGTGACTTGGAGCAGCTCTCTGTACTGGATGTGACTTATAACAGCTGTCTGTACAGATTGTAATGGGTGTGACATGGAACAGCTGCCTGTACTAGATGTGACTTGGAAGAGCTCTTTGTACTGGGTGTGACATGGAACAGCTGTCTGTACTAGATGTGACTTGGAACAGCTCTCTGTACTGGATGTGACTTATAACAGCTGTCTGTACAGATTGTAATGGGTGTGACATGGAACAGCTGCCTGTACTAGATGTGACTTGGAAGAGCTCTTTGTACTGGGTGTGACATGGAACAGCTGTCTGTACTAGATGTGACTTGGAACAGCTCTCTGTACTGGATGTGACTTATAACAGCTGTCTGTACAGATTGTAATGGGTGTGACATGGAACAGCTGCCTGTACTAGATGTGACTTGGAAGAGCTCTTTGTACTGGGTGTGACATGGAACAGCTGTCTGTACTAGATGTGACTTGGAGCAGCTCTCTGTACTGGATGTGACATGGAACAGCTGTCTGTACTTGATGTGACATGGAACAGCTCTCTGTACTGGGTGTGACATGGAACAACTGTCTGTACTAGATGTGACTTGGAACAGCTGTCTGTACTGGATATGACATGGAACAGCTGTCTGTACTAGATGTAACAACTGTGAAGTAACTATATTCAAGGCTGGTATAGGATGGTCTGTGAAGTTGTAGTGCACTGAAGGCCATCAGGAGAAACCTGCCTGCATTGCAGTAGAGTTGGATGATGAGAATTGTTCCAAATAGGGCTTTTGTATTGGACGAATCCTGTCCAGTCAGATCAGACAAGGGGAGGTAATCTAGTGTCACACTGTCTTTAGAAAACTATTCCAAGAGTGTCAGATGCCATGTTGCCATTGATGTGTTCTCAGACCATTTTGTTCAAGCACCACTGAATGAGTAGAAGGCTGCTTGGTGCTTCATTTGATGATGTGTTTAATACAAATAGGACCATCACAATCTTTCTGTTTCTCAGATATTCATTCAGTGATCCAGTTTTAAATCATGAATACTAAATAAAAATAGGTCTAAGCCTACAGTCACAATTCCATATATTTCAACAGTCAACTTTGTACATAATCAGAGATATTTGTCTTCATACTGTCAAGGAAAGATGTACACATTGATACACTTAAACTGACATGTGCGCACATGCACGTATACACGGACGAGTTTGCACACACACATTCACTCACTCACTCAGTCGCTATCTCTATCTCACACACACACACACATTCACTCACTCAGTTCCTATCTCTATCTCTCTCTCTCACACACACACACACACACACACACTCACTCACATTACTCATATTAACAGTTGAAGAGCTATGTTTTAGAATGCATAATCAGAATTTTAGTGCTATTAGCTAGACCGTGATCTTACAGAAATACTGTAGCAAACAGTGGCATTGTCTTGATAGTGTAATGGCATAGCATAATACCTGTTAACATTAGGTGTTATTCAACATGAAGCATGTCAATTGTCATACAGTGTCCATGAAGTGACTGTTTACAAGAAGCCTATTTCCTAAGGAATAATGGAAGGATATTGCTTTTGTTTCGTGTGCTACTCCAGAAGGTCCCAGAGGTTTGATGTAAGGGATATACAACACATGTTGGAGTCTCATCTGTCAAACAGATTTCCTGAATCTTGAGATGTAGTTTACTTGTGGTTCTATATCACTTATTCCATATTGCTGATAGTGCTGTAATTGTTTAGTGGTCAGTGTGTACAGTTCTGCAAGTTTTCATGCGAGTCATGTTACCAGATTGACATATTTTATTCCAAATAGGCCAACATTTCCGACACACCTTTGTACTTAAGACTGCATTTCAAAAGTCTCAGTACATCGGATAACTTTTCGTAGATCTCTGCACATTGAACTTAATTTCTCAGTTCATATACCTCAGTTCCCTAGACTTGATTTTATATGTTTAAGTACCTCAGATCCCAGAACATTGGTCTTCATGTCATACATCGCACTTTATCCCAGAACATTTCATACGTCTCACTATATCCAAGTATATTTCATATGTCTCACTATATCCAAGTACAATTCATACATGTCACTATATTCCAGTTCATTTCACATGTCATATTATGTTGAAGTACATTTCATATAACTAGGAACACTAGACTCTTTTTCATACATCATAGTACATCAGATTCTATTTCATATGTTTCAGTACTCCAAACTGTATTTCTTATATCTGTCAGTACATCAGACTATATTTGTGTACATCTCAGTACTTCGCACCTCAGTACATCTTATACAACAGAACACTGTACATAATGATATCATTTGAACAATATTTGATTAAAGGGTACATATGACTAGGGTAGAATTCTTATACTGACATTACACATACCTTCATAAAGCAGTGTCGCTGTGTATTCCCGTCTGTTTTCTACAACACCTGTCCAGAGCCTGAACTATCCTGAACCTGCCAACTACTTGCCACATCATTTGTATGTTTAATGTTGGGGAACGTTGAACTATCCATGGACCTGCCAACTACTGTACACACTGTGGTTGGCCTGTATGATGCTTCAATCTGAGCTGACTTTCTCCATCTTTGACTAGCGTACACACTGTGGTTGGCCTGTATGATGCTTCAATCTGTGCTGACCTTTACAGCATATAACTCATTACTGACTTGTGAACAGTTTCTTTTTGGAATTGTGAAATCAGCAATAGCACAATCTCACCATGGTTAGTTGAAAATTATTAGTTATTGCTTGCTTATATAGAGTTGTGCCCCCTAGCTGCCAGGGTCTTGTGATGGGTTCTAACCCTGGTTATGACCTGTCTGTCATCACTGACTTGGGTCACTGTGACCACTTTAGGCTTTCCTACTACCTTTACGTCATATGTGGTTCCACCCTTTAAGATCTGGGTTAGAATTGATCTTTAGCAACCCATGCTTGTCGTAACAGGCGACTAACGGGATTGGGTGGTCACGCTTGCTGACTTGGTTGACACATGTCATCGGTTCCCAATTGCGTAGACCGATGCTCATGCTGTTGATCACTGGATTGTCTGGTCCAGACTCTATTTTTTTACAGACCGCCGCCATAAAGCTGGAATATTGCTGAGTGCGGCGTAAAACTAAACACACTCACTCACTCCCATGTGGTTCATGTGATACGGCTTTCAAGTTTGTTAATGACCTAAGTACTTGTAGGGCCACTGTTTTGACATATGTATCATTCATTTCACCTTGTTGATATTAGATACACCAGTCTTCTTTCATGCAATACACCACACTTGTTCAAGGCAGTCGCCATACTAGTTACATACAATATGCCAGTCTAGTTCAGCAATTGTTAGTGACTGTTAAGTTGCCATTTAGTGACACAGGTTCTAGATGTATACAACGATCTTTCACATCAGTCAATTTATACTTGGGCTATGGGCTATCATAGAGGTAAAGGAAAGCTATGGTTGTATCCCATTTCTGCAGATTGATGATGATGAATTCAATCACTAAACTGTCTTGTCCAGATTTAATTATGTACACACTGCCATCATGTTGCTAGATATTGCTAATTACAACAAACAAACCAAATCATGCTCTAAGATTGTCCTTGATGTTAATTTATCATGTTGTCATCAATCAGTGTTCAAAATATACCTTTTGTCATACCTCTAGCCACTACAGAACTCTTAATTGTATTGGTGAGAGATTGCTAATGCAGCCTTGGATTTTAACATGCTTTCATGGAGGGACTTATCAACTATGATATGTTTATCTGTATTTTTATATCAATATTTTTGAAACAACCCACTGTTCTTTTAAATTTGTTTACAAAATCAAATACACATAGTGTCAGACATTGTGATAAAGGTACTGAGTTTTAATAATTATCTTCATCACTTGGCAGGTTTATGTTTAATCAGCTGTGAACATGTAGAGCCTCTTTATGGATTTGTCGGTACTTGTGTCCAGTAAATCAAGCAACACCCTGACTCCTGAGAGGGAATCCAGCAAGAGCTCAGACCAGTGAGGCAACATCACACAGTCTCTTGTCTTCGTTGACAACATGGGCAACACTGGTGCTGTTGTCCTATGGCAGTCCGCTCTCCACACTGCCTCAGTGTTGGGCAATGGAAGGGTTTGCACAGTGTTCAGTCACAGGTATATTTGTAGACTATGAGTTATCAATAGGCTTATTCAGTTTGTTTAAATCACTGCCACTTGGGATGAGGGCTGTATGCAGGGCTCCAGATAATTTTTCATGATCAGGAGTACGTACTCCTTATTTTTCAATATAGGAGTACTGGAAAACAATAAGAGTACATTTAGAGTACTGAATGGAATTTAATGGAGTATCAGTAATCTTGTGTTTTTCGTTTCATATATGCACCACAACATTGCTACTCTTGTGTAAAAAGGTCAGTACACAATAAAACAATACTTTTTTCAGATAAATACGTCTGTAAATGATTCTAAGACCGTACACCATTGCTGTGGTGCGTATCTGCTACGTTCTCTAAAATATTTCCTACCGTATCGCACTTATTTTATATCCGTACATATGCCGATACGGCCCTTATCTGGAGCCCTGTGTATGTATTCACAGGAGATGAAGGAACATGGAGTGCACAAGACTGTGAGGTCCTGATGAGGTGAACAATGGGTTTGAACGCTGTAGGTTTTACATCCAACATATGTCAGGTTATGTACAAACAGTTAATGTTAAGCTGTAGTGAACAAAGATAACTTGAGCAGGGACTAGTTCGCTCAAGGGTTAACGCTTTACTCCATCAAGTTGCCTGATTACTTCTGGTAATGGTCTGTCTAGTGCTGAGAGTCAGATGAGGCAGGTTTTACTGCCTGCAGCAGTCTGCTGTATATTGTGGCTGTATGAAATATATACCATGTATCATTGATTTTATATGTTCACTGTCAGTATATTACCATCATGGAGTTGTATCTTTTAGTAACCATGATGACTGTTGTACCACCAGTGAGATGTTGTATGAAATACATGGTGACAGTGTTGTTTACAAGTTGTATATTTCATGTAAATAAACATGCTGATCTCATTATGTATAGTGTTGTGTGGTTTAGTGTTTGTTGGTGCACTTGTCTGTATGTTTGTGCTGGTTACAATGTTTGTTTCCCCTAATGTAATGTATGTTTTTGAGCATACAGACGGAACCAAGCAAGCCAAGACAGGTTCTGTGATGAAAGCAGTTAATGTCAACACTGGTATTCCTGTATATATACTGCGAGGGTGAGAGTCAGTCAGTCTGCTTGTGCCAGTCCTGACATACCCCTCCTTATGTTGCTGCCCGGCATGTGATGCCATGTCAAAGTGTAACATGAATAACGATCTCCTACATATTGTACTGATTCTAAGCCGATCAACCCATGT
Source organism: Haliotis rubra (assembly GCF_003918875.1). Taxonomy (NCBI): domain Eukaryota; kingdom Metazoa; phylum Mollusca; class Gastropoda; order Lepetellida; family Haliotidae; genus Haliotis; species Haliotis rubra. Next base: position 411,024 of record NW_025767322.1, read on the forward strand.
TTGATCCCCTTCTTACCAGACAGGGCATCAGTAAGTACTTGACTACCATGCCTTGGCCACACTTGATGACAATGCAAGGCCCTGAATTAAGAATATCTTGCTAAGACTTAAACAAGTACGCTTGACCCAGACTTGATTAACTAAATTTGATTAGTATGCCTGACCCAGACTTAATTAATAAATTTGATTAGTATGCCTGACCCAGACCTAGATTTGATAATTAACTTAATTAACTAAATTTGATTAGTATGCCTGACCCAGACTTATATGATTAATTAGATTTGATTAGAATGCCTGACCCAGACTTAATTAACTATATTTGATTAGTATGCCTGACCCAGACTTATATGATTAATTAGATTTGATTAGTGATTAGCCTGACCCAGACTTAATTAACTATATTTGATTAGTATGACCCAGACTTGACCCATGCCTGACCCAGACTTAATTAACTAGATTTGATTAGTATGCCTGACCCAGACTTAATTAACTAAATTTGATCAGTATGCCTGACCCAGACTTGATTAATTAGATTTGATTAGTATGCCTGACCCAGACTTAATTAACTATATTTGATTAGTATGCCTGACCCAGACTTAATTAACTAAATTTGATTAGTATGCTTGACCCAGACTTGATTAACTAGATTTGATTAGTATGCCTGACCCAGACTTAATTAACTATATTTGATTAGTATGCCTGACCCAGACTTATATAATTAACTAAATTTGATCAGTATGCTTGACCCAGACTTGATTAATTAGATTTGATTAGTATGCCTGACCCAGACTTAATTAACTAAAATTGATTGATCTGAGTATGCTTGACCCAGACTTGAAATTAACTAAATTTGATTAGTATGCCTGACCCAGACTTAATTAACTATATTTGATAAGTATGCCTGACCCAGACTTATATAATTAATTATATTTGATAAGTATGCCTGACCCAGACTTAATTAACTAAATTTGATTAGTATGCTTGACCCAGACTTGATTAACTAGATTTGATTAGTATGCCTGACCCAGACTTAATTAACTAAATTTGATTAGTATGCTTGACCCAGACTTGATTAACTAGACTTGATTAGTAGGCCTGACCCAGACTTAATTAACTGATCAGTATACTTGACCCAGATTAGGATATATTTGATCAGATGCCTGACCCAGACTTGATTAACTAGACTTGATTAGGAGGCTTGACCCAGACTTAATTAACTTAATTTGATCAGTATGCTTGACCCAGACTTAATTAACTAAATTTGATCAGTATGCTTGACCCAGACTTAATTAACTAAATTTGATCAGTATGCCTGACCCAGACTTAATTAGCATCCTTGTGTAATTCCTGGATGGCGCTGCATGAGTTTCTGCAGAGTTAAACTGCAGCCTATATATTTTTGCCCGTTGGTTGGTTGTGATGTGTGAAGTGCATTGCTGAAAACGGAAAACAGTCGTCACACACATTCAGTGACATGTGTGATAAGGGTTTTCATATAAGAACACATGGATTCAAAAAACAGTTTATTTGAAACTCAGTTAGATTAAAATAACATGATGTGATGTGAATGTACATATATGTGAAATGTTAGTGGCACCCAGAGAAGAATGGGAGAGCAGAGTGGATGTACAGATTATTATACATTTCTGACATAAATACCACCACACAATTTTTTACAGCATTGGCATATTGTGAGTGAGTTAAGATTTAAAATAGCATCAGCATTATTTCAGCCATATAGCGAGGTGATAAATTTTCATGAAATTTTTAATTTTAGAAAATAAAAATTAAACCCATGCACCCATCCCCAAAAAGCCAAAACAAAAAAACAAAGAAAAACACCCTAAACAATCAAACCCTCACCCCCCCAAAAAAATATAAAACAACTAAAAACAAAAATAACAACAGAAAACCCCAAAACAAACCAAAACCCCCAAAACCCAACAAAACAATGCGTACCAAAATAAACGTTGCAGCTGCAACAATGATTACAAGTAAACTTTGACCAGAGGCATCAACAATGAACAACTGTTTGAATAAAAAGGTATGCATGTACTGTTTATTCAGCTACTCATATTTCTATATTCTGTTAACTCCCTTGCCTTGGGAAGATGTCATGAATGACGCCCAACCCTCTCAGCACAATGCAAGTAAATATGAATCATATGATAATCCTATTGATTCACTGCCAATACGTCCTTGTCGCGAACGCTGAACAACTGTACCACTCAACTTATCATAAGCAATCTCCAGTCCCAAATGCGACTGAATGTGACCACAGATTGACGTAATGTGATTAATCTGAGACCAATATCGGTATATGGTCTCTGGATTAATATATGTAATCATTTATGTAAATATACATATATAAGTATCACATTGTACATAGGTGCTAACGCTATGTTAAATCACAATGCCCCTTCCAAACGTTCATAACTAAACTGACGAGCAAAAGAAAGTACACAGGTGTAATTGTTGTTGCAATCCCAAATATGCGTTCGAACTAATAAAATTATTGAAAAACATTGATTGTATAGAACGCAACCATCATATTTCATTTGCCAAAATGCAACTAAAAACATTTGTACGTGTTTTGCACGAATTTTTGCAAAATTGTGATTATTGTCCCATGCACCAGCACTTTTCTGACAGAGAGTATAAAACCTGTTTGTCGTGAAGACTGAACAATCACTTGACAGAAATCTCACGAGGAAATGCCAAGATTGACGTCGGCGCAACGAGAACGGGCCAAAGGAATGACACAAATGGGTGCTTTCAACAGCGATATTGCAAGGACATTGGGTTGCACAAGACAAACCATAATTCGGCTGTTTAACCGTTTCAGTACGACAGGCCAGACATGTGATTGACCCAGAAGTGGACGTTCCAGAGTCACAACACCCCAAGAGGATCGCTATCTGCGGGTTATTCACCTACGCAACTGACGTCATCAGCAACCACATCATTGGGTCATCGCGTAAGCCGATTCACAGTGACAAGACGTCTTCGTCCTGCTGGCATGTATGGGCCTACCGACCGCTGCGTGGAATGGCCTTGACCTTCCAGCATCGTAGGAACCGTCTGCAGTGGTCATCACTACATCGCTGTTTATTGTTACAATGTCATTTTGCTGATAAAACACGTGTATTGCAGTGTGCTTCAACATACATTTTCCATTTCATCAAAAGGTTTTGTTATTTTTATCTTATTGGAAGAAACACAACCTGTGTACTTTCTTTTGCACATCAGTTTATACACTCCGAATTTTAAAGCTGTTAAGAACAGAAAGGGTATATATGCATGTCTGTGTTTCTGGTGTACCTGGGAAATTGCGGGAATGCTCACTTATTTTGAGACACCCAATGTACAAATACATCAGAATCAGGTGAATAATTAGGTTGCAGCTACTGAATAGCAGAGACAGGCATATGTCTTTTTCTCAGTGTGCGAAATGGTGACTTGTGTTACTTCAAAAGTGTACAGAGCGATGCTGGGAGACATTAAAATAAAAATCCATAAAAACGAAATAGGTCATTTCTTTGATAGGTTATGATACAGAATCAGATCTTGGCAATGATGTAGTGACTATGATATATACTGTAAGGTGTACGGACAATTCCCCATCAGGACAATTCCCCACTAGGACAATTCCCCATCTTGACATTTCCCCACACCTGTTTTGTAATCAGTAGGACAATTCCCCCCTCATCAGAAAATTGTAGATTCAATAGATGCCATCAAGATCAAAACAAACGCAAGTGTGTTTCACGCTTCGCCTCACCCCTCATCCATCACAACAGCCTTCCCTCCGACCTACTTACAATAACAGCCACATGTATCATAGCTCGGCCATCAAGCTCGGCCATCAAGATCAAAACAAACGCAAGTGTGTTTCACCTCACTGACTCTTTTAAATTGACTCTATCCAGGGCAAGTGACTCTTGTACTCACAATCTATTGTATATTTTCATTTCCATTCTATTCTCAATTCATGTTTGTTTCCCAAATCATTGTATATACTCTTGTACATATTTGCTCTCAATCCTTCGCCATTCCAAGTGAATTCCAAGTTCGACTGAATGAACTGATGAAAAATGAACTCATTACATAATTATATATATAACTTCTTAACTATATTAATGCAACATATATATACAATCTCAGCTTGTGTTTGTCCATTATCTGTGATGGGTGTGGGGAATTGTCCTACTGGTTACAAAACAGGTGTGGGGACATGTCAAGATGGGGAAATGCCATGTGGGGTATTGTCCTAGTGGGGAATTGTCCTGATGGGGAAATGTCCTACACTCATACTGTAAGTATACGATTACATCTGTAGCATTATAGTTTGTCTTGAGCAACAGTTCAACATATCAATTAGCCTCGATGTACACAGTTTTCGTTCACATTTCGTCACTATCCCTTGCCGTCTTCAAGGAGAATGTTTCTCTTCATGTGCCTGCAGAATTCTGAAACAGACATGGAACCCCCAACTTAGAGAACATCATCATATGCAGTCTCTCACATCTAGAGACAGCGCGATTAAACACCTATTCAGCTTATTTGAATCGTTAAAAAATCTTAACTGTGTTGGACCAATGTGCATGTACTCCAACATGGCTAGGTGTGGCTTTAAAGGAGAAATCAAAGGAAAACACTACTGTCAACTGTATGATCCAAACTTTTAACAGAGACTTAAGAGAGTCGTAGCAGTGAGGTTCGTTTGTGGAACTATGCCTTGTTTCAAGAGACATGGCGATGTGTTTGTTCCAAGCAGTAATAGCCTTCACAAAACATCGCCAGTTGAGTGAAGGACATGTCTAATGAATGCTAGTACACATGCTTCAAAGTACCTGTGTAGTCGATCTTGCCGTCTCCGTCAGTGTCAGCCTCCTTCATCAACGCCTCCACCTCCTCCGTTGTCATCTTGTCTCCTGTCGCCAAAATGTGTCCGCATTACGCCAATGGTTAACCACGATATACAGAATCACAAGAAACCAGCAAAATTTGTTTCATGTCGGAAACTCGCTATTTGAAACACAAGACGGTATCGATTCCATTTTAACCCACTATTCGCTGCATCCGAGTTCGTTATAACTATTAAATACGATTTCGTTTCACCTACGAAAATATGAAAGTAATGGTCAGTAGGTAGACTCAGTGGAACCAATCAGGGCCGCTAAAGACCTTGTCATATGGAATACTTAGGAACTATACTAGGTGTTGATACGCATGTGACACATAGCTTGTGATCAAGTAAAATTGTTGTGTTTAGCACGCACCCAGATTGACCATGACGTCCTTGAATTCATCAGCGTCGATGAAGCCGTTTCCGTCTTTGTCAAAGACTTGGAAGGCTGCGGAGAGGTCGTCATCCATCTCGTCCCGGCACACCGTAGTCAGTTCTTCCTCAACCATGAAGCGCTCAAAGTCGGCGTAGTCGACGTATCCATCTCCTACAACAGTAACAACGATGTCAGTCGAACCCATCACTTACTACAGTATCAAAGAACTCAGCCTACGAACTATTCACCTACACAGTTGACCCTACACCCAGTAAACTGCACAAGCCGCCATGTGTGATGGAAGCCCCGGGCAACCAGACACTGATTATTTAAATGCAAACAACCCATTTTCTGTAAGTGACTTCTCTCGAAGAACGATTAAACCGAAAAACAGAGATGCTGAATTTATGGATTATACAGTGCCGGATGTGTTCGAAGATGCGTGCTTGGATCGGTGAGTGGATGAGTGTGTGGATGGATGCGTGCGCGTGAGGATGGATGTATGCGTTGGTATTTGCGTTGATGCGTGTGGGGATGGATGCTTGGACCTGGGCAGTGCAGGTTCCTGAATGCCAAAGGCAGAATATTTTGAACCTGTTCCTATATCATTTCACTGCGGTACGATTAAATATATCTCCAGGGCTCCTTACCATTTGTATCAAGCCTGTCGAGGAAGGCCCGCAGCTGCCCGTCATTGGCCACGATGAAGAATGCCCGGATGATGGTGCCCATCTCCTTGGTAGTCACTCTACCGTCATGGTCAACGTCAAACAGTTCAAACGTCTCTTGGATTTCTGTCGAAAACATCGCACCATACGGACTTCAACATGTTACGAATTCTTACGAACAAATCAAAATGAATTTTTGAACGCATTCGGGGTACAAATCAGAAGATCGTTTAAGTGAACCTGATTGTAAATTCAGAGGGATGGGCATCCTCACATTGCAAGACAGAGAGCCCGACCATCCGATCCTGTTAACTGCCTGTTCTTGTTGCTGAAGACCAACCCTAACCTTCCGGATATTCACGGAGGCCATGAACATGTATAAACACCTTTGCTGCATATGCTGTTTTCCATTCAGCCACACCAATAGCAATAGATCACAACGATAATATAGCATTAGGACCGATTCGTCCCCATAATGCCATTAAGTGTTCTAAACGGCTGGATAGATGGTACATTTGGACTGATGAAGAATCGATGTTCTTTATTTGCTACTTGCAATGACATTATCCTGTTTCATTTTTTTAATTCCATATCAGAAATAATCTTTAAACAAGTTCTTTGTAAATCGATTTTCTATTTGCTAATCCGGAAGATAAACTTATCGTCAATGTAAGGTGGACATTTGAGCCTAATTGTTAGGGAACATGCACCAGGAAGCGGAAGTTTGTTAAAAGCAGTAACTAAATGCTTAAGTGGATTTCAACTGGCGGCGTGTCATGTCGACACCAGCGGGATGAGCCTGCATAGCAGCGCGGAGAGAATGAGTCAGTTAGTGCAAGTTAGTTGGTATGCACCAGTTAACACGAGTTAGTTGTGGTGATTGATGCTGCTTGCAGTAGTATTAAACACGTGAGAATTAATCAAGTACCACCCACATTTGTATATAATTACGAAAACTCTGGATGTTGTTGTATATGCTTTTAAAACCAAATTCGGCGTATAAAAATGGTATCTGTAATATATGTTACTCTGATTTAAAATAAAACTGAAATGTGGTAACTGTTTGCTGGCAAATCTCAGAGAAATATATTAAAGACGTGAATATCAACTATGCCTGATAGTATTGTCACCATGACTACACCACGACTCTGATTGTCGCACCGTCTTCAAATAATGATCGTAATGATTGTAGGAACTACCACTGGCGACCGCAAAACCTGGTGCACGGATAAAATCTGACAGTCTCCTTGTCATACCGGCAATCAAGCATCGAATTCGCTGCATCGACTGATGCCTGTGTCTGTCATTCCTCACGGAGTGTCTGCATCCATTCCTGCAGTTTTTGAACATGAGGGGGTTTATATCTAGGCACTTTGTGGGCCATGGTAATGTTTCCATGGTGGTGTTTCGCAAATGGGCGATGACGACCAGAGAACGGCGAGGTATTGAGTTGTCATTAATGAATATTGACGAATGGCAAGGGAATGGTTATCAAAATGTGGCACGACGGCGGTATCCAGCACTTCCTGTTGATAGCGTTGAACACTGTGTGTCCTAGGTACTGTAATGAGATCCAGCTTGACACCATGACATCATGAGCCACCACCAAAAGGTTGAGCTGTATGGACAATCGCCTTGTTACGACGTCTCAACGGCCGTCGGTAACGTGTGAAAGATTCTTTCATGAGACCACTGAACCCTATGCCGTGTCCTCAGTTTGTGGTTTTCTCGGAGCCTTAACCACGCCTGAAATTCCTGCCTGTGCCTATTTGTGTGGAATCGGACGATTGTCCCTCAGGCCAGAAACTCGCAGCCTGCAGCCTCATTCTGATAGTACTGGTGGAATCAGAATCTCAAATCTCCCATCTCTTTTCTGCATCTGCCATGGGATTGTGTTTTACCAGACGGGTTGAGAACCGGTCATTGCGGTCATTGGTCTTCCTCGGTCTTCCATGTCGTAGACGACCCTTTACTTCACCGGTGGCCACGTGCGTGTTCGTAAGCCGACTAATAACTTTCAAGTTAGCACCGATGCTGCGACAGGACATCTCTGCGTCATGGAGCGAGCGAGTTTAGTTTGACGCCGCACTCAGCATTATTCCAGCTATATGGCGGCGGTCTGTAAATAATCGAGTCTGGACCAGACAATCCAGTGATCAACAACATGAGCATCGATCTGCGCAATTGGGAACCGATGACATGAGTCAACCAAGTCAGGGAGTCTGACCACCCGATCCCGTTAGTCGCCTCTTACGACAAGCATGGGTTACTGAAGATCAATATTCTAACCCGGACCTTCACGGGTTCCCTGCGTCATGCATGCCAGTGACGTGCCATCGTGTGTTTGCTGAATGTCCACATCTTGACATGTCAAGATAAGTTAATTTTAGTAATGTCGTCTTTTAAATAAGTTCCACTGAAGTGCATAAACTGCAATTATGAAATTTATACCCCAATGTGCTTGGCGTCTTCGCAGCACGCGAACATGCGAACGACAGAGTTTGAGATATTATGCGAAGCAGTACATGTGCATTTCAATATGCTAGGGTACGATCGCCGGATTTGACCAAAATTGTAATAATTGCCCTTTTGGTTCAGGGGTGCTTAATTAAAGCTCATGTGTATATTTCGCGACAGAGAACACTACCAACACGTGTGTGCGACATTAGAGAAAATCAAAACTCCAGGAACACGATATCCCATCAGGGATCAGGGTGTAATTTCATTCGGAGCTGACAAGCCAGTGAATGACGCAGTGAGGGCAGGGTGTCATGTCATGCCACGAAGACGTCAAAGACATAGTGAACCGCGAATACCATTCATACAAAGTTGGCACACTATAGGACCCCGCTACATTCCTAACAGACTATACCCTCGACATATTTCAGTAACTGTAAAACTACCACATTTGCCAAATACTAATATATAATCCTGATATGCGTAAGACACTGTACAAGGCCGACATGCCTCAGACAAATGACAATTTCGGGAGCGTGGGTGCTTGTGAACGAATGCTGTTTTACGCCACTGGCAGCATGTTCCATCTGTATCGCTACGGCCTCAATGGTCTACTAGGAAGACTTGGCCGCACATTTTGGGATGGCGTAACGTGACCTATACAGCCAGCACTTTGCTAACACGTACCTTTCTTCTGCTGGTCTGTAACCTGAAAAATTAAAAAAATTTTTAGAAAACATTACAAACGAAACACCATCTCATTCATATAAAAGGCAAATATTATGGATGACAACTTCTTCTTTATTGTATGTCACAACGTTTCTGGCTATTAAACGTTGTGACGGTATGACAAAGAATAAAAAAAGACGTTGTCATCCATAATATTTGCCATTTACTTGAATACCAACTTCCAAATGCCTGTCAAGAACCTCATCTCATTCAGAGCCTGTAGAACATGTATATCTTGTTCAGTGATCGTAGATACAGGAACAGAATTATTAGTTGTCTGTGAAGAATGACACGGGGATGAGTGGGTAAGGTTTGGGTGTGTGGTATGTTTGTATGTTTGTATGTTGGTGTGTTGGTCAGTGGGTTTGTGGGTGTGTTGGGTTATGTGTTTCTGGGTGTGTTGGTTTTTGTGTTTGTGGGTGAATGGGTGTGTGGGTGTTTTTGTGTTGGTGAGTGGGTGTGTCGGTTTGTGTTGGTATATGGGTGCGTGCGTATGTATGTCTAGGTGTATGTGTGTATGTGTGAATGAGCATGTGAGTGACCTGTATAAACAGCCACCGATGTTGCAGTTGTTGCAGTTGTTGCTGTAGTAGCTCGCAGTAGATATATTTTTGTTGTAGCAATAGCCGCAGTTGCAGTAATCGGAGCAGTGGTAATGAATGTCGTTGTTGTAGTGAATGAGACATAGAGGATACTAAACGACCTTCCGTGAAATACCATTTTTATTAAACGAGTTAATGATTTGGTATCAAACGAGCGAAAGCGGGTTTGATACTAAATCTTTCACGAGTTTAATAAAAATGGTATTTCACGGAAGCGAGTTTAGTATTCTGTTTATTACTCTCCAACATAAATTGATAGAAACTGCCTACAGTGTGATGACTCTCAGCTTTCCGCGAGTCAAGCAAGGTCTAATACCATTGTGACAGAGGTATTAGCATTGTGACGTCATAACTGTAAACCATTATGACGTCATGCGTCTAGCGGTATTACACTAGTGTAATATTGACGTAAAAATATTACACTGCAGTATCTTCCACGGGAGAGTAATAAATTGTAGTAACAGCCACCGACGGCGTAGTAGATGAAGTTGTTGTATTGAGTCAGTTTTAACAGTAACATACGCCGTTGTTGTAGTTACTGCAGTAGATACAGCGGTAGTCTGTCTCACAGTCCCTGAACCATATTATTTTCCCTACTGCCTAGCCCTCCCTGCAGAGACTAAGCGTTAGTCTAATACAGCGGCAGTACAATGGCGATTGTAGCAGCGACTATCTCTCATGATTTATTACAGTCAGTGCACTGGGATGTTTACCAGGTAAACATTCTTCGACAATCGCGTGCATCCTTGCTTTTCAGCATCCGCTGGTGCATGTCACCTGTCCAGCAGCGTTTAACTGCGCGTCCACGCGCTGTGTGAAAGCATATATCACCCTTACTAATCTGCGCAGATGCTGCAGTGCCTAAACATTGATGGACATTGCATGTTCCCGGGGCTTTTTATGCAACTCCGCAACCTGCTGAGCCGGAGTATAAACAACAGAGTTAAAAGCCTCTTTGCCACTGTTATCGATTACACGCGTCAAGCGATGAAATATCTACCCCACACGGATACCGCCACTTGATTGATTGGTGAAATGTGAGAGATTGATAACAATAGGCTTCCTGGTAGGTTTACCGTTAAGGGTATATCAACGCTGGCTGTATACATGCATGTACTGATTCTAACCACAGAATTAGATAAATTAAAACATATACCTGTAAAACAACTTATTATAAGTAAAAAAGAAACTCGTTCACACACCTACACCCACCCAGACACATACACAGACACACGCCATATTATGCACATGCACACGCATCTATACACAAACACATACACGCGAACACAGGCACACTCAGACAAAAGCTCGACTGGCCAATTTAGCTAGTTCATTAATTATGAAATAAAGCCAATTGTCCATTAAGCCAGAAACCTAGATATACATAAGTGATTGCGACACTTCAGAAGAGTTTTCGTTAATTGAAAAGTTGTTTATGAAGCAATTTTGGACGATAAGCCTAAAATGAATGATCTTAGTTTTTGTGGGATTAACATTTAACACCTAAGTTACATATTTTGCTCTGTTTTGTCCGTGGGAGCCAAACATGAGACTTCTTCAGCGTATAACATAATACCATCCATAAATCTTTCTTATGAAGATCACAATTCATACTTTTTATATTGGCTGCCAGTTCGTTAATGTAAACAGAGAACAATAGTGGCAAGATAAGGCACCCTCACCTTAGTTCCATTGGGTGCTGAAACCAGGGTGAAAGCAATCCATTGGCTCATACAACACACTTTGCTGTATAAAGAGTTAACATCTTCAAACGCCTTTTCCCATTGGGTGCCATTTTAAAGTATTTTAAACCATTAACAACCCCTGTTAACAATATCGAACGCCTTTTCCATATCAACAAAACAGCAAAATTGTTAACAATTTTGATTATTTTCTATTTTTGATGACTGTACAAATCCAGACAGCTCCGTTTTTTTCTAATCCATTTTGCTCCTCAACTAAAATACCATTCTTAAACGCCACTCGCTGTATCGTATGCTTAGAATGCCACAATAAACATTAGAGAAATACCTCTGTGTGATTGAGGACAGTAAAATGGGTATCAGATTCAGCAAACGGATATATGATGCTCTGTTGCCATGCATCCAACACCGTTATTAAAACCAATGAGTCATCATTTCAAACAATATGCCCACGCAGACTGGATTTTTCAGACACTTAGCCGGAAGATTATCGATACCCGACGCCTTTCTAGATTTAGTGCGCTCTGTTGCTTCCTTCTACTACCATCAAGAGATCACAGTTTGTTGTATCTTCACTTGAAGATGAACATTTGATAATTCTTGTATTATATTATCCAGGTGTTCATTATCACAATTACTATCAGAGTGTGGATCGTACCCGTATAATTATTCAAAGTCACCCTTTCAAGGACAGATCTAGAGCAGGTATCACAAACAATATTTATTTCAGTGTCCCTGACCTCAAAGGGTAGTTTACCCTGTACGGTCGCTAGCTAGAGCTAATCCACCAATCATTGTCCAGGGGTTTCTCGTGTCAGAATTATCGAACGTATCGTTCAGTGTCATCTGCTTCTCAGGCTGCTGGAAACGTTTATATTGTATATGTTGATTATTCATTTTTTTTCTTTGACTGTTGTATATCTGACAAGATCGTTTCATGCCCGTTGGTCTACATGATAAACATTCCCTCTCTCTCGCACATACATCCTCCCATTTCACCACGGTACAGTCACACCCGTACAAAACACACCCTCTCATTTCGTCACGAACCTTGGTACAGTCACACCCGTACAAAACACACCCTCTCATTTCGTCACGAACCCTGGTACAGTCACACCCGTACAAAACACACCCTCTCATTTCGTCACGAACCTTGGTACAGTCACACCCGTACAAAACACACCCTCTCATTTCGTCACGCACCCTGGTACACTAACACCCGTACAAATCACATCGTCTCATTTCGTCACGAACCTTGGTACAGTCACACCCGTACAAATCACATCCTCCCATTTCGTCACGAACCTTGGTACAGTCACACCCGTACAAATCACACCCTCTCATTTCGTCACGCACCCTGGTACACTAACACCCGTACAAATCACATCCTCCCATCTCGTCAACTACCCTGGTACAGTAACCACACAATTTCGACAAGCACCAATCTATTAATCAGGGCAAGTTGACTGCAGCAAATATCTTGAGTACTTCGACCCTTGAAGCCAGCCAATATACTGTCATCAAGTGATCTGACCCCCTGCATACAAAACACGGTGTCTCCAAAACCGACTGACGACGATAACTCGGCAAACCGTTACAAAACCACACAAATACATTGTTAACCAACTTCACATATTAGCACAGAGCTCACGGCTGTCGAAGCGAGCGTGCCAAGTAGCAATCGCAATTTGGTTAAAGCTCAAGTTAATCTCCTGGACCAGGTGTGTTTGATATGAGGTCGATATGGTGTCAGCTGAATGAGGCTAGGCAACCTTGGCATGGCAGGGAACAGAATTGGACAGCAGTCGCGTTTAACATTGTAGTGCAGAAAAGGAACTAATCGACTCCTTTCACTGGAGAGTTATCCCCCTTTAAAGTTAAACGTGATAATAGGGCCTGTAATGCAAGGCTTACTCTATATTCCCGGCGGCCATGGCAGCCCCGTTTCCCCAAAACGTAGTGCGCCGTGGGAGTTTGGCCATTTGTCCCTCCAAAGTCAAGTTTTGTGGTCCTGCTGAGTTTTCTCACGGTCTATCACGGTATCCGTGATGGGCCGTTTAGAAACACGGACTGAGTCCCGGAAGCTCAAAGACGCACTACAGTTCAGCCCGCAGTCCACTACGGATGCCATTACGTTTCCTCCCGGCCTGTCGCATTCTGATCGGTTCCCTCATGTTTCTCACGTTTTGATCAAGGTTTTGACACGTTTTGCGCGTTCTGTCAAGATTTTCTACGGATGAAACGTTGACGCCGGCTAGCTTTGTGCCGTGAGAACCGGGACAAAACGGGCACCAAGGGTGAAACAATCGTGACCAAACATTGAAAGGACCGTGACATGCCGGGGAATACACATACCTCCCGTCCCACTACAGATCCACTACGGACGGCTCCCTTTGCGCGCACCAACTTGCGATATGCGAGACGGGGCCCAGCTTACTTACGGTACCAGATTTCCGGTGACATGTCTGATTCTCCAATCTCACTTGGGTTCCTTTTAAACTTATATTTAAACGTAGAATATGGGTTTTTTAAAATTTGGGGTAAATTTGTCGTAACCGGTAGCATCTGAAGGGATGGTGTAAATACAGCTTGGGTCCATGCAGGTAGCAAGGTATTTTAAGTCTGTAAGTCTCCATGGTTAAAATTTAAAGATCTACCATATCATGGTTGCTACCTTCAGTTGCTGGCGATCTGTATAATGTATCCTATGAAGACCTATCCTTATCTGGTTCCTGGCATGTTTCAAATGTAAATCTGTGCTATTCTAGTTATTTCACTGTCGTTTTTTGACAAGTATTTAATAATATGTATTTTCATAGCCACGGACGGGGGAAGCCTAGTGGTTAAAGCGTTCGCTCGTCACACCGAAGGCCCAGGTTCGATTCTCCACATGCATATGGGTACAATGTGTGAAGCCCATTTCTGGTGTCCCCCGTCGTAATGGTGCTGGATTATTGCTAAAAAAACGGCGTAAAACTCACTCACTCACTCATAGTCACGATGCGGCTGAAACCGATGTGACTATAAATAATTCCTCATTCAATTAGGTATACGAAAAAGTATACCTCTTGAGGTCAACTAACCAGAGCAGGTATAGGTAGGACAAGTATGATGTCGAGGGCAATTACCTATATACTAACTAATCCCGATATTAACAAGTCTCGGCGAAGAGAGATTAAGATGATCTGGGCTTGTTTTGTTTTTGTAGTTGTATAACTAGGGCTGCGCAATATAACCGGTTTACCGGTTCAAACATGAAAACGATACGTATTGCGATACGCTGATCGAAAACCGGTATTTTGACATGCATTCGGAAAACTTCGTAACACTCGGACATCTTCGGATATTTCCGTTTTTTTAGATTGTTCCTTTCCTTGTTTCATTTGTGCCAAACATTATGTACATTTTTATTTTGTCATGATTAAAAGTTATTATTAAAGCCTAATCAAGCATTGTGATTTTGTTGTGTTTTTGCTTTATAAATCAAGCATTAACTCGATTGTAAGTAATTTTTTGTCAAAAACAATTTCTTGCAATATATTGCAATTCATATCGCAATACAAGCTTTCGCATCGCAATATATCGCAATATGAAAATTCCCTGCAATACCCACCCCCATGTGTGACACAGGCTATGTGAAAACGTGTAATTGCATAAATAAGGGAGTCGAACCCAATATATAGCGTGGCAAATGAGAGGTGCACTATGCCTTGTCCTTGGGACGCAACTATTTATTGTTCAAAGGAATTAAATATCCTTTAAGTTCCTTATATGATCATAATAACGTTATTTTAGATTTTGAAACTAAATCTAATAATCATATTTGTAATTACGGGCACCTCGCAACGTGTACATACCTCCATAATGCGAACGACGAACGTTTGGACCTGTATCCCAAACGTCAGGACAATGTATACTTCAGACTGTCCTTATTCCTCAAGTCACATGTCCATGCGAACCGTCAGGACTTAGTCGCAGGTCCAAATCGTGTGGTAATAATGCATACAAGCACAACTAACGGAGATAACCTCTGGGTACTATCTCACCGCTGTATGAAGTAAGTGTTAATCACACCATATTAATCCCAATTGGTTCCTTCTTGACATAATCCTCTTCCCGATTCTCTACCAGGCGGCTTATCTACTCCGGGAAGTATTGTTTTGTATATCTCTCCTGCGGTTCATTGATTACAGCGCGGGGATTAATAACACTGGTCGGTTAAGCAAGCATATGTCGGTCGGTCGCAATAGCCACGGAATGATAGACCTTGTTTAGAGCTCAGATACTGAGTTGTGCTTGGTTGCTTAGTAACCGTGGACGTTTAATCACTTTCGATAAGAATTACCGAAGATAATATGAAAAAAGCAAAACAATTCATTAACAATGGCTATATTGTTTCATGTTTTTAGTCCTTTTTGCAAGTACAATACTGTCACAAATGGTTGATGACAACGGTCATGAGACTAGTAACATTATATATCCTCAAGACAACTAATTATAGGGAGTTGGGATTTTATAAAACACAACCCCCCGTCCCCCCCCCCTCCCAGTTTAATTATTTTATTCTGAAAGGAGACAAACAAATTTTGCAAACAAAGAACAACCTCCCTTTAGAAGCATTTTCAAATTAAGCAACACCCCCTCACCCTACTCCTTCACTATTCATAAGAAAGCGCACGCACAGGTTTTGTTTGAAACCGGTTATTAAACATAATGCTTGCGTTTCTAAAACTATTACCCTGCAGCAGTAAATCGAGATAAGACTGACTGTCGTCCAATTGGCCGCTGACTGCGTCTAGGACGGGGATGGGTCATCAGTTGCCGAGATCGACTCTCGTACTCTACCTGCTGATTAAAGTGTGTCATCCCGGCTGGTGCTAGCAATCGATCGTCAAGCGTCAGGGCGGAGAGTGCAGTCAGTCTCCTGCAGTCACACGTTATTTCAATTCTTTCATTCTATCAAAATGGGTTGCAGATAGCGTAGCCGAGTTGTTAAAGTGTTCGCCATTGACAGTGAAGTCCTTGGTTTTGTTTTGCAGACTAATGCGATTTGTGAACGCTGGTATTATAACTCATTTGGCTGTGTTGTAGAAATACACTGACTGACTGACTGAGTTTTGTTTTTGTAGAAATACAGTCAGTGATTACAAGATAAAGCACTCACTTCAATATAATATCAAGTTTGTGTCCTTGGAAAGAAGATGCTAGCTCAAAACTACATGCATGTATGGTTTGCAATGTTGTTGGTTGTAATGGTTGAATCCGTTCACTTTGTGTTAAATGTCTATTAACGATATAGCACATGAACGCTAAAAGTAAGCGGCCATAGAGCTCGGCGCTAGCTGACGTCACCGGCGACGTATCATTCTGCAAGGACAGTTGTTGGTTGTTGGTTGTATGTTGTTTAACGCCGCACTCAGCAATATTTCAGCTATAATGGCAGCGGTCTGTAGTCGAGTCGGAACCAGGCAATCCAGTGATCAACATCATGAGCATCATTCTACGCAATTGGGAAACGATGACATGTGTCAACTAAGTCCTGACCACTCGATCCCGTTAGCCGCCTCTTATGACAAGCATGGGTTGCTTAAGACCAATTCTAACCCGGATCTTCACGGGTGCAATGACAGTTGCTTACCGGTCCCCTTCAGAACATTTTAGGAAATTTTTAGTGTGTACTTTTGAAGGTTTTTATGATTTGTTATGGTCTGTCCCGCGAAATAGGCAATCAGCTGCATGTGCTGAACTGTACTAAAATTGTGTTGTTTTTCGGCATTACTAATTCACAAAAAGATAAAATACCTATACTGTAATGTACGTAGCGCTGTGAGCAGGCAATGCGCCTGGATATGAGCGCCATATAAGCGGGCTATTACTATATTTCGTTTTCACTTGTTTGGATGTACTACAACCATAAACAGCAACGGTGTTCTAGTGATCGAAATATGAACAAATGAATATAGTAAAGGCAGTTCCGTATAGTTCAGGCTTCATAATCAGCCAATCAAATGCTTGGAAAAACTGACACGTATATGTGAACGCTGAGGAAAACTGAGGATATACATACCGCTTGTTCGATATATGGTCATCTCAGTGTCCACCCCATTTGGGTGGAAGTATGAAACATACAACGCCGCTTCGAGAATTCCATAACCCATTTCATTGTCCTGATTGTACTGGCCAGCATATCTTGGACCATCCAACAAAAGAGGCATTGTTCTTGATTGACGCTGCACCCTCAAATAAAGGCGACCAGTAAACAATCAAGTATGGTCCAAATAATTGAATAGTTTCATGAGTAACTATCTACACATTGGTATCAACCAAATCAGGCTGCCTGACCACCCGTTGGTTGACGTTTCCAACAAGCATGGCTGCTGAAGATGATTTGTAACCCGGATGTTCATGTGCATCGAGGCAAAGTGGGTTCAACGTCAGGCATATCTGTGACATCAGGAATAGGACACTACATTATGTTGTACACACCAGACAACTACCCACATATCAGGACACCACATTATGTTGTACACGCCAGACAACTACCCACGTATAGGAACACCACATTATGTTGTACACGTCAGACAACTACCCACGCATCAGGTCACCACATTATGTTGTACACACCAGACAACTACCCACGTATCAGGACACCACATTATGTTGTGAACGACGCATCGGATTTATGTTGTACACACCAGACAACTACCCACATATCAGGTCACCACATTATGTTGTAAACGCCAGACAACTACCCACGTATCGATGCCAACCCACAGCGTTATGTTGTACACGTCAGACAACTGATATCGTTCATTCAGATCAATGGCGACGTCAAACAACACTTTCTAAATCACGGGAGATATTGACGAGTTTGAGCACGGCCTTGTTTAATAACAAGCGTGTTTGTTTAGTGTTTATCATTGTTCTGTGCAGTGTTAGGTTGCTATTGTTGAGTCAGAACCAGGCTTTGTCGGACAGAAAGGGTCGGGGTGCGTGCTATGACAAGGCTAATGGCTTATGCTTCATTTAAGTTTCACAGAATGTGTTTGTGAATTTCATTTCACTCTGTGGGGGAGATATATGACAGAACATGGGAGACGCAAATAACAATGCGCTTCAAGAAGGGGCGTCCTTCCTTGATACACTTGTCAGGCATTTGTTAGTCATCCATGCTTTCTAACATGGCAGTAGGTACACCTGTAAAATATCCAACGTATGTATAAACAAGGGTTCGCATTGCAGTCACTTCGTGTTTTGTTTCCAAATTTCATCATGTAAGCATCATTCAACATATGTTATATTTGGGATTACACTTTCTTAGTAAAGTACAAATTCTAGTACTTTTTGAGTTGAGCCCCATCCGGGATTCGAACTCACACCCTCAGAGTCAGGCACCTAATCGCCAGCACACAAAGTCAGCCGCCTAACCCATTCAGCTACCGCGACTTCCACAAAAATGGAAGTCGGACAACTGGTAGTCTAGACTGCCGGCTTTGTGTACCCCTCTGATAAGTGTTAATTGGCACGGCTCCCACGGCCGAAAGTTATGATTACATATGCCATTTAGTCAATAATGTAACATATAGTATTAGATTACACTTTCTAGGTAAAAGCATTATTCTAGTACTTTACCAAGAGTTACCCACGTATCATCTGGGATTCGAACTAGGGTACTGCCACAGAGTTAACATTTTATCGCCAGCACACAAAGTCAGCCGCCACATGTTTACCGTTTTCAGCTACGCGATTCATTAAAATGGAAGTCGGGACAGCTTCAGTAGTGCCAGACTGCCGGCTTTTGTACTGATTCTGATAAGTGATTAGTGGCACGGCGAACGGCCCGAAAGCTATGATTACATATACTAAGAAAGTGTAATCCCAAATATAACATATGTTGCATTTGACCACTTTCTAAATGGCATTGTGTAATCATAGCTTTGGCCGTGGGAGCCGTGCCAATTAACACAAGTGTAATCATGCAAGCATCATTCAGTTCTGGATATCGAAGTTTATTGAAACAATGAAACCTTACGAGTATAGGTGAGGATGCGGGTACGTGGGTGTTGTTGATGTTGAGGAGGAATAGCCCAGTCGCTTAGAAACGTCTTCAGTGATAGTCGAGAAAATGAATAACAGAATAACGGTAGTGTGCGTGATAGTAATATAGTCAGACCTTGCAATCATAGTTAGCAATATGTGTGTGTCTTTATATATGTGTGTGTGTCTATTGATATGAGTGTGTGTCTATATGTGTGTGTTTGCGAGCGCGTGCGCACGCGCGTGCGTGTGTTACGGGGTGTACGTGCGCCTACACGTGTGAGTGAGTGTATATGTCTAAGTGTGTAGATGAAGGCTTGTATGTGTGCGTGTGTGTATTAGCGTGCGTCTGTGTTTCAGTACATGCGTGCCAGTATGTGTGTGCGTGCGTGTGAGTACATATGCGTCTGAGTGCGTTTATGAGTACATGTATGTGGATATGTATACACACTGAAGCGTTTGTCTAATATAAGTGTACAACATGCACGTTATATACATGAACATATTTTTCTTTTAACGGTAATTACTTCAAATTGACAATTTCTTTCACAGAATACAAAGTACACAGTGTAAACACACAAGAGAGGAGAGATCGACTTAACACTTACCCCCATTCTATATCTCGGAGGCCCACCTGGGTGTTGCCGGTTCAAGAAGTCTGAAGGCTGAATGCTAGATATGGCCGGCAGGAGGCGCCTGTGTACACCGAATGTCCAGGTTTTAGGGAGTGGTACTTGCAGCAGGTTTCCACGCTAGGACATACTGACACTCGATACACAGTTCAGACGGAAGCAATTCTACAACTTGTAGTAAAGGAGGCAGCAATCTGTTTAAATGGTAAAAGTCGAACGCGGTGACTGGGTGGCGACGTCCTTATTTATTGTTACAATCAGTGGACGTTTATCATCGTACCACGTGTGGAGTCCAATCATCCTTTACTATATCAGAGTCGGAGTCAAATGTTCCTTCCACGGCAGGGTCAGAGACGAATACCTATTACCTGAAGCCAGTGACTGAAAATTCTTTACTTGATATAAAGATCACAGGCTACCTTAGTACAATCCAAGGTCGAATACAGTTACGTCACTACATGCAAAGATCGAGGACATTTCTTTCCTGTAATCAAATAACAGGGACTGTCTTTGTTTGCCCAAAGATCGAAGACAGTTCATTTATCGTACCAAAGAATCGAAGACAGTTGCGTTCTTAATCCAAAGATCGAAGACTTTTCTTGTCCTTGTCTAAAAGATCGATGACAATTAATTTCCAATGTCCAAATATAGAAAACAGCTTCATTTAACGTATCTACAATCCAGCATGATGTAGCTGTGTCAGAGGCGTGCACGGAGACGTCTTTGTAGCAACAGCTGTAGATGGAAATTAATCTCTAAACACCCTCCGTCGTGCCTGTGTTTAACAAGTTCAGGTCAGGCACCAGCATCAGAGGTCCGCGCTCTTGTTTGTCTCACGTCGGCGTAGGTGCTGTTAAAGTGCGTGTAACGTCAACGTTGTCACCAAAATGGAGCGGTCGTAGGCAACATAAACATCCATGGAGCGTGCCGTTGCTCACGCTAGCGTCTCATTATTCTTAAATGATTCTTGTAGATTCAGGAGCTCATGGACTCCATTCACCTGCTGTAACCATCAACCCAAACAGCCGTAATGAGATTTCATCACATACTCGACCAGGGCTTGTCTTATCAAACACTAATCAATTTCAATGGATATGTTTCATCCAGAGTTGGTATGGCGGTAAATGTGTTATGCGACAATGTGGATCAATTATTGATAAAGTTCATTATTTGCCAGGCGTCCTTCGAGTTGAGCACGTGCAGAAGGGACAGAGCGAGACCTTTGTCCACTCAGCGAGGAAGCAAACATGTAATATTAACGTGGACATGGTGGACAGGAGCGTCGTCACGAACAAGGCGCGTGCTGACCGACAGATACCTACACCAACGTTTTAGTGATGTTGCACGACCGATTTGTGGCAAGTTGCTGCATTAATTGCAGTTTTAGCGACATTTCCTGTTTCTAAATGTTTAGAAAGAAATGTAAAGGAGTGGTTTCAATAATAAATCTCGCTATTATCGAAGGTAATTTGTTTTGAGATAAAACAGAATTTGGTAAGTGCTCTGCTCCTTGCACTGGCTATATTCAGTGTGGTTCTCCGTACTCCGTCTCTCGTATAGTCGCACTGAATGAGGACTATTGGACATGTTTGGTAACCTTACAAAAGGAGATTACAAAACACACATTATATTTCAAAGCATATTGGAAGCATTTAGTTTATAAGTATTTAGTTTTCAGTGTAGACATAACGGTAAATTAAAGCAATAAAACCATCACAGGACATCTCTCGTCCTCTTTGCTATTCAGACAATAATAAATGTGATATTATAATGATAAACATTAAATCTATGAATCACGACCAATTAGAGATGGAACCAAGTGAAAAGGCGAGCATATCCTGTCCCACCTGTGCTTTTGAAATCTTTTTTATATGCCCTTGAATATTGTAACCCTTGTTTAAACTATTTTCGAGCAAGACTCACACGACACTCAAACCTTCGAAGAAAGGACATACTTGATTACACCTGAACAGTTGTGCAACACCAAAGGCCTGAACAGACGGCCCCATCGTTCGGCACGAAGGAAAAGGTCACACCTCTTGCTATAGTCTTGTTCACAGTGGGACATATGATATATGTGAGATTAGATTTTCTCAGTAGGGCGTGGGTTCGAGATGGGACTCAATCCATAAGTACAAGAACATGTACTTTACTGAGATAGTATAATCACATAACATTTGCAACATCTCAACATTTTCTAAAAGGCATTGTGACGTTACATTGTCATGTTTAGCCACTATAAATCTCTAGGCCACGATTTTAATACGAAACAGGTGAGGAGATTTCACTGGTCGCCGATTTCCAGTTCAGGTGCGTAAATAGTTGGAGGGGACTTCGATTACTAGTGAAGGCTATCTGGTCAACGAGATGCCGGAAGCTTAAACTGACCTTCTTGGCCAACTTCCACTGCTTAGATTTTGATGGCAGAAAGTCCGACGCCAAGGCATAAAGAAACAGATGAACAAGGGGATGATCACAGTGATGCCCATGGAGATGGTTACTTCCTGTCTCAAGGACCTGCCCATAAATGTCCCATATCATACACATGAGCAAGTCCAGCATCTCATATGTTAAACACTTTAGTATCTATGAAACATCTTTCAACGAATTTGCCTTTCTGCCTTTAGTATGAAATCCGTAGCTGATCATCATGAATGTCTGTATACTGTTAAAGATGTTGCACATGGCCGGCTCTTTAACTTTTAACTAAGATTATGGTATTTTTCAAAGGTCAGTGTTGACTGTACCAACGACCCCTTTCGTCACCAAACACATTTACACCTATCGATCAATGATACATGTCAAAAGAGGACAAACCAACCAGAATGTGTGCATTACTGTGGCCACCTCAGTCAAAGAATCACTACTAATTATATGTTGGCACGACCAAGGCATTGATGGACGGTGTTGATGAAGGAAATTAGACATTGTTATATATGTGCTCTGACCCTTTCCAACCATATTCATCACTGAAAGCATCTTTTTGTTGCCTCTGCCGTCGATATGGGAAATGGCGATCTTTTGTTCAGTTCATTAAGCGGACGAACTGCACTGCAAGGAAGAGGTCACACGATGCTACAGAATAACATAGCCCTACTGACCTGATTGCCATTAGCACAACATAGACAGAACAAATCAGAAAAGCCAGTTTCCAGTGTGGGTTATCAATAGAGGGTCTAAGTGGTAAGAAATACAGCATTTTGTAGTGTGAGACCGAACGTATTTCATCAATACGTTTCCAAATCATTAACTACAACATGACACTTGTAGGTTCTGGACTAGATCCAATAAATCAGCGAGCTTTATTCAACAGGTAACAGCTGTCATGATAACGTCCTGTGTTACCCGGTGATACGGCACGATACGTCATCCGAAATTCAATTGCCGACCGTGGATAGCATACCCGGATACTCTAGAGGCAAGTTGTCAGGAAGATAGTACTGACGTGTGCCATGCTCAGATGGAGTCGCTGTAAAACAACCTTGGCCCGATGTCACACGGTGAAAGTGATGGTCGTAATGCATGGACGCCGTTGGTCAGTTTGGGTGCAGAGTTGCTGAAGAAACTTCTATCAGAATGTGAAGACGTGTGATTCACGTACGTCATGTAGTGACGCTCTTTAACGCATCCCATGTCGGTTATTCAGTCCACTTCCTGAAATATTACCGCGCATTTCGCATAGTTTGTAACCCCAATTTCTGAAACTGTCTCAAGACATTGCATGGTTGCAGCTTTGTCATTCTGTCAGACCGGGACATAATAGAGTCGGGATAACTCAACGCAACATAATTCTTGTACGGCATCAGCGTTGAATGGCATCAACGTTGTTCGTCAACAGCGAAGCACAAAAGATTGCAAAGAAGACACATCAATACGAGACCCGTTTTTTTGCATTATGTCTGTCTATTAGGGAATAATAAATGGAAATGTTTAAAATCAAATATAGTTATGATGACACAAATTCGATTTTTTTTTTACATATTATTATTATTTATTTTTTTATTGTTCCCAATACGTTGAATACAAGCATACAGAAGTATATGTGTACATAACAGCTTGTGGTCTCAATAGAGATAATATACTATACCAACAAAGAAACGCATAGGCTTTTCGTATTTTTAAATATCTATTAATTACCGATTGTGTTCAAACAATTGTGTTGACACAATTGCACAAGTGAAAAGTCGACTTCACCTGAACATGTTGATGTTGATGAGATTTCTTACAAGAATTAAAAAGGCATCGCCACAACGCAATAGAAATCACCTTCCAGTTGATATTGTGCAGCAAGGGCATGCACTGTCTGGCTATAAAAATCTAAATTACTTTCGGAAATTGGCATCCGTTTTGAAGGAATTTCAAGGTCAAATCAGTACGCCATGTCTTGACGCTGCGACACGGAACATCGCCATTGAAAGAATGCACGCTGGAGTTTACCAATTTTCTGTTACCAGGCGTCTGAATGTTAGTCTGAGCACGATAGTACGGCTTGCAGCTCGTTCCAACCAAACAGCTATAACAAATGGCCGCCCCGGTACAGGCAGACCTCGAGTCACCACTGCAGCCCAAGATCGGTACATCCGGGTACTACATTTGCGTGCTCGTACTGCCAGGGGTGAGAGCACAGCAGCCCGGGTGCCTGGACTTCGGAGGATATCCGGTCAAACTGTACGGAACAGGTTGAGAGAGATTGGAGTGACGCCCAGGAGACCCGACGTCGGGACCATGCTATGTGATCACCATCGCGCTCAACGTTTCCGTTATCTAAAATTACCCACCTGATTGTATGGACATTACCTTCTTCTAAACTGATGTAAACATTCATTTCTTAAAGTTTATTTGTGGACGAGTTATACATGTTTGAAAATACAACAGTTTCGCAACAAATTTCTGGGTTATGCGTTTCATTTTTGGAATAGTATACATTAAATATCAATATAAACACTAATATGTTTTGGTTAAATAGCTATTCAGGATTAAATACTGTGCTGAGAGGAAAGCATTTGGCTAAAAAGCTTTCAAAATTAATATTTCTTCTGGAAATGAAGTTTTTAGTGTTGAATATGTCTTTCAATATCCGTAAGTAATTATCAACGTTTGAAATTGTTTTTGTCAAAGAGCCAGTGTAAATATATTTCTTAGCAGATATGATTATGTGGTTCAGTAATGGGTTCTTACCTAAAATGCCAAACCAGATCAAAGCTTTTGTCAAATTAAGTTCTTGAATACGTTCGTAATCCACTGTTCAAGTTTCTTCCAGAAAGTTGTGGTTTCATCACATTCCCAATATACACAGCATAAGGTCTCACTAGAAACATTTCAAGAAGAGCATATTGTATTGCCAACAAGATTCATTATAGAAGGTTTTTTTTTGTATAAACAATTCCGTGCAGAAATTTACATTTAAAATCTAACTGTTTCAAATCTCTTAAATTCTTTCTGCAAATATAAAAAATCATATGCCAATCAAAATCAATACAATCAAATAATGTTTCCCATTTTTGGCAAATATGAGGTTTAACATTTTCAGATAACAATTTATCATAGAATAAACCTGAACCTGTTTGGTTATATGAAATCCATTGATGTTTATGTATCTTTATACCACTAGGGTATGTTATCTCCATTGTTCTGGCAGGTTGATTTTCTGTGTATCAACCTTCTATCTGCACGTGCAGAGGTTGATATGTGGATAACAACCTGGTCGGTGCAGGAAACGCACGTGCAACACGCAATGTACGAGTCCATTCGGCACCCACGTGGTATAAATAGGTTAGCACCCCTCCTCTGCGGGTGATATGGATTCAATGCTCTCGCCTGACGGCTCGAGCGTTGAAATCCATATCACCCTTGAGGAGGGTGCTAACGTATACATATTCCTTTAGAGTCTTTTCCAAGGTAGAATGTATATAACATCTCCAAGATCTAAATGTGTACCTCTTATATCAAATTTAAGTTTCAAATCTTCAGAGGATATAAACCCATGTTCATCAGAAACATCCTTGATTGTCAGAATTCCACTTTTACCCCAGTGTCTTATAAAATGATTTGGGTTTTTGAAATTATTATTCAGCCATATAGGTTGGGATAAGATTTCATTATTGTTCTCTGCTTCTGTAGTATGTTTGATACAGTATAGTTTCAATGCCATTAAAACATCTTTCCAAAAGGGATTATCAACTCCAACTATATTCTGAAAATTTGCTCCCTATTTTAGAATATCCTTAATGGAAAGTTGCATTGATTACTAGAATATATATTTTTAAAATATAGTTTGAGTGTAGATAATTTCATGGTGTTGACAAAGGTCTTAACATCAATCATGCGTAGACCCCCTATTTTGTAATATTTTTTTTAAAGTGCTCCATTTGATTTTGTCATTTTTGTCATTCCAAATATATTAAGAAAATATTCTCTCAAGTGCGGTGAAAATTCCTCAGGAGGGTTAGGTAAAGTGTTAAAATATGAACTCATTTTGCCTATCAAGGTCAAATGTCGTTTTCTCCAAGTTGCCAGTAATTTATTAATTTCTTCCAGTCTTTTCTTTGTGTTAATAACCCATAAATCATTCAAATCATGAGTAAATTTAATTCCTAACACTTCAAATTGATTTTTTTGCCATTCTATATTCAAATCTTGACAAAGTATATCTATGCTACCTGCTTTTGAGCCAATCCATATTGACTTAGTCTTATCTATGTTTATCTTTAGCCATGACATATTGTAAAAAGTATTAAGTGTGTCTATAGCAGCATGCAAGTTTTCATCTGAGCTATCCAAAAATAATTCAGTATCATCCGCACATTGACCTACTTTGCATTCCTGGGCCTAGATTTTCGAAGCTCTCTTAGCGCTAAGGTATTCTTAAGTGCCATACATTAACATTAACTTACGACTATCTTAGCACTAAGAGAGCTTCGAAAATCGAGACCCAGATCACCAATTACAATACCCTTTATATTATCATTTTGTCTTATCATACATCCTAAGATTTCAGCAACAAAGAGAAATAGATATGGGATCCCCTTGCCTACAACCCTGTTGACTTGGGAGAAAACAGAGAGATGTCCATTGTGAATAACACATGAAGATGTGTCATAAGTTAAGGCATTAATCCAACGTATAAACTGTTGACCAAAACCAAATTTTACAAGGACAGAATTGATAAAACCTTTGGAAACTGTGTCAAATGCTTTTTCGAAATCAATTACAATGTAAAATCAGTAAACCTGAGATATCTCTTTTCCTAGTCTCAAACAAAGTATCATATAATAACCTCGTATTTTCACTTAATGTTCTGCCAGGTATAAATCCAGTCTGGTTATTATGTATCAGGGAATCAAGGGTAGTTTTTAACCGATTTGAGATACATCGGTTAGTAATCTAATTATTTCATACAGAGCATTTAATAAAGTAATTGGTCTCCAGTTCGTCAGTAAGGTCCTATCTTTATTAGCTTCAGGTACACAAGTGATACCTCCTCTCTTCATGGTAAGAGATAACTTAATTCTTCTTGAAACATCTTTGATGAATCTGAATATCCAAACCTTAAGTAATTTCCAGAAGAATGTAAAGAAATTAATTGGAAATCCATCTATTCTGGGGCTTTTGTTATATTTCATGTTTTTTTACTGCCAATGGTATTTCATTCATGTCTATTTCTTTTTCCAATGTGTCTCTCAGTTGGTGACTCAAGGTTGGAGTTGCCACATGTTCTAAGTAGGCATCACTCTCATAATGCTTAGCATTCTTAGCAGTTTTTAAATAAAACTCTTTAAGTTCATTTAAGATTGCATTACTGTCAGTAATTTCTTCATTCTTATCTGTAATAATCTTATTTATTGATTTGCTGACATAATTCCTAGTTTCTAAATGACAGAAATATTTTGATGGTTTTCCCTTTCTTCATACCATAAAATTCTGTTTTTGAATTGAGAGAGAGTGTTCTCAAGAAAGTTGATAATTATATTGAAGTAAGTATACAGCCCCAAGGTTCAAACAAATAACACTTCTGTTTCTACTTAACTCTCAATATCAACATTATTTTCACGTGTCTATGTTACAAAATAATTCTTCAGTGAAGACAATAGACATGAAATAATTTAATTTAAATTGGATGCATGAACCGAATCATTCACAGAAATCGTTTGTTCTTTATGATTGGAGGAGTTGCATTGTCGTGAACTATCACTATCCTACTCTCCCTTTCGTTTCGTCAAGTGCTCCACTGACAAGCGTCCAGCTATGCAATATTGCATTGAGTAAACTGACCCTAATGCTGAGCTAATCACAGGCTGAATCAGTGAATGAATGTTATCTGATATTGACAGGAACCCGTCCATATACAGACTGTTGTGTTTGTTTTGTCGATCGCGCCGTCTGTGTTCTTGTCGGCCCCTCGTTTGTTCCCGATTACATGCCAGTCTTTGCTTTCTCATGACTGTCCGTGTTTCTGCTGCTACATGTTTTCCGTTGTCCATCTGACTGTGTTTCTGCTGCTAGTTTTTTTCCGTTGTTTGTCTGACTGTCCGTGTTTTTGGTGCTACAGTTTTCCCGTTGTCTGTCTGACTGTCCGTGTTTCTGCTGCTACAGTTTTTCCGTTGACTGTCTGACTGTCCGTGTTTCTGCTGCTACAGTTTTTTCCGTTGTCCATCTGACTGTCCGTGTTTCTGTTGCTACAGTTTTCCCGTTGTCTGTCCGACTGTCCGTGTTTCTGCTGCTACAGTTTTTTCGTTGTCTGTCTGACTGTCCGTGTTTCTGTTGCTACAGTTTTCCCGTTGTCTGTCTGACTGTCCGTGTTTCTGCTGCTACAGTTTTCCTGTTGTCTGTCTGACTGTCCGTGTTTCTGCTGCTACAGTTTTCCCGTTGTCTGTCTGACTGTCCGTGTTTCTGCTGCTACAGTTTTTCCGTTGTCTGTCTGACTGTCCGTGTTTCGGCTGCTACATTTTTCCTTTGTTCATCTGACTGTCTGTGTTTCTGCTGCTAGTTTTTTCCGTTGTCAGTCTGATTGTCCTTGTTTCTGCTGCTACAGTTTTTTCGCTCTCCATCTGACTGTCCGTGTTTCTGTTGCTACAGTTTTTCCGTTGTCTCTCCGACTGTCCGTGTTTCTGCTGCTACAGTTTTTGTTGTTGTCCATCTGACTGTCCATGTTTCTGTTGCTACATTTTTTTCCGTTGTCTATCCGACTGGCCATGTTTCTGCTGCTACAGTTTTTCCTTTGTCTGTCTGAATGTGTTTCTGCTGCTAGTATTTTTCCGTTGTCGGTCTGACTGTCCGTGTTTTTGGTGCTACAGTTTTCCCATTGTCTGTCTGACTGTCCGTGTTTCTGCTGCTACAGTTTTCCTGTTGTCCATCTGACTGTCCGTGTTTCTGCTGCTACAGTTTTCCCGTTGTCTGTCTGACTGTCCGTGCTTCTGCTGCTACAGTTTTCCTGTTGTCTGTCCGACTGTCCGTGTTTCTGCTGCTACAGTTTTCCCGTTGTCTGTCTGACTGTCCGTGTTTCTGCTGCTACATTTTTCCTTTGTTCATCTGACCGTCTGTGTTTCTGCTACTAGTTTTTTCCGTTGTCTGTCTGATTGTTCGTGTTTCTGCTGCTACAGTTTTTTCCGCTGTCTGTCCGACTGTCCGTGTTTCTGCTGCTACAGTTTTTTCACTGTCCATCTGACTGTCCGTGTTTCTGTTGCTACAGTTTTTTCCGTTGACTGTCTGACTGTCCGTGTTTCTGCTGCTACATTTTTTTCCGTTGTCTGTCCGACTGTCCGTGTTTCTGCTGCTACAGTTTTTCCGTTGTCTGTCTGACTGTGTTTCTGCTGCTAGTTTTTTTCCGTTGTCTGTCTGACTGTCCGTGTTTTTGGTGCTACAGTTTTCCTTTGTTCATCTGATTGTCCGTGTTTCTGCTGCTACAGTTTTTTCCGCTGTCTGTCCGACTGTCCGTGTTTCTGCTGCTACAGTTTTTTCGCAGTCCATCTGACTGTCCGTGTTTCTGTTGCTACAGTTTTTTCCGTTGTCTGTGTGACTGTCCGTGTTTCTGTTGCTACAGTTTTTCCGTTGTCTGTCTGACTGCCCGTGTTTCTGTTGGTACAGTTTTTCCGTTGTCTGTCTGACTGTCCGTGTTTCTGCTGCTACAGTTTTTCCGTTGTCTGTCTGACTGTCCGTGTTTCTGTTGCTACAGTTTTTCCGTTGTCGGTCTGACTGTCCGTGTTTCTGTTACTACAGTTTTTCAGTTGTCCATCTGTTTCTGCCGCTATAGGTTTAAGGATTTTACAGCAGCTTCCAGATTTTCCGAATATGCCATGTTTGAGTGGCCTCTCTTACATTATAGTGTAGTGGTGACAATGGTTACATCATGGTATTTGCATGACCACAGTCTTCCTCTGTAGCCACAGGGCCTGTATTTCGGATAATCTACACATTATCGTTTTCTTCGACCGCAATTACCCGATCTTGATTCTTATGAACATTTATCAACCAATCAACCGTCAAGTCATTATCGAGAAACCTAAGTTACGACTGTTTTGACTTACATGAAGACACACTTTCCATCAAAAATGTTTTCTTATGGCTCTCTAATGCTGTCAGTCAGTTTTTCGACATTGAAAGTCTCGGAAACTCTGTCATAATCAATGCGACTGGCCGCCATATGTTTGCTATTGCCCACCAAACACTGAGGCTGGTTTGTACCTAGCGTCCTGCGTTGTAAGTGAAACCCACGGCGTATCCGACCCAGTTGGAAAATGCAAATCAAGGGCGGGTAATCTGAGATTGCGAGAACCACGGGAGTAGTTTATTGTAGTTTTACCGAAAAAATGGCGGCCATATTAGAATTTTCAGTGGCCAACGTTATTTTTACAGTAAGTGTACCAATGTGACTATGTATGCAATTTTTGTCGCTGTGTATCAGACAGTGAACGATATTTCCATTATCTGCTCTACTATAAAAGGCTATAGCAAGCATGCACTATATTGTTCTGTCCATCTATCCTTCCATTTCTGTGTGTACTGTTCCTGTCTGTAGAGCAGTGTTCCTTCTATAAGTGTAGAGTGTCTTTCTGTCTAGCTGTCTGTCTGTGTCTGTAGGTACTGTGTCAGTCTGTTTGTCTATCTGTCCGTGCTCCTGTCTGTAGGTTTGTCCTTGCTTCAGGTTGTCCATCTCGACGTTTGTTCGGCAGGGTTTCTGATAAGTACATCTGTACTTCCTGCTGCCTTTGTATTTCTGTCTTTGCTTCTTACCGTTTTCTGTCTATCTTCAGTTTGTGTCCTGTCTAGTTTTTGCCTCCATGCCCACGCTTCTCTCAGTTTCTTTCTGTACGTTGGTACTATTTGTCGTTCTATGTCTCTGTGTATGTATGTCGGTATATTTACCTTTACTTTAGTATATTCCAACAATTGTAATTATTTTATTCCTTTTTGTAATATCGGGAAATGCACGGTCTGGGGCTCTATGTCCATCCAATGCTAAATACAGGGGTTTACATCGAGAATGCTTGATTGTTGACAGTGTATATTTTTTAAACATTTTCATTTGCCTGAGTCAGAAGGATATCACATCACATCTGAAAATCTCACCTTCGGCTGTAACCTACAAGGTTCCGAGTAGGTTGTTTCTGTGAAGTAACCTATTCATGACTCAGAGATGGCTTGCGATAAGGATTTTACGTCAGGTACCAGGTATGTCCAAAGCGTAATATCTGAGTTATCTCCCTTACATTATAGGTTCAGGGCGATGATCGCCATTACATATGATAAATATTGTGTCGTGGAGATCAGAAGTTATGGAAAAAAACCTTAAACAAACACGTGGGTTCAAATACGCATCGGACAAACATCTCCAGTTGTCGCAGTATTCAAAGCACTTGTTGAACTGACTTGATGACTCACTGCGATTATAAACTACTCACAAGTACTTAGCCCGCGATTTCAAACAAGCCATGACAGATTTACTACAGTAATATGGTACTATCGGCTGTTCGTTAACTTCTTCCTAGTAGTATATAATGAGAACTTAATCAGTCAGTAAAACAGTGACATTAAAAAGTTCAGAGTTGAAGTTGCTTTTAGTAAATAAGAAGCACGTTCTTGGAGGCGCACGTGATGTGGAGCGTGAAGAAGAGTTGGTTACCGATGTACCGGTCCACGTAGCCTTTCATCCAGTCATGTGAGATATCTATCTCATATACGTTAATATTTCCCCGGAGATATATATGAGGCAGAACATGCCGGCCTCGTGTACACCGTGAGGGTTATTGAGGCTTTACGGTGTCCTACTGACACATATCCCACTAGTAGGTCAATGATATATCCTCTGGTACACCATAGTGCCGGTGTAGTACTGTCTGTAACCTGTAGTAGGTCAATGATATGTCCTGTAGTAGACGATGGTGCCGGTGTAGTACTGTCTGTAACCTGTAGTAGGTCATTGATGTATCCTGTAGTAGACCATGGTGCCGGTGTAGTATTGTCTGTAACCTGTAGTAGGTCAATGATATATCCTGTAGTAGACCATGGTGCCGGTGTAGTATTGTCTGTAACCTGTAGTAGGTCAATGATATATCCTCTGGTACACCATGGTGCCGGTGTAGTATTGTCTGTAACCTGTAGTAGGTCAATGATATATCCTCTGGTAGACCATGGTGCCGGTGTAGTATTGTCTGTAACCTGTAGTAGGTCAATGATATATCCTGTGGTAGACCATGGTGCCGGTGTAGTATTGTCTGTAACCTGTAGTAGGTCTGTACACCATGGTGCCGGTGTAGTATTGTCTGTAACCTGTAGTAGGTCAATGATATATCCTGTAGTAGACCATGGTGCCGGTGTAGTATTGTCTGTCTGTAACCTGTAGTAGGTCAATGATATATCCTCTGGTACACCATGGTGCCGGTGTAGTATTGTCTGTAACCTGTAGTAGGTCAATGATATATCCTCTGGTACACCATGGTGCCGGTGTAGTACTGTCTGTAACCTGTAGTAGGTCAATGATATATCCTGTAGTACACCATGGTGCCGGTGTAGTATTGTCTGTAACCTGTAGTAGGTCAATGATATATCCTCTGGTACACCATGGTGCCGGTGTAGTACTGTCTGTAACCTGTAGTAGGTCAATGATATATCCTCTGGTACACCATGGTGCCGGTGTAGTATTGTCTGTAACCTGTAGTAGGTCAATGATATATCCTCTGGTACACCATGGTGCCGGTGTAGTATTGTCTGTAACCTGTAGTAGGTCAATGATATATCCTCTAGTAGACCATGGTGCCGGTGTAGTATTGTCTGTAACCTGTAGTAGGTCATTGATGTATCCTGTAGTAGACCATGGTGCCGGTGTAGTACTGTCTGTAACCTGTAGTAGGTCAATGATATATCCTGTAGTACACCATGGTGCCGGTGTAGTATTGTCTGTAACCTGTAGTAGGTCAATGATATATCCTGTAGTACACCATGGTGCCGGTGTAGTACTGTCTGTAACCTGTAGTAGGTCACTGATATATCCTGTAGTAGACCATGGTGCCGGTGTAGTATTGTCTGTAACCTGTAGTAGGTCAATGATATATCCTGTGGTACACCATGGTGCCGGTGTAGTATTGTCTGTAACCTGTAGTAGGTCAATGATATATCCTGTAGTAGACCATGGTGCCGGTGTAGTACTGTCTGTAACCTGTAGTAGGTCACTGATATATCCTGTAGTACACCATGGTGCCGGTGTAGTACTGTCTGTAACCTGTAGTAGGTCAATGATATATCCTCTAGTACACCATGGTGCCGGTGTAGTATTGTCTGTAACCTGTAGTAGGTCAATGATATATCCTGTAGTAGACCATGGTGCCGGTGTAGTACTGTCTGTAACCTGTAGTAGGTCACTGATATATGGTGCCGGTGTAGTACTGCCTGTAACC
Source organism: Haliotis rubra (assembly GCF_003918875.1). NCBI lineage: Eukaryota > Metazoa > Mollusca > Gastropoda > Lepetellida > Haliotidae > Haliotis > Haliotis rubra. The sequence goes on from NW_025767322.1 coordinate 445,026, forward strand.
GGTAAGTGGGTCACTGTGTAGTAGACGATGGTGCCGGTGTAGTACTGTCTGTAACCGGTAGTAGGTCAATGATATATCCTCTGGTACACCATGGTGCCGGTGTAGTACTGGTCACCGTTCGTAACCTGTAGTAGGTCACTGATATATCCCTGTGGTAGTACCATGGTGCCGGTGTGTAGTACTGTCTGTAACCTGTAGTAGGTCAATGACATATCCTGTAGTAGACCATGGTGCCGGTGTAGTACCGTCTGTCTGTAACCTGGTGTAGTAGGTCACTGATATATCCTGTAGTAGACCATGGTGCCGGTGTAGTATTGTCTGTAACCTGTAGTAGGTCAATGATATATCCTGTAGTAGACCATGGTGCCGGTGTAGTAGTAATTGTCTGTAACCTGTAGTCTGATGTATCCTGTAGTAGACCATGGTGCCGGTGTAGTATTGTCTGTAACCTGTAGTAGGTCAATGATATATCCTGTAGTAGACGATGGTGCCAGTGTAGTACTGTCTGTAACCTGTAGTAGGTCACTGATATATCCTCTGGTACACCATGGTGCCGGTGTAGTATTGTCTGTAACCTGTAGTAGGTCACTGATATATCCTGTAGTAGACCATGGTGCCGGTGTAGTATTGTCTGTAACCTGTAGTAGGTCAATGATATATCCTGTAGTACACCACGGTGCCGGTGTAGTACTGTCTGTAACCTGTAGTAGGTCACTGATATATCCTGTAGTAGACCATGGTGCCGGTGTAGTACTGTCTGTAACCTGTAGTAGGTCACTGATATATCCTCTGGTACACCATGGTGCCGGTGTAGTACTGTCTGTAACCTCTAGTAGGTCAATGATATATCCTGTAGTAGACCATGATTCCAGTGTAGTACTGTCTGTAACCTGTAGTAGGTCACTGATATATCCTGTAGTAGACCATGGTGCCGGTGTAGTACTGTCTGTAACCTGTAGTAGGTCAATGATATATCTTCTGGTACACCACGGTGCCGGTGTAGTACTTTCTGTAACCTGTAGTAGGTCAATGATATATCCTCTGGTACACCATGGTGCCGGTGTAGTACTGTCTGTAACCTGTAGTAGGTCACTGATATATCCTCTAGTACACCATGATGCCGGTGTAGTACTGTCTGTAACCTGTAGTGGGTCACTGATATATCCTGTAGTAGACGATGGTGCCGGTGTGGTACTGTCTGTAACCTGTAGTAGGTCAATGATATATCCTCTAGTACACCATGATGCCGGTGTAGTACTGTCTGTAACCTGTAGTGGGTCACTGATATATCCTGTAGTAGACGATGGTGCCAGTGTAGTACTGTCTGTAACCGGTAGTAGGTCAATGCTATCTCATCTGGTACACCATGGTGTCGGTGTAGTACTGTCTGTAACCTGTAGTAGGTCACTGACATATCCTGTAGTAGACCATGGTGCCGGTGTAGTACTGTCTGTAACCTGTAGTAGGTCACTGATATATCCTGTAGTACACCATGGTGCCGGTGTAGTACTGTCTGTAACCTGTAGTAGGTCACTGATATATCCTGTAGTAGACGTTGGTGCCAGTGTAGTACTGTCTGTAACCGGTAGTAGGTCACTGATATATCCTCTGGTACACCATGGTGCCGGTGTAGTACTGTCTGTAACCTCTAGTAGGTCAATGATATATCCTGTAGTAGACCATGATTCCAGTGTAGTACTGCCTGTAACCTCTAGTAGGTCATTGATGTATCCTGTAGTAGACCATGGTGCCGGTGTAGTACTGTTTGTAACCTGTAGTAGGTCATTGATGTATCCTGTGGTAGACCATGGTGTCGGTGTAGTACTGTCTGTAACCTGTAGTAGGTCATTGATATATCCTGTAGTAGACCATGGTGCCGGTGTAGTACTGTCTGTAACCTGTAGTAGGTCATTGATATATCCTGTAGTACACCATGGTGCCGGTGTAGTACTGTCTGTAACCTCTAGTAGGTCAATGATGTATCGTGTAGTAGAAGATGGTGCCGGTGTCGTACTGTCTGTAACCGGTAGAAGGTCAATGATGGATCATGATTATGTTTGAGTTAGTATCGACTGCAATCTTTAGTAGATCATGATCTTATTGCGGGTCTAGTACTGGGATATGGTAAGGCACGGCCAAGTACGGGTTAGTACAGACATCAACGAGTTTGGTGTCGCCTGTATTGACAGTAGTAGATTATGTCATAGTATGGGTTTAGTACTACCTCCAGTATATCTCGAACTAAGGGAGATATAATTGGAACTACCACCAAAGCCTATTCGACAAAATGATCGTAGCGCCTCTGTATTTGGCTGTATTAGAGAATGGGAGTGTACATCTGTACCAGATATACCTCGAACTAAGATGGGATGTTTTACTACAATCAGACATCTGCCTCCTGCAGACATCCTAACTACATAACTCGACAAATATCTCTTGCTTATGTTTGTTGATTATGCTTCTTGTCTATTCTTTTTGTTTTTGTTTGTTGTTAAATTTGTTGACTAAATTTATAAAGTGTGTTGCTTTTGTTAGTTGGTTAAATCTGTTACTTATTTTGTTGGTCACTTTTGTTGCTCATGTTAAGTGGAATTTGTTGTCTTTTTATACTGGTTAGGTTTGATGGCGATGTGGCAGCCTAGTGGTTAACACGTTCGCTCGTCATGCCGAGAACCCTCGTTCGATTTCTTACATGGGTACAATGTGTGTAGCTAATTTCTGCTGTCCGCCGCCGTGATGCTGCTGGAATAATGCCAAAAAGCGGCGTAAAACCGTAGTCACTCGCTCAAAAAGAACATGACTACACCGTGAATGTTTCTGAAGTGTGAGAAGGTTGATGGCCAATCGGCTGGCGTACATCCGCCCATTTCGCCTACAATGTCTGAGCCATTCTCTTTTGATATGAATATATTTTGGTCGCAAATATCTTCCAAACGTAATTACGTCGTCGTAATCGCTTAACCAAACATACAACAAAAGATATAACTCCATCCTATCTGTCGGTGACATTCGCGACCTATGTGCTGATTGCTTCCATTGCCAAGATGATAAAACAGCCGAAACAACATTGCTGCATAACGTCAACATGCTTTTTATTGCACGATAATAATATTTCCCAGAATAAGTATAAAACTACTGCTACTTTGATCGAAAGGAGGAGGATATTAGATACGTGTCCGTTCGCCGCTTCACCGGGAGAACCCGAGCACACCCGTCTGAAGTTATGTCTGTCTTCTGCTGCAGCCACAACCTCAGAGAATTGTTGTGGATCACGTCAGCTGTTAAATAGAAAGGAGTGCTTTTTGTTAAGTTGGCTGTACGCCAATTTCCTCCGTGGTGTTGACCTGGAAGTTATGTAAAGTATATCTTCACACAGTAATTAGGAACTGTTAGTGCAAGATGTACTAAACTGGAACGATTGGGGGTTGTTATATCATGTCTACAGCACCATCACGGTTTATTAGCTATAAACTTGCATCGGATTAGTTCGGTTTGGGTGGCAACAATGAAATCTCATTAATCATATAAAACTTATTACCATACAACACAATTTGTTAATTTCAAGATTGATGGTTGCCCATACGAACTGTATAGTTGTCGTTTAGCCACGCTTTATGTGTAAGTTAATATAACACACGAGCAGGTTCGATGCATTGCGTTAAAACAGATGTGTTTGTACTTTGTTGTATGGCTAGTGTAATGCAGTGTTTCACGTTCAGGTTGATGCTCATCACGGGCAGATGTAGTCCAGGAACAGGAAGTGAGGTGTGTTTGTGTAGGAGCGTACTGGGGTGTCAGTGACGGGAAAGTGAGGTGTGTTTGTATAGGACTACATTAAGGTGTCAGTGACGGGAAAGTGAGGTGTGTTTGTGTAGGACTGTACTGGGGTGTCAGTGACGGGAAAGTGAGGTCTGTTTGTGTAGGACTGTACTGGGATGTCAGTGACGGGAACGTAAGGTGTGTTTGTGTAGGTCCGTACTGGGGTGTCAGTGACGGGAACGTAAGGTGTGTTTGTGTAGGACTGTACTGGGGTGTCAGTGACGGGAAAGTGAGGTCTGTTTGTGTAGGACCGTACTGGGGTGTCAGTGACGGGAACGTAAGGTGTGTTTGTGTAGGACTGTACTGGGATGTCAATGACGGGAACGTAAGGTTTGTTTGTGTAGGTCCGTACTGGGGTGTCAGTGACGGGAACGTAAGGTATGTTTGTGTAGGACTGTACTGGGATGTCAATGACGGGAACGTGAGGTGCTTTGTGTAGGTCCGTACTGGGGTGTCAGTGACGGCAACGTAAGGTTTGTTTGTATAGGAGCGTACTGGGGTGTCAGTGACAGGAACGTGAGGTGTGTTTGTGTAGGAGCGTACTGGGATGTCAGTGACGGGAAAGTGAGGTCTGTTTGTGTAGGACCGTACTGGGGTGTCAGTGACAGGAACGTGAGGTGTGTTTGTGTAGGAGCGTACTGGGATGTCAGTGACAGGAACGTGAGGTGTGTTTGTGTAGGAGCGTACTGGGGTGTCAGTGACAGGAACGTGAGGTGTGTTTGTGTAGGAGCGTACTGGGATGTCAGTGACGGGAAAGTGAGGTCTGTTTGTATAGGAGCGTACTGGGGTGTCAGTGACAGGAACGTGAGGTGTGTTTGTGTAGGAGCGTACTGGGATGTCAGTGACGGGAAAGTGAGGTGTGTTTGTATAGGACTACAGTAGGGTGTCAGTGACGGGAAAGTGAGGTGTGTTTGTGTAGGACCGTACTGGGGTGTCAGTGACGGGAACGTAAGGTGTGTTTGTGTAGGACTACAGTAGGGTGTCAGTGACGGGAACGTAAGGTGTGTTTGTGTAGGACTGTACTGGGATGTCAGTGACGGGAACGTGAGGTCTGTTTGTGTAGGAGAGTACTGGGGTGTCAGTGACGGGAACGTAAGGTGTGTTTGTGTAGAACTGTACTGGGATGTCAGTGACGGGAACGTGAGGTGTGTTTGTGTAGGTCCGTACTGGGGTGTCAGTGACGGGAACGTAAGGTGTGTTTGTGTAGGACTGTACTGGGATGTCAATGACGGGAACGTGAGGTGCTTTGTGTAGGTCCGTACTGGAGTGTCAGTGACGGGAACGTAAGGTGTGTTTGCATAGGAGCGTACTGGGGTGTCAGTGACAGGAACGTGAGGTGTGTTTGTGTAGGAGCGTACTGGGATGTCAGTGACGGGAAAGTGAGGTGTGTTTGTATAGGACTACAGTAGGGTGTCAGTGACGGGAAAGTGAGGTGTGTTTGTGTAGGACCGTACTGGGGTGTCAGTGACGGGAAAGTGAGGTCTGTTTGTGTAGGACCGTACTGGGGTGTCAGTGACGGGAACGTAAGGTGTGTTTGTGTAGGACTGTACTGGGATGTCAGTGACGGGAACGTAAGGTGTGTTTGTATAGGAGCGTACTGGGGTGTCAGTGACGGGAACGTGAGGTGTGTTTGTGTAGGAGCGTACTGGGGTGTCAGTGACAGGAACGTGAGGTGTGTTTGTGTAGGAGCGTACTGGGGTGTCAGTGACGGGAAAGTGAGGTGTGTTTGTATAGGAGAGTACTGGGGTGTCAGTGACGGGAAAGTGAGGTGTGTTTGTGTAGGACTGTACTGGGGTGTCAGTGACGGGAAAGTGAGGTGTGTTTGTGTAGGACTGTACTGGGGTGTCAGTGACAGGAACGTGAGGTGTGTTTGTGTAGGAGCGTACTGGGGTGTCAGTGACGGGAAAGTCAGGTGTGTTTGTGTAGGAGCGTACTGGGGTGTCAGTGACGGGAAAGTGAGGTGTGTTTGTGTAGGACTGTACTGGGATGTCAGTGACGGCAACGTAAGGTGTGTTTGTGTAGGACTGTACTAGGGTGTCAGTGACGGGAACGTGAGGTGTGTTTGTGTAGGACCGTACTTGGGTGTCAGTGACGGGAAAGTGAGGTGTGTTTGTGTAGGACCGTACTGGGGTGTCAGTGACGGGAACGTAAGGTGTGTTTGTGTAGGACTGTACTGGGATGTCAGTGACGGGAACGTAAGGTGTGTTTGTATAGGAGCGTACTGGGGTGTCAGTGACGGGAACGTGAGGTGTGTTTGTGTAGGAGCGTACTGGGGTGTCAGTGACGGGAAAGTGAGGTGTGTTTGTATAGGACTACAGTAGGGTGTCAGTGACGGGAACGTAAGGTGTGTTTGTGTAGGACTGTACTGGGGTGTCAATGACGGGAACGTGAGGTGCTTTGTGTAGGTCCGTACTGGGGTGTCAGTGACGGGAACGTAAGGTGTGTTTGTGTAGGACTGTACTGGGATGTCAGTGACGGGAACGTGAGGTGTGTTTGTGTAGGAGCGTACTGGGGTGTCAGTGACAGGAACGTGAGGTGTGTTTGTGTAGGAGCGTACTGGGGTGTCAGTGACGGGAAAGTGAGGTGTGTTTGTATAGGAGAGAACTGGGGTGTCAGTGACGGGAAAGTGAGGTGTGTTTGTGTAGGACTGTACTGGGGTGTCAGTGACGGGAAAGTGAGGTGTGTTTGTGTAGGACTGTACTGGGGTGTCAGTGACAGGAACGTGAGGTGTGTTTGTGTAGGAGCGTACTGGGATGTCAGTGACGGGAAAGTGAGGTGTGTTTGTATAGGACTACAGTAGGGTGTCAGTGACGGGAAAGTGAGTGTGTTTGTGTAGGACCGTACTGGGGTGTCAGTGACGGGGAAAGTGAGGTGTGTTTATGTAGGACCGTACTGGGGTGTCAGTGACGGGAACGTAAGGTTTGTTTGTGTAGGACTGTACTGGGATGTCAGTGACGGGAACGTAAGGTGTGTTTGTATAGGAGCGTACTGGGGTGTCAGTGACGGGAACGTGAGGTGTGTTTGTGTAGGAGCGTACTGGGGTGTCAGTGACGGGAAAGTGAGGTGTGTTTGTATAGGACTACAGTAGGGTGTCAGTGACGGGAACGTGAGGTGTGTTTGTGTAGGACTGTACTGGGGTGTCAATGACGGGAACGTGAGGTGGTTTGTGTAGGACTGTACTGGGGTGTCAGTGACAGGAACGTGAGGTGTGTTTGTGTAGGAGCGTACTGGGATGTCAGTGACGGGAAAGTGAGGTGTGTTTGTGTAGGATTGTACTGGGGTGTCAGTGACAGGAACGTGAGGTGTGTTTGTGTAGGAGCGTACTGGGGTGTCCGTGACGGGAAAGTGAGGTGTGTTTGTATAGGAGAGTACTGGGGTGTCAGTGACGGGAAAGTGAGGTGTGTTTGTGTAGGACTGTACTGAGGTGTCAGTGACGGGAACGTAAGGTGTGTTTGTGTAGGACTGTACTGGGATGTCAATGACGGGAATGTGAGGTGTGTTTGTGTAGGAGTACTGGGGTGTCAGTGACGGGAACGTAGGTGTGTTTGTGTAGGACTGTACTGGGATGTCAGTGACGGGAACGTAAGGTGTGTTTGTGTAGGACTGTACTGGGGTGTCAGTGACGGGAAAGTTAGGTGTGTTTGTGTAGGACTGTACTGGGGTGTCAGTGACGGGAACGTAAGGTGTGTTTGTGTAGGACTGTACTGGGGTGTCAGTGTCAGTAAAAGGAACGTGAGCTGAGGTAAGTGTGAGTGTTGTTTGGCTCGAACTGTCGTAGGTATGTCGCACGTCTGTGACAGGAATGGTAGCTAGGTGTGTTTGTGTAGCCACATCACTACATTAACTCTGCTGTAGACAACACTTCACTAACTGTGTCACAAGTACGATGACACACCAGAATGATAACCCTGCCCCTATCACGGTAGACACATACGTATCATGGCCCTGCCCCTATCACGGTAGACACATACGTATCATGTGTCCTGCCCCAATCACGGTAGACATACGTATCATGTCCCTGCCCCTATCACGGTAGACACATACGTATCATGGCCCTGCCCCAATCACGGTAGACATATACGTATCATGTCCCTGCCCCAATCTCGGTAGACACATACGTATCATGTCCCTGCCCCTATCACGGTAGACACATACGTATCATGGCCCTTCCCCTATCACGGTATACATATACGTATCATGTCCCTGCCCCTATCACGGTATACACATACGTATCATGGCCCTTCCCCTATCACGGTATACATATACGTATCATGTCCCTGCCCCTATCACGGTATACACATACGTATCATGGCCCTGCCCCTATCACGGTAGACATAAACGTATCATGTCCCTGCCCCTATCACGGTATACACATACGTATCATGGCCCTGCCCCTATCACGGTAGACATATACGTATCATGGCCCTGCCCTTATCACGGTAGACATATACGTATCATGGTCCTGCCCCAATCACGGTAGACACATACGTATCATGTCCCTGCCCCTATCACGGTAGACATATACGTATCATGTCCCTGCCCCTATCACGGTATACACATACGTATCATGTCCCTGCCCCTATCACGGTATACACATACGTATCATGGCCCTGCCCCTATCACGGTAGACACATACGTATCATGGCCCTGCCCCTATCACGGTATACATATACGTATCATGTCCCTGCCCCTATCACGGTATACACATACGTATCATGTCCCTGCCCCTATCACGGTATACACATACGTATCATGTCCCTGCCCCTATCACGGTATACACATACGTATCATGGCCCTGCCCCTATCACGGTAGACACATACGTATCATCATGGCCCTGCCCCTATCACGGTATACATATACGTATCATGTCCCTGCCCCTATCACGGTATACACATACGTATCATGTCCCTGCCCCTATCACGGTAGACATATACGTATCATGTCCCTGCCCCTATCACGGTAGACACATACGTATCATGGTCCTGCCCCAATCACGGTAGACACATACGTATCATGTCCCTGCCCCTATCACGGTATACATATACGTATCATGTCCCTGCCCCTATCACGGTATACACATACGTATCATGTCCCTGCCCCTATCACGGTAGACATATACGTATCATGGCCCTGCCCCTATCACGGTAGACATATACGTATCATGACCCTGTCCCTATCACGGTAGACATGTACGTATCATGGTCCTGCCCCGGTAGACACATACGTATCATGTCCCTGCCCATATCACGGTAGACATATACGTGTCATGGCCCTGCCCCTAGTACGGTAGAAATGTACGTATCATGTCCCTGCCCCTATTACGGTAGACATATACGTGTCATGGCCCTGCCCCTAGTACGGTAGACATGTGCGTATCATGGCCCTGCCCCAATCACGGAAGATACATACTTATCATGACACTGCCCCAATCACCGTAGAAACACATACGTATCATGGCCCTGCCCCTAGTACGGTAGACATGTACGTATCATGTCCCTGCCCCAATCACGGAAGACACATACATATCATGTCCCTGCCATAATCACGGTAGACACATACGTATCATGTCCCTGCCTCTAGTACGGTAGACATGTACGTATCATGTCCCGGCCCCAATCACGGAAGACACATACGTATCATGTCCCTGCCCCAATCACGGAAGACACATACTTATCATGGCCCTGCCCTAATCACGGTAGACACATACGTATCATGTCCCTGCCCCTATCACGGAAGACACATACGTATCATGGCCCTGCCCCAATCACGGAAGACACATACGTATCATGTCCCTGCCCCAATCACGGAAGACACATACGTATCATGTCCCTGCCCCAATCACGGAAGACACATACGTATCATGTCCCTGCCCCAATCACGGAAGACACATACGTATCATGTCCCTGCCCCAATCACGGAAGACACATACGTATCATGTCCCTGCCCCAATCACGGAAGACACATACGTATCATGTCCCTGCCCCAATCACGGTATACACATACGTATCATGTCCCTGACCCAATCACGGTAGAAATATACGTATCATGGCCCTGCCCCTAGTACGGTAGACATGTCCGTATCATGGTCCTGCCCCGGTAGACACATACGTATCATGCACCTGGTCCTGTGCATACGTCTACATCGTGACCCTATGCACAGTACGGAACACAGAACGACAATGTGTAAAGCAGACTGCCTCTACGGCGCCGCTTCCTCCATACGCCACTACACACTTGTGTAACGCTATTGCTTCTACACGATTCACGTACCAACTTTTTCAGGAGAATCAATCACCGTGTTTACAGTTGTCCTTATTCCGTTGTACGGAGATGCCACGTTTGAACACACTCAATTAACGTTATTTAACGCTGTTCATGGAAATGAATTTTTTTCTTCCGAAATTAACAAGTTCTTTTCCAACGATCCACGTCATTGTGAACGTTAAACGAGCGAGACAAGCCGTTTCTGACCTCTAACCCCGGAAGGGTTATTCTGCAGTGTTGCAATCACGGTGAAAAACGGAAGTGATTTATGAACAAGGGAGATAATTACACGGAGTTGTGCCAACATCAAGACGTGTTTTGTGAAGATAAGAAACGTTGGATTGATGTCATTAGCCTCATAAAGGTCTCCGGTCTTATCTACATGAAACAACACTTCTTTCATGAAGTTGTCGCTGATATCAACAACCGACTTTACGTATTGTTACACGATCTTTTTGCGTTTTTTTCGACACAGCTGCTACAAAATGTCTGGTGTGTTTTATACCTCAGATAAGCCAGCGGTCGTCTATAACAGCACATGTACATGCCAACTGAACAGGCTGCTCATACAATTAATGACTGCCTTCCAATAGCAAAACCGTCATTAACAAAGATTTATACCGTGCCATTTCCTTTTTGACATATAGACGTAGTCAGGTAACGGGGGCGGTGGGGTAGCCTAGTGGTTAAAGCGTTGGCTCGTCACGCCGAAGGCCCGGGTTCGATTCCCCACATGGGCACATTGTGTTAAGCCCATTTCTGGTGTCCCCCGCCGTGATATTGCTGGAATATTGCTAAAAGCGGCGTAAAACTAAACTCAGTCAGTCAGTCAGTCAGGTAACGCTTTCCGTAGAGTTTGGCACATGAGCTTTTTATTAAACAGATTGAGATTTTAGTGAGTGAATTGAGTTCGACTCGGCTTCGAATGGTTGTTCACGACATGTCAGCTAAGCGATACTTGTGGAACACATATACCACTTTGGTAAATCCCATCAGCTTCAAAAGATAAGGGTACCGTGCGTTTCCGAACGTATCGACCAATATACAGATAACATGAGATTCGGGATATATAAACACCATTACCTACAGAGAACATATACTTTTAAGAAATATGGACACTATAAACTTATACATATTCACGCCAATGCAAAAACGTGTACATGCTTAGGATAAATAAACAGATTATAAAAATAAAATATTTATACACCAAACACATTCAGGACATATTTACACAATCATCTTCAAGAGATATGGACACAGAAAGATTCAGGACATATAGACGCCATCACCTTCAGGATATAATTTATCGACACAATAAGCTTCAAGAGATATTGATCCCGATCGATGCTATTATTTTCAGGACATCATTACCTAATGGTTATGTAGACAACTCTTAGCTTCAAGTTATATGGATCCTATAACCTATGGATACCATTACCTTCATGGTATATACAATTAACTTTGGGGCGTATATTATATACACATACACACCATAACCTCCAGTGCACACTATTAATATAAAAAAACATGTGAGACTGAAACTGGAACTTGCCTGCCATAGTGACATCGTTACCTTCTTGCCATATGGTTAGTATTATGGCCACCCCTACCAAGAAATAGGCTTTATTAAGTGCCAAGACGTCTCGCATTGTGTTAGGGATCCTGCTGGTTGCTGGCGCTTTGACAATTGTCGGAAATAATCAGGTATGATTCAGATACCAACGTTATAATGATATCAAGTATTCCGTAGACAAGACATAGGTATCTCTGTGAGTAAACTGCACTGTTACTGTTTGAAGGTTGTAGCACATCTGTTGAATAAAACACAAATTAATATGATATATAATCGACAAAAATAATCCGGCAAGCTTGGTGTATGTTAGAAACGTTTTTCGACAGTGATCAAAACTAGACAAATGCTTTGGACCGCTGTGAACGTGAATTTCCTGGTAATCCAATTTCTTGTTATATAAGAGACACAGTAAAGACAGAAGCATCGAGATCCGGCCCCGACTAGAGCCGGGAGCAGAAAGCAAAGAGATCATTCCTAAAGTTAACCACCAACTGTTTTCACATTCTCAGACGTTAAAGAGGGCTCTAGGACAGACACCTGCTTCGTGACGTCATCACATTGTATGTTGAGTGGTTTCTGTTCTCCGAAAGGGACATGATTGAGTAGCTTCTGAAGAAGACGTGAGTTAAGTCAAGATTTAATGGGCTTTCCATACACATGGCAGCAGTCTACGACTCTGGGATGGTTCAGCTTCTGAAAGAACGATGTAGGCTTCGAAGGTAAAACATTCACCTCAACATGTTTAACCCTTTCAGAAGGGCTAGACATATAAACTCACAGCGTAAATGAATATAAAAGAAGGTGTAAATGTGTGTGGATGATGGATGATGTTTACTGTAACGTTTCCAGCCGAGTGCTTTAGATAACACCACGTGCAGCAAGAAGTGGATTAATGTGACGTTGAGTGTCTTACATTTAAAAATATAGGATGAATCCAAATTAAATAAATGAAAAAGACACCATTTTGATAACTAATTAAGCAACCTTTAAACTTTAGATTAAAATGTCTGAAAGGTCATTCCAACTGCGAATATTATGCGGATTTCACATGTGCACACCGGTTATAAAATATATGTATTTACATCTACAAACGCAGATGTAACTGAAGTCAAATTTTAAATATGAAGTCAACAGATGCGGTGGGGAAATAAATTTGAATATTAACCGCCGGGTTACCACGCCGGTTGATGAAATTAGCATTTGGAAACTCACAATAAAGTCCATTTATTTTACATTCTAATTCTTGTAAACCCATCAAATGTTGATCATTGGGGAAATCACGCGACCCTTTATAAAGGACATCCTGTTTTTCCAAACTTCAACAATGACGTAATAATGACGTCATAGAATATAAGAAATAGTTTCTTGCAGATTGTTTTTACATGGGTGTAGTATTGCTTTGACATCAGGTGTCTCAACGCAAGTTTACACACACTCAGACCTCAGGAAGGCTAATGTAAGCTGGAATGGCATCCTGGTTTAACCACCTTTATAGAGCGGTGGGGTAGCCTAGTGGTTAAAGCGTTCGCTCGTCACGCCGAAGACCCGGGTTTGATTCCCACACATGGGTACAATGTGTGAAGCCCATTTCTGGTGTCCCTCGCCGTGATATTGCTGGAACATTGCTAAAAGCTAACTCCAATTTTTATAGCATCAGCTTATAATATGTTCACAAGTTATAAAAAAGAAAATTGACATTATTTGATTATGTGGCTGTTTTCATCCATTGCTACACATCTTTAATTTCGATTTTAACTTTGGCTGATTGCCTTGAGTGGCTGGTAATCTTACAGGCAATGTAAGGTCACTTCTATTGGTCAGCGGTAGGGAAAACCCCCAAAATGAAACATTAACACTGATGTTGAATCAAGGATATTCTTAACGCTGAAATTTCGGTGAAAAACTGAAAAATCCGGGCGATATGAGAGACAATGATAGACAACGGAATATTCTTATCGAATTCTTCCTTTATAGTTTTACCAAGTGCAGTTATATTTTATGTCCTGTGTGCTCTGGAAATAGAGACGTAGCGCTGGTTCCTCCGTCAGCAGCTGGAGGAAGATACAGTGTTGAACACACAACAGCCTTGTTTGCATGTAGGCAACACCGCTCATTCTTTTTCTGCATGGTGTATTCTCAAACCTCCATGTTAATTTATTATGTGCCTGCTGTTAAATAAGTATAACAGCCAGGCTGAACGTTGTTTTAACATTGTGCGGGGGAACATCTGTTTTGGGAACGTTTGGGTGAATTTACAGGTACAAAAATAAACGTTACTTGTAAATTTAGAACGTCTGAACTTGATAAGGGTGCATGGCATGCTGTTATGGAAAAACATGGCGTAGTGGTGAAATACATCACTTTCCGTTGAGAGTTGCCTATCCTTAGTCGTGGCAGGATCGATGATCATGGTTTCGAAGTGCAGATGCTCAGATTATGATTCTGTCATTACACTCGCTGGTCTCCTTGAGCCGGTGGACGTCGTTTACCCGGGGCGACAATGATTTCTTTCCATCTTAAGCCAACAAGGCGTGATGTTGTCCAGCTCATCTTCTAACATTGAAAAAACCACTGGCGTTATTAGCAGCAGTATATCATTGACTGAAACATGGATGGCAGAATATTCATTATTATGACTATACTTGAATATTCATTATTATGACTACAAGTCAAAACATTGATTACACAACAGTCTCGTTTCCCGCTGACTGGGTTCCGTCCTATTGCGCAACTAAGTACAATAACCAGTCCAGAATTTTGAGACCAACTCATTCAACTGGATGTATAAATATTAAATCAGTATTATTTGCTACATCTAATCACTTGTATATTGCAACATTACACTCCTAAGCCCTGCAAACACGTCGCGCAGTGCTCTGTCGTACAGTGTGCTCTAACAAACGGAAATCTGGAAATCGAGGAAATCTCAAAACGAGGCTCGGCAGCTAGAAAAGTTTGACGGTCTGGTACGGACTTGATATTATAGCAATCACATTGTACGTTACTAAATTACACTTAATTAGTGCAAAGAACACATAGAAGGTGTAACCAAATGGATAGTGAATCATTGTACGACCTCATCAAACGGGCAGTCTGTGACTTCTTAGTTAACGATATGCTGCCTAAATCTCGACATAAAATATAGAAATACGATTTTTTGAAATTTAAACTTAAAATTAATTTGCAAATGCCATTTTGTTATGAAACAAGGAATTGGAATTTAGCGTAACTATAGTTGTTTGTAGTGTCTCTTATGTTTTTTCTCGAGATAATTCGGATTGGCTGAAAAGTAGGTCATTGTCTGAATCAGTTTATGAGACTCATGTTTTGGTTTGATGCTTTATAGTTTACGGCCATTGTGATCATTGTCATCATATTTATCGTATTACACATAATATGTATATTCTGTAATTTACAGAATAATAGACTTTTTAATGAATGCTTCCACGACCTCCGAGAAGCCGGAACTACTTTTAGTCCCGTCCATGAGTTCGCGAGTCATTATACAAATCATCCCACTCACAACTCTTTCTATCACATAATCTCCCACTCACCATCATATCTGTGACTATGTTCAGTCTCCCACTCACCATCATATCTGTGACTACGTTCAGACTCCCACTTACCGTCATATCTGCGACTATGTACAGTCCTTCACTCACCATTCCATCTGTGACTACGTACAGTCTCCGACTCACCATCCCATCTGTGATTACATACAGTCCTTCACTCACCATCCCATCTTTGACTACGTACAGTCTCCCACTCACCATCCCATCTGCGACTATGTAGTCTCCCACTCACCATCCCATCTGCGACTACGTACAGTCCTTCACTCACCATCCCATCTGCGACTCACATACAGTCTCCCACTCACCACCCCATCTGCTACTACGTTCAGTCTCCCACTCACCATCCCATCTGCTACTACGTACAGTCTCCCACTCACCATCCCATCTGCGACTATGTACAGTCCTTCACTCACCATTCCATCTGCGACTACGTACAGTCTCCCACTCACCATCCCATCTGCGACTACGTACAGTCTCCCACTCACCATCCCATCTGCGACTACGTACAGTCCTTCACTCACCATCCCATCTGCGACTACGTACAGTCTCCCACTCACCATCCCATCTGCGACTACGTACAGTCTCCCACTCACCATCCCATCTGCTACTACGTCTCCCACTCACCATCCACCCACTACACAGTCTCCCACTCACCATCCATCTGCGACTACGTACAGTCTCCCACTCACCATCCCATCTGCGACTACGTTCAGTCTCCCACTCACCATTCCATCTGCTACTACGTTCAGTCTCCCACTCACCATCCCATCTGCTACTACGTACAGTCTCCCACTCACCATTCCATCTGCGACTACGTTCAGTCTCCCACTCACCATCCCATCTGCGACTACGTACAGTCTCCCACTCACCATCCCATCTGCGACTACGTTCAGTCTCCCACTCACCATCACCCATCTGCGACTACGTACAGTCTCCCACTCACCATCCCATCTGCCTCCCACTAAACTAAATGTACGTTACATTTCGCGTGACCTAAACTTGCAGGTCATGTCAGTATCTGTCTAGATATACGTTATATATGACGTGACCTAAACTCTGTAGGTCATGTCAGTGTCTGTCGTGACAGACGATATTAATCACGTGATGACTGCGTGCTACCGATTGGTCTATTGACCTACTCTGTGTTGCAACCCGAACGCCTTTGTGAACCGACGGCGACCATGGAAACGGATCTTTGTACCTGGAGAGCGGAGGCGGGATGTAATTTCCTAGGAACTCACTTTAGATGCTCGCACTTCAGTGCAGAGGAAAGGAGAATTATAGCTATTGCATAACAACTGGCAAATATCCAAGTCAAACATTTGTCCATACAGCCTCCGTGGTGTAGTGGTTTGAGCGTCTCCACGGAGAATGGAAGGTCGATGGTTCGATCACCAGCCACGCATACAAAAAGACGTTAGGGTATGTTGGTTGTTGCTACCCTGCCTGGACCCCCGGGAATCGAAGGTTGGTTTACAGTGTCTGAAATGGTCCAGCTCCGTAATACGGTATTTCCTGCATTTTACCCATCTCCATCTGGAGGAGCGGCTATGTCAATATAGGTCTGAATTGTGCACATTAATGATTGTTGTGTCATAGAGATACATTCTTCATGCGGGCATGTATCCTAGAGATACATTTCTTCATGCGGGCTTGTATCCTAGAGATACAGTTCTTCATGCGGGCTTGTATCCTAGAGATACAGTTCTTCATGCGGGCTTGTATCCTAGAGATACAGCTCTTCATGCGGGCTTGTATCCTAGAGATACATTTCTTCATGCGGGCTTGTATCCTAGAGATACAGTTCTTCATGCGGGCTTGTATCCTAGAGATACATTTCTTCATGCGGGCTTGTATCCTAGAGATACAGTTCTTCATGCGGGCTTGTATCCTAGAGATACAGTTCTTCATGCGGGCTTGTATCCTAGAGATACAGTTCTTCATGCGGGCTTGTATCCTAGAGATACAGCTCTTCATGCGGGCTTGTATCCTAGAGATACATTTCTTCATGCGGGCTTGCATCCTAGAGATACATTTCTTCATGCGGGCTTGACAATGCAAGACGCTGTAGCGTTTTAAGGAATAAACGTCTCATTTTGACTTTGAAGTCAACAATGTACTGCGGTTACCTCTGACCTTCTAAAAACTTTGAATCTTTTAAAACTTCGAATCTTCTCAAAGCGTCTGACTATTTCAAAAGCTCGTTCCCTCTCCGAACTTCCAATTATTCCCAAACCTCCTATCATACCTAAACCACCAATCTCAAATCCTCAATGTATTCCAGCATCTCAAAACCTCCTATATTCCTGAGAGAAAAACTTCTTATGGAATTGCCCTAATGGTTTGTCATTAAATTGCCGTAACATTTTATCATTATTTTTCGTAAAATTTCTAATCGTTTTTATAACCTGACCAATAATTTGTCACGGTTGTCATGGTAACGCTCATGCGTACACAAGGAAACGGGTCTAGAATTTGTCTTTTTGTCTGTAAATCAGTGTCTTCCTGACGTCCTTAATTTGCTCTGGTAGAGTTAATTAACCCACATATGTGACATTACTTTATCCTTACGAACAGCTTAACACATGATGTAGCTATTTATTGACAGGCCGAGTGAAGCTCGCGATATGAGGACACAAAACCTGTTGTACACTACCGAACGATGATGGTTCCCCATGATCATCATCACCACCATAATCACCATCAATCAGACAACAGAAGCCAAGCGAATAAACACCCTTTCTCATTAAACATAAATCCCCAATCCTGCCTGTCAGTGTTTTCGTTGATGACATTTAAATGACAACCGTTTGTAAGTCAACTTCTGGAGTGATGTCTATTGTTCGCGTGGATGTATATGATACAGCGGAAAAATCGATGCCATGGCAACAAACGCAATGCATATTTGTCAAACTGCTTAAACTTATGACAAGATCGTTACAGGAAACCAAGACAGAATTCTAATGGACATTATTACTGACACGGGTATTCATATCCCGTTATGAGCTATCGAAATGTAAATATCTGTAGTAAAACACACGGACTTGCTTCATCTCTAAAATAACAACGTTAACCGTGTGTACGAGACGGCTTAGAGAGGGTTGACATCATGTATTAGACTGGAGTGAGTCATGTGTTTACCTTAAAAACAATCCAATGAATCCCTTGATGAAATGATGTAAGATAGTGCACACATTTACGCGAGAGGTGTGGTTCGCCGTCAGGAAGGTTTCCACCTGAATTATCCAGGGAAGCCTTGGGCAAATGGGAGGGTGACATGTTGGGCGTCTCAGTCTACACTGTAGACGGGGGAGCAAGACATATTGGACCATCTCAGTTTACACTGAAGACGGGGGAGGGAGACATATTGGGCCATCTCAGTCTACACTGAAGACGGGGGAGGGAGACATATTGGACCATCTCAGTTTACACTGAAGACGGGGGAGGGAGACATATTGGGCCATCTCAGTCTACACTGAAGACGGGGGAGGGAGACATATTGGACCATCTCAGTTTACACTGAAGACGGGGGAGGGAGACATATTGGGCCATCTCAGTCTACACTGTACACGGGGGAGGGAGACATATTGGGCCATCTCAGTCCACACTGTACACGGGGGAGGGAGACATATTGGGCCATCTCAGTCTACACTGAAGACGGGGGAGGGAGACATATTGGGCCATCTCAGTCTACACTGAAGACGGGGGAGGGAGACATATTGGGCCATCTCAGTCCACACTGTAAACGGGGGAGGGCGACATATTGGGCCATCTCAGTCTACACTGAAGAAGGGGGAGGGAGACATATTGGGCCATCTCAGTCTACACTGTAGACGGGGGAGGGAGACATATTGGGCGTCTCAGTCTAGACTGTAGACGTGGGAGGGAGACATATTGGGCCATCTCAGTCTACACTGAAGACGGGGGAGGGAGACATATTGGGCCATCTCAGTCTACACTGTAGACGGGGGAGGGAGACATATTGGGCCATCTCAGTCTACACTGTAGACGGGGGAGGGAGACATATTGGGCCATCTCAGTCTACACTGTAGACGGGGGAGGGAGACATATTGGGCGTCTCAGTCTACACTGAAGACGGGGGAGGGAGACATATTGGGCCGTCTCAGTCTACACTGAAGACGGGGGAGGGAGACATATTGGGCGTCTCAGTTTAGACTGTAGACGGGGTAGGGAGACATATTGGGCGTCTCAGTCTACACTGTAGACGGGGGAGCAAGACATATTGGGCGTCTCAGTCTACACTGAAGACGTGGGAGGGAGACATATTCGGCCATCTCAGTCTACACTGAAGACGGGGGAGGGAGACATATTGGGCCATCTCAGTCTACACTGAAGACGGGGAGGGAGACATATTGGGCCATCTCAGTCTACACTGTAGACGGGGAGGGAGACATATTGGGCCATCTCAGTCTACACTGTACACGGGGGAGGGAGACATATTGGGCCATCTCAGTCTACACTGAAGACAGGGGGAGGGGATGGAGACATAGACGGGGGGAGGGGCCATCTCAGTCTACACTGTAGACGGGGAGGGAGACATATTGGGCCATCTCAGTCTACACTGTAGACGGGGGAGGGAGACATATTGGGCCATCTCAGTCTACACTGAAGACGGGGGAGGGAGACATATTGGGCCATCTCAGTCTACACTGAAGACGGGGGAGGGAGACATATTGGGCCATCTCAGTCTACACTGAAGACGGGGGAGGGCGACATATTGGGCCATCTCAGTCTACACTGAAGACGGGGGAGGGAGACATATTGGGCTATCCCAGTCTATACTGAAGACGGGGGAGGGAGACATATTGGGCCATCTCAGTCTACACTGAAGATTGGGGAGGTGGTGTTTTGAAATTTCTCACACTACACTGTAGGTGAGGTGAGGTGAAATTGGGTTTAACGTCGTGCTTGAGAATATTTCGATCATATGACGACGTGCATGCGTGTGTATGTGTATGTGCGGCTGCTTGTACTAGCCCAGAGTTAAGCTGGTTTTATAGTGCTAGCCCACTGAGATACCATGCCGCAGTGAAGCATGAATACCCCACTCAGACACATTATACTGACTCCGAGCCGACCAGTCCTTGTTGTACCCATTTATGCCGAGCGCCAGGCAGGGACCAACAAGTACCATATTTTAACGTCTTTTGGTATGACGCGACCGGGGATCGAACCCGCGACCTTCCGCTCTCCGGGCGGACACTACACTGTAGATACGGGGAGGGTGACGTATTGGTTTGACTCAGTCTACTTTATGTAGACGAGGGATGGTTACGTGTTGGTTTGGGGTTTGACTCGTCTACTTTGTGTTGACCGGGGGAGGGTGACGTGTTGATTTGACTCAGTCTACTTTGTGTAGACGGGGGAGGGTGACGTGTTGGTTTGGGGTTTGACTCGTCTACTTTGTGTAGACGGGGGGAGGGTGACGTGTTGGTTTGGGGTTTGACTCGTCTACTTTGTGTAGACGGGGTGGGGGGTGACGTGTTGGTTTGGGGTTTGACTCTCGTCTACTTTGTGTTGACCGGGGGAGGGTGACGTGTTGATTTGACTCAGTCTACTTTGTGTTGACCGGGGGAGGGTGACGTGTTGGTTTGACTGAGTCTACTTTGTGTAGAGGGAGAGGGTGACGTGTTGGTTTGAACTAGTCTACTTTGTGTAGACGGGGGAGGGTGACGTGTTGGTTTGACTCAGTCTACTTTGTGTAGGTGGGGGAGGGTGACGTGTTGGTTTGTCTCAGTCTACTTTGTGTAGACGAGGGATGGTTATGTGTTGGTTTGACTAAGTCTACTTTGTGTAGACGGTGTGTGTGTGTGTGTGTGTGTGTGTGTGTGTGTGTGTGTGTATGTGTGTGTGACGTGTTGTATTGTCTCAGTCTACTTCGCGTGGACATGGATGGTGACGTGTTGGTTTGACTCAGTCTACTTTGTGTAGACGTGGATGGTGACGTGTTGGTTTGACTCAGTCTACTCTGTGTAGGCGGGGGAAGGTGACATGTTGGTTTGACTCAGTATATTTTGTGTAGACGAGGGATGGTTACGTGTTGCTTTGGGGTTTGACTCATACGTGTTGCTTTGTCTCAGTCTACTTTGTGTAGACGGGGAAGGGTGAAGTGTTGGTTTGACTCAGTCTACTTTGTGTAGACGGTGTGTGTGTGTGTGTATGTGTGTGACGTGTTGCGTTGGTTTGTCTCAGTCTACTTTCGTGTTGGTTTTGTCTCAGCGTGGACGTGGATGGTGACGTGTTGGTTTGTCTCAGTCTACTTCGCGTGGACATGGATGGTGACGTGTTGGTTTGTCTCAGTCTACTTCGTGTAGACGTGGATAGTGACGTGTTGGTTTGTCTCAGTGTACTTCGTGTAGACGTGGATAGTGACGTGTTGGTTTGCCTCAGTGTACTTCGCGTGGACGTGGATAGTGACGTGTTGTGAAAACTGGGAGGGGGTCGTGTAGGTTTGTTGAGGCCTACATTGTGTGCACGGGGAAAAGTGGTGCTCGGTTTGTCTCACTGAAGACGGGGAAGGGTGAAGTGTTGGCAGGGACGGGTGGTCGGACGGCGTCTGTGTATATCACGCGTTTAGACGTTAAATGAGACGGATATATCCATCTACTATGTACAGGGTGGGGTGGGGGTGGGGCTTCGTGTTGGTCTGACACCACGCACTGTGTAGACAGCGGGAGGGCGATCTCCCAACGTTGTACTATATTTGATCACCCTGTCTCAGTACTTTCAAATGTGAATTTCCCCCAGTCATTGTTCGGAGTATCAGTAAAGTGGTAGACGTCCAAGACTTAATGGGCCTTCCTCCCACATCCTGACGCGTCGTGATGAACTAGATTACTGTTAAACCCACGTTAACGCCAGAAACATGCTTAATACCAATAGTTTATGATCCAACTGCGTAATATATGTACTTGATCTAAGAAATATGACATTAAATTAATCACCACCCATTTTCGGATATGTGCTACATTCGTAAAAGTGTGATTACTTGTTTTAAAACAAGGCCTGGCATTACCATCCCACAGATAATGAAGCCAAAGCTTCCGATACGGATGCATTATTTTGGTATTATGTTGAGAAGTCTAAAATGCCCATTTCATCAAGGATGAAAACTATCCGTTCCACAACAAGAATCGGACTGTCGCATGATGTCATTAGTTTCTGTCCGCGTCTTTTGGACTGACGCCGCCGGGAATCGAACCATCCACCATGAGTTCTCAGGGCAGACGCTTTATCCACTAGACTGCCATGAAATAACACCACCACCTCTAAATCTGAACATGTTGGACCTGATAGCTGCGTGCACACAATATTGATAGTAGGTCGGGGTCAACATATTCAATTAATCGATATCGTTTTCTTTTACGATACTGCTAGTTCCCTGTATGTCGAGTGTGACGTGTGATTCGATGAAACAACATGAAAGTGGTAGGAGGCATTATCATTTGAGTGAAACACACGAACATCGTGCTGACAAACGATGAAACGAAACTGGGATTCGAATCCCCAATTTCTTGCACCCCCAGCACGGCTAATTGGGGGACTGAGCCATCCGTGTCCCGTGTGTTGAATAGAACATATGCTATTTATGTTAAAAAATAACCAAACTCACTTATGACAGGTTGGTAGCTCAGGAAATGTAACTTTTATTTGGACAACGACATATGTACATATTTACAGGGTGAGATATCACGAAAGAGATCGATAGGTGTAGGATATGACCCAGGTTGTGCATCGACATATATTCAACCTCTTAATACTGCTGGTTCCTCTGTTCTCAGGGTACGGTTACCGTACAAGTACCACTGTAAATACTCAATAAGGCCAGTTCTAGTTGTCTTAGTTAACCTGCCATGGACAATACACAAGAAAGCAATCCGCCTTTAAGAACCATTCTGACAAGCTGTCCGTCCGGGGTTAATACTGCATGGAAACATACACATTCATTATCCCATAACCACTTTAGTCAGAAGCTAATATTTAACCCTGTTGTCCAAATCCCATAGTTTCTGTCGTATCACTAAATAGAAATGACCGAATGTGGTGTTGTTTACCTTCTACTCAAAAGACGTCAAAGCACATCGGATTTTTAAATATTACTTTGACGTAACGTAAGAAAGAATCGGATGTTCTTTAACGTCCGAGTATACTTCTCGCACGTAGAGATTGGCATTCTGGGTATATAAATGTGCTTATCTTTCACAGAGAAATGCTTTCAGTGTTGTATTGTACGCTAGACACTGAGTTTTCCACAAGTATGTTGCTGATTGAAGTTGGGCGCGGTAGGATGTGGTCTTTGGTTGGGATGAGGGTAGGGATGAAGCTTGATGAAAGAAAACACTGGACTGGCGGTTTCCAGGGTGACGTGATCGTAAGTACTGACTTCAAGCAGCTACTGGAAGATGGTGTCTAAACGCGTGGTTAAAGAAGTTCCTCGTCAACTTAACGTCTTTATGGAGAAACGGTAGCACGTGTTACTCAACTCAAACTTCAACATGGCGTATCGTCTTGGTAACCATTAGCTAGAATTGCTGCAGTTATATGTGAAATTTCGTTACGCATCTTAATCTTAAATGCATGAAAGTAGTAAAGAGGTAGTGGATATGACATATGTGGCAATATCGGCGACGTGAAACGTATCCAGAGTAAATTATCGCTTAGGTATATTTTCTCACAAAGGGCGACCGACATCAAGTGATGAAATAATCAAACTTCTCTGTGGGGTACAAAATACATTGCCAGCGGTTCTGAGGCATTTGATTTGCTATCTGGGTAACATGTCTTGCCACAAACCGAAAAATATATTTCAGGCCACGCCCACTAGCAGACAACTGTTTATATAATAATAATAATAATGTGTCCATTTATATAGCGCCAAACTGCTCATAGCGCTAACAATCAAGGCAACTGTTTCCAGATTGGCTAATAACAGAACTGGCAGTGCATGCTTGATTGACGGAACGAATAAGAATGGCCTACGGTTGATTCCGGGTTGATGAGTTGGAAATGTATGTGTGCACACTGCGTAAACATTTGTACAGATTTACCTGGTGTGTACTCCGGTTTTCACATTTATACTTCCGTAAAAAATATCAAAGTCATTACTAAATGGTTTCAAAGAGCATGATACAGGTTTCAATATATGACCTAAGTACCACGGACACGATTGATCGGTGGATGCATCCAAGGCAATTCTACCCGGGTGTGACAAACACACACCCTTCTGATCCTCGTACCGCTCTGGTCGGTAGAGGTGAACGTCATGGTGTATACTATCATCAAACCTACAGTCTGGTAAGGTGAAGGTCACTGTAGGATTAGTAATGATGAACAAAGTGAGTATTTCATATTTCATACAGGTTCTGAGGAAAGGCGGAGTTGGGTTGCAAAATCTGCACAAACTCTCATGATAATAACATCATTTCATAAACGTTGCCACTCATTATAAAGAGGTTGAACATACTGTATGTACGAAATCATAAATAATAAATAATATTTACTCTGGGGGAGGAGGGGAGGAGGGGACGGGGAATTCATCATGATAACAAACAATATGATCACTCTTCTTAAATGTGCAAAACAACCATTCAAAGTACGAGATTGCTAAAAAAAGTATAGTTACAAAATTGTGAACACGAGGCGAGAAAGAAAACACGTTCTATCACAATGGATACAATATCC
The DNA here is from genome assembly GCF_003918875.1 of Haliotis rubra. Taxonomy (NCBI): domain Eukaryota; kingdom Metazoa; phylum Mollusca; class Gastropoda; order Lepetellida; family Haliotidae; genus Haliotis; species Haliotis rubra. Next base: position 469,957 of record NW_025767322.1, read on the forward strand.
GTCCGTCTGTCCAGAGCCCTCACGAAGCTGTGGAACGATAAGGGACCCAAACATGTGTAAACATATCCGTCTCTTCCGTCCTCAACACAAGGCGGTAGAATGTTCTTGCCGTGGCCACTCCACAAGCTCCTTCCGCCCACTCTGGTCGAATCGTCAACCAGCATAAACCGGTACATATCCCCCGATGGCCGTCATCAACTGACGGCGCCATGATACCGGATATGAAATATTCACCATTTGCAATAAGGAGTTCTGGGACATCTTGTTATAGCTGCACTGACGTTGCAGGAAGATCTAGCTCCGTGAGTCATTGGTAAATATATCCTCTGTCGCTTTAACATAGACAACAATCCCGGAAACAATATAAATATTCCTTTCTGGAATCTCTTCAGTGAAAGTGTTATCCGACTATATATAAAAGGTGATTTGCTAAATAGTGAATCCTTTGTGCTTGACAGAGAACAACATACGTTAGATGGAATGTGAATTGTGACCTTGTTTCTTGTGCACAAGGGGCCCAATGACCTTGACCTTCTTCCTTAACCTCGACCTTGTCCCAGAAGAGAACCAGTGGTCTCTGTTTATTGCCTAAGAAGGAAGTCTTCAAGGTATCACATCATCTCAAGATTTGGCGGGACAAGGGAAAAGAACCGAAAACACTCAAATGTTTCTTCAAAGGAACATTTCATTTCTTCTTCTTTTGACTGTCTTGACTTGAGCTATGTGCAGTTGCCTCCCCTGAACCGGCCTCCTTTGGAAACAAAGGGAAACTGAGGCCACCCATTAGTTTGGAAAATTCTGAAAAAAGTAAAACAAATACGTTATTACATGATTTTCATCAATTCAAAAAAGCGAGTGAGTGAGCTGGGTTTAACATCGTTTAATAAGTGTACTTATGTTCTGTCATATTGGAGGGAGGTCCGAAGTGATGTGGTAAGATGACAGGTATGCCACTTGGATGACAGGTATGCTGTTCGCAAAGCCAGGAACATAATCATGGCAGAGAATCGAAACATGGCAAAAGGTTTCTGACCCATGTAAGGAACGCAGACCCCTCAAGGAATTTCACCTTTGACCACTAGACTTCAGAGTTCGCTAACTGAGTGAGTGAGTGGGTATGGTTTTACGTCGCTTTTAGCAATATTTCTGCAATTCAGTGGGGGGCACCAGAAATGGGCTTCACACAATGTACCCATGTGGGGAATCAAATCTGGGTCGTCGGCATGACGAGCCGACGTTTTAACCACTAGGCTACCCCACCGCCACCAGTTTTCTAATAAAATAAAGTACATGTTGCAACATGTTTATGGTTTATGATGTAGCCTAGCAGGCAGCGTGTTAGCTCGTCACGATCTTGTTTCCAAAGATGGCAACAGACCATGACTTCCTAGGAATGCGTTACTCCCCGGCAAACACAAAAATCTATGTTCAAAACACCTCGTCAAATATCTCAACGTTTGCATTCTTAAATTCCACTTGCATCGTTCTTCTTGTGTGTGAATGAGATTCCAGAAACTATAATCGTAACGTGGTTAATGGGGTGAGTTAATCGTATGCAGCCTACAAAACCCTAATTCAACCATTCAAAGAGTGAAATGCCATGTTTTAAACCGCTTCATGTGTACTAAAACGAACTTGAGGAGCTCATTTTCTCGTAATGCCGGTTGAAGAACTCAATTACAAGCGTCACGACTTTCTTGCAATAATGAAAACAAGTGGTACTGTTGGAATATAGTCAAATATTAGGGAGGTGGAAATTATAAAATGCACAACACGAATATGACTTGTCATGTAAAGGTGAGACGTCTGTGTGTCATTGAGACGGGATAGCCTTGCTGTTAAACCGTTGGCTACTTCAAGCTGATTACACGATTTCGAATCTATACGTTGGTACAATGTGTGATGACAGCCGACATGTGTTTGTTTTAAAAAAGTTCGAAATATTCAACAGTTCGTTAAAAGCGTGTTCAAAATGACACACTTGATAACACTTTCATCATTCACTGGAAAAAGTAAGGATACAACTCGAAACAATGTGTCGTCCTAATAAATAAAGAAGTTGACATCAGCGCGTTCTCTCCAGAATCAAGTGCTAAATTGGTATGGCTGGCTTGTGGTTGTGTGTCTTCTTGGAAACTTGGCCTTAGAAGGTCAACTTTGATCACTTTTTTCATTATGTACGTCATTTGGGGAAAAGGAGCAGACTGGCTTCAGATAAGTGGACCCCTGTGGATTGGCGGTAAAAAATGATCAAAACACAATAGGTTGGGAGTGGGCGTTAAGAAGTGGTCTTCTTTATATCTCCGTTTACTTCGCTAACAGGGAAATCTACCGCGTGAAAGTAACAGACATCAAACTGACATTTTGGTTCATTGGAACTTGAGGGGAGAGTCTGCTGCCATAATACGGGAGGTTTGATCACCTGTCGACGTATTAGCTGAAACAATCAACCGATCAGTTTCAACTTTCATTGCCTTTGCGTGTATTTGTGATGGATGCCATCTGTGGGGCAGAATAAGGCCATCTTGTCTCGGACACCAGATTTTAGGACTTTTCGACAGTGATTCCTAACTTCATGCTAGATACATTCGACAGTGGTTCCTAGTTACATGCTAGATATATTCGACAGTGATTCCTAACTACATGCTAGATACATTCGACAGTGATTCCTAACTACATGCTAGATACATTCGACAGTGATTCCTAACTACATGCTAGATATATTCGACAGTGATTCCTAGTTACATGCTAGATACATTCGACAGTGATTCCTAACTACAGATACATTCGACATTCGACAGTGATTCCTAACTACATGCATATTCGACTGATTCCTAACTTCAGATACATTCGACAGTGGTTCCTACATTCGACAGTGATTCCTAACTACATGCTAGATACATTCGACAGTGATTCCTAACTACATGCTAGATATATTCGACAGTGATTCCTAACTTCATGCTAGATACATTCGACAGTGGTTCCTAGTTACATGCTAGATACATTCGACAGTGATTCCTAACTACATGCTAGATACATTCGACAGTGATTCCTAACTACATGCTAGATATATTCGACAGTGATTCCTAACTTCATGCTGATACATTCGACAGATACATGCTCGACAGTGGTTCCTAGTTACATGCTAGATATATTCGACAGTGATTCCTAACTATATGCTAGATATATTCGACAGTGATTCCTAACTACATGCTAGATACATTCGACAGTGATTCCTAACTTCATGCTAGATACATTCGACAGTGATTCCTAACTACATGCTAGATACATTCGACAGTGATTCCTAATTACATGCTGGCCGCCTCCGTGGTGTAGTGGTTAGAGCGTCCGCCCGGAGAGCGGAAGGTCGCGGGTTCGATCCCCGACCGCGTCATACCTAAAGACGTTAAAATATGGTACTTGTTGGTCCCTGCCTGGCGCTCGGCATTAATGGGTACAACAAGGACTGGTCGGCTCGGAGTCAGTATAATGTGTCTGAGTGGGGTATTCATGCTTCACTGCGGCATGGTATCTCAGTGGGCTAGCACTATAAAACCAGCTTAAGTCTGGGCTAGTACAAGCAGCCGCACATACACGTACACACGCATGCACGTCGTCATATGAGCGAAATATTCTCAATAACGACGTTAAACCCAATTTCACCTCACCTCACCTAATTACATGCTAGATATATTCGGGTTGGTATGACTGACTGCATTCAGCAGAGACGACTAATGAATGTGCAATGGCTTCTGTTACTTACACTTAATAATGCAGATTGGTGGTACGGGGTCACCACGTGTTGAATGCGCTTAGTATTTTTAATATCAAAATGCTCACGTTTCTAAAGTGAATTGTAATAAACGTTACCTAATTAATGTCTCGGTCATATCACGGTGTCAGAGTTTGATAGGGAGGAAATAGGAGTGTCATTGCTCGTTTATTCCTTTCCCAAGAGAAGTGGGATGTTGCCGACAAAGCTTTAGCTTAATGTGCGAATGACATTGCAAAGATACTTTGGGGATAGGCGTTGCATTTTCCCCATCTTCGGTAAACGAATATTTGGTCTCACTGGATCAGTTGCAGTCAGTATGCACCACATTAGTGGTTCAGAGCCGCTTTGAACAATGTCCCAGTTGTATGACGGCGGACCGGGATTCAAACCCACAAATTAGGTTTCTGGCGTAGGAACCGAAGCCAGCACAGCGTACTGGGCCATCCGTGACTACCACCCCTATCTCGATGTCGTGAGTGAGTTTGGTTTTACGCCGCTTTTAGCACTGTTCTAGCAATATCACGGCGTGGGACACCAGAAGGTGTGACGAGCGAACGCTTTAACCACTAGGCTACCCCACCGCCCCCATCTAGATGTAAACAAGCAGACATAAATTTCAGTTGTTAATCTTCAAGACTTGATGCGGTAGCGTAACCACATTCTGGCCATGTTCTAACGGAAATGCAATTTGGGTAAAAACACAGTTTAGTAGCCTAAACCACAAAACAAATTACTGTGGCTAATGCAATGATCATTGTCATTAGACAATCGCATGAGATACTATGATTCTCCAAGCTTCTCCCTATCCGCCGGATATGTGACAATGGTGGCAACCTACAGACCACATGCCCTTAACAAGCAAACACAGCAGCTCCATCATGGGCTGTCCTCAGCTTGCGTTTGTAATCAATCGTTGTTTTTCATCGATGCTTCAAGGAAAGAAAACTCAAATTGAAGATTGAGTCTCGCTGCTGAGAACAAGCTACCCCAATTTACACAGAAAGTTGAAAGAAGATCCGGGAAGCATTGTTTGTCGACCTTGGGCGAGTTTACTGTTTCTGCAAACGGTATTATGTTTGCTAACCTTTCTAAAACCATAAAGCAACATCATGTGGTATCTGGTTGAGTACCCATGCAGGGTTATGTATGAGTTCGATACAAGGGAAATGGCAAATTCGCACGAAATATAACCAGCTCAGGAAATCTATTTCATGTAACTTTCATCACGCGCAGCATGTCTGTTGTCTTCAATGATCAAGTGTAGTAATATGTGTGGAAAGAGAGGAGTACAATCCGACCTTTCATATCAACTATTAACACAAAAGTTCAGAGAATTCTTCACTGGCTAAATATCTCATTGACGCCCACTGCAAGAAGACGCAAACTAATGTCCTCATACCTAGTTTTGTCCCATATACGGATATCATATGAGCACTGTGATCATGTGCTTCGGCTTAACTTGGTCACGTACACTGGCTTAATATAATCATTCACATCGGCTTAACTTGGCCATGTACACTGGCTTAATGTGATCATTTACATCGGCTAAACATGGGCATGTAACAGGGCCTGACGTGGTCTTGTATACACATACACTGTATCTATGTACATGAGCTGTACAGCTCATTTTAACACAACTGAAATCATAAACATTATCATCTAATTTTAGCTATATTCATACATGTTGACACCAGAAATAGTATCATACACTGTACCAAACAGGGATTCGAACCCGGCTTCTCGGCGGGATGAACAAACGTTTTCATCTAATTATGATTTAAGTGTTAATATTGACCCTGATGGTCCTGGTTAGAATTGGCTTCAACAACCCACGCTTCGGCTAACGGGATTCACTGGATTGTCTAGTTCAAACAAACAAACAGACAAACCAACAAACCAACAAACAAGCCAAGAAAGTATTGCTTCTGTGTGTTATTGCCCACCTTCGAAATCTATTAAGCCATCGCCATTCAGGTCGGCTAGCTGGAACATGGCCTTCACGTCCTCTTCCTCAAGGTTCTCGCCGAGACGTCGCATGACGTACCGCAGTTCGTGTTTGTCGATGTAGCCGTTACCGTCCATGTCGAACACTTTAAACGTCTCCTTCGTCTTCTCCTCCGCCTCCGTTGCCTCTGCTTCTGCACGAGCGGCGTGGTTGGCCGCCCAGCGCTTCATTAAGATAAGGAATTCGTCGTATTCTACAAAGCCGTTTTCTGGAAATAATGACATGCTAATTAGATATATTTCTATTATTTTTGTGTTTAGCACTTACACTCGAGTAAATATTTCTATGAAAGCAACCAGTTGTCCTTCTCAACATACTTTTGCTAAATACATAAAATTCAACAAATCAATATTAGTCTCACCAAACAATGTACGACATATTGTTCACTGTACGAAAGGTGAAAACATTAACCGACATCTTTGATGGTAAGCATTAATATATATCGTCAGTGAGTTCACCGTAACTTCTATTTACTCATGACTATGGGGATACAAAACATGTGTTTATATACACTGAAACATCTGTTCATCTAATTTTTGCCGTGTATTAACTGTGCGCCACACGTCTCTGATGAACATAGTGTTAAATGAACACAACATGGTACATGCATCATCAGCTGACGTACCCACGTGACCGCCGACCACGTGACCTTATACGTGTTTGCACGTGCGAGTCCAATGAAGTAAGGTAGTATCACTGATGAACACACATGCCACAACTGAGCTTTAAGAGGTGTACATCTGGTACAGATAACAAGGGTATGTTACTAACAAATTAATGCTGCTTGGTTACTGGAGAAGTTCGGATAACATAATGATAGAAGCTTCCCCAGGATTTTATACTACTCAAAAGGACTCGAAGAATATCTGATCATTTTCATATGACAGAGGGCTTGAGGGTATTGCAACAAATGTGTGATGGCTTGAGGATATTGCAACAAATGTGTGATGGCTTGAGGGTATTGCAACAAATGTGTGATGGCTTGAGGGTATTGCAACAAATGTGTGGTGGCTTGAGGGTATTGCAACAAATGTGTGATGGCTTGAGGGTATTGCAACAAATGTGTGATGGCTTGAGGGTATTGCAACAAATGTGTGATGGCTTGATGGTATTGCAACAAATGTGTGATGGCTTGAGGGTATTGCAACAAATGTGTGATGGCTTGAGGGTATTGCAACAAATTCGTCATGGTTCGATGGGTATTGCAACTAGGGCTGGGACGGGTCCACATTTTCTACCCGGATATCCCACCCCCTATTACCCGGATACCCGTTATGTTAATTCCTGACAACAAATTTGTAAGAAATGGTAATACATTCTTCAGTTCGGAGGCTAAAAGATCGAGTTTTTCAATATGTTAACTACCATGTATTATTTTATAAAAAGAAGTTATGTCGAAATCTTCAAAGACAATACAACCTTTTCATCATGAAAGAATAACATATTACACTGTTTAATCTGTTGGTCACATGATCATAACGGACCCGGGTCCACAGGGGCTTGTAACGCTAAATACTGCCATCAAGGTCATTGACGACCTTGGCCTTAACCTGTCCCGCACTTAAAAGAGCAAGGGAGGTCATTGGCTAAAAATAAATCATGTCCCATCAACTTTGACTCTTTTCAGTGCTGGGCAGGTTAAGGCCAATGTCGTCAATGGCGAACGGGCACGACACAATTCTGTTTGCGATGAATAAATGTACCTAAACTCATTATGACAGTGAGATGTAAGTGTCTCCGAAAGAATGGCGACAAGCGCGCTGACAGGCGCCATCAGTTCAACATGTTTTGTGTATACTGTGAAATAAACAAGAAAATGGGCGAGTTACCGCTACAAATTCTGAGCAGGGAGTTTGGCTCGGAATCGAGAAATGACGATTTTTCGAGCTCCCAAAGTACTGCTTCGATTTGTGTGCTGTATGTCTCATGTTGTAGGTAAATCTATTGGCTTGAAATGTGTGCATACTTTAAATGGGATAAATACAGTGAGCATTGTTGAATTCACCCTGAAACGTACTTGGTGTGTTGACCTCGTTACATCCCTTTCCTTTTATATAGTACTAAGACCCCGTCAGTGACAGTATACACCTTGATGGCAGTTTTTAGCGTTACAAGCCCCTGTGCCCGGGTTTAACTCATTACCCACCCGTCCCGGGTATCCTGTCCAAACCCTAATTGCAACAAATCTGACATGTCTTGTGAGCACTGCACTATACTGCAGAGTAGTTTGCATAACTATTTCAGCATAAATAAATTGTTTGTAAAATTAACTAGGGCTTTTGGTTCAATCCCCTGAATTGGTCTTTAGATATCTGTACGAGTAGATCTAAAAGTACAGTCTGTGTTTACCACATCTTAAAAGATAAGTGTTGACTCGGCGGTTTTAACTGTGATTCCGACAGTAACACCTCACGAACCGTTTCGCTCCGATCTGACTATCAGCTGACTTAATGCAGTCCCGTCCCTTTTAGCGCGGCAGGTTACGTGACCGTGCAAGGTGAGTTTCACACGAGGAGAGATTACTTCGCAAGCCAAAGTAATCCCGTCTAGTGATTGTAAATGGCTGGAAGCGCTGGTTCGGACAGGCCAATGCTATTCACACAGACGAAGACTAGAACGCTTTTAGAATAGGATTTAATTATTGATACGGCTCTCCCTTCGGTGGACCAAGCCGCTTCATCCAACCCAGGAATAGTTCATATTCAAACACATGGATTTGGAATAAAAATAGAACTTTGAAAATAACACAGTTTCCTTTGATGGAACTGATAACGTTGTAAAAGAGCCTTTAAAACAAATCCTTATGATGGTTTCAGTTAATTCACGCGCATTTGTTAGATAACGAGCCAGCTCGTGTAGTTTGGTGGTCAGCATGACATTAATACACTTTCTTCGCTGCCAATGCGTCATCTGAAAGTGGAACAGCATTGCCTAGAATTACCTTTACTGAAATAGTTAATGCTAATGGTATGTTTCCGAAGAATTATCACCAGCTTGGTTGTTGATGTGTTTCGTTCCTGCTCACCATTTTTATCGGCATTTTTGATCATCTCTTCTACTTCCGGTTGCGTATAATCGTGACCGAGAGACCTGAGTACACATCCAAGCTCCTCACAGGATATCTTGCCATCGTTGTTCTTGTCAAACAGGTCAAAAGCTTGTTTGAGTTCTGTAAAAGAAATGCAAAGAGTTTATACTTGGTAGGTCACCAAACCATTGCAAATGATCAAAATACGACTCTCAAATGCACAGAAAGAAAATCTTACAGAGTCAAAGCCAACATTGTTATTAGTTGTTATTACCTATTTACCTGGAACTTGAATAAAATCGATGCGTGTTTGCATTACTTCTATTTACACTCAATTTAAAAGTTCAAAAGATGGTTCTGCGAGAGGGAAGCCATATATTTGCATTGATGTACCAATGCAAAGATGCAAATATAGAACACCACGTGACTTCGCCTCTAAAGCTCGCACATGTAAAGAGATCGATGAAATCCTACGGCAAAGAACACTGTCTACAAGACCATTCTTCATTTATCAGAAATTCCTTTTGTTAACGAAACTTTACTGAAGAATATCAAAGAACAGGAAATTCCCTTCGGCACTAAGAAGTATAACGTTTATTGATTAGAATATCAAACAAACTTCGTATCTTTCTGATCATGGAAGATTCTTAAGAAACTATTGCGTGATCCTCTAATTTACAAAGTTACAAAGTCGGATATAGTCACAGCCGAATTGCTATATTCCGAGAATACCATGACGTCAGAGAGGTAAGACTGATAGCAATAGCTTCAATTTTGTAATCTTCGACAGCAAATTCCCCTTAACATCAATGTCATGAAGGTCGTGTACGCCACCGTGACGTGGTTTATGTGTAGGGCTCATCTGTTGTGTCGGTTTTTCTTAGCCATTATGGACCTTATTAAGAACATGCACGTAACATCTGCTCAAAGTGGAGATGATTACCAGCCGTACATCGTCCCAACCAGACCGTCCAGATGCTATACATGTAACTTTCAGAAAAAACAGCTCTCTCACAGTGACTTTTGACTTAACACTGGTTCACTGAACTCAACTCATGGTAAATATCTTTAGGATGCAATGAATTTACAGGATCAATATTTGAATTACAAACGAGACCATCGACAAAGATTTTCGTTTTTTTCCAAGCTTACATTTATAATACACTGATATCATACGAAACAAAAGAGCGTGAAGTATTGCAAATAAATGTTTCCTGTCGTATTGTGGCGTTACGTGACGTATTGCTCATTGTCTCAATGTCAACTGACATGATGTTTTGAGCCTGCGTTTCTGTTTCCATAGTGTTACACAAATTTAGAATACTTTTTCAACGGAACACGTGGTCGAAGAAGCACGTTTACACACCAGCATAACGCAGATGAACACGTGGTGAAACACCGTTGTCATTGACGTCACTGGGTCGTATGCCGTACACGCCAATCGTGAACTTCTAAATGATCTCACCACATATTTATAATTGATTCTGCATTATGATCAACGTATATACGGTAGAGATGTTAATACATTAGCTTGCAAGGTCTCCAAATGGTCAGTACACATGGTGATAATAACCCGTGGAGCCCCTAACTGTGTGGGAGTGTACCGTGCTTAACGTCTCCTCAATCATATCAATATCACACACGATACAGAACCCCCGAACAAACGAAATCGATTCACTAAAATGGAATCGGCAAAAATAACAACTCCGAGAAATCGTGATCGCTGGAATTATCTGTGGTGATTGATCCGCTCTTAAGAACATATTGGGAATCACGTGCTACATGCAAGAGGGAAGGGGGTGGGCGTAATAGCGAGGGGGGAACGTGAGGCATGGAATATGCCTCAAACCGAATGGTGTATTACAGATGGAATGTATATGGCGTACAAGCAAATGTCAGGTACAAACCGGGATGAATATCCCGTAATAGCGAGGGACATGTTATAAAAGAAACGGTATCGCTAAATAAAGAGGTGAGCGGGGTCATGGCTCCAGTATTGAGACACATAATTATTCTCTGGTATTAGTCGTGTATTAGTACGGTCGACTATAGCTTCAAGGCATATCGTGGTCAGATGGAGTAGGAGCACTTTTACTGAACGCTAGTACTTCAATACTACAATACTGTTCAAAAAAGCTTACTGCGGACCTGCAGTGGTATAGGTGGTATTAATAGCTATCCATCTTGCTATGTCAATTGGGAGGTGTTGACTCAAACATCATCAGACTGACTGAGTTTGGTTTTACGCCGCTGTTAGCAATATTACAGCAATATCACGGCGGGGGACACCAGAAATGGGCTTCACACATTGTACCCATGTGGGGATTCGAACCCGGATCTTCGGCGTGACGAGCCAACGCTTTAAACACTAGGCTACTCCACCGCCCCAAACATCATTAGAAGTACATACGTGACAGGGTACAGTTTGAGGTTTGTGATTGAAGGTGGTATATAGCACCGGACGCTACTGTCAACAGCAAGGTAAGACTGTTCACTCGGCGTTCGACAGGCGTGTGATCAAGGACAACCACAAAGACGTCGATATCAGCAATGATTTGAGAGATGCAATCTTCCTTCACGCCCTGCCACGATTGACAAGCCTCTCTCCGGGCATTGCGGTATTATGGGCTGAAACATCCACCAGTACACGATGATGTCATTTTAGACAGCTTCTGAAAGCTTCTGAAAGCTTTGCTAGTGCCTACTCCAGATCAACCTCTCCAGGATTTCAATCACTAAACACCACGAGTTATGTCCACACACGTCGAGTAATATAGTTGACAGGAAACATTTTATACAGGAGTGTTACTTTAACTCAGTATTGACCGACCTGACCACTTGAGAGTAACTGAGGCTGAAAAGACAAGTTCTACACACATGGTTCACACAAACCCCAATATGGAGCTGCTCGTCCTGGTTCCTTTCAGTCACTCCAACAGCAACCGTCAGTCCGACCTCAGTCCTTATTGTGCAACCGTAAGTCCGACCTCAGTCCTTATACATCAATCGTCAGTCCGACCTGTCCTTATTGTGCAACCGTCAGTCCGACCTCAGTCCTTATTGTGCAACCGTCAGTCCGACCTCAGTCCTTATTGTGCAACCGTCAGTCCGACCTAAGTCCTTATAGTCCAACCGTCAGTCCGACCTCAGTCCTTATAGTTCAGTCGTCTTTCCTACCTGAGTCCGTTGAGCGCAATCGTTCCTCCGACCTCAGTCCTAACAAAGCAATCATAATTCCTACCTGTGTCCTTACATAGCAATCATAATTCCTACCTGTGTCCTAGCAATTATCCCTCCGACCTCAAGGATAATTCAATAATACACCGAATCAACCCAAGATCCACTACAGCCGGTAACAAGCCGATAACGGGCTCCATGTCCAATACATAACGCCGGAATTGCCTGGCTACCACACCACCTGTCATCCAGATTGTCCTTGATTGGCCAGGTTGTCATATCAACGGAGCCGATTACCATCATCATATCCCACCATACAAGAGAAGAAGGCAAAGATACTATATGAAGAGGACACTAATTTGACTCATATTAGCATACCGACCGGGGAAAAAAAACATATTTTTCCGTCGTCGCCTGGTATTTTTAAAAGTGCAGAACATGCATCACATGATCCCGAGGTCAATGCATTTGCAAAGGTCACAGGTGGGACTGTGTCACGTTTGACACCAGCAGGTGAATTTGAAGGGGGTCACGTGACTTCCTGTGATTTCCAACAGAGTTTAAAAATCACCTTTCACTTTTGTAAAACAAACCTGTCCCTCACAGAAAAACCAGGGGAAAACGTGTCTTGAGAAGCATACACTGACATTAAACAGGATTTGCAAATACACAAAACCTTTCCACTCTGAGTCGGAGACACAAATTCCAATACAAGAATAACAATCCATCGCTTTGATGAACATAATCTCCTTGAAAGAGAACCACCACACGCTATATACTGCTTAACGTCCTGACAGGAGGGTCGGATGTGAAACACGCTGACATGTACCTTCTTCGGTGGGCGCCGGGTTGGGCTTCTCCAAGACGTTGAATCTGACCCTGTGTGACATCTCAACTGTCTCGTCAGGCCACATGGGCTACAACTACTACACCGACAACACTGCCCTTATATAGCGACGTCACCCGCCGACGTCACACAAAGATCAATACATGCGGTACGTAGCTATTATTTGAATATAGGAAGACAGAAAGAAGACGATGAGCTAAACATATAATGGTGGCCAGCGGAAGAACTGATGGCGTATTGATGTGTAAGTGGCTCTAATGCTCAACTCTATATTTAAATCCAATTAGCAGTGTATGGACTCACGTGACGAGCTAGTCGAGGGATGAATGTTTCTACCTTCAGGGAGGATGGAAACACGGCCGTTTTATTGCAATGCTATCTTTTCTTCATAGTCATTGATTAGAGTCCTTCTTGTGACCAGCGATCAACCGGCGACATTAGCGGGATAAAAGGACTCATTGTTGTGTACAGTACCGCTGATGACTACAGAGTTGTGTCGAATCTGTGTCATCAACGGGTTCGCTAATGGTTTTGCTGTTATCATACTTCATCGTATGTAAGATACATCTTCATCTATGGACACGCACGACATCGCAAGTATCTATGCTGTTACCACAATGTTGCCGTGCATGACATCGCAAATATCTAATTGTTTTCATGGGCTGTCGTCCAAGACGACATCGCAAATATCTATGGTGTTACCACAATGTTGAAGTTCACGACATCGCAAATATCTAGTCATTTTCATGGGCTGTTGTCGATGACGACATCGCAAGTATCTATGCTGTTACCACAATACCGCCGTGCACGACACGCAAATACCTGTGGTGTTATCACAGATGCTGATGTGCACGACATCGCAAATATCTATGCCGGCACCACATGCACTGCTGTCCACGAAGCGCAAATATCACAACGTTTTCCAGGGCTGTTGTCGTGGACGACACGCAAATACTTGTGCGTAATCGCAGCTCTTCACGTGCACGCCACCGCAATTTACTAATATAACGATGTGCGCTGATGGCAAAGTCGTCTGAGTAGAAAATGTAACTTATTGATGACTTACCATGCATGGTGTATGGGTAAAGTAAATAGCAAGAGGTCATTAATCAGATCAGATATTCAGCCGCATATCCTGAGCCACTGGTCGTACAACCGGTTTGTGTTTCGGAATGGGGCGACTTGTTTTTATAGGCGAACTATCTTCAGATGGAGTTTGAAATGACAATACCCTTTGAAACTACCGTGTCTCTAATATCTCTCAGCACGATTATAATATTTGCTGCAGTAACACTAATGGACGGCGAAAAGGTCAAACGTTAATACAAAAACTAACATGGTCGTTAAATGGAAACCGTGTCGTCGTCGATGATGAGGCTGAACGTAACTCTGGACACACAATGCTGCACTTTGATACACTATGACATTCTGTTATTTACCCGGTACTCAGAGTTCAACATGGTGATCGATTACCTCAGGTAAGAGCGAGTCAAAGTCAATGAGCGAGTGCGCTGCTGTGGTCAAATTACTTTGGAAATAAATCCTTAGAATTGGTCTCATATGACCACAGGGGAATAGAACCCGGGGCTTGTAGTTGTAGATGCACGAACACACACACGTTCAGTCCCGACGTTACCGATCCAGTGAGGCTGCGACATTGTGTACGGGAGGACAGGCGTGCATGAAACGGACTACAATAATGGGCAGATATGCCTTCGCTATGCTTTCGTTAAGGGTCTGTGTCGTTCTGTTCACATGCAATTAGAGAAAAAGCATCAGCTTCAAACGGGGCAAAACCAGAGGCGTAACGCGGGCATAAACACCATCATTACACGCTAATAAACAGACGTAACACGGGCATGAACAAAGGCGTAGCATGGATATAAACAGATATAAACAGAGGCGTAACACGGACATGAACAGAGGCGTGTTCACGGGCATGAACAGAGGCGTAACACGGGCATGAACAGAGGCGTAACACGGGCATGAACAGAGGCGTAACACGGGCATGAACAGGGACGTAACACGGGCATGAACAGAGGCGTAACACGGGCATGAACAGAGGGTAACACGGGTAACACGGGCATGAACAGAGGCGTAACACGGGCATGAACAGAGGCGTAACACGGGCATGAACAGGGACGTAACACGGGCATGAACAGAGGCGTAACACGGGCATGAACAGAGGCGTAACACGGGCATGAACAGAGGCGTAACACGGGCATGAACAGAGGCGTAACACGGGCATGAACAGAGGCGCAACACGGGCATGAACAGAGGCGTAACACGGGCATGAACAGAGGCGTAACACGGGCATGAACAGAGGCGTAACACGGGCATGAACAGAGGCGTAACACGGGCATGAACAAAAACATTGAACAGATCAAAATGAACAGAGGCGTAACACGGGCATAAACAGGGGCGTAACACGGGCATAAACAGGGGCGTAACACGGGCATAAACAGAGGTGCAACACGGGCATGAACAGAGGTGCAACACGGGCATAAACAGAGGCATAAACACAGGCGGAAAAAAACATTAGAAGATCAAATGTTTAAGCGAGCTGTCACAAGCAATACAAATAATCACAATGGAAAGGTTTCGTAGGGAACCAATAAACACTTTCGTGAGTAGCTTCAGCAGCCAGCGTATCGGCATCTACATCACACTGTACGTCTTATCGATCATCTTGTGACTCACCGCTCGGCGAATACTGACGCCTTGTTGCGGGGGGAGATAAGTATATAAAACCTACCACCTCCTGACGTCACGGTCGACACCCAGCTGCGTGTCGGTGATACAGAAGTCCTAATAGCATTTCCATCTACTTGATAGCAACTACACACGAGACATCAGCTGCAGCTCCACGGTGGAGACTGTGGACGATATGGTTGGAGCTGGGCGTAACGTGACGGGTCAGTCCGGTAGATACTTGCACCTGCATCTACCAGACAGCTAAACTTTGTGATATTTGAAACAATTTTATACAGAATAATACGGTTAAGATACAAGTTTTTCTGTGGAATGTGTTGATCATTAAGAAAGATATCACATTCACTAGTTTCCAAGACTGACTGACTGAGTTTGGTTTTACGCCGCTTTTAGCAATATTCCAGCAACATCACGGCGGGGAACACCAGAAATGGGCTTCACCCATTGTACCCATGTGGGGATTCGAACCCGGGTCTTCGGCGTGACGAGCCAACGCTTTAACCACTAGGCTACCCCACCGCCCCACTAGTTTCCAAGAACCTCGTATGGATGTCAGAGTGAGTGTGTGAGTGAGTTTGGTTTAGCGCCGCTCTTAACAGTATTCCATAATATTATGGCGTGTCAGATTATCTGGTTAAAACAGGCTGTAGACGTTCACCACTTTGGCGAAACCCAAGAGCACAGGTTGACAAAAAGAAAAAAACAGATTCTTGGATTCGAACCCCAAACCATTGCCTTCTGCTGGGACTAAGGCACACAATTCTACACAGCACACTGACTGGGCCTTTCCCCAAACCGTGGGGTCGATGCAGTGAGCACCAACTGCTGCCGCTAATACGATGACATACCGAGAAGCTGTAATTCTATACACCTCACTGGTCCGCTGGAACCCGTTGTCCCCCAAGAAGTGGTTCTTGGACCGATCAGCTCCAGAACCCGCCTGGGGACCACGTGTATGCAGATACAGCGTCGTTGAGTCAGTCATTAACGACATCAATGTGGATAGGATTGCATGAATACATTCATGAACGCATACAAAACCATTAAACTCCGGATCAAACTGACATCAGAACGCCTCGTAAGTGATAATGGTTGAATATAGCCTTGCGGAGACTGTCATTTCCACACAAACGTCGATGCATGAATATTGGATGGCCCGGCAAGGAACATCAGCGCTAAATACGGTATACACTTCGGTGCTGGCGTTTCGGGGCCGGCTGTATTTACCCCGATGCTGTGATATTGACTTTGTTACCTCACTCGGGCTTTTGTCGGTGGGAAGGCAGGACGTCGCCACGACAGCAATACTACGCCGTATGAGACTTGTTTGTGGACCACGATTAGCAATATTCCAGCTGTATCACTGCAGCCTGGTAATATTCTATCCAAACAAAGAATGGCGATAATGTATACAACGTCACACCCCGATATGTCACGATGACACGCAGTAACTGCTTCAAACGCCTGACTACCTTATCCTAATACGTCCTCCCTTATAACAAGCAGGATGGTTAGTGAGGGGACTGATTCGCCATTGGGTATTCTGCGAGAGAGACTGACTGATTTAGTTGGGTGGGATACATCTTGAAACAAGACAAACCTGAAATAGCCAGACCTGCACGAGGTGTCTCACGGCCACCAGCCAGACCTGCACGAGGTGTCTCACGGCCACCAGCCAGACCTGCACGAGGTGTCTCACGGCCACCAGCCAGACCTGCACGAGGTGTCTCACGGCCACCAACCAGACCTGCACGAGGTGTCTCACGGCCACCAGCCAGACCTGCACGAGGTGTCTCACGGCCACCAGCAAGACCTGCACGAGGTGTCTCACGGCCACCAGCCAGACCTGCACGAGGTGTCTCACGCCCACCAGCAAGACCTGCATGAGATGTTTCACGGCCACCTACTGGAGCTGTGTCAAGAATTATGTCCCTCAAATGATGCTCAATACCATTGGATGTTTTTTGTATCCACAAAAGAGTAGCCATGGGCTAGCCGCATTTCCAAGTCTGATAACATGGAACATGACGACATTGGTTTGAACAGTCCCGTCCTGATTACCGAGGTTCTTTTGCACACACTCATAACGATTACTCCATAGCCGGCAGAAGAATGCCAAGGGTTGATGATGTGGAACTACGACCGGCTGCATCAACACATGCCTACAGCCACAGACAGAAAGCCTGTTTTTAATAGATGCATACTGAACACTAGCGAGACAGAAATACATATTGTGATCTAATGATAACAGGTTACATCTTACATACCTGCCTACATATGATAAATGGAAAGCCGTTTAAGATGCGGTATGCATCGCAAGAATTTGGTAAACCTGCTTACGTGGTTGGTGGGCAGTAAAGCTGGTGCTGATCGATGCAAGTGGGTTTATTCCGCATTTACTTAACACGAGATAGCCGGGCCAATTCCATGAAAGGCAATTCTTTGGGAATAGTTTTCGAAGTTTCGAATAAATTATGACGTGAGGAAAGTAGCTCAAGGCGATGGACAGCGCGCTTCATCTGGAAGCCACCGCTTTGTGACAAGAATGGAAATATACTACTTGTGGGACATCTTCTTGACATAACGGGCACGATTAGCTGCACGCGCGAGATGAAAATGGATTTCTAAACACCCGTCACATTGTGCCCCAGAAGCAATTCGATAAATCAAACACAGTAATCAGGAGTACCGACTCCGTGTTTATTGCATTACTTCACGAACTGATTCACGGTTTTGAGCAGGTGAAATATTAATGACATCTCTATCTAATAATAGGTCGAGCGCTGGACGTCATCATCTGACCTGGGCACAACTGGCCGATTCCAGGGGTGAGTGTGTGAGTGAATAGACGTGAATGTATGGTCGGTTACACGGCGCATAGTCAGCTCCTCCGTCATGACAGCTGTTTCTGTAAGTGCGTGGAACTGTATCAATTTAAGTAGGCGTAGTCCCTGTCTTTGGGGGTACATCAGCTGTAGAGTTCGCCGTGGTAACCAGGGTTAGTGTAACTGTCATCACACTGCCAATTAGTGGCAGGGGAAGTTCCTCACAAGGGAAGATGTACCGTTGTGAAGAGTTTAGGGGTTTAGCTAAATTAACATCTAGTCTCTGAAATAAACATATTTCAAAGAAGAAGAAAAAACGGTTCCTTAATGATAATAACAAAATGTAATGAAAGGAACCCAGAGACGTTCTTCGTTTTCAAGGGTAATCTAGACCTGCCGCATATTCTAGACTTACACGGGCTCCGTTGGATATATTTGCGGCAGTGTCTGCATGACAGACAAGGGTTTCCAACATAATGGATGTGAGTGAGTGAGTTTAGTTTGACGTCGCTTTTAGCAATATTCCAGCAATATCACGGCGGGGGACACCAGAGATGGGCTTCACACAATGTGCCCATGTGGGGATTCAAACCCGGGTCTTCGGCGTGGCTAGCGAACGCCTTAACCACTAGGCTACCCCACCGCCCCACATAATGGATGTACAGTGAAGATATTGCAAGGTGATGATGCTACAACAGGGGCGGGTGTCACAACATGTTACGAGCAGGTGTGGGCTGTAACGACGTATTATGTTACAAGCTGGTGCGTGTGTAACAACATGTTATGCTGTTTCAAGCAGTGGATGACTTGACAAAACGATGACGTTACAAGAAGTGGGAGTACAATGTTGATATGATTCGTTGCTGGGAAGAGTCTGGCAAATATAAGACTGCAAATATTGACAATAGCACGGATGTGTTTACCTTGGGCCCTGGTTTATGCCCCTGGATTTCTTCAACACACATTCCGACTTGATCAACAATCAATTCTCCAGAATCTAACTCATTTTCAGTGAAGTATCGAGAGTGGGGAGAATTCCTCCACAGACCATAATAAAAGAATATTGATCCTAAACTGTTCAAGCGGTGTCGTCGTACAATTATCACGGCCATACATAACGTCCATGACAAAGGTTGGGATGCCACCATTACCTTGGATTTGAAACATATACAGCGACTGTTTTATATCATGGGATTCATTATTTACGTTTTAATCTGGAAATTGGAATGTTATACTTCTAGGAGGAACAGTCTGAACCAAATTCACAGAACTTGATACCATACCTGATTTTAGATACATAATGGCGGTATATTGTTCAACGATAAACCGCGGATAACGGTAATTACTTCCTTGAGATGGTGCGGTTGAAACAGCTTAATTTGTTTGCTGTCTCCGAGAGCTACTTCATCTAGAAACTGACGTCACAAGTAACATAGCACACGCGCCATTAGTTTCTGGTCTGAAAGAAGCGAATCAAACTTTAAACAACAAACTACTATCAAACGTTACAGAAATAGAAGACATTATTTTAGGAGTAAACCGTGATAAAGTTTCTTCCGTCATTATCGTCATCGTCACCGTCGTAACTATCATTTCTATCCATATCATTACATCATCTCAAGCCGCGGTACATATTGCCACAGGGTTTGACAATGCCCAACAAAGCTAGGGGTCAACAGGAACCCCATTAACTAATTTCACGGACCCTTATTGGAAATGTGAGGGTCCTGTAAAGATGTAATGTCCTGCAGTGTACGGTTTTAAGTAATTAGTTAGTTTCATTATAGGAACCTTCAATTTTTGTACAATCAATATTACTGCGCATCCCTCTGGGATGAGTCCATTGCGAGGGTCAGTGCCTACTGGACTTAATTACATTCAGCGTCGTTGAAATCCTGTGAACATTATCCTTACTGCGTGAAATATGGTTGTCTGGTTCGTCATGTTACTTCAGAAGGTGCAAGACCTGCCAGGATCATGTGGTGTCCAAAACACCCGTTACGTCGGTTTCCAATAAGCAAGCAATTGACAGGTTGGCTGGGCCAGTAATTAGCGGGTTTCTGGCAAGCTAATGTCACCTCTGCCTGAACAGAGATTAAAAGTCTCCCCCTGGACTGGACAGAGATTAAACAGTCTCCCTCTAGACTGGACATCATGACGGATTCGTTTACAATGGTCAGACACGACAGGCAGTTATCAGATACGCATTTCTTTGGGATGTCTATGGTTGGCCACGAGTGACGCTATGATGGTGTCGCAGCCAGCACAAACTACGTCTTTGTTTGTTTGTTGTTTAACGTCGCACTCAGGAATATTGCGAGTACAAGACGGCATATTCCTCGAGGAAAGAGTGTCCCCTGGCGTATATCAAGTTTGCCATTGATGTAAGTAAGTGGACACTCTTATCTGAGGAAGATGTATAACGGTTGTCTAAATATCGTCAATTCTGGAAGAGACTTCAATTCAGACGCCATAACCACAAGTATTCGACTCCCTCTGTTAAATAATAAACAAACCATTACCCTTTCGCCCACAGACGAGTAATCGTAAGTAGCAGCGTAAACTCCGACTGTTGTCAAACTGCATGCGAATACCAACCCCATGCGGAATACTTCGGTTAACTCCGGTTAAAGTTTCTACGGGCATTGACGTTCGCCTCTTGCCATAGTTTCGACTGCATGTTCCTATTGCTTGAAGGGCTTAATGGTTAAGGCATTAACTCAGACGTCTTGTGGTGGAAGCAATCACCACGAAGAATAGTGTTTCCTCCAACATGGAAGCAACAGTCTCGGTCAATATGCGGTTACTCTAATAAGCCCTACTTAACCGAAACCCCGTACCGGCTGCTGATCTCTGGAAACAGTTAACGTCCCGCTAGACGAAGGGGAATATTTCGCAAACAATTTGGTACATCAATCAGCTTCAAATAAACACCATTCTTCCACTGAACCCATTCCATTTGTTTTGACTGTGCCATGTGTTGTGAGGTAATCTTTGGTAAAAGGCATTCCGGCTACCGTCTTGTCAAACCCGGCAGTTAGCACCATCTGTTAGTAGTTGAAGGAACTTTCATAATGTACACGGGGAAGCTCGCGACAGGTCATAAACCATCAGTAATGAAATGCATGTGTTTAGGTTGTAGCAGTAGTTGTACAATACACCCCCAACGTCGTCGCGAGCTCTTCAATTATCAGCTGCATAATTCTACAGAAAGATGGTCCCAAGGGCGAGCATTCACCTTTTATAATCATTAACTCTGAATTGGAGCCAAATTTCGAGTCGGGGCTAGCCAGTGATAAACTCTGCAACACACCTCCTTCTGCTTAAAGAGTTGGCGAAGCTGTCAATAACTAGAGAAACTAGAAGCCGAGATTACACCTTCATCTCTGCGGACGGAGACAGAACACTAACACCACAGGTAACAGCTCTCTATAACAAGTGTAAAGGCACTGCAAATATGGTTATTAAAAATATGAATATTATGACTATTAATACTCAGTCTGGAATAATGGTCTTTTGCAGTGAGCGAATGAGTGATTGATGCATGAGTTGTGTTCGAACGAGTGAGGTTTTAGGCAGCCGTTTCAGGCAGTTAAATCAGCATACACTATATACATTAATTTTCGTGAAATGAACACTCAACTTTTCGCCGTAACGTAAGAACGGCTTCATCCCTAGGAATCTGGAATGAGTGAGTGAATCAGGCTTAGCGCCACTTTACCTAGAAACAAAATATCCGAAACCCAGGAAGAAGTTCTAGTTTCACCAGTTTCAGAAAAACAGGAGCTCTCTTGTTTCATGAGATATAATTTAAAGTAATTGATTGAAAAACGATTTCACGAAAAGACATTTTCATTTCAGAGACTAAATATTAGCTAGTTCTAAGTATGCTTCGTGCGAAAGGGCAATCCTGGATCCCTGAGTGGATAAATAGACAACTAAAAGAAGAACGGCAGATGCTGCCTGAGTCACATATACTTATACTTAATGATGTGTATCCAGCAACTGGATTATATTGTATTAACTATCAGCCCCAATCATGGATAATGTGAAAATATTATCACTAAGACAGGTGCTGGAACATTCACGATACAATTAACACCCGACACAGATATAATTGAATCACTTCTGTCTTGTCAGGTGACCATACCGAATGGCTGAATCAGGGCCAAACAGCAACATGACCATGCCCGGCGACTGGATACTATTGAGATAATTGTGAATCTGTTTCAGCCGATAAGTGGAGAAAACAGCAGGCACATTCGTGGCATCATCTATAATTTCACGTATGTCTGTTTTCCTCACAGAGGGAACACGTCATCGTCGTTGCACGCGCTTGTGCCCGTGTCACGTGAGCTGTACGGCTGTTCAAGAGACGAACAGCTGACGTCTGGATTATTGTTAATTTTACGGTGCACCCCCTCTTGCGAACGAGATGCGTGGATATACTGCTCTGCTCGTATACTTTACGAGGGCTGTTTAATTACACGGCGAAGCCCAGCAGACAAAAACGTATTTAAGGTGTTTAAATCAAACCATAATTAATATTAATGTGCATGAACGTGATTTACGTGAGATTTGTAACGTACTCCATGGCGTCACTGCACATAGATAATCTTGAAATTTCATTTCCATAACAAGTTTCGTGATTTACAATACGTTAAAGCACTTTCATGTGAATTATTTTCTAGTTTGGAATTATATTCCAATTTGCATTCTTATTTCTTGGACGCCAGCAAGAAGAAATACCATATACCATAATATCTATGAGAAAGAATAACATCCCAGATTTATCACCGCGGGTACACAAGTCCATTGTGTCCATGATTATATTCAAACCAGGTTTTCCACAAGCGTTCAGTAATATATATGTACATACGAGCGACTGCTTTAACCACTGGGCTACCCCACCGCCCCATATCAATTAACAAATAGTTAAACTTGAAATGACGTTTTACACAATATCCCACCGCCCCATATCAATTAACAAATAGTTAAACTTGAAATGACGTTTTACACAATATCCCACCGCCCCATATCAATTAACAAATAGTTAAACTTGAAATGACGTTTTACACAATACACCCTTCCCTTTGAATTGTTTGGTTATTTCCCTATGTTAATTGTTTTATAATTGAAGCCACCTATACGTGGTCTATTTTCATATTCTAGATTGGTTTAGATCCAACTTTATGCAGATATATCACAGTAACGACAGTTCATTGAGAACACACGCACCGGCTGGGCTTCATTTACATACTGTCTTCCTGCCAACATACTATCTTCACTTCTCCCGCCTCTTCACGTCTATAAAACCTTCAACGACTGAGAGCGATACAAGGAAGTATGAAGGAGTGCCTTCACAATAATTTTTATCTACTTATCGGAGGTGAATAATTGAAAGAAGCGCATGTAAATTACCCCCGGTTTATGTAACTTAAACTGATGGTGATAAGAGTGGAAAACAGAGATTCGCTAACAGCTTTCTAGTACAAATTAGGCGGTCTGTACCACTTACAGTGATAGGCTCACTCTGAAGACTCGTGCAATCTGTGCTCCGAGCTGATACCGCTGAGGGCAATAACAAGACGCACTGACACAGCCTGACTAACGAATAGTTCCTGATTAGTAAAATTTTGACTGAAACAGGTACCTACATTTAATTATAAAGGTAGCCCCAGTGAGACTGGAGGTTCTGAACCTGTGTAAGACCAAAACTTGCTACATTTAGACCTATATATATACCGCAAGTGCCCCACGGATGGGAAAGAAATATGGTTCAGGGACTTCGAGGCAGGCTGAACAGGGTTCACACTTCACATGGCTCGCGAGACAATGTATTTAACTATATTCATTAACCAATTTCTAACCATGCTGTCCGTATCGCAATGTAAGTTAATATAGGATAATTAAGGTAATAATGGGTAATTCAAGGTAATAAAGGGTAATTTAAGGTAATAAAGGGTAATTTAAGGTAATAAAGGGTAACATAAGGTACATGTTCTATGGTTCACAGATGAGGAATATCTTTCGGGACACATTGACCCGTATAGCGACACACGCCATTAATGCACATCACAGCCCTATATACATGTCCAAAGCATAAAACAACCTAACAGTTAATTATACATTCAACACATCTCAGAGCCCATAACCCGAGCATTTGTGGTCCGGCACTATTACTTTAAATCCTGTGGCAAGGCGGTGGAATATGTGTAACTATTCTATGAAAAAAACCCAATTGGGATTATATATAAATAAGCATAACCAGCTCTAGTACACATCTATTTCAGCTATCAATTAGAAATATATAGTGTAATATAAGCTTTCACGGGCAATATGTGTTAGTCTACAGTTTAGGATAGGTGAGAAACGCCAGGTAGATTATGAACGCAGGGGATAGGTCTTGAGGATGAGGATGCTAACTGGTACGGATGGTGGAGAAGCAGACAGGCATGTACCTACCGAAAGTATGCAGTTGCCCGTTCCGCCTCAATATACAAATATAAAAACACATCATTATCCCGCTCCTGGTTGCCGAGGAAGAGTTCAGTCCATAACTCCGGAACAGGGCTATCTGGCCTCGCTATGACACACTTGATTATATAAACGTTGTGTAAAGAGTTTAGGCTGATTCCGACTGGCTGGCAATCTCACTCACTCACTCAATCCCGGGGTGTTTAAGTGCTCCAGTAAAGTCTGTCTTGAATATCCTCTGATCTTCACTGAAAGTAGCCCTTCACAACGTACGTCCACTTTAATGACGGACAAAGAATAAACTATAGTCCGCAGAACTAAACCTAACTCTCAACTTTCTTTTAGGAATGAACCAAACGTTAAATTCGGTAAAAAATGATCCAAATCCGGTCCTCTAAATTCCGATCTAAGATGAAGTTAACTATAGACATATGATGGAGCAGCTTCATCAACATCTCCTACACCATACCACGACCGCTGCTCCACGATAAGAGGAGAATGCAACGTAGGCGAGGGTAGCACGAGTGTATCCCGGCGGTAGCGTAAACCTATTCTCAGCCGGAGCACGAGCAGAAAATACCTGAGATTTCCTCAAGTCAGCTTCTAATGTATGAGTCATAGAGCAAGTAGCGGGGGTGCTAGCCGACTAGAGCGCAGAAGCCACAAGGAGGAACGAAGAGCCTCACGGGGTCTCAAGCCCACTTCGGAACCTCTGAAGACTGAGATACAAGTTTTACCTGACTCGCCACAGTTGTCAGCGGGTGGTGGAACGTTACATCAACACGTGTTGGCGGGTCGGGTTCGATCCTGGTGGATTTCATGGCATGTACATCTGAGATAGGAGTATCAGTTCTCCAAGACAAATCAGGCTCGTCAGACACAAACCAGTTCACTAGCATACCGTACATGTTCTAGAGGTCAGGGTAGGTTGTTGGTATTTGCCAAGGTTGCCTCAGGTGATGGTTTCTCATTACTTGCCTCTTACCTTTAACTTCCCATCCAAGCGTCAGGATCTCTTTAATGTGACGTGATCACGTTAAATCTGACACAGATGAAGGTAAACAATGCCAATTAGGCCGATTAAGGATTGATCATAACATGGCTGTCTGTCCAGCCTTGGTCGTTATCTATGCAGTGCATTTTGTAAGAATCTTAATGACAATGAATATAGAACCGACTTCAGAACTCAACTTCAACTGTCAATCAACAGTCTGCGTGAGTATCTGTCTACACTGACGTGTTGGGAGATCATTAAGGTTGAGTGGCCTTCAGTAAAGTGCAGATGGGTAATCCATTGTGTAGTGCCACAGTGACGGATCATCACCTGCTCCCGTCAAGCAGGTCCGTCAGCGGAACAACCCCACCTTAACAGGTGACTCCAGAAAACGTATCTCTCATTGGTTTCCTTACAATGATGTTAGCAGAAGCTGCTGAATGTGGGTAAGATGTTGTTGGAAGTCGTCTAACATTTCAGTCAGATCAGGCATAGCTGCCTTCTTGCGAAAGATCGCCAACGTAATTTTGATACCATTATTGTCAATTCCACTGCACAACATAGCAACAGAACCAAACTGGTTACGGCACATGTCCCAGCTTTCCTCTTTACCAACTAATGCATACACTCCTTGACCGTGAACGTATTACGAGCAGCATGTGATGTTTGAGTCTCACGTTATTCAGGTGGCGGAGAGGCGGCCTAGTTCGCTCGTCACGCCAAAGACCCGGGTTCGATTCCCTACATGGGTACAATGTGTGAAGCCTATTTCTGGTGTCCCCGCCGTGATATTGCTGGAATAGTGCTAAAAGCGGCGTAAAACCATACTCACTCTCTCACATTATTCAGAGTTTGTGGATGGTAACGTATTTTCACATGATCGTATGGAGGTCAGAAGATCAGCCTGCTACCGGTAACACCTGAAGGTTAGAGGACGAGACCGCTACCGGTAACACCTGAAGGTTACAGGACCAGTCTGCTACCTGTAACATCTGAAGGTTACAGGGCCAGTCTGCTACCTGTAACACCTGAAGGTTAGAGGGCGAGACCGCTACCGGTAACACCTGAAGGTTACAGGACCAGTCTGCTACCTGTAACACCTGAAGGTTAGAGGATCAACCTGCTACCTGTAACATCTGAAGGTTACAGAACCAATCTGCTACCTGTAACACCTGAAGGTTAGATGATCAACCTGCTACCTGTAACACCTGAAGGTTACAGGACCAGACCGTTACCTGTAACGCCTGAAGGTTACAGTACCAGTCTGCTACCTCTCTTACCTGGAGGCCTGAGGATCAGCCAGGTACCTGTAACACCTGGGGTCAATACCTGCAGGTCAGAGGACCAGCCTTCTATCTGTAACACCTGGAGGTCAGAGGATCAATCTCCCCCGTCAAACATCTGGAGGTCGGGAAATCACCTTTGCTACCAAACTCCAAACATCCTAAACACGGCGTAATTAGGCAGTTCTTCATGAGGTTAATGACACGTGTAATGAGTAACAGAGTCTGATTGCTTGTATCTTCCACTCTTTGTGGCCAGAAATAAAACATGGCAGATGCCATAACGAGGGCAACTATTTCACAAACAGCTGCACAGTACCGGCACGACTTCTGCATGACACCAGAGCTCGTCAGTGAGGGCTCGCGTATTCCAAGCACGTCCTGTATCATGAGCAATGCAAGAAGGATAGGGGTGAGATGATAATCCTCATTGAGGGCTGATGAAATGACCACGACCGCCCAAACAGAGGATTTTCTAAACCAACAGTACCAGAAAGACATCACTTTTAATCTGATATAACATCGATCTTGACTTTTGACATTCAGGGCAAATGCCAGAGTTAGCGGACTTACCTGCTGTCTTAACAAGCAACATGTCCACACTTCCTCCGCGAGTAGACGCACGTGCAGTGAGTTATCTCAGCTCCCAGGTTCCCGGGTTAGCGAGGGCTGGTCTTATATAACAGCGTAACCCGTGTAAAGAGTCCCCCGGCGTTTAGTGAAGCTTATTCTGTTACCAGATTCCCTTTATCAGATCCGAACACCTTCAAATAGTGTCTGTATAGCTCCTTACAGATTCAGAATCTGTTACACAAGCTGTCTCGTTGATATATATTGTCACAGTTCACGTGGGCTGGCTACATTCGGGAACACATGTACGAATATCCAATTGCTGCGGGTGTCGTCTGGTGCAGATTCTACTGGCTGTTAAATACAGCAGGCGTCAAAACAACACAGCGATCTTCCCACATACGATTTGAGAAAACAGTGTCAGATTGAGAGTATCATATAGGCACTTCGCGTGATAATTACTATATGGCGCTCTCCCCACACTTCCGGTTTCTAATCTACAATCTCAAGCGAGTATTCTTATTCTCTGCAGCCAACTGACGGACGACCTGTTGCAACAGACTTTAAAGAAAAGGATTTGAGCGTGTCGATGGCGTACGAGGGCACTCAATACGACTGGCTATATATACCCAGATAACATCCCTTGCCATCTGTGAGAATCACAGGATATCGCGTTACCGCTCTACTGTGCTACAATCTCCCGCCATGCTCAAACCGTCACAGCTATATATACATCTGTAGAAACATCTCAGAAACCCAAGCGAAAGTATACATTGTAATCTTTGCCCCTCCCTGTTGCAGGACTAGCAAACCTTGTTGGATGTGTGGTGGGAACAGATGTCGCACACAGGAGACGTGGGTTCCAGAGCCGTGGGCGTGGGGGGAGGTGGTCGTTGTGTTGGTATGATGATAGGGTGAAACAAAGGGGCATTACTGGGCTAATTTGGCGTTGACCTGTTCACACTGAAAGGAGATACGCAAGAAAGGTTACTCGAGGAAAGGTTACTCCCCCTTCACCTACATTCGTGGCTTCATACTCATTGCTGTTAATGCGTTAATGTTGGTTTAATTGCTGCTCACCACCAAACTAACCCCTATTCCAGTTATATATGACGGCGGTCCGTATAATGTAGACCAAACACTCGAGAGGTTGATATGGCGAGCAATGGTAATTACCCCCATATGGTCGGGGTAAAGTCTGTCGTACAGACCCTGAAGCAAATATATCCAAGAAAGCCCACGCAAGTCTAGAAAATGTGGCAAGTCTAGATTTCCTGAGCTTCAGGGAAATGAAGAAAGTCTCAGGGCTCCGTTTCAATATATTATATTTTTTTTACTATGAACTTTTTTCAGTAAAATATGTTCATTTCAGAGACTAGTTGTTAGTCTAGGTCGGGGTAATGAAAGGCAGTCACCGAAACTGACCACAAAATCAGTATAATCACAACTCACTAGTACAGGTGGCCGTGGTTCACTTACACTAACGCTTAGTCTCTGGATATACATAATTTTGATAAAAACAAAAGTATTCCTTTTAAAATTAAAAAGGGGCCCCAGTGAGAAGGGAGATTAAAAACATGACGAAATCTAGACTTGCTTCATTTAGGGCTTTAGCATTGCAGATAGGGTAAAGCAGAAGGGGAAGTAACGCAGTTCAGGAACTGTGAGACAGACTATGGTTCAGTGTAGACTAACGCTTAGTCTCTGATTATATATAATTTTGATAGTAACAAACAAGCCCATTTGTTATAAAAAATAGAAGTAGGACTTTTTCCTAGGCAAATTTAGTACTTTTTTCCCGAACACCGAAAATAATGTGGTTCTGGGACTGAGAGACAGACTATGGTTCATTGTTAACCCGCAGTTCCACAGAGCAGAGCGTTCTGGTGCAGTAGCCCCTCCGTGCCTCCCCACACCTGTTAGCAACACTATGACATGGAGCACTATCTGGCCACGTGGACAATATATATGTAAATACCACATTGCATTAAACATATTCATTGCAGATATAAATGTAAATAACGATGCGTGGTTATGACACTTTGAGATGCAAAGCACAGGACAGGACTGGCACCTGGTCGTCAAGCAAGGATACAGCATGGATTTATTCATTGTGGGCATAGCTATGGCTCACAGGAATAGCATTACATTCCTACATTGTGACTATACAGAGACTCGAACCCGACATTCAGCTTTGCGGACAGACGTATCAATGGAAACGTATTAAATGTATGTACGATTCATTTAGGTTCATGTTCAGAGTACGTCATTCATGGCTGACTGTGACGTACGGCGATTGTTAGTGAGCCCGCACATTGAATCAGTTATCACTGTCGATTGACTGAAATAAACACGTAAATGGCAAAGTGTGACCTATTCATACGTCAGAATATTAATTGAAATGTACCGATGACGTTAGTAGTGACATTTTGTTGATCAAACAATTTTTGTAGTCGTGACACAGCGTACCCTTCACACGTTACACCTGGAGGAATGTCGGTTCAATGAGGTGCCATCAGTATGGTGAATGCTCATTGGAAGATTGACGCACATGGTGTCAGGCTAACAACTGGTCTACGGAGACATTTTTTTAAAATAATTTAATTTAATTTCTTGAAATGCTTTTTCAAAGAACCTTTCAACCTCTGTTGTATTTTTAATCATTAACTTGACAATCTTTTTTTTAATAATACAAAACCACACATATGAACACGAACGAACACTCACAGAGTAATGGTGTATGACTTGACGTACATGGGATGGGTGCAGTGAAGTCTTAACAGACAGAACGTGCATTTTGGGGGATGGCAGACCTTGATGTTTACAGGAGCGGGACCTCGATGAGACTGCGTCTGGGTGTGTCATCACTATCTCTGCTTCCTGCTACACGGCACGTGGCTCGCGGCTCTTCGTGTAACATACATTCAACACGCTATTCACCAACTCATCAACATATTCATCACATTCAACAGCAATGCATCCCATGCTGAACTATTTCATGCCTATTATATAGTCAATGGTAAAATGTCTTCTTAATATTAATGCGAACTTGCGAATTTTGTACTAAACGGAATAGAATATTTGATTACAAAGCAAGACATAACCAGATGCGAATACAACCCCCCAGGACGCCCGACAGACTAGGCACATGAACTGAAACCTTTATCCTTTTCACATTGGACAGCCTTGTTCTCTTGCCCGAGTCGACAATTTTATGCCACCCACAGCAGCGCTTCCAACTATACTTCGACACGTAAGGATCTCTGTTAAAACAACCAAACAGTTGTCGATATGAGCAATTGTGACATTTGGAAGTGTTGGTCATAGTGGTCACTCAGATTGGGTGTTATCGATGTGGCCGTTTTGACCATCCACTAACATTGGCCTGCTTCCAGTTCCAGTACTCAAGGCTACAGAAAATGTGATTTGATGGGAACGACGCCTTTCAGGCAGGTAAGACGCGCGCCAAGTGTATTTAAGTTCGGAGCAACAAAACACAAGGCTCCTAATTAGTTCTGAATACACCGCTTATACAATCAATACACATCAAGAACACACTTCACATATACTCATGAAGGAATCAAACCCGGATCGTCGTCGAGACGGGCGAACGCTTACAACCATTTAGCTACCACTCACCCTTAGGCTGAATATAACGTGAAGAACAAAACGCATTAGCTCAGTCGCCTATGCGGTATCATCATCGCCCAGTCAAATATTACAACAAGGAATTCAAGTCTCAAATGTAGAATTCCGTCCCTCCAATTTCTGTCCTGTTTCGGAATAAATGCCTCGTTTTTGTAATTACATTAGCACTGTCTAAAAAATACATCACAGGAACCAGATATGACAAGAGCTGGGCTATTTCCGCTATCCCCAAAGGCGCCATGAACTTCTGGAAGCCTTAGGAAGACCTTTCAACAAAAACCTATCTTCACGTTCAAATTTGAAAGGAATGTCGCAACTGAACATAACTAGCGTCATGTGACATTTACTTCATGTTGTTGAGGATGTATGCTCCGATGTGTATTTAAAAGACTGCTTCTTGCAATGACAAACCTCTGTGAACCGAGGAATCTGTTACAATAGGTGCATCTCCACCCTCAGGAACTGATGGGAAAATGTCTTGTTTTTAACACGTTCTCCATGGAACCGCTCTCAGTTTGCCCTTTTATTGAATGCAGGCATCATTTGTAAACGAAATAGCCAGCTAAACTCTGCCCTGTTTCTATCATCGATCTGAGGGAAATCTTGGAGCACTGAAAAAGATTACTGCGATTTAGCGCCCGTAACATGTGCCGTCATTGATTGTGGTTTAATTGGTGGAAAATATTTGACATGCTCTCGAAGTCTTCGCCCGTCCATCTGCTGTCAGATAACGCGAGGCGGCGGATTGTTTCACTCCCCGTCCACTGATTGAAAATCTCAACCGAAATAGCAACACTGGAGTTTTTTTGTGAGGAACAGCAGGAGTACTATTAACGTCGTTTAATGACATGTCGCGGTAATGGCAGTGTGATAAACGTCATTTGGTGATATGTCCAAACACAGGCAGGAGGATAAACGTCATCTGATGACATGTCCAAGCACAGGAAGTTCGATAAACGTCATCTGATGACATGCCATAGCATTGGCAGTACGAGAAACGTACGTTATCTGATGACATATCATATAGCATTGGCAGTACGATAAACGTCATCTGATGACATGCCATAGCATTGGTAGTACGAGAAACGTACGTCATCTGATGACATATCATATAGCATTGGCAGTACGATAAACGTCATCTGATGACATGCCATAGCATTGGTAGTACGAGAAACGTACGTTATCTGATGACATATCATATAGCATTGGCAGAACGATAAACGTCATCTGATGACATGCCATAGCATTGGCAGTACGAGAAACGTACGTCATCTGATGACATATCATATAGCATTGGCAGAACGATAAACGTCATATAATGACATGCCATAATTTCATAGTATTGACGATAAACGTCAGCTGATGACATATCGCAGTACGATAACCAACGCATTACCTGTTTCAGTAGAACTACTCTAACAATAGACAACATATATCATGGCAATCTGGAGTAGTGGCAGTATTAGATAAACGCTATGTCAGGACACTGCACAATGGCACTACAAAGCTGTGACTCCCAGCGAGTTCGTGATGTACCTGATCCTATTCCGCATCATGATTCATTGGTTTGACACACAGCTGTAGTTCCGTCCCGTGTGTCTCAGCCTGCTTCCATCCACAGAGGTGAGGTGAGGTGAGGTGAGGTGAGGTGAAATTGGGTTTAACGTCGTACCTGAGAATATTTCGCTCATATGACGACGTGCATGCGTGTGTATGTGTATGTGCGGCTGCTTGTACTAGCCCAGACTTAAGCTGGTTTTATAGTGCTATCCCACTCAGATACCATGCCGCAGTGAAGCATGAATACCCCACTCAGACACATTATACTGACTCCGAGCCGACCAGTCCTTGTTGTACCCATTAATGCCGAGCGCCAGGCGTACCATATTTTAACGTCTTTTGGTTTGACGCGGTCGGGGATCGAACCCGCGACCTTCCGCTCTCCGGGCGGACGCTCTAACCACTACACCACGGAGGCGGCCTCCACAGAGGTGACACAATGGTGACGGGATGAGCTCGCTCGGGCTGATCAATGGGGCATTCAGCCTAATTCCACCATCCTCTGGAGACGGGTTAATTCTGTGAGGCTTAGAGAGAAATACAGTCTATCATGATGCGAGTCTGGGTTAGGGATAGTTTTGTTGGCGATGACACTAAAGAACCCGGTGAAGCGTGTGATAATCATCGGTAAAGGAAAGTAGTACAGTACAATACTATAGTTGTGATGTACAGTACAATACTATAGTTGTGATGTACTGTACAATACTATGTCATGTAAGTAGCACCTTTCAACTGTTTTGGTATGACGTGACGGGGATCTAACCACCGACTATCCACTCTCTCTCTATCCTGTAAATCACTCTATCCATGGACAACTGAGGCGTTCTTGCGCGTCTGGAACCGCCTTCCTCCACAGAAACACTAACGTACAGAAAGTTTGGTTTAAAACAACACTACACCTTTTTGTTATTAAACGCCAGCGTATTGTCCATGGCAAGATGTCTGTCTTGGACATAGCTATGTCGGTAATGTGTTCGCTCTTCACGTTGAAGGTGCGGGTTCGAGTTCACACAGGGACATTTTCATCAACCTGTTTCCAGTTTTCCCACGATCATAGAGCTGGAATTTTGCTAAAAAGTGGCGCACAACCATACAAAACACGCATCCAACATTTATTAATAATCACCAAGTTTCTGCGTAAGTATGCCGCCTATCACTTTGAATTCGAATTTGACGCTAGAAAGCATTTCCTTCAGTGAGTGGGTATGGTTTTACGCCGCATTTAGCAATATCTCGACAATACAACGGCGGTAGATATAACGGGATTGAGCCAATGTTGGAAATCGAAGCATTTTGTCCAAGCGTGTAGAGGCAGATAAGATTCCTGAAAATAACCGGAAACCTACATACTGGAAATTAATTTTCGCTGGTATTAATCTTGCATTTGGACAACAAATTTCGATGAGAAGGAATATTTCACACAAGTGTGCACGTCGCTTGAGGGTTGTGTCTGAGTGACACTAATTAGTAGTTGTGAGGAACGTCTTACCTCCAGCGCCCCCTCCTGACACGTGCTAATATTTGATTAGTTGACCCGCGGATACAATTAAGGCAGTTTTCCCTCTCCTTAGCAGATTTTAGACGGAAGGATTGGTATTAAAGCGTTGTCTAACGCTTAATCGAGGTTTGATAAGTGGCTAACTCATAGCGACTAATCTGTGGGAGATAGATCGGCTTGTCTTCCTCTGGCGGCCTAAACAAGCACTGGCGAGGACTAGTTTATGCTTGGCACTGTACACACATGGGGGAAGAGGGGAACATGTCATACGTATATAAATGGGTTATCAAACACTTAGTGGGCATGAATATTCTAAACGGACTAACAGTGTTCACTAAACTAAAAAATATTAACCACTAAATACAGAACTTAAAAGACTCTTATTATTTATGCCAAATTCCAAGCCCCTAACACTTCGATCCCCAAGTAACCAAAATCTGAAGACCAAGTAATAGACATCTTTGTTACAGCACCGCCGCCACCAACACCACTACTACGACTACTGCAATCTACTGATGCTGAAGGGATCGTTGTCAGCGCGGGTGTTTCAGTGTACATTTCAGTATTCAAAAATGTGCCCTAACCCAATATCAGACTACACCACGGTCCATTCCGCTGTGCGCTAAACTGGTTCCTTGGAAGCTATGTTGAAGAAATATCGTGCATGCAAAACCGTGGCAAAAGCAAGCATGGTATGTACCCATCAATATAAATGGCTCTGAACGGGGATTGTCTTCATTTTCTGAATTGGAAGTGTCCTACTGTTACATCCCATGCATACCAGGGTTCTATATAAAGACTGTACTGTGCTGTACTGTAATGGTATGATTCTACAGCAAGCACTCGTTATCACCAAGGCAAATCGTTTGCGTTTGAGGAATATGGACTCGACTGTCATTTTGGGCATCGAGTACCCTTCTGAATTCTGAATGTGGTAAAGGTACATTTGCGTATGACGAAAAGTACCGTGGGTCCGTACACGTGTAGTGCCCGCGAGAAAACGAGCCTTCAGCTATAGTGGCCATACAGTATGGGGATGCTAATACTGTTGTTGCTGCTGCTGCTGCTGTTACTCCCACTACGACTACTGGGGGTTGTGATCCGTGCATCCTGATGTCAGTTGAGGTCACCAGGTCTCTCTGACAGTGCGGGATTCCATGAGAGCCGAGTACTTGGTGTTGTTAATCAATAAAGTCACATGAACTGACACTGCCTCCGCTCTGTATACTCCCATCCTGTATTGATGGCATGTCTTAGCATCGTAATACCCAAAAGCCTTGCCCAAGTTCACTGTTACAAGACACATTGTTTAATAGCACCTAAGCCAGAATAATTTCGAGCTTGTTTGGATAAAGCTGCTGCAGAATAGGCGAGGTTTATACTAAGTTGTCCGTCCATATTACATCCCACGCCGCTGACTGCACACGACACGGAATTCCTTTGGGTTTTGGATCATATGAAATGTCTTGTATAGTGTTGCTTCTCAACTCTTGGATCGTACGGATCGTCCGTGTGACTTGAATTCCTTCTACCTCATCAGTAATGCCGTGACGTCTTCGAGTCTAAACTGACAGTCCGATGTGACAAACGTTCCACTGACCACATTGTACTAGCCAGCCATTGCATGTCGGACTCACCACTCCGGTGCACGGGGAGGCTGGTAATTAGGTTGGTCTCAGCGGGGCTGTCAATATTATTATTGAAGCTAAACGGCTAATCAGCAGCGTTAATTACAAGCTTCTGCTTTGGTAAACCTAAAGAAAACATCCCTGATACCAAACAGTGGAGAATCGATATATTTACAGTGTATTCATTGGCAATTACATGTTGGACGACAGCTTTACCGGTGCCTCAATCCTAATCTATATTTATTCAAGTGGGAATGTTTACCTTACTTCTTTGTGTTTAATTAAGTTTTCCAATTAAAAAAAATGTTTAGTGCGGACATTTCCAGACACCAACAGTGTTTGAACTCAGTTCTTACATCAAAAAGTCTATTACCTTAAAGAAATTATATTTGCACTTGCATAAATACTTCCACGTGTCGAACATACTGCCATATGTCGAATATAAAAGCGAAACTGAGATGGTTACACATCAGCGTTAACTTGCAATCCCCAAAACTCAAATCACAGAAAAACAAGGTTGTGAAAATGAATCCTTCGTTTTTCAATATATCCGAAACGTATGCACTGACTGACAAGTATTAAAGAAAGCAAAATGCTCAGAAAAGACATATTGGTAAATGAAGACCGCTTTAAATCCAGCATTAGGATAGAGTAGAATCCAACACAGCCATACAAGGAAAGGTGAGAAAATGAGTTAGTGGCGACCTACCAATAGGTAATTTCCTCGCAGCCATTGTCAGAAGTCAGGGAGCTTTGTGTCACTGCTGTTACCAACGTATCTCCACTAGCAGTGTATTCATCTACTGCGCAGCGTGACGATTGTTTCAGCATGTGTCAGTACCCACCCAACCCAGGGTTCTCGGGTCCAACTGGCAGCTGGAGGCGTGATGAGGTAACCGGTCGTGTCATCAGCGCATCGCAGGACGATTTACTGCCAGCGTGTATGCTGAGACTGGGAGCTTCACCAAGGACAAGTGCATTCCTATGATAAGTGATATCTGAGAGAATAAGCATTGTACTATTTACAGCTTCGTGTTAATAGACTTGGGAATAAGTGGTGTTTGTTTTACTCTGAAGAGAAAGTAATAGTCAACAGTGCTATGTGTAGTGTATGATTATTTCAACGACAAGAGCCCAAATGCAAAGTAGCGGGAGAGTAGGTAATCGATAAGTTGGTCACAAGCGCTTCGATGTTTGTTCATTGATGTGTTTGTAGTATGTATATTGCTATATCAGAGCGTGTTAATGTCGACCGGTTTTTCCTCATAGCCAATTGCTGTACAGATTGCATGGATTTGCGCACCCGTCACGCTGAAAGTTGAGCGGGTGAGAGCATCTGGATTATTGGCGCTCCGAACAGTTCGTTTGTTTAACGCTTCACTCAGCAATATTCCAGCTAAAGGAAGGCGGTCTGTAATATTCGAATCTGGACCAGACAATCCAGAGATCAACAGCATGAGCATCAATCAACTTGGATACGATGACATGTGTCAACCAAGTTAGCAAGCTTGACTACTCGATCCCGTTAGTCGCCTATTACCACAAGCATTGGTTCCTGAAGTGCAATTCTAACCCGGATCTTCACGGGCCGCTACAAACAGTACTCCAGTTAAACAGAGCTTAAGGGAGGAAAGATGTAAGTGATGTAGGCATCAGAAGTGTACCACTCTGTTCAAACCCACAAGCACGGGCATGGTGCAGACAAACATATAACCTTAATCGGCGCGAACCAGGTCTCGAACCCACAGTGAAAGGTTTCTGGCCAGACAGCCACAGGTTGGACCTTAGACAACTGGGCCAGCCGCATCCCCTGACTGATGGAGCCGTATTTACACCATGAACCAACTTCACTGACAGTACATCGTAGACACCAATACACATTTCCATGAAACAAGGTTTTTAAATTCCAACATTAATTTCCCTCATACTTGGCCCTGAGGCTGATTTTGTATATTAATATTTTTCAACTGTACAGTTCGTCGAGTACTTAAGAACCCTCAGACCTAAATTGAATTATTCACAATATCAGTTTCCGGCCAGGTTCAACTCTACAATATTTGACTGAGCATATACAGTCGTCTTGTGGTTAGCCAGAACGTTGAGACATGCCGCGGATGGGGCATCGATCGTTGGCATGGACGTCTTTGGACGTTCATCAAAGTTGAATGTATTCCTGGAAGAGTACTTGACACACTCCGAGGCGGTCTAATTCCCTTCCACCTGACTAGCATAGTTAGATGCAAGAGTTCCTCTCAAGTGCCATTATACATTACTGCGTAGAGGGGATATGTAAGTATGAGAGTGCAAACACGACCACCGCCCCATGTGGAGATGAGAAGAAGTGTGTGTCTTCTGTATAATCAGGATATGGGGTATTATATGCAGGATCCATTCTCGCACAGAACACTCCACAAGCGTATGGTATAATATATGTTATAACCATCTAACGTCGAGAGTACATTGTAGCATGTCTTGTACTCATTTGGGCCAAATTAGGTCGAAAGGTATGGAGACAAATGTTGTTCTCACTAGAAAATATTTTGTCAGTTGAATAAATGAGTGAGTTGGCAAGCTGAAGTGGAAAAGGGGCGAGTGGTGTATACATGAAGACGAGTGGTGTACACATGAAGGCGAGTGGTGTGCACATGAAGGCGTGTGCTGTATACATGAAGGCGAGTGGTGTGCACATGAAGCGCGAGTGGTGTACACATTATAGGCATGTGAGGATCGAATGGTGTATAGAGGTGAGTGGCTTACACTATACATGTAGAAGTCGTACGTCAATGGAGCATAGAGGTTAGTGGCTTACACTATACATGTAGATGTTGTACGTCAATGGAGCATAGAGGTGAGTGGCTTACACTATACATGTAGAAGTCGTACGTCAATGGAGCATAGAGGTGAGTGGCTTACACTATACATGTAGATGTCGTACGTCAATGGAGCATAGAGGTGAGTGGCTTACACTATACATGTAGATGTCGTACGTCAATGGAGCATAGAGGTACGAGTGGCTTACACTATACATGTAGAAGTCGTACGTCAATGGAGTGGCTTACACTATACATGTAGATGTTGTACGTCAATGGAGCATAGAGGTGAGTGGCTTACACTATACATGTAGAAGTCGTACGTCAATGGAGCATAGAGGTGAGTGGCTTACACTATACATGTAGATGTTGTACGTCAATGGAGCATAGAGGTGAATGGCTTACACTATACATATAGATGTCGTACGTCAATGGAGCATAGAGGTGAGTGGCTTACACTATACATGTAGAAGTCGTACGTCAATGGAGCATAGAGGCGAACGGTACAAAAGCCCAAATATGACAAGGAAACATAGCGCCAGTCGTTTCCACATCAAAAAGAGTCACCATATGATAAGGGAACACAGCGCGAGTGGTTTTCACATCAATTAGATCCATATTACGTCATGGTGCCATAAGTATTTCACACATTAGAACCAGCTTGAAGCAGATACACATATGAATGCATGGAACTCTCCCGCACGTGCAGCATCAGGTTCTTGTTGCCATCAGTAACATGTTTTGTTATTGTTTGGTATCTCACGTACTGTTGCCAAAACTTAATCATCTTGTTTGTGGCTGAATACATAACGACAACCACATCTGGTGACAAGAAGAAATATTGCCCCAGTAATACTGTACACAGTAAACAAACTACAGGAACCTATGTCTTTGTATCTCTGCAATGTTACCAATTAGATAACAGCGCCATAACTGATTTGCGTGCCATGGGTGCCGCCCAACATTCTTTAATAATGAAATCACGTTCCTTATCTAAACTCCAAGCACGCATTATTCCATTAACGGTATTAACAATAACCTGTAGCGAACATCTTTACTGACTGTAGAAGTCAGACAGTATCAGCTGCATAAAATCTGAGGTTGCACCGCGATTAATCATACTATGGCTACCACACCTTTTAACACTACGTTGACCACTGGTATTCGTAACCCCGTACCTGCCAGCATGGCAAGGCATGCACCTGCAGAAGCAGCTCGCTGCATTGAACGCAACGGATGGTATCTGTTCAGCACCTTTGTAGAAACGTGCAAATTAACTTTAACGGTGGTGTATGGAGACGCGGGATCGCCTGTCAAGGAAGAGCTCTGTCGGTAACAGCAGATACTGTGATTATGGATCTAATGATCATTCTGGAGCACTAACATTACATCTATTTATATTCCTTAAAAGAGTCAATATCGATTTATCACAGAGGAGGAATCAGGTACTACAAACGAGCTGGTTTCAAGAAGTATGCAAGACCAGCGATTGGAAGGCACTGCCCTCGAAGCTTAAAGATCCAGTCAGTTGATTCCATGATACTGAATATTACATCTTTCATGTCCAGTATGTTCGGCATGGTCTAGACCTCGCGGGCTAACACCTTCACGTAGTTAAATAGTTGGATTCTCAATGACTGACCATAAAGTGTACAAAACAATCAGATTATTTTTCTATATCCTTTAAGGAATGTGCCACAACGCTATCTTCTCGATTTCACGTTTTCCATTTTACTCCATTTAGCATGTGTGGTGGAAATATGGCACCGACTTCAACGAACAAAAATAACCATGACCTGTCCATGACCTTGCAGTTTCATCAACTGTACTGTGTACCATATAGACGTGCACTTCATTCATCGAGCAGCCCCGGGCCAGGCGTGAACGTCCACTTACACTATTGACAGTTTCAGTGAAACACGTCTGACAGGTTGGCATCATCACGTTCAGCAGTATTACCACATAATATTGTAGCAGTGAGGTTTTAAGCGTAATGCATGAGTTTCATCTAATATGACTGAACAGAGTGAGTTAGTGAGTGAGTGGGCGAGTTTCGGTCATGATAGAATGATGGTCTGTGCCTGAGGTGAGGTGAGGTGAAATTGGGTTTAACGTCGCGCTGGAGAATATTTCGCTCATATGACTACGTGCATGCGTGTGTATGTGTAGGTGCGACTGCTTGTACTAGCCCAGACTGAAGCTGGTTTTATAGTGCTAGCCCACTGAGATACCAAGCCGCAGTGAAGCATGAATACCCCACTCAGACACATTATACTGACTCCGAGCCGACCAGTCCTTGTTGTACCCATTAATGCCGAGCGCCAGGCAGGGACCAACAAGTACCATATTTTTACGCCTTTTGGTATGACGCGGTCGGGGATCGAACCCGCGATCTTCCGCTCTCCGGGCGGACGCTCTAACCACTACACCACGGAGGCGGTCCTGTGCCTGAGACGAGTATGCCACCATGTCCTCTCTTTAAAAACACAAGATATGACACCCACGATTGGACACGACCAGACGCCATAAGGACGCCAGCTTGTAGATACTGCGCATCGTGACATTAAGACCGAGGCATACCTGTACAGTGACATCATCTAGTATAAACAATACAACACACACACATATCAGTCGCTTGGCACCTCTTGCCGTATTCCCAGAGGCAGACTGATGGAAGTCTGAACACTGGCAATTTACCAAGAGACAATATACTGTCTACTTTGTGTCGCACGTGTCAATAATAGTCAGTTAGTTTCCACTCCTACTTTAGAATCGTTCCACAATTAAATATGCTCTAAAATATCTTCAGAAACATGTTGACAGTCGTAAAAGTGTCTGAGTTTCGTGATAAAACTCGAGTTTGAAGCTAAAGGCTGACTCTTAAAGACCAAAACTGTCACTTGAAAGATATTCCTCGCGTTAGAAGAACAAGACTGATCACAAGGACAAACCAGGTGGACACAGGGCCATCAATACGTCATTACGTCGCTTCATGTGATTGGCCAATGTGGCCATTCAATTGTTAAGACGGGACCTTAAAGACTTCTTACAAGTCAGGACAGAAAGCCATGTGCACATTCTTCGTGCATTGTAGGAAAAAGCCCAGAAGACACAAAGAACAATACCACCAAGACACTCCATCAATCAACCCATGGCGAGGGTCATCTATTTTAAACATAGGAGGGCGGCATGACCTCCACAATACTGACCCCAACCATGGTGATATCACGTGACTTACCTAGAATTTCCCTGTCTGAGAATCCATTAGGGAGAACGTCGTTAAGTTTGCATGCCCCTTGTCCGTCCATCTCTCTCATGGTATGACTCTCCTTTGCTTTTTGTTTCTTCTTCGACTTCGGACTCAACCGTAGCACCTTCTTAGTTTTGGACGACTGAAACAAAGACGAGTACATTGACATATCGGAAACAACCACCCACAGGTGCCTGACACTGTAACACAGAGAACAACGCATACATAAACTGCTGCTGCCGAGCCGACTTTACTCCGTTGTCTACATCTCCGTGTGAAGAATTATTTCCCTTAGGTGTATCAGAAAGCGATGATCGTGTGTTCGAATTCTGTTTCGCATCGATTGTTTCAGGTTTGTACAATTTTTCGTTATTCATCAGAATGATACTCTCCTCAAACCTGATCAATTCGGGCTCTTCACGCTCATGAATCTTGGTACAACCGGTATCACACAGCGTCACTATCAAGATATTTAAACATAAATAGTAGGCCTACATTCCCGATCACAAGTTGTCAGGATTCACCCCTGGTCAAGTTAGAGTTCAGGTACATATGATCACAATAAAAATGCTTGTATTCCAAGTCATGCACATCTCACAATCAGGAATACACGCCTCTTCATAAAATATACATCGGATTCTCTCATAATAAAGCACACGCCTATGTTTTAAGGTAGTTATGAGGTAAAATATACCTCACATATTTTCTAATCTTCACGTCATAACCCTTTCTTGCGATCTCTCTCAAACTAAAGAGCAAGTTTTATAAGCGACAAAACCCTTTCCACATTCAAGAGAAATATCTGCCAAAACCAGCGTCGATTGTTCAATTGTCACTATATCATAAGCAGATATTTGTTTCAGCAGTACTAAAGCTGTATGATGTTGTTTGTAAACAAATCGGGTCTAAACCATGCGACACGATGACAGAGTATGTGTTTATGAATCACTATGAAATAGTGATGATACCAGGTGTTCGCGAAAAGGTGAGCGTATCCTGCCCCACCGGTGACATCCGTCATAAAAGTCTAGTCATTTGTTCACCTGAAATAATTCGGGAACGTATGGTATAAGTCAAAATAGGGAATTGCATCGGGCATAATTTTAGTCACTGATGCATCAAATTTGGAAATGTCCTCCACATGTCTACCATAAAGTTTCTTGAAAGCTTTACTGAGGCCTGGAATGTTGTAACCTTGATCAAACAACTTCTGAGTAAAGCACAATATGGCAGAGTGCTAGTACCATGCATATTGGTAGCTTAGTAAGGTAGAGAGGGAGGAAACTGGTTGCATTTTCAATCATCTACACGGTCGGGGTTCAATTCCCGATATGTGGAATCTTTTTTGGCAGAACCATGTGTGTTTTCCAACTATGGCTGCCCAATATCGCAATGGATCACCACACAATGGCTGCCATTCACAGTGGCACCATGACATGGTCTTGGGGCGGTTTCAAATGCAGAATATCAACATGGTACATTACTGGATCAAGACTGCCGGGGGAAGCGTTGTCTGATAGCGCAATGTCTTGACACATCTTGTCCAGAAATAGTCAGAACTCATATACAGTCGATTAGCTCATGCGCTTCAATGTACGCTGCCGGGAGCGCAAAACAAGGTTATCTACTCCTGGAGATCGCCGACCGCTACAAGGCAGCATGAGAAAACTCTGAACAGGGCCGGTTTCACAAACTACAGACAGACTACGACCATCGTGAGCCTTATGTAGGAATTAAGATCGTCTTAGGGATAGGTTCGCTTTGCCTCAAGTCTACATGAGTGAGTGAGTGGGTTGGGTTTTACATCGCTTTTAGCAATATTCCAAAAATATTACGGCGGGTTACACCAGACATGACCTTCACACATTGTACCAATGTGGGGAATCGAACTGGGGTTTTCGGCGTGACGAGCGAACACTTTAACCACTAGGCTACCCCACCGCCCCCAAGTCAGCACGAAGTCTGTTTGTTGAATGACGTCGATTAACGCGTCACAGTTAAAGAGTCCAGCTGTATGACGAC
Source organism: Haliotis rubra (assembly GCF_003918875.1). Taxonomy (NCBI): domain Eukaryota; kingdom Metazoa; phylum Mollusca; class Gastropoda; order Lepetellida; family Haliotidae; genus Haliotis; species Haliotis rubra. The sequence goes on from NW_025767322.1 coordinate 514,066, forward strand.
AGTCCGTGAATCTGAATCACACATTCCAGTGATTGACATCATCAGAATTGTCTGCGCCTTTGGTCGCCTCTTCCACAAAGATGGGTTGCGAGATAGTCAAGATAAGAATTATTTTATCATCGTTCATACAGTTTTCCGTTCTCATTAGCATCACGACAAACTGATAGCATTTTTCAACTCATGTTTAATTTACTGTATTAATGTAATAAACTGAAGAAAGCCTCAAACACGTGCCATATACACACAAAACATTCCATTTCACATCGCAGGGTTGAGTTTAGCCGTATTGATATACGCTTTTAGACGCTTGCTGACGTAGGTAGTGACATTTACCGTCATGACTATTTTACGAAATCTGAACAAAATGGAGCTGAACTGCTCGTGACGCAAACGATGGCCTACTTCCCAAGTTTCACGGTCAGTGTGGAAAGACTGGCTGTAACAGATTCACAGCGAACAATCGAAACAAAGTTAGACTTTTTATCTCGATGGATCAGGCAGTTCCAGACAGGGAGAGTTGAAAGAATAACTTCACAACATCTAGCAGCAATCGTCAACCTTTGATATCGGGAGAGCTGTCAGGGGGCACGTGCTTTTCTTCACAACGCGTTCATGCGACGTGTTACGTCAGCTATTTTCGTCAGCTCCCGTCAGAGCTGTTATTGAGATTGGAGTGATGTTGGAAGTATCAATCAATTAAAGGCGTGCTGATACGATCCGATTCAGCAACAAGCTGAAAACAGCTGAAGTGAACTTACGGTTAACGTGGCGTTGAAGAATGCACTTATGTAGCACGTGCAGGGTAGCGTGCGTGCGTGCGTCTCCTTGCACTAAACTGTCGGTGTTATAATATTGACCAATGAGACACCAAGCCGTTCAATAACATCGATATCCCACTAAGACACTCTGTTCTACCAAGCCGACCAGTTTAAGGCAGAGCAACAACAAGTGCCATCTCTTAACGTTCAATTCGTCCATGTATGCGTCAGTTTTTATGCAGAGTACAACTACAATCAACACTGCAGGGCAGGGGTTGTATCAAAGGTAAAATAAACCTAAAATCAGAAATTGTGTGTTACACCAACCTACTCTAAAACAAACGGCCCGGAAACAGTCAGTCCACACGTGGGGGATATATAAACCAGCAGACCCCTCATCGCAATAAAGATAAACAGCTTTACTACGTTAGAACATACACGCTTGTTTCTCCATTGTTCAATAGGTATCTGTCTGACAGGAGACGCCCCACAGACTCCCCGCCGGGGGGAGATGATGGTTAATGACTTAAACCTCTCTTCCCTTGAACTTACATAAAGCTTGGAATATGGGTTACAAGGATCATGTGATCGCAAACTCCCATTTATATAAAATGTGTTTAGAAATATGTGAACGTTATCAGGGTCTGGTGTCTGGCTCACAGCAAACTGTAAACTCCGAACTTGTTGTTTGTTTACGTTTGAAGGTATTATTCTAAACACATGGGCAGCCCTGGGGCTTCTGGCTCTGTAACCAACACACATGGATATCATGTTAGGTCTGTGTAGCTTCAAGGAACATGCACGGGACCCCATGTCTTCTGGAAGTACCCATGCTGGCAATCGAACCCAGGGCTTGAGTGAGTGACTATGGTTTTACGCCGCTTTTAGCAATATGCAAGCAATATCACGGCGGGGGACACCAGAAATGGGCTTCACACATAGTACCCATGTGCGGTATCGAACCTTGGTCTTTCGCGAACGCCTTAACCACTAGGCTACGACCCCCTGGTCCCAAGACTGACGCGCCGAACGCTTCACCACCTGAGCTACCTTATACTCATCGTTGACTTCAAATCAGGCACAACTAGTTTCAGTCGTGGACTTTTAGCCATTTAAAGGTTCGTAATTAATCTGATGTATTACTAAATGGGCATACTACTAACACAGAAACATTTTAGAACTACTGGACTGATAAATTTTATTTCATAATTTCAGATACAATTATACCAAGCCATAAAACAAAAACTGACAAGAGTCACAACAGATTCCTTACCTCACAACACAGGCTAATATCCTTCACTGAGAATGTACAGTATGTTCACACTCCATGCTGTAGGGTATAAATCACGACTGACTGTGTACATAATGATATCTTTGAAGGTTGGAGGTTAATTTAGAATATTACTGTTCAGTGACGATGAAGTAAATATAAGCTGCATGAATCTGGAACTGGTTTACTGATGGGCGATACCACCTTGTTTCAATTACCAGTCTAATTGAGGTGATACTAGATAGGTATCGAGTTACGCGACTGGATATAGGTTTGCCGTAAGTGTGTTGAGGATAAACCCCGATCTCGTTTAAGGCATGTAGCAATTAGCCGTACTGTTAGCAAATGCGTGTTGATACCTATTCCAACAGCTCATTGTGTTCGAGGCAGGTTACTCTTGCATAATCCAGCAGGTGTCTGCTAAAGCCAAAGTGTACGGATTGGGTTTAATGATTTAAATATATCACCGAAGGGCAAGAGGAAGGCATGAACCTATTTTACTCATGTTAGCCAAAGTGTACGGATTGGGTTTAAGGATTTAAATAATATCTCCGAGCTGGCCGTGAGGAATGCATGAACCTTTGTACTCATGTTTGGAATCAAACCCAGATCATCGACGAGACTTGAGGACGCTGAAACCACTAGGCTACCATGTCGCTCTCAATCTAACAATGAAGGCCATTTGCATCGACGGCGAGGGTGTTCCTCAAGTCTAACTCTTGTTGTCGGGTCTGCCTGAGTGTGGCGCTTACATATACTATTCACACTTTGATAAGGATTAAATCATGGATTCAACAGAAAACTATGATGTGGGACAAATTTGGTTTAAATATCTAAGCTTATTGTAAGCATGGATCCTAGGTTTCAGTATGTCACTGCATCTTGTGGATCCCATACCTGCTATTGACAGGTGTTGTTAATTTCTCAATGACTCGTTCCATGATTTGCAAAATGGTTGATTTTTCCATGAAAACCATTTTTATAGTTGCTCATGTATCAAATGCTTAAGGTTAGATTAAAGTGGCTGTTTGCCATATTATTATTTATCCAGTTTTAAATGGATACAATTTCAAATTATAAATCTACGTCTAAGTAAAGTTGTGAATTTTGTGATCCTTAGCAAAGTGTGAGTAGTATATACACAGCATGTTTGCAGTTGAGATATGACATGTTACCGGGGACCGCTTCTATATAACTCAGTTCGAACCCACAACCGGCAGACCCTGGAATGTAAAAGACCGGGAGGAACACGGAAGAGACGACGATGCAAGAAGCGAGATTGGCGGTGAAGCACACCACATACTGGCTAACGTATACACGACAAGCAACACCTGTGTTACATTACGCCCGAATGTTACCAACATGAAAGGGGTAGGGGGCAGAACGCCCATCATGTGTGTCAATATCTGCCAACAAAATTAACTCACTTGCACAGCAGTTCGAAGGTTAGGATGTATCCACGTTCCGTCCCCTCATACAGTACCAGCTGGCCCTAATTAGGTATAATCTCGATTCGGCAGAAAAATATATATGTCCCTGGAGCTATTACTATTCTCACTTCCAGGCAGTATGTGAATTGCAGCAGCCCTGATCGAGTAGAAGGACAAATACAGCTCGTAGCCACCGTTTCGCATATTATTCTATAATAGGCCAAGAACTACCGCTGGTTTTTTGCTTACATTCTAATATAAGCACGCCATGCTCCAATTTGTGAAATCGGCATCCGCGAGTGTTGAACTGGAAACGTCAATCATCGTCATTACTGTGACAGTTTGAGCACAGAATACTGAACATGTGGAGTTTCACGTGGACGCAGCAGGAAATTGACAATACACGGATGTCAGAAAATCAACACATTCTGGCAGGTGAAATAAAACATTCATTTACACCGGACAGACCTAGTTACACGTGAGAAGCATCATTATAAAAATACACCTAGCAGGTGATCAGTTGACTCGTAGTGAAACAATATCGCTTGTCTCAACGATAACTTCACAACGATGTCAATTATGCTACCGACATGATTGACAGGTCTGGCAAATGCCTATAGACGCCATGTGAAGCTGACACAGCAAGCCAAACAAAGAAGTGAGTCGTTATATTTGTCATTAATTACACAATCTAAAGAAGTTTTTTGCCAATGAATCAACCGGTAGGGGCCACCTTCCTCGGGCAGGCGGGAGTGAGTTTGTTCAATATCATTAGGGGAGACACTAGAAAGGGGTTTCACATGTTATTCATAGTGGAAACAAAACCCGTAGCATGCGACGACCAAACGCTGTGACTACTTGTCTCCCCAACGTCACATCCAATGTTATTAAAGAGGCTACAATAAAATGAGTAAGTGATTTTATGTCGCGTTCAGCAATGTTCCTGCAAGAAACGAATCCGACGTTCAAGCGACCACTTTAACTACTCTTTTTCACCAATGGTTACAGCGCTGTAACAGCAGGGCTGTAGTTAACTATTAATAAGGGGGAACCATCCACGTTAAAACAGTGTTATATCAATAGTTTGATGCACAAAAATGAATCTGTCAAAAGATTCTAGGGGGGCAGCACCCCCTGCCCCCCCTGCGGCCCTGAACAGTAACCGACCACTAAGATTGTCAAGCAAGCGATTTGGGTCTTAACATTCCAACAATATCACGGGCTTTACCAATTGTTTCCATGTAGGGAATGGAACTATTTTGGCGTGACCTTCGCGTTGACCACGACTCAAAAGCAGTTGCCCGGAGTGACGAAAGAGGAGCCCCAGCTTTAGTGTAGGCGATTGCAGGGAGGTGGGTCTGAAGTGATTGATCGAGTTAAGCTGGCGTATTCCCCGATACATCGGGAGATCGATACCACAAAAATAAACAGTGGGAGCAACAGTTACACAATACAGAGCAGTCAGTCCCGACACGAGGCAATAACTGACTTCATTTAAATACAGCTGAAATATTACTTTTCTCTTTCAATTAACAGAGTAGCGCACCAAGGCTGGAAGCAAGCGAACCGTCAGTTTAGTATCGATTAATAATCGACAGCTTTGATTAACAGGCGTAGCAAACGAGAACGGGAAATGAGAATTGACCCATTTCACATTATTTGCTAATAAAGTAGCATATATTCGTGATTTAGTTTCAAGAAATGACCTGAGGCGAATATTGGTGAATTTGTAGATAGGTCTATTAAGGAAGAGCTGCAGAATTAAGTTGTAACATGTGCAGTGGGACACCGGTGTACGTCAGATACATTGATTCTGGGAAGAATGTAATAAGTAACAAAGAGGAAATTTCTTTGAATGTTAACGCGAAATTTCAGCTATTTTCAGACACATCATTTCATTTGTCCGTCAATCTGTGGAAATGCCCAATCCCCAGTTTAGTGATCACGAGGCAGATAATATTAGACGAGTGAGTGGGCTTTTATGTCGCTTTTAGCAGTGTTCCAGCATTACCACGGCGGGGTACATTACAAATGGGATTCACAAACTGTACCTGGGTTTAACCTCAATATGAACCCGGGGTTTCGGTCAGACGGACAAATGAAATGATGTGTCTGAAAATAGCTGAAATTTCGCGTTAAACATTCAAAGAACTTTCCTCTTTGTTACTTAATTTACTAACTGAATTTTATTTCCAATGCTGCATGAGGCTGCATATTGAGGTTAGCGGAGGTAATAATTATTTACGATGACGTTCTATACTTTCGTTGGTTGACAAGAGCATTTCACATTAATTTGGACAATTGGATGGGCAAGTGGTTGAAGCGTTTCCTCGTCTCAACGAAACCCCGGGTTCGATTTCCAACCCGGGTACAGTTTGTGAATCCCATTTGTAATGTACCCCGCCGTGGTAATGCTGGATGTGTCTGAAATCGAACCCGGGGTTTCGGTGAGACGAGGAAATGGAAATGCAGCATTGGAAATATAATTCAGTTAAGCTAAAGGTTGTCCATCTGCGCCCCTTCTTACACTCCAGGCCACACGTCGGACAATTTCAAACTGATCGATGATTATCTGATACAAGCTGATACGTTACTGTAATTTGACGTGCATTGATTAAAGTACAGAACACAGAGATGTATTTCAGATCGTGTGTCCCAAGAGATGCCATCACGCATCACACCATACACGACATCAGACGGGTGGACAAAATAAACTTCTGTATCCGTGTCTCAAAACCCGATCACGATCTGAGTAGAAGCAGCAGCAGTAGTAGGATTTGTTCCCAGATCATAAAACTTTCGTACGTGGAAAGGACGTTTTCGAGAAATAAAGATGTAAGTTACCTCCCATGTTCGGGTACACGCGTCCTTCTAAACCCGTCATGTGATCGAGTACCCGTCAAACCTCCAATCGACACACGTTACCATCGGCACCGCAGAGCGATGACACCAAAATTCTCCAGTTCAGTTCACAAGTAGGTTAGCCATGGAATGTATTCTGCAGTTAGGGTTCATTATCTGGACAGGAACGATCTGTTCCAGGAAACATGTCTCCATGTTTGGGTTATCCAGACCACGAGAGAACGGTTGAGATCTCGCGAGAGTATGAAATGTAGTGACCGCCTGAACGTGACTATGTCAACTGGAATTACGACTGTCCGGTCAGCGCCTCGTGGCTGAGGCCTATGAATTCCCGATGAAATCGGAGCGTAGTGGGTCACGAGGTCACGAGGAGCCGGACCCTGATGTCAATGATTCTTCGAAATGCTGGATACTTCCCCCAGATGTACATAAAACACAACAGATAACTGTTGAAAGCATATAACACACGTTCAAGGCAGAATTATTTTTAATCATGGCTTGGTGCTTTTGATAAGAGCTGCCTTGAGGTGCTTATGTGTGCCATTTCAACTCACAGCAAAGTGAACTGCATGTAACATTAGGGAAGGAAGTTTGATATTTTATGGAAATTGATTCTATGATTACCATATTCCTCTCCATCAACTGAGTGCTGTCTGAACGCTGACTCCACTAGCCCTCTTTACCATGCATTGCACCGGTGTTGGGCTGGCGCTACAGGATCGGCTTCTGCCTATTGTCTGAATACTGTCTTCATCGGGCTCTCGTTACCATGCATTACATTGGCATCGCGATACACAATACTCTTCTTGGGGTGAAACACGTAATAGTTTAATAACGAGGAATTTTTTTTGAATGTAAAACTCGGAATCTGCGGGACTTCACTGAGTGAAATCATTTCCTTTAGCAATGTTCGAGAGTGAATGAGTGAGTATGGTTTTATTTCCAGCAATATCATGTCGGGGGGACAGCAGATATGGGTAATCGAACCCAGATCTTCGGCGTGACGAGTAAACGAACAAACTACCAACCGCCCAGATTATGCAGTCACACATAGCATGTTGATAGCACTTATTCGGACCGAAACTAGTTACTAAATACATGGCTAACGGTCCACGCCACCACCTGACCCCGCCGACACCGGGGTTACAATCACTAGATTCTGGTGACCTGTGCTGCCCAGAGGAATCCGTGATGGTGCCAGTATACTTGTTCTGACCATCACGGTATATTGAACTCCCAAGGGTCAGTTTAAAGGAACCAATCTGTCCACACCATCCCAAAACCGGCCGAGTGCAGGCGGCTTCTGATTGCCCCTAGTCTATCTTTGATAACCTACTACATATTAAATAACACAATCACACCCACTCAATGTTGCTCCCCTTCTCGGAACTTGCAGTCACTACTCAATCCATTCTCAGAAATACAGGATCGAGTTTCCTCATTTTATTAGTTCTATTTAATCCTGCATATTACTTTTTCCCAGGAACTATACGTTAGTGTAACTCTGTGCTACTGACTTGAATAGCCACGGACTTTTCAACTGCATGATCAATAACGGCATCGATCTGGCAAGTTCACATTCATTGACCAACACAGTATTGGGGCTGGACCAACTGACCAGAGAGGGTTAATAGTGTTGACATGACGTGGACGACACCATCTGATCAAACCGAAATTGCCAAATCTCCCAACCCATCCACCTAAACATGTCAGCCTGGACCAACAGGATCAGCAGGGTTGTCTGGACGTTCACGGTCCCTGGGACCATCACTGTATTCAGATTTACAGAAATCCGCTCGAAATGATGGATCACGTGTTCTGATAGAAGCAAGAGGTTATAGATCTCCAACGTTCCCCCGACGTAAGGTGACACTCAGTAACATAAATGAAATATTGCTCAAGGTGCATTAAGAAAACTCCCCATATTCTAATACAAACGTACCTTTATCAGGCGCTCGGGTCAACAAAGTGCGGTAAACTAAACTGCGGTAAACTTGTACAGATCTGGCTTACGACCCTCGAGTTCAAATCTCCGACTGCCCTTCTTACCAATCCGTCGTCACCAGTGCCATTGGTAGGTGACACATCCAACCAGCTGATTAGCCAGTCCGTACCTTGTAAAATTAATAACATGTTGGCTGGCTGGCCTCCCTAGCTTATAATGTCACAAGTTATGTTACCGTGATGAGATCCATACGGTCGGTACAGACGGGTGTAAATGTCACATAGAATCATTTCACGGAGTATTAGTCTCTGCTGCTTGAGATCTTGTAATGACAAATTCGTTATACATGGACGTAAGGCGTACACACGAGTTGAAAGCGTGTATGCCCTCGACCCTCGGTCAGCGTCAGTAAACCACTCCAACGGGGTGGTGACTTTGGGTTTTCCTAAAATAAGAAGTCGTGAAATAACCACACTTACCTACTGACTGTCTGACACCATCAGTCCACTAAGGGAAGCGAGGTGAAATGATCCCTAACTTCACGTGCCAGATTATAGCGTCGACTGTGCGTGTGTCCGCCTGTTCTAGTGCGGGCTAATGTCGGTTTTACAGCCTACAATGCCACAGGTTTCGAGCTGACCTGTCCTTGTTCTGTACCCTTAATACCAAGCACCAGGCTAGGAAACAAGAACAATCCTTTAACGTTTACTGGTACGACATGACCGAGGATCGACCCACTGACCTTCTCTCCGAACGAGCGCTCTATCCACTGTACCACAGAACACTCTTTATCCTTTAAGGTGCAATGAGAATGTCCAGCATCAGACGGGAACGTTGACCAAGTCTGCCGTTGGCCTGGCGAGTGGTGAGTGGCGAGTGTGGATATTTCTGACTCCCTGTCCCCTACCTGGCACAGCTGATACCGATGGACACTCCAGACAATCACATTACCTTCACAGCTGGCGTAGACAAGTCACAATGGAGATATGCACTGGGATCACCACCTCACAACGTTCCACGACATTCAATATTTTACATTTCCCGTGAGATGGTATTTACATCCCTGTTTGAAAGAAGTTGATACAAATTAGATTCAGAAAGCATAAAGTGTTCTGTTCGAACATCCGAGACGCAATTACCTCATAGGATTGCGGCGAAGGAATATCAGAGTCCGAAACTAATTACGGTGCAAGCAGGAGAAGTCTGTGTCCTGACAGTTTACACTCTTACATGAGTACTGCGCATATCTACTGTCAACACATTGAATACATACGTGTGTATACGGATGTAAAAGAGCCCCAGTATTGTAGTTGGATTTTTAAACCATTTTAGCATCATTCCTCTTATATCACAGTGGAGCAACAAAGAATGTGCTCGCAAACATAGAAACCATGTGGAAATCCAAACCCGTAATATCGTCATGACAAGGGTTAACTACCCACTACGTTATGCAGCAGACCTCAGTGCCTTCCAATATGTCCATATTAGTAAGATATCACTGCTAAAGGTCGATTGTACGATTCCAACTTTATCATGAGTTTGTGATTAAGAACAACTATCAAAGTATCGATGATACCACGTGTTCATTTCCTGTCCCACGGGTTTCGTCCATCACAAACACGCGCAAAGGCAAGTCAACGGATGATGTGTCAACTTTGGAAAAGCCCTCACATCTCAACCATAAAACCTTTCAGAGGCTCTAAAGAGGCGGTGAATGCCGGTCAAACAAGTTATGAAAAGGTTCGTATGACCCTCTATTAACAGTTACTTTTTATTCAAATATCATGTGGGACTGTACCTCAGAAATTGTAAAACGAAACACCAAAAGACGGACTACTGCTTGACATAAAGGTAAAGTTGACCTGTGAAACCTCTGAGTTACCCATGTCATACAATACTTCCTGAATGTAACCCCCAAATTTTACATATACGTTATCATGGGGGAATCTACTGTCGAAAATACGATACTTAAAGAGGGGCAGAGAACCTGCAATAATCTGTAGTCTGGCAGTTCATGACTTCAGAGTTCGGGAAAGTGGTGCTTTGTGCCTTTGGGAGAATCTCTGTCTTGTATTAGAGACAGCATTAGTAGCAGAAACGTCCAAGATAGAAGCGCCAGACAGCCAGTGGTGTCCGGAGACGCTCACTGGACATACAACTGGTCATCCCGCTGAGGAAATGAAGGCCGGGAGCAGACAGTGGGCACACATCCACCCTGGACAATTCCCAGAGCGAGGACAAACAAGTCTCATCTTGAAGGAGATGAGCACCATACAGATTAAACACGGGGGCAGCTAGGGTATCTAGTGTAAGTCAGTTACATGGCTACAATGTTTGGTGTGTGTCTGAAGACACTGCTGAGTCAGGAGGTGAGAGATGCAGCTACAATCTGGTTATTGAGCCTACCTTGTTTGAAATAACCGAGTAACAGGATCACCAGCCAATACAAATCATCTGTGTATACAGCTAATGATGCGTGTAGGCTGACAGTGACGAGGAGAGTTCTGTCTGAGGTCATACAGGCACATGGATACAACCTATGTTTTTAGGAAATATACAATTCGGGATAAATAATAAAATATCTACATAATTAAATAAACGTTGAATTGATAAACATGTTATTGTTCCAGGAATCGACTAGAAGGATTCTGTCGTTTGCTGCAAGACCTTATCAATATCACACATACTGTTACATACACACATTGTAGATGTATGCCAAGATTACGTCACACACACACACACACACCATATATATCCACATTGCAGACATAAGTGCTCATATTACCCATATATAGGTATTGGCATACGTAACCCATTTACACGCACATTACGTATATATACCCCAAATACCTATTTATTCCAACATTACCGATATGTACCCACATTACTTATATATATACCCACATAACCGATATATATACCCACATAACCGATATATATACCCACATAACCGATATATATACCCACATTACTGATGTATATATATATACCCACAATACAGATATATATGCCCACATTGCCGATATATACCCACAATACAGATATATACCCACAATACAGATATATATATATATACCCACAATACAGACATATATGCCACAATGCGATATATAGCCACAATACAGACATATATGCCACATTACCGATATATACCCACAATACAGATATATATGCCCACAATACTGATATATATACCCACATTACTGCTATATATATACACCCACATTACTGCTATATATATACACCCACATTACTGCTATATATATACACACCCACATTACTGATATATACCCACATTACTGATATACATATATACCCACATGACAGATATATATACCCACATGACAGATATATATATATATATATATACCCACATGACAGATATATATGCCCGCATGGCAGATATATATGCCCACATTACAGATATATATGCCCACATTACAGATATATATGCCCACATGACAGATATATATACCCACATTACCGATATATATGCCCAGATTACAGATATATAAGCCCACATTACAGATATATATATATATATACGCACATTACAGATATATATATATATACCCACATTACCGATTTATATACCCACATTACAGATATATATATATATATACCCACATTACTGATATATATGCCCACATTACAGATATATATATATATATACCCACATTACTGATATATATGCCCACATTACAGATATATATATATTCCCAAATTACAGATATATATATATTCCCACATTACAGATTTATATACCCACATTACCGATTTATATACCCACATTACAGATATATATATATATACCCACATTACAGATATATATACCCACATTACAGATATATATATTCCCACATTACAGATATATATACCCACATTACCGATTTATATACCCACATTAGAGATATATATATACCCACATTACAGATATATATACCCACATTACAGATATATATATATTCCAACATTACAGATATAGTCCCAAATTACAGATATATATGCCCAGATTACAGATATATAAGCCCACATTACAGATATATATATGCACATTACAGATATATATATATATGCCCACATTACAGATTATATACCCACATTACAGATATATATATATATATATATATATATATATATATATATATATACCCACATTACATTACTGATATATATGCCCACATTACAGATATATGCCAACATGACAGACATACACCCACACTGCAGTATATGCTTACGTTACTGATGTGTGCTCACACGAGAAGCCATGACTATCTGTACCCACTACATCGTGTTTGGGAAATCTGTAACTGATCTTGCGCCTGAATATTATGTTGAACTGAGGATGTTTTTCACTGTGATTATAGTGATGAAAAATGAGGGTAAAAATGCTCGAGTTGTTTCTGTTCATCGCGGTCACTCCGTTCTTACAGAAGCAAACGCAATCTAACCATATGTCGCTTGTAGAGAATACACAGAGAGCGGGAAGCATACACATGAAGCCATCATGAATATCTGTTTAACGGCATGCCATGTAATGTCAATAACATTAAATGTGATGGGGCGAGGACTACATCGACTAACGGCCATGCCAGCTTTCACCGGTTGGGGGTACACAGTAGCAGAACAACATCATACCTTCGCTTGCTGCTGTCGCCTCATGTCGCCGGCTTGTTTTATCATACAGTGTCATCGGAAGATGAAACGACTATATATGCCGGGCTTAATTCCTACGCACGAGCTATTTATTATCACAACCTTTATCTATGCTGTCTATATATGGTAAACGTGATTTACATACAGGTAAAACTTCCGCCGAGGATTATTTTCAATTGGAAGATAGTCTTCACGTCACAGATGTGTGTGGAAAACAGAATTTGTTTGTTTCTGACTCCGATGTCTCAATATGTCGGGGTGACGATTCCGTCGGTGTGTGTTAACGGCAGATATCGATGCGATAGTGTATTATTGAATGTATTTTCGTTGAGTGGGCGTTAGCAGTCGCCTGATCACTGTGTTGTGATCAGATCACAGCATTATCCTGATGCTAATATATCTGCTACTGACTATCCCAGTCGTCCACTCTGAGTAAGAGATTAGATTACTTAATGAAGAACGCTGACCTGTGGGCATTAACATAGTATAGGCTCACCAAATGTAATCGCCACCATTGCACCGAGCTAACGAAATTAAGAAGAGTTCCTTTCTGGTTAGATTGTGTTAGGGTGAAAGGGCAAACGGTGACATTTCCATTGATTGAAATACGAGACACTATTCTTGAGCCGGTGATCTGAACACCTCTCAATTTGACTGCAACAGACATTGGAGTGACGTTGCATATGTTTATGAGGTTCAGCGGAAGTGTTATTGGCAGTTGAAGTGGTAGATCTGTCACGCATGGGAACCATTGAATGTCACTTAAATCATGCATCGATATTGATACTTCTCTGTGCAATATTTATATTTGACTGGTTAAAAAGGTCCGGTTTAAATGAAGTTCAGGTCTATCCCGATTTTAACTGAAGAGTTATCTTTCCTTGCCAAAATTTCGCCGCCTGCTCTCTGGGAAGAAAAATCTTCCTGTTTATGCTGAAAATAATCAACTGATGAAAACTTACAAAAAGTAAGTTCGTTTCTGTTCCCCAACAATATTTTGATCATTCCTGACGCCGATAATGATTGTTCATTTAACTTGAATTAATATAATTAATATTACGTTTTTCGCCAAGGTTCTACACTGTAAACGGGAACTGGACCAAGGTGAAGGCTGTCCAAATGCTACTTGTGTAGCAACTTCTCATAGTTGGGTGTTTGGAGCAATGCTGAAAAAAGCGCTATAGAGGAATCATTATCATTTATCGGACTGAGCCAAAGTGACGTGAAACGTGGCCTTTCTAAGCACCGAAAGAGAAGCCGCTCTACTAAATGGTGCATAGATATTTTCAATCGATCTTCGTGGCACGTAGCCTAATTCTGGACAGACAACACAGATGAAGATGCCGACACACAGGCAGAGGAATGTTGTAATGATCACGTTTTTGTATTTACACAGACATAACTATCACGTGGAGTGAAAACCTGGTTGCACGTTAAACACTTGAGGTAGTTGTCTAGCCAAACTCTAACCATCTATCAGAAAGGAATTGTTTTCCTGTTCTTACGCTCATCACCAGATGCTTACAGGACATGAGAGATAACCATATTAAACACCGTGGACAATGATGTGATGAACTCCAGCCCAAACTCAGATTACAGACATATTGTTACAAAAATTGGGCCTTTTATAACAATTGACAGTTTTCCCCACCATTACCCACACATAAAGAACAAGCGATAATGGAAACAGACATTGTAATGATTTTAGCTGTTTTTATGTCAGACATGACAAAGTATCTTTCACTGTGTTTTCCTTACTAATGGCTGTTTTGAAATATATTCGGTAGATAGGCTCAGTCAACCGGAAGCGCCCCCAGAGGTTTTCGCCTGTCAATTACGACGTTACTATGTGCGACGAGACTCTGGTCGAAGCGCCAAGGCATGGTGATATCTTGGCTAGAGAGCAAAAATGCCACTGACAGTTACTGGTCAGGGCTGTAGGTTGAGTGGGAAAAACATTCATTGATCGATTTAGTTGATTGAACATGCAGCGACATTGTGGCCGAGATCTACTATAGACGGACTGGACACTCAGGTATGGCAGATGTGTGTGGGATGGGCTCCAAATACCTTGTCGTGGAAAATTAGTAGAAATAACATAAGCACATTAACGCTTCTATTCAATACCACTCAAGTTTATAACGATAGAATCGTACCTGAGAAACATTGGTTCCGTGCATTGTAGTTAAAGTCTGAAGTGACCCTTTAAAGGCAACCTTTAATACACAACACAGGAATAAGGTCAGTGGGCCGCTGTGTGGTGCTCTAAAACCATGCATTTATTTTACATACGAGTATCGGGGCATTGTTAACGTTAAAATCTCAGCCCAAGAGGCAACGGGCTACTTCTGAAACCCTAATTACAATACAGTGAACAGGTCGTGGGGAGACCCCGTAGACCGAGGTGCTCGGCTACATTATCGATCATATTATGTAATGGAACACAGATGAAATCACGATCAAACAGCAGAATATATCATCATATCGAGAAACGTATTTGTCAGTCCATGGCCTACATATTGGCTCCTTTCAGCACGGAGAAGATATTACACTGGTGCCACATGTTTCTACTGCAGATAAATATTCAAATTTGTATGATGAGCTCCGAAATAAATTTTCATGCAAAACAAATCAGTTGGACAACATCGCCGATTGCGCCAAAGCATTGAAACATTAGGCTAACGCTATCAACCGAAGGAAAGTCGTGCTGCATGGTGTGAAACGTTGATGAAGTATTACTTGTAACAGTAGATAAGTAAGCTGGTTGGCAAAAAATACGTCGCTATCAGCTCCGGATGTTCCTGTTCCACCTTTACCAGAGAGACTTGGTGGTTCATAGGAAGGTAGCGCCAGACTGGAAATGGGTACATGACCTACCTTGATTAGTTATTTGGTCCAGCTAGTCCAAGGGCTTGACCACATGGTGGGAGTCCCAAGAGAATGGCAAGTACAGTGATCACATAGCTACTGGGGATTGGTAGTGAGCCTGGAGAATCAGTCCCACCAGTGGATAACAGGAACACCAGTCAGATCTCACTCCGCTACTGGAACTGAGTTGCGGCCTATATTGAAACTGGTTGGCTCATAAACACCACCACTCAATCGATTATTGATCAGATTCCGGGCAGGCGGGCGTACGAGAGGCAGGAGTAGACAGCAGGACAGACCAGCAGGAGGGACCGGGGCACACTCGATAGCGAACCAAATTTAGATCCCGTTAATGCAAACACCCATGGGTCTGGGTTGAGATGTAGGAACTATTAGAAGTGATGGGATCATCGGACACATTGCTGGACATGATTGTCAGATTATCTAGAAACAAGATAGGTAATTTAACCCAAATGTTCCCCATCTTGTTGTTTGAAACAGTGAAAGGAATGTTCAAAGAACAGAAATGTTGGCATAATGGGCCTTGGTTTGGTTGTATGTGTATTAGCTGGTAGAAGATTGGTGTACATCAAGGGAAACCAGCTTTGAAGAGAATTAAGGGTCGATGTGATCAGAGAAACGTCTCAGTTGATAGAGCAGATGGGCGTTAAGGTGGCGTGATTACCATCTCTGAGTGATTTGAGTTTAACACCGCTTTGAACAGTTTTAGGGTTATGTCATGATGTTCCCGACGACTGACTGAAGTGATGCATTTTTTATGTGGTTGGTGAGTTCTTTGGTCTACTGTTGTATTGAAAACAACGAGCACGGCCGAAATGATCAGGAACTTAAGGTCATCGGATTCTGGCACGCCCAAGGGACCGAACTCTAGGCAGAGAATTACGGCGCTGTTGGTGAGGTGAGGTGAAATTGGGTTTTACGTCGTGCTTGAGAATATTTCTCTCATATGACGACGTACATGCGTGTGTATGTGTATGTGCGGCTGCTTGTACTAGCCCAGACTGAAGCTGGTTTTATAGTGCTAGCCCACTGAGATACCATGCTGCAGTGAAGCATGAATACCCCACTCAGACACATTATACTGACTCCGAGCCGACCAGTCCTTATTGTACCCATTAATGCCGAGCGCCAGACCCCTGTCTGGCGCTCGGCATTAATGGGTACAATAAGGACAAGTACCATATTTTAACGTCTTTTGGTATGACGCGGTCGGGATCGAACCCGCGACCTTCCGCTCTCCGGGTGGAGCGCTGTTGGTCCTCGTGTTGACATGACTGTCTGAATTAGGGCCACCATGGCACTAGCATGGCCAATTTCTTGAAAAAAATATCTTTTTGACTTGTTTCATGAAGGTCATTTTCCCCAATTGACAAGAATCCACAACTTGAAGCTTCGAAATGTTTTGGAAATCTGACTATGTTACGGCTGGTGTTTCCAGTTTCTCTCTGAAACCATGAGCGACCCCTCACACCCAGATAGTCATAACAACATGAAGCTACCATGATCACAAGTATGATACAAGGTCCTGGTACTGTGCAGTCATATCCGATACAGCGCGTGGCAATGTAGACTGATCGAGGACTTGGTAGGACATAGGTCTATAAGAGTGAGTAAGCTAGTTGGGTTTTACGCCGCCTTTACCAATATTCCAGAAATATCAGGGCGGGGGACACCAGAAATGGGCTTCACACATTGTACCCATGTAGGGAATCCGTGTAGGGAGTCTTCGGCGTGACGAGCGCACGCTTTAACCACTAGGCTACCCCACCGCCCCCAGGTCTATAAGAAATGGTAGGAGAAACGATCCAGGATGGTAGAACATAGGCATATATGCAATGATAGACGATATGATCCAGGTTGGTAGAATAAAGGTATATAAGCAATGGTTGGGGAAATTATCAAGGACAGTTGAACAATGGTATGTAAACAAGGATAAAACTGGAAAAAAGCAATGACTGATGAAAGCGACCGACACACTGCCATTCCGTCAACCGTGGTTGTTTCTATTCATTGGACACGTTATGGTTGGTTGTTTAACGCCACATAAAGCAATATTCCAGCAATATTCCAGCAATGTGGCGTCCGTCTGTAAATAGCGAGTTTGGAACAGAGTCTAGTTATCAACAGCATGAGCATCGATCAACGCAATTGGGATATGATGACATGTGTCAACCAAGTCAGCGAGCCTGACCACCCGATCCCGTTAGTCGCCTCTTACGACAAGCATGGGTTGATGAAGACCAACTCTAACCCGGATCTTCACGGGCTGACATGTAATGGAGTCCAACTGATCGTGCCGTGGAACTCGCTACAACTGGTACCTTGTGACCCTTCCGACGAAAACACTGACTGCAATCACCAAGCAACCGGTGTTCTAAACCCAGAAAAGACTGATCCTGTTTTCCAAAGTATTTATTATATATGGAAGAAGAGTATTAACATGGACATACGCCATTTTAATGAGCTCCCCAGGGAGGTAACCAAACGCAGACAAATTGCAGCAATGCAAATTAATCAAATGCGGTTCAGTGTTAGCGCTGATATTATGAAACAATATATTAGAACCGTAAAACAGCTGTTCCGTGTCAAACATCAATAACAAATCAGATCATTTATCATAATTCAATAAGTGCCCCCGCAGTGAGACCGGTATAAAACTCAGGCAACATTTTTAATTCTGTCTTTTTGGCGTGGAGTAGCAAGAGGTTTAACATCAAAGCTCCTTACACTGATAAGCGGTGTCACAGAGTACTAGTTGTTAAGGCAGCCAGTCGATGGCGGGAGGCGGCAGAATGCAAGGGAAAGACTATACTCCGGGGGAAATTAATTGCCGAGCGAGATGCAAGTCAACACGTACTTCACACGTGAAGAACAACGTATAAAGGATCTGATTGTAAACTAAAGGCTGATCTTATGGAACAAACATATGGTGACTGCTGTCATTTTTGGATGTGAAATGGTATGCAATTGTTCAGATGTCAATTTCAGTAACGTTCCTGTCAATTAAAATGCTAAAATGGGAACAATGAATAACGCAAATTAACCGAGCGAGCAAATGCCGTTTTATGCTACGTGAAGCAACATTTTAACTTGTCTGAGGTGAGTGAGTGAGTGAAAGAGTGGGTGGGTGAGTGAGTGGGTACCTGAGGCATTTGATAGTGAGCACGTGGAGAAAAACCCCGATATCGTCTGATATCGTAGACCACCTCTCTGCACAAAACAGGAAGTCAATGTTGCCAAAACGCGAAAGGGAGGTTGAGTGAGTTTATGTCGTTTTAGGCCGTAGTTAATTCTGGTAACTAATCTGTTCTCTCTTTGTGAGTGAGTAAATGGTGCTTTAAGCCGCATCAGCAATTTTGCAGCTATTGTTTGTGAGGCAAAGAAACATACTGATAACGATAGCACAAATGCATAGATATGTATCAATGACATGTACAGCACGCCCATTGCAACATATATCACAGATATGTATCAATGACATGTACAGCACGCCCATTGCAACATATATCATAGATATGTATCAATGGCATGTACAGCACGCCCATTGCAACATATATCATAGATATGTATCAATGACATGTACAGCACGCCCATTGCAACACATATCATAGATATGTATCAATGACATGTACAGCACGCCAATTGCAACATGTATCATAGATATGTATCAATGACATGTACAGCACGCCCATTGCAACATATATCATAGATATGTATCAATGGCATGTACAGCACGCCCATTGCAACATATATCATAGATATGTATCAATGACATGTACAGCACGCCCATTGCAACATATATCATAGATTTGTATCAATGGCATGTACAGCACGCCCATTACAACATATATCATAGATTTGTATCAATGGCATGTACAGCACGCCCATTGCAACATATATCATAGATATGTATCAATGACATGTACAGCACGCCCATTGCAACATATATCATAGATATGTATCAATGACATGTACAGCACGCCCATTGCAACACATATCATAGATATGTATCAATGACATGTACAGCACGCAAATTGCAACATGTATCATAGATATGTATCAATGACATGTACAGCACGCCCATTGCAACATATATCATAGATATGTATCAATGGCATGTACAGCACGCCCATTGCAACATATCTCAGGATTTCTAGTAGTTAAAGCGTTTGCTCGTCACGCCGAAGACCCGGGTTCGATTCTCCACATTGGTACAACATATAAGCCCATTTCTGGTGTCCCCCGACGTGATATTGCTGGAATATTGCTAAAAGCGGTGTAAAATAAACCTACTTTCTCACTGTAACATATCAGAGATACAGATATCCGAGCCTATGTTTGACGATGAGAACGGTGTCTTAAGACATAGATAACAGAGGCAATCTATGACGGCGAGAACAGTCTTGAGATATAGAAAGCTAAGACAACAGATACGGCAAACGTTTTCCCTTCTTCGCAAATGCCAATAACAGGCTATGTATGACGGCGAGAACAGTGTCTTAAGACATAGACATCAGAGCCTATGTTTGACGGCGGGAACTGTGTCTTGAGATATATATAACTGAGGCTATGTTTGACGGCGGGTATTGTGTCTTGAGATATATATAACAGAGGCTATGTTTGACGGCGGGAACTGTGTCTTGAGATATATATAACAGAGGCTATGTTTGACGGCGGCAACTGTGTCTTGAGACATATATAACAGAGGCTATGTTTGACGGCGAGAACAGTGTCTTTAGATATAGATAACAGAGGCTATGTATGACGGCGGGAACTGTGTCTTGAGATAATAGAGGCTATGTTTGACGGCGGGAACAGTGTCTTGAGATATAGATAAACAGAGGCTATGTATGACGGCGAGAACAGTGTCTTTAGATATAGATAACAGAGGCTATGTATGACGGCGGGAACTGTGTCTTGAGATAATAGAGGCTATGTTTGACGGCGGGAACAGTGTCTTGAGATATAGATAAACAGAGGCTATGTATGACGGCGAGAACAGTGTCTTTAGATATAGATAAACAGAGGCTATGTTTGACGGCGAGAATAGTGTCTTTAGATATAGATAAACAGAGGCTATGTATGACGGCGAGAACAGTGTCTTTAGATATAGTTAAACAGAGGCTATGTTTGACGGCGAGAACAGTGTCTTTAGATATAGATAAACAGAGGCTATGTATGACGGCGAGAACAGTGTCTTTAGATATAGATAAACAGAGGCTATGTTTGACGGCGGGAACTGTGTCTTTAGATATAGATAAACAGAGGCTTTGTATGACGGCGACAACAGTGTCTTGAGATATAGATAAACAGAGGCTATGTATGACGGCGAGAACAGTGTCTTGAGATATACATAACAGAGGCTATGTATGACGGCGAGAACAGTGTCTTGAGACATAGATAACAGAGGCTATGTATGACGGCGACAACAGTGTCTTGAGATATAGATAACAGAGGCTATGTATGACGGCGAGAACCGTGTCTTGAGACATAGATAACAGAGGCTATGTATTACGGCGAGAACAGTGTCTTGAGATATAGATAACAGAGGCTATGTATGACGGCGAGAACAGTGTCTTGAGATATAGATAAACAGAGGCTATGTATGACGGCGAGAACAGTGTCTTGAGATATACATAACAGAGGCTATGTATGACGGCGAGAACGGTGTCTTGAGACATAGATAACAGAGGCTATGTATGACGGCGAGAACGGTGTCTTGAGACATAGATAACAGAGGCTATGTTTGACGGCGGGTACTGTGTCTTGAGATATAGATAAACAGAGGCTATGTATGACGGCGACAACAGTGTCTTGAGATATAGATAACAGAGGCTATGTATGACGGCGAGAACCGTGTCTTGAGACATAGATATCAGAGGCTATGTATGACGGCGAGAACGGTGTCTTGAGATATAGATAACAGAGGCTATGTATGACGGCGACAACAGTGTCTTGAGATATAGATAACAGAGGCTATGTATGATGGCGGGAACAGTGTCTTGAGACATAGATAAACAGAGGCTATGTATGACGGCGAGAACCGTGTCTTGAGACATAGATAACAGAGGCTATGTACGACGGCGGGAACAGTGTCTTGAGATATAGATAAACAGAGGCTATGTATGACGGCGGGAACAGTGTCTTAAGATAAAGATAAACAGAGGCTATGTATGACGGCGACAACAGTGTCTGGAGACATAGATATCAGAGCCTATGTATGACGGCGAGAACAGTGTCTTGAGACATAGATAAACAGAGGCTATGTATGACGGCGACAACAGTGTCTTGAGATATAGATAACAGAGCCTATGTATGACGGCGAGAACGGTGTCTTGAGACATAGATAAACAGAGGCTATGTATGACGGCGACAACAGTGTCTGGAGACATAGATATCAGAGCCTATGTATGACGGCGACAACAGTGTCTTGAGACATAGATAAACAGAGGCTATGTATGACGGCGACAACAGTGTATGGAGACATAGATATCAGAGCCTATGTATGACGGCGAGAACGGTGTCTTGAGACATAGATAAACAGAGGCTATGTATGACGGCGACAACAGTGTCTGGAGACATAGATATCAGAGCCTATGTATGACGGCGACAACAGTGTCTTGGGACATAGACAGCGACTCACATCAAGGTCACTCACTGTAACAAGTCTATCCACTGTCACAACCAAAGTGGAATACGGCGACATATTAAGCCCCGGAATCCACAGGGGTTAGGAACAAGCGAATCCAATGAATGTCGGCATGAATCCGGCTTAAAATATCGACAGCAGGGAATGCAATCAGCACATTTCATGATTCTCACGCTTACATGAAATTACTTATGCTTGTTCACGTAAGAGAAACGTGAAAACCTTTCATGAACCATACATCATTTGCAACTTCGCCGACGACGAGAACGTCAAGACCCGTGCCTCCGTCTGATTCATTTTGACACCAGCCACATTACATGCAGCGACGTCTACAAACAGGGTATGTTGCAAGGCAAGCAGTATGTGGAAATGCCAGCTCCACACACCACACCATCAATCATACTCATCAGCAGTGTCGTGGACGGAACATAGGTGTCTCCACTTCAACTCTCTCGTAACAAATGACGTCTCTTCAAGAGAGTTCTCCTCTCATTACAGGTCATCAGATAGACTTAGTCATCTGCTAGCCCAATCCAACAGGTCAACTCTGCGGTCAACTTGGCGTTCAAGGAGGTTGTTGACATTCTGAGCACAAGAACACAAAGGATTCCACACTTTCACTTAATGAGGTTGGGCGAATAGTTAGTTGTCCATCAGCAAAACAAATGAGGATTATTAGGGTTGACCGTGTGGTCAGAACCACGTCTAATTGTCATTGTTCATCAATGTTGGGCTGATGATACTGAAACCTGTGAACACACCGAGGAAACGAGAATTTCATGTTGCTTAATTTGTGAATCTGCCATTGGTATTCTAGAAAACCTTTCAGTAATCGGTCTTGGGTTTCAGGTTCGTAGAATATATTCAAGCGGAACTCAAAACTTTTTTACAAGGGAACAGTATTATAACTATCTTGGCAAACACTTGACTAATTATACAAATGTTTTACACGGACAATATTTGAAACTTCCAGTTCAAACAACCAATGTAATGGTATCATAAGTATTACTGAAGGGGTCGTTGTCGGCACAGGTGCTACAGATGTGTTCCCCGGCTACGTTTCAGCTTACAGAAATGTACTCTTATACAGAAACGTACCCGGTATCCGAACGGCGGACAAGTCCATATTACGCAAACCAAAACCGAAACTGTATCTTGTTATTCCCGTTCAGCTGGTTGTGAGTGGTATTGTGCATCGCGAAATATTCGTTACTGTGTCCGCTCGTTTCTCATGTGAGGTGAGGTGAGGTGAGGTGAAATTGGGTTTTACGTCGTGCTTTAGAATATTTCGCTCATATGACGACGTGCATGCATGTTCATGTGTATGTGCGGCTGCTTGTACTAGCCCAGACTTAAGCTGGTTTTATATATAAGTGCCAGCCCACTGATATACCATGCCGCAGTGAAGTATGAATACCCCACTCAGACACATTATACTGACTCCGAGCCGACCAGTCCTTGTTGTACCCATTAATGCCGAGCGCCAGGCAGGAACCAACAAGTACCATATTTTAACGTCTTTTGGTATGACGCTGTCGGGGATCGAACCCGCGACCTTCCGCTCTACGGGCGGAAGCTCTAACCACTACACCACGGAGGCGGTCTCGTTTCTCATGTAACGCAATCAAATACATGTACATCTAATACAGCAGTATGATCGTTCCGATCAAGAAAACGTCACAACACTGAATGGCCTCTTCCTTGGATACGTTTCTGCAATCTGATTTTGGCTGGGGTACACATCTGTAGTACCCGACAACGACCGACAACGACCGACAACGACCTCTTCACCACAAGTACTCGTGGATCTGTGGAGGCTGCTATGTACATGGATTGTATACAATCGTACTGACAGACGCGTACTCAAACAAAATCATCAGGATTACCGCACCAATAAACTATACACACAATTACACCGAGATAAACAGAACCCATACATGCAGTACTGAACGCTCTGCTTCAGGGAATATTTGATGTAAAACCTCATGACCTGAAATAGTCATCAGTGTTGTACTCTGGCTGGTAAAATAAACCACGGCCCTTTATAGTTCGCTGAGAGTCTGGGTTTACACCGACCAGGAGTGGTAGCATCTGTGTGGGGGTACAACAGCGGAGCGGCAGGGCAACCGTACTTGTCCTTTGATGGTGAACCGACGGTTTCGTAATGTTGTATGACAGTGTGACCTTGACCTTGAGTACTGATAGGCATACTACCGGAAATCCCTACTTGGGACAAGGACACAGGTACACCCCCTCCTAAGGGAATGCTCACACTGTAATACCAACCCGTATTGAAAAACAACATCGCAGTAGCAAATCGCAATGTCGTTCATGCAACTGCCCCCCGGAAGACTTCCCTCCACACCGTTACACCAAAGTCACTTGAAACATGTTAAATGTCATCGAACGACAAAACGGAAATTGTAACCTGTTCATTAAAAAGAATAGACCAGTGAAGATCCGGGTTAGAATTGATCTTCAGTAACCCATGCTTGTCTCCCCGTAAAGATCCGGGTTAGAATTGATCTTCAGAAACCCATGCTTGTCGTAAGAAGCGACAAACGGGATCGGGTGGTCAGGCTCGCTGACTTGGTTGACACGTGACAGCATATCCCAATTGCGTAGATCGATGCTCATGCTGTTGATCACTGGATTATCTGGTCCAGCCGATTATTTACAGGCGGACGCCATATAGCTGGAATATTGATGAGTGCAGTGTAAAGTAAAATTCACTAAACACTCGGTCATAAAAGTATTACGTATGATGTTACATAATTAATCACAAAATATAGTTATAAGAATGCACGTTGTCAATATGCAACTAAAATATTGGTACTCAAAGCCCGGTCCTCGAGAGAAGGTAGTAGATTGAAGGTATCATTTGCTTGATGATATGAAAAAAGAAAACCCCAGTAATTTTACAATTTCCCGAAATTGATCATGCATGTTCCCACAACAGAACCACAGTAAGCCACGACCAGGATTATACATTTAACACTGTGTATAATGTCACGAACATACAAACAACGCGTGCAAACCGATTACGGACGCTCGGGTTTCATAACATAAGTCATTCGTAAATGACAACTTGACGCCGTTACCATCAAGTACACAGCCAGATACGATGGTGTTTGTAAATATTTCTGGCAGCATATGGGCCATATAACTGACAGTAATCGTCCTGCAGATGCCGTTATGACTCAGAACAATTCGGAACCGATCATATATGTGAGCTCATCCAATGCAACATGTAGCCGAATATGGTTCCAGTGCAAAATGGCCAAAGATTCTTCCATGCGTTCTGAGACCGGGTTCTATTTCTGTCAATCGGTGTCCAAGATGTGATATACTTTAAAGCTGCGAAAACTTCACTTGACCTTCATCGCTTACTCTTGAACAGGCATAAATATTTTAGGCGACTTAGAAATTCCTGATTATTATTTAACTGAAATAATTTGAAATCAGATCGAATTTCAAAGTAATTACTTCCTATATTTCGAAATTGAACCTTAACTCAGAATTATACAAACGAAGGAAGAGAAAATGCGCACTCGGAACCCAATTTAGTTGTCGAAACAATGAAAGAAAAACACCTTCAAGGCCGTGACGATTTTTATGGTCGATTTGCGATGTCAATGTCGCATGTGAGTGAGTGAGTTTAGTTTTACGCCGCACCCAGCAACATTCCAGCTGAAAATAATCGAGTCTCGACCAGACAATCCAGTGATCAACAGCATGAGCATCGATCTGCGCAATTGGGAACGGATGACCAAGTCAGCGAGCCTGACCACCCTATCCCGTTAGTCGCCTCTTACGACAAGCATGGGTTACTGAAGATCAATATTCTAACCCGGATCTTCACGGGTCAAGTCGCATGTGAAGAAGAAGAAGAAGAAGAAGAAGAAGAAGAAGACAGTTGAAAAATTATACGCGACTTTAAAGATGGAAACAGAACATGTTGCTTCTTCTTGCTGAAGACGTGCACATACCACTTGCCCCTCACACACCCATCAGATGATCAGCTTGTAAATCCTCCAGGAAGTGTACGCTAGGACCCCATGCCCGGAGTGTTTATTGAAAAACATTTGGTACAAAGCCACCTGCACTGAAAACAATGCTCACCACGGCTAAGTGCAGCCAGTTTACAGCCTGTAACAAATAGCCGAATTCTTTGAAATGTTACAGTCCTTTCGTTAGCAACAAGCAATAAGGCATTTCCAGCGAGGCGAATGCTGATGTCAAGGAGCGTTTTCCCATGTTTATGATATATTTATATTAGTACCGAACTTAGCCGAGAGGTCCGGAGTGTTCCACATATTCGGGCACTTAGGTGACGTCACTAGGTGAAGGCCACATGTACTCCTTGTAACACGTGCACAAGATGCCAGTCTCCTTGGATCATTTGCCCTCAAATCATGCAAGGGGGTTCGGCACATTTGAAGCAACGTCGTGTTGTGGCACGTCTGGCTGGATAGGCGAGATTAGAGTGGTTGAAAACGTGCAATATCACAATATCAATAGCCTCGGTCGTTATTGTACTCCTCGTCTCGTTTCCCAGCGAGATCTCGTACGTTGAAAATGGTCTCACACGAACACGGCGTTTACTAATTCTGTATGCGTGGTAATCTTGTGAGGAACCTTTCTTATAGTATTTCACTTGAATACCCCAATTACGTCTCTTTAAACCTCTATGTATACGAGATCCCCTTCCCACGCGGGGTGGCGTAGAAGGGGATTTATAAGCTTGAAAAACACATCACCCTGTGTCGCTCTGTATCGGGCAGCACTGGCATCAAAGAACGGCGAATGCTGTCTAAGCTTTAAGTAACTGACCATCGCAAGAACACGCTTAAAACACTCTTCCCACTGCTGCCCCCATTTTCAGGTTGAAATAACTGATTGTGAATTTCACAGATGTGGCCCTTTTAAGGAAGCTGCTGTATTATTGATTTTCCAACCAGATAAAACAGTTATTTAAGCATAATTGGGGGTAAAAATGCCATGCTTTTACTTCATTTCTCAAGCAGAGACAGGATCTATTATTACAGGGCTGACTTCCTTGTGGAACGAGGATAAAAACTTTGAAGTAGGAAGAGGAGTTAGTCGACGACAATTGGAGCTGCAAGAACACTGGACAGGACTTGATGAGCCCTGATTGAAGTCGTGCCCGCAAATGTCAGGGGTATGCTCCTTTCTTCTTTCTTATCCCAACTCGCGAAACCTTTGCCATTACACAAGGACAGTCCTCATTAGGGAATTGACTACATGTTGACAAAGTGCCTTACAAAGGTTTTCTAAAGGAACCTAAAAGCTTTTCTTTCAGCTCGCGACAACGATGTTTCGTGTGTTTTTCAAATTCTTTGAAGCTGTTTTCACAATAGATCTTGAATTCAGGTATTTTTTTCACACAACCCAGCCACATTAATGAAGGTTATTTACCTTTCTACGGGAAATGCGGTGAATGACAAAGGGTTTCTGTTGGTCGGTATATACCCGCGAGTATCTATATTGAACACAAAAGCCTCACCAGAGTTTGAGTGAGTGAGTGATTCAGCGAGCGAATATGGTTTAACGACCTTTTGAACCCTTAAATCAGTGATTCCCGGCGTCTCGGGTTTACGTGGAAGCAAACCCGAAAAGAATCAGGTCTCAGATGTTAAAGACGAAGTCAGGGCGAACCAGGATTCGAGTCCACGATCGAAGGTTTCTGGAACGCTTGACAGACGCAACGCCTTATATCAAATGGGGGAGTCTTGGGTGACTTGTCCCCCCGTACAACAAACATTATGTTAACACCGACTTATCCCCCCGTACAACAAACATTACGTTAACACCGACTTATCCCCTCGTACAACAAACATTATGTTAACACCGACTTATAACCGTATAACAAACATTACGTTATCACAGACTTGCCAGTCCGTACAACAAACATTACGTTAACACCGGCTTGTCACTCGTACAACAAACATTACGTTAACATCGACTTGTCCACCCGTACAACAATCATTACGTTAACATCGACTTGTCCACCCGTACAACAAAACATTATGATAATATCGTATGATCCACCCGTACAACATACATTAGGATAACATCGACTTGCCCACCCGTATAACAAACATTACGTCGTCACGGACGTGTCTATCCGTATAACAAACATTACGTTAACATCGACTTGTCCACCCGTACAACAAACATTACGTTAACATCGACTTGTCCACCCGTATAACAAACATTACGTTAACATCGACTTGTCCACCCGTACAACAAACATTACGTCGTCACGGACGTGTCTATCCGTATAACAATCATTACGTTAACATCGACTTGTCCACCCGTACAACAAACATTATGCTTTAATCGACCTATCCACCCGTACAACAAGCATTATGCTTACATCGACTTGTCCATCCGTACAACAATTATTATGTAAACCCCGACTTGTCCACCCGTGCAACAAACATTGACCATTCTTGCCAAAAAGATCTGTGGTCAATGGCATGACCACCCGTGCAGCAAACATTTCGTGACATATGCATCGGCCAGTACGAAAATAATAATAATGATAATATATCCATATCAATTATCTAAAATATGTATACCAGACGGACAAAGATGAGTAATAGGGCAATCGTCCATTTCCAATCATTATCATCCCAAACGCACACATTGGCTGACTTCAGTTTAGGCACCTAACGAACTTCACAAGATGTCTGAGACTGGCTTACCTTGCATTAGGTAGCAAACAACCAGCCGTCTACAGGCCTCACCGGCTCCTACAACATGACCAATACGAGTCCTGCCAATTCGCGGCCACAACAGTTGGCGATAAGCTGCAGGTTCTGGCTAGACAATTAGCGACCTGTCCCTCCCTTCTCTTCACCGGTTCCTCAACATAACGAGCTTTAATCAGGTTTACACCTCCAAAGAAAAAAACCACGATTTCGCCAAATTGCCTCTTTCTGGTAAAGATGTTTGGGGAAGCTTGTAACGCAATCGCTTCAAGCTCACCGGTGTGTGTAGCGATAACCTTTCTTTACTGATTAACCTGTGCTTAGTTCGTCGAATGGCATGTTCAGAGAGTGTTATCGGATTATCCTAATCGGAACAGTTTACAAGGGAGAGAATTGACAGAAACTGTTTAGACCTTTGGTCATAAAGTAAACTAAAAAACCCCAACTTTTAACGTTCATAAAAAACCCTGCTAAAATCTGTGCCGACTGTAGCTTCCAATGAGCATGTGAATCAATATCAGTCACCAGATACCAGGGGTTGGCATAAACACACGCAAAGGCAAGTTAATCGTTATGAAAAAAAATCGTGAGAATGCGGTACAAGTCAAACTAGGGAAGTGAACACATTCCTTATTTGAAGACACGAATGGTATATATATCTGACAATAGCTTACAAGACATGATACAAAATGTTGTCTCTGTATCGGGGCGGTGGGGTAGCCTAGTGGTTAAAGCGTTGGCTCGTCACGCTAAAGACCCGGGTTCGATTCCCCACATGGGTACAATATGTGAAACCCATTTCTGGTGTCCCCCGCTGTGATATTGCTGGAATATTGCTAAAAGCGGCGTAAAACCATACTCACTCACTCACTCTGTATCTCTTTTCTCTACACTGGTATTGGTGATTACTACCATTAAGAGGCGGTTGAGTGAATATTCCAGCTATATGGCGGCGGTCTGTAAATAATCGAGTCTGGACCAGACAATCCAGTGATCAACAGCATGAGCATCGCTCTGCGCAATTAGGAACCAATGACATGTGTTAACCAAGTCAGCGAGCCTGACCACCCGATCCCGTTAGTCGTCTCTTACGCGGTTGAGTGAAGGTATAATACGAGAACAAAGGGCACACTGTAATTCCTGGTACCTGGCGATACACTCGTCATAGACTGGATGGTCGAGCATTTATGAGTGAGTGAGTGACTATGTTTTACGCCGCTTTTAGCAATATTCCAGCAATATTACGTCGGGGGGACACCAGAAATGGGCTTCACACATTCATGTGGGGGACCCAGGTCTCCTGCGTGACGGGTGGACGCTTTAACCATTAGGCTACCCCACCGCCCCTTCCGTATTCTATGTACCGGCCTATCAATAGTTTAACAATATTTCAGCTGTATCCCACTGATTGAATGTTTACGACGCCACCCAACCATGCGCTTACTTTGTAACCACTTCATCGTCTACGGCGACTGTTACTACACAGAAACATCCACATTCGGATGTGCTATGACAATTTTGTGTCCTCCAAATACTTCAACGAAACGAACTTGTTCGTGAAACTGACACACCGTGAAAGAACTAAACCTCTCTTGAAAGTGGCATCAACTTTTAAACTGTACATCACTCGCTCACACCTCATCAATAACGTGGGCGAATAAATGGAAGGAACGCGTTAGTTAATTAGGTGTGAACAACCACTGAGCCATCAGCGATGGATATGTCCAGCTTGAGTAGCTCTGACGAGCTTCTGGGAAACAGTGAAAAAACTAAAAATGTTAAGTTTTATAACGAAAAGCATCAACTATAATATGAAATTTATGAGATTCCTAACGTTAAGTAATAAGATTCATGAAAACTGTTTCTTGCGTGGTAATATTTAAAGCAGAGAAGATACATTTTTCGTAATTACCCATGAGTGGGTGGACAATGGCGCTTTACAAATATCCACTATTATTATTACTTATCGAAATATCTCAACAATTGTTTCAACTAATATTTAACCAGATTTGTTTTACAGACATTCGAGAACAAAACATAACAATTACCACACGAGGACAGGAAACAGTTTTCATGAACAAAAGAAATGTATTTATGTATATATCACCTGGAAATTTTAGAAGACAATCAAGAAGTACATTTATCACAATCTTTCCAGGGATCCGGATTTCTTCTGTTGTTTTTTTCAAGATTGTGTTATCACCCACATATCCTGTTTGTTTACAATGACATATGTACATCCGCATATATTGCATAAGGAACAAACATGCAGGAACACCGCCAACGTCTTTACCATCGTGAGAGAGGACTTAGCTGTCTGATCCTGAAACCATGGCCTCGATGAGTCATGGTTCAGTCAGCTGAGTTGAAACCACAAATAGAAAAGGCGGCATTTTTTGTTTAAACACCTGCGTCTTGCCGGCACAAATTTTCGACTGAGTAGCAGTAGAAAATCTCAATCATATTGCACATAGAACGAATGATATTTGGTCATGATTTTTGTCATTAAATCGAATTGAAAATAAGCATTTTGTGATTTAGTAATTGCACGTAATCACGTGGTGCCGAGTTTGAGCCACTGAGAATATTCAGTTGACATTTGGTAATCTGTGATGCATTGTTACGCTGAAGCTATTTCTGTTGGAAAAACACAATACATCGCTGCACAACAAACAGGAGATCAGTGCTGATTACTCCAAGTTTCCCTCGAGGCCACACACGGCGATGTTCCTCATCCTCATCTACAAAAGTAACTGCCCAATGACTACATAATGCAGCTTATACGGGCATGTGAATGGTGACCGGACGACCTTTCTATGTGCCCTGTTTGTCTACAGTTCCATTTTCATTTATATTGTCACTGATAAGTTGCAGTGAATAAGTGACTGCTCCTCGGATCGTTGCAACAATCTGGCTCCGGGAAATCAAGATACTGGTGTATAATTGCATTCGTTTAAGAATTCCCTACTTTGCAACCCGCTCGTATCAACCGGGAAGAGGGAGTAAGTGAGACTGGTTCGGCGCCTTTTTAGCAATATCGAGCAATGTCATGTCGAGGAACACGAGCCATGGGCTTCACACATTTGGAGAATCGAACCCAGATCTTGTGCATCACGAGCGAACGCTTTAACCATCGCATGTCATGCATCTCGAAGACGGCACCATGAAGTTCATAAACCAGTTTGAACAGAACCGTCGAAGTCAAGGAAGTCGTAAGGCCAGGAAGGTCAATCTTGCGAACAAATATGCAGATGAACGATAGAAACATTCAGAATATACAGACATACACTACTCACACGATGTTAAGGACCATCCGATCCTTCCATACTATTTTAGTTAATCTGCCATGACATATATAACTCAGATAAAATTGAATCAAAGTCCGCTGTTCTTTAATGGTGTGGACGGTACGTCTTGCCCAGTTATCAAGTTCGTCTCCGATTCTGAGAATCGCAAATCGTATCCTAACGATCATTATTTATGTTACTTAAGACAGGGAACTTGTTGGTTGTCCTGCACAAAGTATATTTCGGGCAGATACATGCTGTCATCGAGTGGACACCATCGGTAACAGTGACGATAGGACACCATCGGTAACAGTGACAGTGACGAGAGGACACCATGGGTAACAGTGACGAGAGGACGCCATCGGTAACAGTGACGAGAGGACGCCATCGGTAATGACGGTAACAGTGAAGAGAGGACGCCATCGGTAACAGTGACGAGAGGACACCATCGGTAACAGTGACGAGAGGACACCATCAGTAACAGTGACGAAACACCATTGTAACTAACGAGAGGACACCATCGGTAACAGTAACGAGAGGACACCATCGGTAACAGTGACGACAGGAAAGCATCGGTAACAGTAACGAGAGGACACCATGGGTAACAGTGACGAGAGGACACCATCGGTAACAGTGACGACTGGAAAGCATCGGTAACAGTAACGAGAGGACACCATCGGTAACAGTAACGAGAAGAAAGCATCGGTAACAGTAACGAGAGGACACCATCGGTAACAGTGACGAGAGGAAAGCATCGGTAACAGTAACGAGAGGACACCATGGGTAACAGTGACGAGAGGACACCATCGGTAACAGTGACGACAGGAAAGCATCGGTAACAGTAACGAGAGGACACCATGGGTAACAGTGACGAGAGGACACCATCAGTAACAGTGACGATCGAATAACCATCGGTAACAGTAACGAGAGGACACCATCGGTAACAGTAACGAGAGGAAAGCATCGGTAACAGTAACGAGAGGACACCATCGGTAACAGTGACGAGAGGAAAGCATCGGTAACAGTAACGAGAGGACACCATCGGTAACAGTAACGAGAGGAAAGCATCGGTAACAGTAACGAGAGGACACCATCGGTAACAGTGACGAGAGGAAAGCATCGGTAACAGTAACGAGAGGACACCATCGGTAACAGTAACGAGAGGACACCATCGGTAACAGTGACGAGAGGAAAGCATCGGTAACAGTAACGAGAGGACACCATCGGTAACAGTGACGAGAGGACACCATCGGTAACAGTGACGACAGGAAAGCATCGGTAACAGCAAAGAGGACACCATGGGTAACAGTAACGAGGACACCATCGGTAACAGTGACGAGAGGAAAGCATCGGTAACAGTAACGAGAGGACACCATCGGTAACAGTGACGAGAGGACACCATCGGTAACAGTGACGACAGGAAAGCATCGGTAACACTAACGAGAGGACACCATCGGTAACAGTGACGACAGGAAAGCATCGGTAACACTAACGAGAGGACACCATCGGTAACAGTGACGAGGACACCATCGGTAACAGTGACGACTGGAAACCATCGGTAACAGTAACGAGAGGACACCATCGGTAACAGTGACGACAGGAAAGCATCGGTAACACTAACGAGAGGACACCATCGGTAACAGTGACGACAGGAAAGCATCGGTAACACTAACGAGGGGACACCATGGGTAACAGTGACGAGAGGACACCATCGGTAACAGTGACGACAGGAAAGCATCGGTAACACTAACGAGAGGACACCATCGGTAACAGTGACGACAGGAAAGCATCGGTAACAGTAACGAGAGGACACCATCGGTAACAGTGACGACAGGAAAGCATCGGTAACAGTGACGACAGGAAAGCATCGGTAACAGTGACGACAGGACACCATCGGTAACAGTGACGACAGGACACCATCGGTAACACTAACGAGATGCACAGGAGTGCCAGTCGCCTCTAGATGGCGGACGACATTAAGATGAGTATGATATAAATCACTGAAGCGTAAAACTGATCAGCATTAGCTGGAAGCGCTCGTTTTATACTCATTAGTTAGTGTCCAATCAATATATGCTGACCCTTCTCCGATCTTGAAGAAAGGCTACTGTCACATTCGGGTCACATTCGGGTCACATCGAAAATGGTTTTGTAAGGTACGCCTGGGAACAGTGACAAACACAAGACAGTTTGAGACAAACGTTAAGACTCCGTTCACCTTTATTGTTCAAGTTCGTATCCAAGATGTAGATCAGAGTTGAGTGTTTCGACTTTGCACTGTTCTTTTGAACATGAAAAACACGATGCACTAAATCAGATGCCCCTGTCTTGAAATGCATCATAATATCCAGTTAATAAATATGTAAATCGACATATGAAAAGGTGTCATAAATTTGGAACGTGAGTCTGTTGGAAGGGAAGACAACAGGGTAAATATTCAAAAACCTAGTTCAACAAGTTCACAAGTTAATTACTTTCCGGTCATGATTAATTTTGAAAGAACGTTTCAAAGAGTCAATCTTTTAATCATCAGGAATCCCAGAGATGAAAACACCTCGACAGAAGTTTACATTAAAACGCAGAGATACAATCAATGCCAGTTACCGAATCGCTGCACATCGGTTACCCAGCATGCATGTCTTCAAATTGCTTCCGATTCCTTTCGTTAGTGCACGCACTATGAACACTGATACAATGGGACAAACTAACCACCTCGAGAAGGGTGCGGCAGCATCAGCAACAACATCAGCAACAACACCAGCGTTTTGGTGAATGGTGAAACATGGTTGACTTCGGCTCGCAACATCATTAGGCTCCTCGTGACCACACAAAGTGGCAATCAGTTTTCAATTAGGCCACACAGCATTGCTGAGCGAGAAGGCCAGGAGTCAGCCGCCAGATTACCCCGAGATGATCCCGCTCACCACGTAAAGAGCAAAGGTTGCCGCGACTTCACAAACTCTTCTAGGTTCTTGTTGATAATGACTGAACAACTACCCCCTGAATATCGTAGAGGGTAGTTTCCTGCACACGCCGCTCTGATAATTAGCATACACAATTACTCTCCGCTCATAAAGTACAGTTAGCTTCATTGCCCTCCTGGGAAGTGTGATGACGTATGTCGAGGCCATTGAACAGGTGAAAGTAGTAACTCATTGTTTTCGAAATACCAGAAGGTCAAAAGCATTCCTCTGTAATGGTTCTCAGTTAAGTCAGGTGCTCGTTAGTTCAAAGATAACAGAGTTAGTGAATGGATGTTTCTCTCTCGGCCGTCAATCAATATAACAGCAATCGAACCATGGAAGATGTTATAGCTGGGACATACCCTCATATACACGGCGTCATGTAGGTCTGGGTGGGGATTGGGTGGGGATTGGCTGGACAGGGCTCCTGGTCACTTGGCGAGTATAGCCATCGTGACCGCCAGATTCCACTTGTCTGTGCATGTAAACAATGGACTATTTATGGATTTACTAACTTGCAACTCCTACACAGCTCTGGATGATACTATGGATGGAAACATTAAAGAAATTTTAAATTTTAAATAACTGTTAACCTTGATTACGATTAAAATGGTATTTATTCCATATCCACTTTCCCACAAATATCGCCTTAACTTTCACGGTCTTCAAAATAACGTTATGGTTTATTAATTAGCATAATATGACATCTCAGTTGTAAAATTCTCCCTGGTGTCGGAATATCAGAAACTGGTGTATAAAATGTCCCTGACTAAACACTCGTCATGGGTATGCTATCAACACATGGACCTACAGTGGGTTACATCGTAGTCTGTCTGCTTAATGTGGGAGGGAAACCCGCAGTGATACAGCTCTCTTTGGTCAACCCATGATCACGAGCTGACAAACGTGAAATATATCCGGATCGAATCGGGATTCGAACCCACAAGTGCATAATGGAATAATACGGCTGTGTCAATGTAAACACGTGTATAACAAAACGGGTTTCGAGTTTGCACCCGAGCCAAACATCCCCTGAATCTGAGCTACATCCTGACAATCTGATTCCAAGAACAGTGTTCCAGGTTAAAGTGTGTTTTGCTTTTCATATGGTTTTACGCAATTGGTTATGACATCCACAAAAGACGTCTGGGTTTCTGATCCAATCAAAGCAGTTGTAGGGAAAACACGATCCGAAACAGGTGCGCTGTCCAAATAAATATCTCATTATCACGTCACAATGATGGCACGGTAGTATCTACCCGACGCCTACTTCAAACCTTTTAACCCGTGCAGCAGAACAGGAGATGAGCACAAACAAACCGAAGAACCTTGCAATATATCTCACTGTGGGATGAGAGTGGGAGAGGCCCCAGGGATTGTTTCAAATACGTCAAAATATTTCGACATGTTATGATTACAGAAGTACCAAACGACCTGAACGTGGAAATTCAAACTGCTAGGAAGAGTCGATACGGACACATCTAAATATACCACAGCGGCTTAGCATCAGTTTTCGGATTGTGTCGGATTGTGTCGGAGATACATCGGATCGGTTCGTAATACAAAGTTAACTGTGATGAGAACGCAGTGGTCCATCGAGGCAGGATAGTTGCCAACGTTTTGGTAACACTTGGAGGTGTAAGCCTATAATTACCATCTATACTTTCTGCCGTCAATGATCTAAGACGGCAGAGAGGGGAAGGACGAACATTAATATCTCACAAGCAGAGCACCAGTGTCTATTGCCACGTTCAAGGGGCTTAATGAGACCGTCTACAAGTGATAAGACTTGAAAGAGGACGAAAAAAAACATCCGCCAGAAAGTTCATCGCCCACCTCCTACAGCAAGCTCGCGCACAAAGATGCATCTGTAGTCGTCGCTGTGCACTCGCAAACAAGTTATCGACAATTACTTAAATAAACACATAAAATCCCACCAGGTATTTAGAGTGAGCAGATTGATAAGCCCAAAGTAAACACAGCTCCTGTTTTACTACCAATCACAAACATAGCATTCCATCAAGCGTAAAATAAAATCCTCTCTAAATAGCTTCACGTTACATCATCGACTTGCAGGGATAAAAATAACCATAGGCTTGTTTGTATGTACATGTCTACCTGGATGTTTCCGCGATTCACAGTTAAAATGCACATAGGACAAATATGCAAATTGATGACGTCAGGATGACGTCATGAAACACAAGGGATTTAAGTCGCCTCAAGGTGAATACTGCTGGATAACCCTGTGCCTGGCTGGTGGCTGCCGACCCACTCTCAGATACATTGATCCAGATCGGACCATCATCGCCGATCATCTATTTGTGTAAATGGGGCTGTGTTACAGAAATAGAAGACAGTGTGACAGAATGCTGATCGCGTCTACGGAAATATAGATATTAGTCCATCATTACAACTGAAGCATCGAACGACTGATTTCCCATTTAGGGGAATTAGCCTGTCAGAAGGGGCGAACCCCCTAAAGGCAGACAGCAAGATATAAAACAACCCATTGTTTCGTACTAATAGTGACTAATCAACCTTGTAACCAGTGCATTCAACCTGATTAACTAAAGGGGTGACATTTCTACCCTTGTATCCGTTTTAATGGTAAACACAGCTGTCGAGTTCTGTACATATCTGTCTGTGTTCGTCTTGATTCCGTATCCAACAAGCTATTGGTCAAACCGATCGGACTAACAAAAACGTACATCAGCTGTTTGTTTCAAAGTAAGAATCATCCCCAACAACGAATGCACACTTCATTAGGGTCAATAGACGATGTTATCCCAAACATCCATAACAGTTATATTTAGACCGTCGCATTAATTACTCGGAGTAAAAGCATCGTTCACCTTTATGGGGAGTATGGCAACGTAATGTGAACCACGCGCCACATAAAAGTACAAGGCTGCCGTGTTCTCGAGTGCTGCGAAATTCAACACCAAGCATCACTTCCAAGTGACCCGCTGCTGAATTCTATTTTAAGCTTCATGTGGGGATATATATAGCCGATATTTACAACAGATGTGGCGGGAGGCGCATCTCCTGCTTCTATAAATAAACAAGGGGACGATGCACCAGCATTGTGGGGGAGCCAAACGCTTGTTGCACACATGAAGTTCGCAGAGTCAAACTGCGGACGCCTCAAGTTCTCACAGAATCAAGGCCATAGACGTGAACGCTTATACACCTGACGTTCACTCGAGAAAAAGTGTTCACAAGGAATGGAATGCTTGCACACCTAAAATTAACTAAGAATATAAATCATTTAATGTTTCCACATTTGAAGTGTATTATATTAAGATATGATAGAATTAGGTTCTAAGGGAATTTCGGGTTTGATTACTTATCTTAAACACACTCATACATTCGCCATCATCTATAAAATATCGGTTGTTTGTAAGAAGTAACAAAAAGAACGCAACCAAAGGGAAATGAAGGGGAAATTAAATGTAGAAGTTGCAAAATATATGGCTTAAATGCTGACCTCATAATTACATGTATAGCTTCACATTTAGAATGATAGAACACAAAGCCATAAATCATTAAAAGCGAGTTAACCTCCTTAAAAATCTTTTCATCACTAAACTGCTATTTAAACACAGACACAACAAAAGACTCAGTGGTTCGGCTACATTTAGCAGAGATTATAAAAAAATCACGAGATGGCGACTACAGAAATTGCCTTTATACGTTGTACCAGCATGGGGAATTGGGTTAATGAAAGAATCTGAAACCACTTCGCTATCCAACCTTCCATTAAAAAGACGCAATCAAGCCAAAATTCAATACAACAGCAATAACAGTAGCAATTCAGATACAAACAGAGTGCTGGCTGTTGTGTTTACCACATACTGCTTCACGTGAAACCCCCTTTCAGCATCAGGTATCGTACATATTGTGTTACATAAGGGCGCCAAAGAAAGACGTAATGCAGGCTATTGGCAGGCTCATTTAAAGACATGCTGCAAATATTTAAGTTCCTTCAAGAATTGAGCGTCGCGAACTGCGACGTGTTGTTGCGGACGGACGTCTGAAATGTCGTGGCAGAGATTTGTTATGATATTTGAAGTGATAATACTCCCATAATGCATTGGTGTTTACTAGCTCTACCGGATATTGAGGTCTGGAGCGGGCTTTTATCTCGAGACAAGACTTATACAAGAGATTCAGTCCTCAAATATCACTGATAACCAACTGTGGAATTATCTAGTCAATGGTAAAATGTTCATAAATCCTGGGAAAATATTTTCCTTCATCGACTAACATCTTTGGTTTGTTTTGTCAGCGGCGTGGAAGAGATTCGCAGTCTTATATCAATAAGTAGGGTGTTTATACAAGTCCTGTGATAATGAGGAGACAACTATCTCGCTGACCAGCCATAATGCTGCTCAAATCCGGCAGGACACATTATCCCGTGGGTCACACGATCTCTAAACACGCCAGTACCAATATGTAAAAACCAGATCTGTAAGAAGCAATTAGTATTGCGAAAATTTCTTGGCAAAGTTTGAGCAATCAGCATCGTTATCAGACACGACCTGGACGATAAAGCTGCAGAAATATCGCGCTTTATAATCAATATGGTCATGCGTGAATCAGTGAGTGTGGCCAACTGGATTTGAACATCACTTTCCAGATACATGACAACAGGTTGGGCTGAAGTTCGATGCAGCTTTCTTACTTGTGAAACCCATCAGCGATTGTGGTTCTTAAGATTAAAATGTGTTTAAAATGTGTTTGTTGTTTAACGCCGCACTCAACAATATTCTAGCTATATGGTCTGTAAATAATAGCGCCTGGTCAAGACTATCCAGTAATCAACATCATGAGCATAGATTTACGCAATTAACATGTGTTAACCAAGTCTGTGAGCCTGACCACTCGATCTTGACTGACAGCTAGTCTCTGAAATGAATATATTTTACAAGAAAAGGTTTTAATTAAATAGAATAAAAAGGAGCCCTGAAACTTTGTTCATTTCCTGAAACTATGGTAATCTAGATGCCACACATTCTAGACTTACATGGGCTCGATTGGATATATTGATTTCAGGGTCTGTAAGACAGACTACACCTGACCCTGTTAGTCGTATAAGAATTATAATCAAGTTGAATGTTGGATTCGAACCAATGATACAGAGATTCCGGCAGGTCTATGGGACACAACTCATATCGAAATGCGACACCCTGGGCCCGTTCCTCAAAGCGATCGTAGCGCTAAGGTGATCGTAACTCCCATACCTTAACATAGAGTTACGACAGTCATAGTGCTACGATCGCTTTGAGGAACGGGCCCCTGGACGATAGGGATGCTTGTTGCCCTCATGATCGATGCTGCGGTATTACATTTAGGAAATTTCATGAGTACAATGGTGACCAAGTTATAAATTACGTCGAATATACGGAATCCCCCTGATCAGGGGGTTCGGTTCTCAGATTTACATCTGTTATGATCATTTGTCTGACGACAGTGTGCATGCGTAACCTATGATTCTGGCTTCCGCAATAAATGTACAGGCGATTCTACAACGGCATGCGTTGCTAGTACCTAGCACTGACACGATATGATCACGGTAAAACAGTTCATAAACGTAGATAAGTCCAGCTCTCTAACAGGAAGACGTACCACGGTCAGAGAGCGACCAGGATTAACTTTAGCTCGGGAGGTCCCGATGTCTAATGAGCACATCAATCAGTTCACCTGGACCGTGACCCCAGTATCGCCAATGGATCATATTTTCTTTGATAAGCAAGACAAGTCTGTCTTGACCTCTGGTACTCTCAGTACGCCTCCCTCACTGGCTCATAGCAGGTATGGAAAATACGTTGGATTATTCTAACTTAGACGAGATCGGGTTCAGGCATACGATATAAAGTAGTTGTCATAATATATATTATGGGTATACGTACTGATCTTTGATACTTGCAGAATGACTTCCAAACGCGCAAGTAAATACTCGCAATGGGTAGTCTGTCAGTGATAATTGAGTTTGTTCAACAGCTAATGTGAAAAAGCATCACCTCCGGTCTATATATAACAGTGAGTGTGTGAGTGAGTTTGGTTTTACAATTCGTTTAGCATTATTCCAGCAACATAAAGGCTGGGGACTCCTGAAATGTTTTCACACATTGTGCCCATGTGAGGAATCGAACCTGGATCTTTGGCGTAACTAGCCAACGCACAAACCACTAGGCTACCCCACCGCCCCTGGACTGACTAGACAGATGAGGCTCTTAGTTGAGAGAGATCCCCGCCTTGACCACTCTCCCTTGTTGAGGACTCGTCTTTGTGGAAATGGCACGAGACTACGTCCGACGAGGTCAGACCACAACGGCCATCACCGAAAAGGCCACGAGGTCCAACTACGCTCAATAGTCGTGCTGATTGAGATCAAACGAGATTTCATTACATAAACTTGAAGCATTTCAGCAGTGAATAAAATTCTGCCTGCCAAGTGCTGATTGATTAGTCAAGTTTGCTTCGTATCTATCAGCTTTGATTAACTTTGTCAGCCTTCAAATCCGTCAGTCTAATCAAGTAACTGCCCGGCTTATATATTCTACAATATCAACAATCAGCGCTCGTTGTTACTCAGTAAAAGTAATTAGCAAATAGCTGTTATGCATATGGTAATCAATCAACTTTCTACGAGACGTGCGCGACATGTGCACAAAACCAGTCTAACTCGATACAAACATGGCAACGCAGCTGAGTGTCAGAGTTGGCAACTCACAATGAATAGCAGAGCTTGGTGGCACTCACGACCGGTAGCAGAGCATGATGGTAAGTCACAACCGGTAGTACAGATTGATGCAACTCACGACCGGTAGCAGACCTTGATGCAACTCACGACCGGTAGCAGACCTTGATGCAACTCACAACCGGTAGCAGACCTTGATGCAACTCACAACCGGTAGCAGAGCTTGGTGGCAACTCACGACCGGTAGCAGAACATGATGGCAAGTCACAACCGGTAGCAGAGCATGATGCAAGTCACGACCGGTAGTACAGATTGATGCAACTCACAACCGGTAGGAGAGATTGGTGGCAACACAACAATAATGGTAAATCCCCCCTTGATTCCAACACGAGGTGTTCGGCGGCGCTGTTAGAATCAACATAAGCAATTGAGTTTCCCCATCGTTCCAACATTGGTACATTTGCACTTGTTAAAGTATGCACGATGAAACGATATCCGTAATCTGCGAACATACAACTTCCAGTGTATTCAATAATGTACAATAGCATTCTAAGTGAAGCGTTCTCCCTCCGTGCCTGCATCCCCTCGCGTCGAGATGTTGGTACAACCACAATGCCGGTTCAGGGCTACTGTGAAACTGAACCAGGCCCTGATCTCCGCAGTAAAAGACGCAGAAACCTTCTGGGTTGTGTTAGGACATTTCATCGCAATCGTTACCACTTGCGTTTGGGATTCCTGCTACTTGAACGTGTTAATTCCAGTACGTCAGAGTCGTAGATCCTTGGTGCTTTACAAAAGTGAAGTTGTCTCCACGACGCTTTTACAAAGATTGCAACCGCGTCACTGCACGGATTAGTCAAACATCTGCTTCCCATACCTAGTTCTCTGACCACGTTACACCGCCCCCGATATTTATACATGCTTTGATATTACAACGCTAAAATATACATGCCTTACAAGAGTGAGTGAGTATGGTTTTACGCCGCTTTTAGCAATATTCCAGAAATATCACGGCAGGCAACACCAGAAATGGGCTTCACACATTTTACCCATGTGGGGAATCAAACCCGGGTCTTCGGCGTGACGAGCGAACGCTTAGACCACTTGGCTACCCCACCGCCCCCGCCGTATAAGAGCTTTCAGAAGGTTTAGTACTGGTTCAGTTAAATGCTTGAACGAACTCATGACAATTTATACTCGGTGACTGAAGATGAAAGGAAAACAGAGAAAATCAGGCGTAAATCAGGTCGTGATCATTGAGATAGATGATGGTCATTTAAAATCGAGCTGGCCCGAATCTGGTGGTATGAGGGTAGTTACCGTGACCCGTGCATCTCCCGGCGTCGCCAGTACCCCCGGGCTTGGATCTGTATCTAGTGATACGAATCGATACAGCACAGACAAGAAAGTAGTGTTATATAAACTGGCAATATATCTCTTCAGACCAAGACACTGCAATCAGCTATTTATGGCATTGTGGGAAAGGACTGAAGGTCTGAAAAACTGAGAAATTGATACTGTTTGAACCGCACAGCCTGAATGTAGTTATAATGTTTACTTGTATATATCAAGAGCAAATTTTGAACAATCTTAAAACAAAGTTTACAGAACGAGTCCCAGACAAGAACTTCACAATCACGATCAGCCAATAAATCAAAACAAGTTTTAATCAAATTCCAAGCGTGTATTACAGTTTGCTGCCCAAGGTAATTAAATACGAGGAAAGTGACAGGGTTTCAGTTGGGGTTAACAGAAGATGGCTACAAATTGGAACTAATCTGAACACAGTTGAGAAACGTGTGGGCGGCGTTCTGAGAGCGCTCGGACACCATAGCATCGCCCTCACCGTGCATTGAACCGACATCTCATATTCCGATATTTAACAAAATAACAACTTGTTTAAGAAAAGAATGGAACATGATTGTGTCTCAGATGTTACAAAAGTATAGAATGTAAACTGGACGTGCTTGATGTCATAAAATGTTTTAGACAAAAATATGTTGAGGTGAATAGGGACAAACAATCGCGTTCACGATTAAGTCACTTTCATTGCGATGTGCCCCTGTGCTAATGTAGACAACTGCCTGTCCATACGGTTCGATTCCCTGTATGGGAGCAATACGTGAAGCCCATGTCTGGTGTTCCCCTCCGTGATACTGCTGGAATATTGTTGATAGCGGCGTAGAAGCATACTCATTCACTATACTTACTCCCCGTATGCCGAGCGCTATATTCCAAGTATATGTGCCATGTTTAAACGTCTCTAGTAACAACGCAGTCTCGCTTTACGCCCTACCTAGTCACGCATTTAGTCCCAGAAATACTGGTATCGTATTTAAACATTCATGACAACAAAATAATAAAATAGCCAAAATAACATGGAACCAGAACAATCCTTGACTTCAGAAACCCTGGAGCTGAGACAATCTAGATCTACCAAATCATTCTTGACCCCATATGGACTCCCTTTTCACATTTCATCACTAGAGTCCGGTAGACAGACAACAGCCTCCGGAGAGACGCTCCTGTCTCTATACTAAATAACCGAT
Organism: Haliotis rubra; assembly: GCF_003918875.1. NCBI lineage: Eukaryota > Metazoa > Mollusca > Gastropoda > Lepetellida > Haliotidae > Haliotis > Haliotis rubra. Next base: position 558,764 of record NW_025767322.1, read on the forward strand.
CCGTAAAACACGCTGTGTGACTGAAAATGCCAAGCGCCCCTCCAGAAAATATCATGGTCGCTCTTGAAGGACAGCCATGACGTCATTGGTAACACTCGACAGGTTAATTAAAAGACGCGCAACAGTTGAAGAAGACGGTGTGACACGCGAGCTGATTCTATGATGCATGAAACAGAAAATGGGCGTATCGACCTTCGACAATTTCGGGCATTAAAACACGTCAAGTTGAACGTTACAGACGAGCTTTCCCGGCATCCATTTACTGTTCAATAACGAGTTGAGAGACATGCTCACCGATGCATGGACCGTTGGTTAGAAATGCATTGAATAATTCATCCAGGACTTAAATACACGTTTACAACAAGTGTCCGCCTACGATATGGGCCTTTGTTTTGTTAAACACCGATTTATGCCTCGATGTGTAATGATAGAGTGAATATTGTTTTACGCTGTTAACAATATTCCAGCAATGTCAAGGCGAGGGATACCAGAAAAATACCCATTTAAGTAATCGAACACGGGAAGACAGCGAGACGAGCAAACACGTTTACCAATAGGCCAACCATTACCTACACTGAACAATACACATCTATTTCTGTCAACCACGGCGAAACACGAGTGAGTGAGTGAAAGAAGGAGTGAGCAAGTAAGGTTTTCCGTCTGTATGAACAATGTGTCCGTCACATCACCGCTGAATGTGGAGAAAAGCAAGGCCTTGTACCATATGTTACCGTGTTGTTTTTGTAAATGGAACAGTTGACATGCCCTGGCATGTGTTTCTGCTGGGCAGGATTACCTTTCCAAGAGCAGCTGGTATCAGCGACAGTCAATGGTGATTCATAAGCACATGTTTATTACTAAGTCGGAATATTGCAGTGGACTTTTAGCACATGTTTGTAATGATTGTGGAATGGGTCTTGCCGCTTTTCTTTACTGTTCATGATTGTGGAATGGGTTTTGTCGCTTTTCTTTACTGTTCATGATTATAGAATGGGTCTTGCCGCTTTTCTTTACTGCTCATGATTGTGGAATTGGTCTTATCGCATTTCTTCACTGCTAATGATTGTGGAATGGGTCTTATCGCATTTCTTCACTGTTCATGATTGTGGAATTGGTCTTATCGCATTTCTTTACTGTTCATGATTGTGGAATGGGTCTCTCCGCTTTTCTTTACTGCTCATGATTGGGGAATGGGTTTTGCCTCTTTTCTTTACTGCTAATGATTGTGGAATGGATTTTGCCGCTTTTCTTTACTGTTCAAATAAAATCCAGGTGAGAAAGTTTCGTCGATTATAATATTCAAATCTCACTACGTTCTAAGTGCCATCAGCCCTGTGAGAACTGCCTGGTGATGAAGACCAGTTACAATCATCAGACGGATATGCGCTTGTATAATCAACATATAAAAAGACATCTAGGTGGAAGAATATTTATATATCTTCTGTCAGTCTTGTAACAAAGGTCGGTCGTCGGGACGTATCTGCCACTCGGAGCTAAAATAAAGCCTCAGTTTGTCAAAGCAGTAGACATAATGTCAGCCAGAGTCACATGGCATCATTTAAACGCCCAATATGTCAGGGGGAGTTGACAGCCATGAGGCTAGCCCCAGCGTTATCGCGCCGCGTGACCGACTCAAGCCGGTAGCGAGGGCATATTCAATTGTTGGATAATTGGTATAATAGATGGTTCACCACAGTCTACAGCGGTCACGACAATTGCCATTACGTCATCGCTCACCAGGGGGCGCAGATTAAACCAGTGTCACAAATCAGACATACCTTTGAGGTTCGTAGTCATGTATATATGCATGGGAGTTTTTGTAAGTACGTATGTAATGAGATACCTACAGTGGTATAATTCACCTGACATGACGTAAAACAGCTACATGATTGCACATTTAGCCTGAAGTGTGAAGTTATGCTTAATGGCATCTACCAGCAATAACACCTCATGATGAGATGAAGAGGGCAACTACAAAAAGGTGTAACTGTAGAACTGATCAAAGCGGATTTAAACCCAACTCACTCACTCACTAAGATGGGGTAACTTGTCACCAGAAGCAGATAACGCAAATACCATTGGCATAAAGCTCGATTTAAGTTCCAAGATGGTGACTTCATATTTGCAGCAATCTTTACCATCCGATCTAAATTAAATTGATGAGTCACATAGACAGAACCATTATGAATAACATTAGCAGAGCATCTTAAAGATCAACAGATTATGCAGAACTTTAACAGAACGCGAGGAAATGTAGCAGATCTGGTAAAACCTTAGAAGAGCATTAAGAACATCATAATATCTTGCAGATCATGTAGATCATTAGAAGAGCACAAGAAGAGCACAAGAAGAGCACAAGAAGAGCACATATTGGCATATAATCTGGAAGAGGAAAACACTTGTTTCCACAAATTAATTAAAAACATTCACGTTTGGACGTTTTTCAAGCAGGCTATTACAGTATCAATCGTAAAGAGGTTTTGCCGATATACCTATTTTCGAAAATACATCTGCATATATTAATAATGCTATTTCAGTGTTAGTTTAATCTATTTCAAGAGACATGTCATCTACGAAGTCAAGCTGTGCTTCGAAATACAATCACTTTTTGAATCAACGGACATCTCAGCGCCTTTAAACAGGAAGTAGCTGGATCTGTTTCGTCAGGTAGAGACGCGTTAATTGCAAAACTTCCCCCAGGTGACAGGAATATTCATGATATATATAGCCTACCTTGAGCAGGAACGTATGCATATATCACCAGGTAGCGTATCGGTATTACGGTAGAGCTAATGCGATACCCGAGACGTTTATCCTTTATTTATCCCGTGGCTTGCTATATATAGCATTCATTAGACTTACACGACATTCAACCGTGGAATAAACGTAGCAATATCTCACAGTGCTCTTTGAAGAACGGCTCCGTGACAGATGACGGGGTGATTTTATCTACTGTATGAAGACATTTACATACGAGCACCAGTACTGATATTTGCTTTTCTCTGTATCAAACGACTGTTGCATAAATAATAAATCTCATGGTAAAGTACTAATACGTATTAAAGATCGAGCGAGAATGCCTGGCTGTCATATAGTGCTTTTGGGGAACACTTGCTACGGCTTTTATGTTTAGGCTATTTTCTGGAGGGGAATCGAACCTGGACCTGGACCGCGACTAACAAGCACTCAGCCCACTATCCTATTGTTCCTCCATTCTAAGAATATACACGTGTAGCTATATAAAGAAGGCACACGCACCTGTATCCAGGTACAAGTAACAATATAAAGCACAGGTATACTAATTTTGTTATTTCGTTTTCAAGCAATATTGGAAGCAAGCAAGCAAGAAGGCAAAGGTACTTTTACCTTTAAAAAGCGTACTCTGGTACTAGTATGTTATAAACCACAGCTATACTGTTACCTTTTCAAGCCATCTGAGGCACCAGTACCTATATAAAGCATGCATAGGCACTGGTACATTTATCAGACAAACACAGGTATCAATACCTTTATCAAACAAACACAGGTATCAATACCTTTATCAACCAGTCACTTGCCTGATAAGGTGCAATTACTTGTCCGAAGAATCAGATTAAAAAAATATGAACGTTGAAACCCAGCTCTGTCTCCATACCAGTGCAACAACACAGACAATGGATTTATCATGTTGGCAGAGTATCATCAGCTGTTGACCTCTGCCGGGCTGGTGACCACCAAGCCTACTTCACTGAACTGGGAAACATCCACTCCAGTCACAGGGACCTATAGTCTGTTTGCAGTGAAAACGTACCGATGAAATTCACTTTAAACAAAAAAAGTAAATCAAATTAAGTGAAATTGAGATTGCGAATCCTCATAATTTTACCTTGCCAAATGAACATTTACATCTCAGAATTTTATTAAATTTAGGATAAGAGTTGTTTAACAAACGATCATAGATTCAAATCGATATTATTGGTTTGTATTACAAGGGGGTATACGCAGTAGATGGAACAGTGAAACAAATGCACGTGCTGTACGTGATGAGCGTTAACTTAGACCAGCCCTACTTGTTCTCGGTGTTTCATCTCATGTGCATACCCCCTTGTAATACAAACCAATAATAGCGATTTGAAACTATGATCGTTTGTTAAACAACTTTTATCCTAAGTTGAATAAAATTCTGAGATTTAAATGTTCAATTGGCAAGGTAAAATTATGAGGATTAGCAATCTTAATTTCGCTTTAATCGATTTACTTTTTTGTTTAGAGTGAAATTCATCGGTACGTTTTCACTGCAAACAGACTATACATATTGCCACAACATCCGTCTGTTATGTAACACTGCTTTGTCCTTCAGAACGCATGCATTAAATTTGCGTTTAGAAATACATTACTGACTGGCAGGTGTTCTTATCGTATAAGTACCAAATAAACGATATCCACCGTTATTGGGATCTTCTATAATCTGATCGAGACGTTATGCGCTCTGCCTCCAGCCCTGAATGAGACTTTCTCTTTTGATTGCATTTCTAAGAGCTTATCCCGGCAGACTCAGAATAATTTATCGTAATTCCGTCAAACTTATTTCACAAAGACTGTTAACATGCTGCGGCCTTTGTCAAGCAGTTACAGGATTGTCTTAATCTTCAGCCAAATCTGCACGAGTACAGACGTGTTTTACCCCATACAAATGTAAATATGCTGTTAGTCAATTAAGTCGGCAAATACCCAACCCGTGGAGATGACTCCGCATTAATAGTGTAAACATGCATTGACACATACATCTTAATTTGCATCTTAAGTAAACATACAAGAATGTCCTTAATCCAACCGTTGTGCGTTATGACCAGTGACGCCCTTCATATCCAGCAACGAGGGTACGTTCTCCGTCTGAAGTCACGTTCACAACGATGTGGGTAGTTTATGGTGCTGAAAACGTGGACGACGACGACGACGACGACGTAATCTCGGCTTATATCGGTGTGACATACTCCATTCAGAAATATAGCCTCTGTACGCATGAGAGGGCAGAACATTGTGAACAGCCAATCGACCCGGAGGCGTGAAACGAGTGATCACATGTGATACCTGGCATCAGATGAATGAGCATGGATTTTCGTTGCCTTTACCAGTAAAGCAATATTCTTGCAAACTCAAGACGGGGGACACAAAAACGGGCTTAACGAGTTGTATCGATGTTGGGAATCAAACCCGGACTCCGGCGTGACGAGCCACCGCTTTAACCACTTGGCTACCACACCGCGCTATTGATATCACAGCACGTATAGATTAACAGGGCTCCAGATAAGGGTCGTATCGGCGTATGTACGGATAAAAAATATGCAAGATACGGTAGGAAATAATTTAGAAAGCGTAGCAGATACGCACCACAGCAATGGTGTACGGTCTTAGAATCATTTACTGACGTATTTATCTGAAAATTATTGTGTTATTGTTTATTGACCTGTTTACACAAGAGTAGCAATGTTGTGGTGCATATATGAAACGAAACACAAGATTACTGATACGCCATTAATTTCCATTCAGTACTCTAAATGTACTCTTAAGGTTTTCCCAGTAATCCTATATTGAACAAATAAGGAGTACGTACTCCTGATCATGAAAAATTATCTAGAGCCCTGATGATTAAGGATTGATGTTATTAATTAATATGTTCAATTTCATAATTGTCATTTAATGTAGACATGTGATCCTCAGAATAGGAGGAGTGAATATTTTGTCTACAAACAACTAGAGCGCTGACAGACTCATTCTGGGATTGCCCTCGGTCTTGCGTAGCTGTATCCGGAGGGCCGGTATTGACCTTCTGTTATGAGTGTCAACCTGTGACCTCGTTTATCAAAACCAGCCTTCAGAACGTACAAAAGTGATAAGTGTGCCTTAATGTGCTCCGACCTGCACGAATAATTCCGAATGTGGCCGAGGATGAGCAAAACGATCACTGTTAGTCAACTGATGTGATCCAGTTTATTGTATTAACGAACTGGGAGAGTCCAAAAAGTCATAATTTATAAAGGTTTAAGAATTATTCTTAAGGTGCATTCCGAACATGCGCCCCATGTCAAGTAGAACTTGATGAATTGTGAATTAACGTGGGGCAAATCAGCAAAAAAATTGTTTGGGTGAGATTAATTGTAACCCATCTTGAAATCGTATTATGTGCGTGCGTGCGTGGGTGCGTGTGCGTTATACATAAACACATGCAGTTATGTGTATGTGTAGTGTATAATACCCCATAACTGCCTATTGTAAACAGTGAGTGAGTTGGGTTTTACGTCGCTTTTAGCAATATTTCAACAATATCACGGCGGGGGACACCAGAAATGGGCTTCACATATACTACCCATGTGGGGAATCGAACCCGGGTCTTCGGCATGACGAACGAACGCTTTAACCACTTGGCAACCCCACCGCCCCTTATTGCAAACAAACATATCGCTCTGGAATATTTGAGTTAATATCAGAAACAATGACGTTTGAAAACCCCAACAACGGTTGACAGCTTCAAACAATATTCATTCAACAGTCCACTCACAGCTTCAGATGTTTACATGCTACACCGACACAAATATACACTATACAGCATTTAACTCACTCTATTTTTCTCCATTTTCCGCATCCCGTCAAGGCCAGCAGAGACCGTATCATCCACATCCCTTTCACCATTGTGTTGATGCACTTTTCACCTTCCCCAACAAGCTGTGTTTAAGACAGGATACGAGAGCTCTCACAGTTTATAGTATACATGACCTAGAAAACTACCTCCAGCCACAATTAAGTCTGATCATGTGACCAGCTGGTTACAAGGGGAGATAATCGCTGTGTCGCATTGCAAGGAAATATTCAGATTTTGTGAAGTCTCGTGACCATGACGAGGTCTGCACATTAATCAACGCACGTGGCTTTTTGCGTTGTACGTCAATGTATAGTATTGACATGCTGATAGAACCCCGGTAGAACAGAAGGATAGCCCGTTTAATCAGTTTCCTTGACTCACATATTCAGCTAGACCCATGTTTCTTGCACAGCTAATACCAGTTCATACCGTTTGATTTCAAATTTCAAAGGTGAACTGCATTTATCAAAGTCGTGGGTCATATCGTTCGGTCATTATTCACACATTCGTTGCCAGATTAGTAAAGGTCTGCTGTCCAATCGGGCGATAAATCTCCACAACAGACACGTATCAAACTCGGAGTCTGGGAAACCGATGCGGAAATCACCTCGTTCCCGTGTTAGAGAAACACGTGGAACACATAACTTGTATCTGAGATTCAGAAAACATGCTTCCAGTATGCACAAACCTGTCAGACATATCATGTTCAAGTAATTATGCCCTAAATAAAACTGATAATTACAGACTTTAGGCGCAATTAGAACTGTTTCTTCGTACTGCCTGTTTTCACATAATTGAGTGAGCTGGTTAAAGCAAAACTTGACCAATGAGTTCAAAGGGAATGGCAGGCTTGCTTCTCGGCATGTCGTGCAGGTAATTACAAACGTGAACAATCATTTTGGTGATGTCGTCGTGATTTCAACACGTGAAAAACAGACAAATAATATAACTGAAACTGTTCAATCAAACATTTAGTTATGCACTTGAACTCATTTCAATGTACAACCGCGTGCATGTTGTTATCACGTTGTATCCTTGTTGTAGAAAGATGTTTATTCACATACCCGAGTGTCTGGCGTCTGCCCGAGTACGTAGATGTATGGACATACACATACGCTGACGATCACAAACACTGAAGGTGAACCTGATTTATTCCACATACCCGAGTACGTCAACTGAAGATGATCTGTCACATACCCGAGTACGTCAACAGAAGGTGATCCGTGACATCCGTCTCATGCGCCGAAGTATCGTCAACAGAAGGTGGTCCGTCTCATTCTTCCCGTAGTAAGTGCGTTCTATTAACGTTGTACCCGCTGTTAATGAGTACGTTAATCCACCTAACCTAAAGTAGTGCGTAATGTCATCTTTACATCATAGTCTGTGTGTAATAGCACCTTTCTACGCGTACGTTAAGTAAACACAATTGTCTTCATGTAAAGGGCAAATGCCATTATAAGCATCGTGCATTGGTACACAGGTGATGTGAGGTGAAATTGGGTTTTACGTCGTGCTTGAGAATATTTCGCTCATATGACGACGTGCATGCGTGTGTATGTGTATGTGCGGCTGCTTGTACTAGCCCAGACTTAAGCTGGTTTTATAGTGCTAGCCCACTGAGATACCATGCCGCAGTGAAGCATGAATACCCCACTCAGACACATTATACTGACTCCGAGCCGACCAGTCCTTGTTGTACCCATTAATGCCGAGCGCCAGGCAGGGACCAACAAGTACCATATATTAACGTCTTTTGGTATGACGCGGTCGGGGATCGAACCCGCGACCTTCCGCTCTCCGGGTGGACGCTCTAACCACTACACCACGGAGGCGGTTACATTGGTACACAGGACATCGGTCACGATTAATGGGTTAGGTGACGTTAAACGGGGTTAAACGTTGCGTTCCAGATTATTGCTCCTTTGCAGCGACACATACAATCGTGTGTGACTGCTGGTACTAGCATTGTCTAATTCTACTGACAACAGCAGGTATGGCCAGGAGTCATTTACGTGTAATCAGTTTCACATTTCGCAGGCAAGAACATTGACTGAATGGTAATGAAGGAAGTTCCAGCACGATCTGCGGGTGCATGGCATATCGGTAATATTGTTTTATGAGGCACTTCATTGTATCCAGTGTCATCACATGGTGAATTTACGTCACGAGCGTGTGACTCATCTGAGTGATCAACGCCATACCGCAACAGGTGTCGCCGTAACAATGGCTGTACGGGCCGGCACGTCCGATAGTGACATTGAGTTCGATCAACACAGGCAATACAACATTGTGCTTAGAAAGAGAATCGAGAGCATGAGGCAGATTATGCTGACTAGATGATGGACGCATGAATGACGCAGGCTGAGTGAACTGGTGCCATAGAGAGAATGAGTGAGTGACAGAGAATTTGATCACGGTATATATCGGCGTTCTGCACAAGCCTATCATATGCATGGTTCCATTCTAGACGTGTACCGGCCTACACCTTGTGCGGATATGTGTAACAGTTAATATTTCAAAATGTGAATAACTTTGGCGGTTTACAAAACGGTTAAGTATTTCACTCATTTTACAAATTGACTGAACATTCTGTACTGTGTTTCAAATTCTACCAAACTCTACGTGCTCAGGTTCTGTAACATGTATATATCGTACCAGCCTTCCCTGAACATGGTTCCAATCTGCACGTGCCTACATTCTGTAACATGCATACACAGTACCAGCCTTCCCTGAACATGGTTCCAATCTGCACGTGTCTACATTCTGTAACATGCATACATCGTACCAGCCTACCCTGAACATGGTTCCAATCTGCACGTGCCTACATTCTGTAACATGCATACACAGTACCAGCCCTCCCTGAACATGGTTCCAATCTACATTCTGTAACATGCATACAGCCACATGGTGCCTACCTACATTCATGGTAACATGCATACATACACAGTCCAACCAACCCTCCCTGAACATGGTTCCAATCTGCACGTGCCTACATTCTGTAACATGCATACACAGTACCAGCCTACCCTGAACATGGTTCCAATCTGCACGTGCCTACATTCTGTAACATGCATACATCGTACCAGCCTACCCTGAACATGGTTCCAATCTGCACGTGCCTACATTCTGTAACATGCATACACAGTACCAGCCTACAGCCTACCCTGAACATGGTTCCAATCTGCACGTGCCTACATTCTGTAACATGCATACATCGTACCAGCCTACCCTGAACATGGTTCCAATCTGCACGTGCCTACATTCTGTAACATGCATACACAGTACCAGCCCTCCCTGAACATGGTTCCAATCTGCACGTGCCTACATTCTGTAACATGCATACACAGTACCAGCCTTCCCTGAACATGGTTCCAATCTGCACGTGCCTACATTCTGTAACATGCATGCATACACAGTACCAGCCTACTCCCTGAACATGGTTCCAATCTGCACGTGCCTACATTCTGTAACATGCATACACAGTACCAGCCCTCCCTGAACATGGTTCCAATCCAATCTGCACGTGCCTGAACATGGTTCCAATGCACGTCTGTAACATGCATACACAGTACCAGCCTTCCCTGAACATGGTTCCAATCTGCACGCCTACATTCTGTAACATGCATACCTGAGTACGTTCCAATCTACACGTGCCTACATTCACTGTAACTACATTGAACATGGTACGTGCCTACATTCACATGCATACACTACAGTACCAGCCTTCCCTGAACATGGTTCCAATCTGCACGTGCTACATTCTGTGTACACAGTACCAGCCCTCCCTGAACATGGTTCCAATCTGCACGTGTACCAGCCTACATTCTGTACACACAGTACCAGCCTTCCCTGAACATGGTTCCAATCTGCACGTGCCTACATTCTGTAACATGCATACACAGTACCAGCCTTCCCTGAACATGGTTCCAATCTACACGTGCCTACATTCTGTAACATGCATACACAGTACCAGCCTTCCTGAACATGGTTCCAATCTACACGTGCCTACATTCTGTAACATGCATACACAGTACCAGCCCTCCCTGAACATGGTTCCAATCTACACGTGCCTACATTCTGTAACATGCATACACAGTACCAGCCTTCCCTGAACATGGTTCCAATCTACACGTGCCTACATTCTGTAACATGCATACACAGTACCAGCCTTCCCTGAACATGGTTCCAATCTACACGTGCCTACATTCTGTAACACGCATACACAGTACCAGCCTTCCCTGGAATTCCTCCATAATGTACGTGCCTACATTCTGTAACATGCATACATCGTACCAGCCTACCCTGAACATTTTCCAATCCTCTGCATGTACGTGCCTACAATTCTGTAACAAACATACATCGTACATACCCTGAACATGGTTCCAATCTGCACGTGCCTACATTCTGTAACAAACATACATCGTAACAGCCTACCCTGAACATGGTTCCAATCTGCACGTGCCTACATTCTGTAACATGCATACATCAGTACCAGCCTTCCCTGAACATGGTTCCAAATACACGTGCCTACATTCTGTAACATGCATACACAGTACCAGCCTTCCCTGGAATTCCTCCATACTGTACGTGCCTACATTCTGTAACATGCATACATCGTACCATCCTACCCTGAACATGGTTCCAATCTGTACGTGATCTGTACAGGCCAATGATGTTCTTTCTCACGGTGGTTCCTTCACACAAATGAACTGTCTTCAAAACTGTACACCAGGAAGATAAGAAACACGGAAACAGGACGTCTGTATTCTCCCAAATAATAATGACATAGCAGTTTAGCACTTCTAGGTCTTAAAACAGTGAAAAAAACAAGACCCTGACGTCAAAGTTTAGTTGTTACGAGTTACAAAAACTGTTAATTTTTTACAGCAAGAGCTTTAGCAGCTTGCTAGTGATATATACAGATTCCAGTATCTCAAACAATCGAACGGAACTTGTCTGGATGTGCTGAGCCGGGGTAGAGCAGTCGCTGTTGGTGTTTGTTGGGGGTAAAAAATGTACAGCGAGGCTGGTACATCTGTATGGTGGATGTAGGATGCACATTAATCACGCTTGTCCTGTTACCGTGACAGAGACGTCCCTGTAGCCGGGGTTAGTGTAAATAGGCTCCGTGTTGTGTCGATAAGCACTGTAGGCAACACTGATGGTGTAGGTGTCCCTGATGTGGAGAGTGTGTGTCGGTATAAGACAATTGCAACCCACGCATATAACACCCACGTGTCACCCAAGCATGTACCACCCAAGTGTCACCCAAGCATGTACCAGCCAAGTGTCACGCAAGCATATACCGCCCAAGTGTCACGCAAGCATATACCACCCAAGTGTCACGCAAGCATATACCACCCAAGTGTAACCCAAGCATATACCACCCAAGTGTAACCCAAGCATATACCACCCAAGTGTAACCCAAGCATATACCACCCAAGTGTCACGCAAGCATATACCACCCAAGTGTCACGCAAGCATATACCACCCAAGTGTCACCCAAGCATATACCACCCAAGTGTAACCCAAGCATATACCACCCAAGTGTCACCCAAGCATATACCACCCAAGTATATACCACCCAATATACCACCCAAGTGTCAACCATATACCCCCAAGTGTCACCCTAAGCATATACTCCCAAGTGTCATGCAAGCATATACCACCCAAGTGTCACGCAAGCATATACCACCCAAGTGTCACCGCAAGCATATATGTACCTAAGCATATACACCTCCCACGTGTCACCCAAGCATATACCACCTAAGTGTCACGCAAGCATATACCAAACCAAGTGTCACCCAAGCATATACCACCTAAGTGTCATACCATATACCACCCAAGTGTCACCCAAGCATATACCACCCAAGTGTAACCCAAGCATATACCACCTAAGTGTCACCCAAGCATATACCCAAGTGTCCAAGCATATACCACCCAAGTGTTACCTAAGCATTTACTAACCTAAGTGTCACCTAAGCATATACCACCCAAGTGTCACCCAAGCATATACCACCCAAGTGTCACGCAAGCATATACCAACCAAGTGTCACCCAAGCATATATTACCTAAGCATATACCTCCCACGTGTCACCCAAGCATATACCACACCAAGTGTCACGCAAGCATATACCAACCAAGTGTCACCCAAGCATATATAGTGTTACCCAAGCATATACCACCCAAGTGTCACGCAAGCATATACCACCCAAGTGTCACCCAAGCATATACCACTCTAAGCATGGCAATATACCCATCTAAGTGTCACCAAAGCATATACCAACCTAAGTATATAGCATATACTACCACCAAGTGTTACCCAAGCATATACCACCCCAAGTGTCACGCAAGCATATACACACCCAAGTGTCACCTAAGCATATACCACCAAGTGTCACGCAAGCATATACCACCCAAGTGTCACCCAAGCATATATACCAAGCATATACCTCCCAAGTGTCACCCAAGCATATACCACCTAAGTGTCACGCAAGCACATACCAACCAAGTGTCACCCAAGCATATATTACCCAAGTATATACCACCTAAGTGTCACGCAAGCATATACCAACCCAAGTGTCACCCAAGCATATACCAATCAAGTAAGTGTCACCCAAGCATATACCACCCAAGTGTATATACCTCCCAAGTGTTACCCAAGCATATACCAATCTAAGTGTCACCTTAAGCATATACCACCCAAGTGTCACCCAAGCATATACCACCAAGTGTCACGCAAGCATATACCAACCAAGTGTCACCCAAGCATATATTACCCAAGCATATACCTCCCACGTGTCACCCAAGCATATACCACCAAGTGTCACGCAAGCATATACCAAACCCAAGTGTCACCCAAGCATATATACCCAAGTGTCCCAAGCATATACCACCCAAGTGTAACCCAAGCATATACCACCCAAGTGTCACCCAAGCATATACCACCCAAGTATATACCTCCCAAGTGTCACCCAAGCATTTACCACCCAAGTGTCACCCAAGCATATACCACCCAAGTGTCACCCAAGCATATACCACCTAAGTGTCACTCAAAGCATATACCACCTAAGCATATACCTCCCAAGTGTTACCCAAAGGATTTACCACCCAAGTGTCACCTAACATATACCTCCCCACGTGTCACCCAAGCATATACCACCAATTGTCACTCAAGCATATACCAAGCAAGTGTCACGCAAGCATATACCAACCAAGTGTCACCCAAGCATATATTACCCAAGCATATACCTCCCACGTGTCACCCAAGCATATACCACCACCAAGTGTCACGCAAGCATATACCAACCAAGTGTCACGCAAGCATATATTACCCAAGCATATACCACCCAAGTCACCCAAGCATATACCACCCTAAGTGTCACCCAAGCATATACCAATCTAAGTGTCACCAAAGCATATATACCACCCAAGTATATACCTCCCAAGTGTTACCCAAGCATTTACCACCCAAGTGTCACCCAAGCATATACCTCCCAAGTGTCACCCAAGCATATACCACCAAGTGTCACGCAAGCATATACCAACATAGAGTGTCATCCAAGCATATATATACCCAAGCATATACCTCCCACGTGTCACCTAAGCATATACCACCCAAGTGTCACGCAAGCATATACCACCCAAGTGTCACCCAAGCATATATTACCCAAGCATATACCACCCAAGTGTCACCTAAGCATATACCTCCCACGTGTCACCCAAGCATATACCACCAAGTGTCACGCAAGCATATACCAACCAGGTGTCACCCAAGCATATATTACCCAAGCATATACCACCCACGTGTCACCCAAGCATATACCACCAAGTGTCACGCAAGCATATACCAACCAAGTGTCACCCAAGCATATATTACCCAAGTCACCCAAGCATATACCTCCCACGTGTCATATGTACCCAAACATATACCAACCAAGTGTCACGCAAGCATATACCACCAAGTGTCACGCAAGCATATACCACCCAAGTGTTTCCCTATTCTAATATCAAAATCGCATGTTCCATTTATTCTTAATAGTAACAATCAACGTCTGAGCTGTAGAAGGTACGGTCAAACAGCTTCAGTGTCATAGAGATCAAATATGTTATTGGATTGTGACTCCATAGTAACCGGTGACCTCAATGAAAAGCATTTGGATAGAAGGTGAGTTTGTGGTGAGATGGATGTAGGGTTGGGTTGATGGTGAAGACGATGGAGAGATGGGTTAGTGGTGCGGTGGATGTGGGGGTGATGTGCATGTAGGGGTGGATGAAGGGGTGGATGTAGGGTGGATGAAGGGGTGGATGTAGGGGTGAAGGCGGGGTGGCGAGGTGGAGGTGAGCTGATCCTACGGGGCGTGTGACGATCGTTGGTCGTGGTTAACAGTCCGATTCTTCCCACAAGGCTGCACCATGTTAAACACTTGTTTCTGTACAAGCACCTGTTTATGACAAAGGCTTGATGTTCACTGACACCTAAAAATGTACAATGTATACTCTTCTATAACAACCCCTATCCGTGGCACTCCTCACTTCAGTGCCACCAGTGTCAAACAATGAATGATCTGAGAGCAGATATACTGGACCACAAGCTATGTCAACCCATGTCACAACATGCGCAATCTTGACTCATCTTCAGCGACCCCGTCAATACCCCGTGTATGACCACACTAAAATGACTGTCCGCTTGGTTTTCGACCATACAGATTTCATTGCACAAACACTATGTCACCCATCATCGCCACAAGGCCTATATTCCTACCTGGTTCATGCTGTCCCTGCAATGTATATGTGATTTATACATCACTCCACAACGTCTGTGTACCTTGACGCACTGAGGGTTTCAAGGACAAACGTTTTGACCTGTGTCAGCATACATGTATGGGCTTTACTAACTCATTAGCTGACCGTGGTGACATAAGTTACTTTAAATGTTGGCAACCAGCCCCTTCAGGCCAGTTGCCGACTTACTGGCTGGTAGCACTGTAACTATTAGCCTGGGTTCAAACTATGCTAAAATTACACCCTCCTTGTAGGTTTGAAATACATGCATAAGTAGCTACTGTTTGTTATATCCCACACGCGGAACATCAACATGGGATACACATGCTTGTTTGAAGTTTTGCATTGTTTACCAGCAGTTGTCTTACCTGTGTCACTAAGGCGCTCATTCTGCAGGTGTGATTTTCAATGTCAAAGCTCTGCAGTCAAGGTATCTCTAACAAAGGACAGTTGTGTCCTTCGTTGGAAGTCGCTGACGAGGTAATGAATCTGGCGAAGGACTGCTACCATTTGTTGTTGCAATGCAGGAAAACCCGCGCTTGTTGCTAAAGAAAACAGGTCAAGCGTATCAAGATGTGAGTTGCCCCCCTTTCTACTTTAAAGCTGTACCTCTCAGCAACAACAGCCAGACAGTGTCCGTGACGCTATGACATTATAGTTGCTCAACCAGGTCGCTGGTTGAATGGAAAAGGTGGGTGAATTACGGGTGGGTGAATATCTGGCGGTTGATGTGACCTGGGTGGCGGGAAAATGAAAGGTCATTGTAAGATAGGGCATAGTACTTGACAATATGGTGATGATGTTTCCGATATTATTCATGAAATTTACAGTATTGGCGCCAGATGCCAGTTCACATATACAGCTGTCCCCGTCTATCAGTTCGATACAGCTGTCCCCGTCTATCAGTTCGATACAGCTATCCCAGTCTATCAGTTCGATACAGCTGTCCCCGTCTATCAGTTCGATACAGCTGTCCCCGTCTATCAGTTCGATACAGCTGTCCCCGTCTATCAGTTCGATACAGCTGTCCCCGTCTATCAGTTCGATACAGCTGTCCCCGTCTATCAGTTCGATACAGCTGCCCGTCTATCAGTTCACTAGATCTGTCCGTCTATCAGCTCGATACAACTGCTCGTCTATCTGTCCACTACAAATGCCATTCTACAAGTTCCCAAAGTATACAAGTTTCCCGTCTATCAGTTCACTTTGACAGCGTCCCGTCTATCAGTTCCCATATCATATCAGCTTCCCATCTATCAGTTTGCTACACCAAGTATCCCCGGGTTTGTAGCACGCCATGATCAGTCTGTCAAACAACACCGCGAGGCATTCATGTCAATACCATGATCCACAACGACGATCGCAAAATTATTCAATATGCACAACCGAATTATTCCACATTATCGACAGGAATATAACCTGAATACGTGACACTCAGAGATAGGATAAGTTAGCTATTTATCGTCCAGGTTTGAGAAACCCACGACACAGAACGTATCTTTCCCTTTTCAATAACTATACTGAGCGAAAGAGCAATTCAAGCGGGATACTAAACCGAGAGTAAGACGGACATACAGATTGCACTGTACGGGTTGTCCCCGATCTGGATTGACGTCATTCGGCGCCGTTAAACAACCTTCGACGTTGACATTTGACCAGAGAGTAATGAAAACTCCCAGTGTGAATGGACGTGACATCTAGGCCACCCCACAGGTAGCAGAGGGCTGATTGACTAACACACACAGGCAGGTAAGGTGAGCTTGGCAATAAACTCAACACAAAGTCGGGTGCGATTGGAGTGATTGATGGCGAGTATATATTTTACCGCTGTGGGAAATGATCCGTAGTCTATGTAGCTTAATACAAAGATGACATTTATGTATTTATATAAATATATATACGTTATAACTCTACACATTACACACGGCCGAATGGATAAACACATATAAACCTTTTCCTTTGAGTGTTTACCTTTCAGTCTTCCCACCCCATACCCCATAAACATTTTCCAGGGTCCCGATCCACAAAGCGTTCGTAGCGCTACGACATTCGTAAGCCTATGATAAACTTTAGAGTTACGACAGGTCGTAACGTTACGAACGCTTTGTGGATCGGCCCCCAGCCTTGTTCAAAGCTGTATACTGAATGAATTATCCCGATGGTGTATCGAAATGCTGTCTTTACAAACGGCAAGTCTAGTTACGTGTCTAGTTGTGTCTGTTCCAGGTACAACTTGTTAGTATTTAAATCTAGAAATTATGATTTGCTTACAAAAATACTGAATTGGAGACTTGAGACTGAATTTGATTAGACTCCGTGCCCATTAGTCATAGGGACCCTGAAACAAAAATATCCAAGAAAGCCCTTGCAAGTCTAGAATATGTGGCAAGCCTAGATTTCCAGAGTTTCAGGAGAATGAAGGTCTCTCGGCTCCTTTTCAGACATTATAATATATTTAGGATTATTTTTATGAACTGTTGTGTCTGTAAAATATGTTCATTTCAGAGACAAGATGTTAGTTTAAGTGTCCATGTATTCACATTGTAACAGCAAACTTGATCAGCAGAAATAAAATATTCGTCTGACGAGGAAACGCCAAGTGGTAACACAAGCTATATGCACAGACTGCTGTGACGTCAAAACACCCATTTCAGCGTGTTCCTTGGACAGATTATTAAATAAAAGCTTACGTTAATAGTGTAAAGAACACCTGTGTTGACAAGCGAATGAATGCATATTGCAGCTCGCCGCGTTGGCAATACTGCAGCATTTCGCAACAACACTAATATAACAAGATTTATATTCTAGTCCCACATTGTCGACCACGATGCATTTGCCTGATCGAAGCATGTGCCATAGACTTCACGATTTCAGAACAATGTATGGATAACACCCATTTCCATTAGATGCGCATGGCATTAACACGGTATTGTATTTAGTTCTACAAGGAAAGGTTTCCAACAGATCGATGCTCAACGGACTTCAAGCTGTCATTGTATTGGAAAATGTCTCTCATTACTAGTAAACATACTATTTATTTCCATAACGGTCATATTACCTTGCATACTATTTTCCTTCAGATGCAATGATTATCGTTCTCCATAACATTTGTGAAAACAGATCACAATAATGCATGACAAACAACATGACTGCAGATCGGGAACAGATGCCGCTTGTTTGTATCTCTCTTGCTAAAGCACTTTGTAAATTAGCAAATGTTCCCAATATAAATCAATCCGAATCAAATCACAACGCAATAAAAAGCAGCATACGAAAGACGACAGATGCTAAATAACAAGTACAAAAAGAAATTGCTATATTCCACACCAAAATAAGTTAATTAATGCACTGGATATCTGTGGCGTTACATAATGCATTACTGCCGGCGGTCGGGACTGCACCTACACTGAGCTATAGGAATACCACTCACCAGGATCAGTCCGCTCCCCCTGCACAGCCTGCAACACCACAGACTATAAGCTCATCGTTGTGCTCTATTTGCCCACTTTACGCCTCAGATATCGTGTCGATTCCAATCCTCTGTCGTGTGCGCGTGACGTCATCAGCGTGTGGAATAACACACGGGACGGTGGAGTGTAACAGTTGCTGGCTAAGTTTAGTCCTCGCGGTGTCACATGGCACGGCTATAATATCCTCAAGCTGCTCCCATGTGTGTCGCCAAGTGTACAACGCTCACGGAGAACACAGCGGCTTCTCATACCTCTCAACAGAACCGTCCGTCTCAAACCAGGTGAAATAAGCATTTTAAGGGCAAAGCTGTTTGTTGAGCACACCGATAGCACCAGTACAATCCCCGTTCAATATCAGCATGTTTTGGGGTGTCAATTCAGTTAAACCAGTATGTATGGTTGTAATACTCTGCACAGTTGACTGCAGTTGAAGCATAGTTTCATATATATGGAACCAGCTCACTGTGACTCTATAGTCTGTGGAATAGCAATATCCAGCTGCCCAAGTCAGAAGATACCTATAAGACTTAACATTCAGGGCATCGGGTAGCCATGATGTAACTGCACCATTAGGCTGAACATTCAGGGTATCGGGTAGCCATACTGTAACTGCACCTTTAGGCTGAACATTTAGGGTATCGGGTAGCCATACTGTAACTGCCCGTAAGGCTGAACATTCAGGGCATCGGGTAGCCATGATGTAACTGCACCTTTAGGCTGAACATTCAGGGTATCGGGTAGCCATTGTGTAACTGCACCTTTAGGCTGAACATTCATCGGGTATACTGTAACTGGTAAGGCTATACGGGTATAACTGCACCTTTAGGCTGAACATTCAGGGTATCGGGTAGCCATACTATAACTACCCGTAAGGCTGAACATTCAGGGTATCGGGTAGCCATACTATAACTACCCGTAAGGCTGAACATTCAGGGTATCGGGTAGCCATACTATAACTGCCCGTAAGGCTGAACATTCAGGGTATCGGGTAGCCATACTGTAACTGCACCTTTAGGCTGAACATTCAGGGTATCGGGTAGCCATACTGTAACTGCACCTTTAGGCTGAACATTCAGGGTATCGGGTAGCCATGATGTAACTGCACCTTTAGGCTGAACATTCAGGGTATCGGGTAGCCATGATGTAACTGCACCTTTAGGCTGAACATTCAGGGTATCGGGTAGCCATACTATAACTACCCGTAAGGCTGAACATTCAGGGTATCGGGTAGCCATACTGTAACTGCCCGTAAGGCTGAACATTCAGGGTATTGGGTAGCCATTGTGTAACTGCCCGTAAGGCTGTACATTCAGGGTATCGGGTAGCCATGATGTAACTGCACCTTTAGGCTGAACATTCAGGGTACCGGGTAGCCATACTGTAACTGCACCTTTAGGCTGAACATTCAGGGTATCGGGTAGCCATTGTGTAACTGCACCTTTAGGCTTAACATTCAGGGTACCGGGTGGCCATACTGTAACTGCCCGTAAGGCTGTACATTCAGATTATCGGGTAGCCATTGTGTATCTATCCAAAAGGCTGAACATTCAGGGTACCGGATAACCAGAATGTAAGGCGGACCATTTAGGGTACCAGCCAACAGGTACAAACACACCGACATACCGGCCACAGGCAAACACAGGAGTACACAGCGACCAAGATTCACGTGTGTATCAGTAAACATAAGGGAATGGAAATACATAACCATATACACATATGTATATGTAGACACATATATAGGTATACATGACATATACATACGCACATATATACTACACAACATAGTAGGGGTTAGTCAGATTTGTCATTCTATTTGAATACACACTTGTTGATGAGAATCAATCTCGGGCATCATGAAAACACCAAAAATATCTCTGTCAAAACGGAGACGTATGTATGCAGTGCATAATACTTTGGTTTCCCTTGTGGACAAACAGACACCATTGTTTACTTGGATGTCTACTTTGAAATAAAGTTCCGGAAAGTATCGTAATTGAGAAGATTCAAATTCCATGTTTGTCTAGGAAATGGCCATTATTCCCCGACTAATTTCACAATGTACAACTTCAACAATATGGACACCTACAGATGTGGAGTATGTCAGCGCATGTACTGTTACGGAAATGTTTGGAAGACAAAAGCAACATACCTGGCTGGAGCGCCATATAGTTAACAACGTCGGAGCAGATTTATTACCGGGCTCTTTCCTTGCTTCGTGGATCAGATATGACGACTACCTTAGTCGGACTAGCATATAAAGTTCACTTGACTAAAGTGGCAATTGTCGCATATGCTTTCATATTACAACCGCTGCAGAATTAATTCCTCGTAAAAAGAATTTCGTGACATATAGCCTTAGTTGATCATATAGACATCTGTTGATGTCGTGCATTGAAAAAAGGTCACTCTCAAAGGCATTACATTCACATACGTCATAGCAGCTAGACGGTATCCACTGGCGAGTAGAAATGTCAACGGTCTCTATAGATACAAAGCAGATATGGAACATTTGTGCATGAATTAAAAATCAATTTTGATTGTAGCTATGCTGTGTAGCATGTGTAATCTGCATTTATCATTGTGTAATAATAGCTGCAGCACATGTTCAGTTTATATCCATTAATTTCTAATACCCATCTGGTCGATGTATTCACGTATTTATCCGTCGCTTCGAAGGATTATGTGCATTGTGAGAACTACCGTTAGAGATGGGACAATAGTAAGAGTGGCCTCCCTTGTCTTGAGCTGTGCACTTCGGAAGACGCAGACAAAGAAAGTTTAATTGTGTATCCATGTCATAATTGTACTTATTATACATATATTATTAATGAGGGTAACACGAGTTAACTACTGCATAATCATCTTCGAATGTAGATGTGAAGTTTTAATCGTAGCAAGGGACACAGTGTGAACTGTTTTCCCTTGAGTAAGTGTGTGAGGTGAGTGAGGTGAGTGAGTGAGTGAGTGTGTGTGAGTGAGTGTGAGTAAGTGTGTGAGAGTGTGTGAGTGAGTGAGTGTGTGCGTGAGTGTGTGTGAGTGAGTGTGTGAAGCACGGTGGTTGGAGAGAAATGGGTAGGCGTGTGCGTGTGTTTACGTTGGTAAGTGAGTGGGTGGGTCGGTGGGGGGCACCAGTGCAGCTATAATATCACTTCGTCAGTATATAATCCAGTAACCACCCAATCCCGATGTGTCGTAACAGAAACATATATACACGATGCCAAAGGTGGACGTATCCCCGATATACTTTGAAAATCGTTGTTTAAGTAATCTTTCCTTTGGGTGGATGGGTGCATATCGGTGAAAACATTTGATAAATCGCGCGGTTTTCCACTGTTACAGATTCGGGTAAATCATCTCAAGCAATGTGCAGGTGATGACCTAATAGAATTCCAGAAGACACATAAATCTCACACAAGGTGAAGCATTATACACGCCTTATCATCACTTACAACAATTCAAACAGTTTTCCTGATCGATATGGAGACAGTTTAGACGCCAGTAATGCAATCTCCGATACGTAATTATCATAATCTTGCAAGATCTGGGAAGCGACTAGTCCGCTCAGTTGACAAGGAGGAGCTCGCTTTAGCTAACATATCAGTACTGACATCAGGTGATATATAAAGGGTAGCAGTTGTACTGGGCGACATACAGGATGTAACAGTAGCATTGGTTGACACAGGATGGAACAGTAGCATTGGCGGCATGACACAGGATGTAACAGTAGCAGCATTGGATGACATACAGGATGTAACAGTAGCATTGGCGACATACAGGATGCAACAGTAGCATTGGGTAGCATACAGGATGAAACAGTAGCATTGGGTGCACATACAGGATGAAACAGCAGCATTGGGACACAGGATGTAACAGTAGCATTAGACATACAGCATTGGGTGACACAGGGATAACAGTAGCATTGGGCGACATACAGGATGAAACAGTAGCATTGGGCGACATACAGGATGAAACAGTAGCATTGGGTGACATACAGGATGTAACAGTAGCATTGGGTGACATACATTGCAACAGTACATACAGGATGACATACAGGAACAGTAGCATAGCATTGGGTGACATACAGGATGCAACAAAGTAGCATTGGAAGACACAGGATATAGCAGACATACAGGATGTAACAACAGTGACACAGGAGCATCATGACATACAGGATGAAACAGTAGCATTGACACAGGTGACAGTAGCAGGATGATAACAGTAGCATTGGGCGACACACATGGTAACAGTAGCATTGGGTGACATACAGGATGTAACAGTAGCATTGGGTGACGACAGGATGCAACAGTAGATGGGTGACATACAGGAGTAGCATACAGGATGTAACAGTAGCATTGGGCCATACAGGATGTAACAGTAGCATTGGGTGACACACAGGATGAAACAGTAGCATTGGGTGACATACAGGATGAAACAGTAGCATTGGGCGACATACAGGATGAAACAGTAGCATTGGGTGACACAGGATGAAACAGTAGCATTGGGTGACACAGGATGTAACAGTAGCATTGGGTGACATACAGGATGAAACAGTAGCATTGGGCGACATACAGGATGAAACAGTAGCAGTAGCATTGGGCGACATACAGGATGACATACAGGATGAAACAGTAGCATTGGGTGACATACAGCATTGGGGATGAAACAGTAGCATTGGGTGACACAGGATGAAACAGTAGCATTGGGTGACACAGGATGTAACAGTAGCATTGGGTGACATACAGGATGAAACAGTAGCATTGGGTGACACACAGGATGTAACAGTAGCATTGGGCGACATACAGGATGTAACAGTAGCATTGGGTGACACAGGATGAAACAGTAGCATTGGGTGACATACAGGATGTAACAGTAGCATTGGGTGACATACAGGATGAAACAGTAGCATTAAGGACACACAGGATGAAACAGTAGATTGGGCGACATAGCAATGGGCGACATATAGCAACAGGATTGGGCGACATACATGATATACAGTAGATTGGGCGACATACAGATATAACAACAGGATTGGGCGACATACATGATATAGCAACAGGATTGGGCGACATACATGATATAGCAACAGGATTGGGCGACATACATGATATAGCAACAGGATTGGGCGACATACATGATATAGCAACAGGATTGGGCGACATACATGATATAGCAACAGGATTGGGCGACATACATGATATAGCAACAGGATTGGGGACGACACAGGATGAAATATATAGCAACAGGATTGGGCGACATACACATGACAACAGGATTGCAACAGGATTGGGACACATATGATATAACAACAGGATTGGGCGACATACATGATATAGCAACATGATGACATACATGATATAGCAACAGGATTGGGCGACATACATGATATAGCAACAGGATTGGGCGACATACGTGATATAGCAACATGATTGGGGGACATACATCATATAGCAACAGGATTGGGCGACATACATGATATAGCAACAGGATTGGGCGACATACATGATATAGCAAACAGGATTGGGCGACATACATGATATAACAACAGGATTGGGCGACATACACAGGATGATATAGCAACAGGATTGGGCGACATACATGATATACACAACATATTGGGCGACATACATGATATAGCAACAGGATTGGGCGACATACATGATATAGCAACAGGATTGGGCGACATACATGATATAGCAACAGGATTGGGCGACATACATGATATAACAACAGACATGGGCGACATGACAGGATTGGGCGACATACATGATATAGCAACAGGATTGGGCGACATACATGATATAGCAACAGGATTGGGCGACATACATGATATAGCAACAGGATTGGGCGACATACATCATATAGCAACAGGATTGGGCGACATACATCATATAGCAACAGGATTGGGCGACATACATCATATAGCAACAGGATTGGGCGACATACATGATATAGCAACAGGATTGGGGTATACATCATATACAACAGGATATAGCAACAGGATTGGGCGACATACATCATATAGCAACAGGATTGGGCGACATGTACGATGTAACAGTGGCTTTGTGTGACATGCTGGAAGAAGCAGTAGCATTTGGTGACATGTATTTTTGACGAGGGATGCAATAATGAAAGACCACATCCATTACTCTATGAAGTTCAACAACAATCAACTGATGTTCTTTGAAGAGTAACAACACCATCACAACCGTTAGCAACGTCGACATACAGCTTAGGGATGACCGCAACAACATCCGTTTCTTCTGTTCAACGATGATGATAACGAAGTCTGAGAAAGGCATGTAGAAGTTAGATGAGCATGAATACATGACACTTTCTATGGACAACAACTTCTTTCATCCTTAGTCATGACATGTCTTGAGCTACTTCTTGCCTTCTATGCACTTACCCAGCATTCACCTGATGAAGGAGCAAGAAGTAGCCCTCAAACGTCGTGACAAGGAACAAAAGAATTTGTTATTCATAAAGTGTCATGTATTGATACTCTCAACGTTATTAACATAATGCTTATAGATAAACTTAGCGTTACAACAATGTTAACATACTCTTAGAGATAATCTCCTCACAATAACCGTTAGTCATGCTAACTTACTTCTCAGTGATTACTATATTGTTCGTTCATGTTATTCATAAATACAAGAACAAATAATATTATAGCTATCTTATCCTGTCGGGTACCCATTCACTGCTGGTTTACAGAGATATTTGTAACAAAATGTCTCACCTCAGAGGACACAAATGTGAGTTGTCTTTCAGTGTGAGGTTGGCATGAGGTACTATGATCTCTCAGGAGGCAATCTACTGTACACGGTCAACATCCTAACTCTTCACGACACGTGTTCGCCTGATTTGCTTCTCCAGAACCACGCGCCTAACATAACGGTTTATCTTTACAATGCTCACTGACAGGTGCTCCAATTTACAATTACGACCAAACAGTCATATTGACCTGCGTAATTTGCAGCAATTATAATCAGGTAGGCTAACAAGGCTGGTGATTGTCTGTAATGTGACCATTTCGGTCATACCTGATTGTGAACGCATTTGCAAGCAAATATCATTATAATATTTGACAATCAGCTTTACGTAAAAGGGAAATATTTCTAAATATCACCTTTCGCCCCAAACTCCAAGGGCACATTTACCGTTACATAGTTCTACAGATGACTGCCGTTAGGGGTAATGGCGACAAGACGCCCTATTGAGTTGAACCCATGGCCAATCAGTCATATTTTACTGTTCTATACTCTATTTTACTGTTGTACGAGACAAAATTGAAATTTGGCTTCTTTTACAGTCACACTTGTTTGATAAGAGTGTAAGAATAATTATAATTCCGTTGATGATTAAATTGAGTGAAGGATATACCAAATGGAGTAATACTTTGACAGAACATATTCAGGGGACAGACTCGTTTCAAGTACCAATACGCTGCCAGGCGAAGCTGATCTCCTCAGACCTGTCACGAGAGGCACTTTATGTCGGTTCTACCTGTGTAGTGATTGTAAACTGACTATGATTGTATTTGCTCCGGCCAATACGAGTAAAGGTTAAAGGTGGTGACCGAGCGGGTGAGCAGCCCAGCGCCGACAAGAGGACGAGTGCACTTGATGGCGATCTGGGCACCCATCGACGACCTAGTTTCAATTAAGCGTAGTTTGACTGTATTCAGGTTTGGAGATCGATCGGGTAGAGTGAGGTTATAATGCACTATATTTAGTGTCAGTATTTCCGTCTAAATGAATTAAAGCAGGTGCGGATTACGATGAAATAGGCAAACTGGAGTGTATGAGCTCGTGGTTAGTGTGTCATACGTTAGGATGAGTCCACGAACACTAGTGAAGTGCAGAGAGGGCGTTACTGGCATTGCATAACGCACTGGAAGAAAAATACGGAGAAAATCAATGCAATGATGCTGCCACCTTTAATTACCAAAGGATCCATATGCAATACCTGCAATAGCTAACTAGATGAGTATGTGAAGGGATGTGAATAGATGACTACGGATGAGAGATACAGAATGAACAGAATTGTGTGGTACGGCTGATTTCAGAAGTATTACACTTAGACCACCCAACTCCTTTGACATTCCTGGTTAGAACATTATCATTTTATTCGAGGCCAGGGGATCTGACGAAATGGAGGAGAGAAGCTCAAACTGATCCAAGTCTACGATTTTCAGCAGTTTGGTGAAACCTCTGAGCACGTTTATGGTGCTGATACTATAGAAATATTTTCAGAGAGAAACCAAACACACAGGTTCCTGGCGTGCCAAAGGGAAGCAACTCCGCATAGTGAACTGAGGCAGCAAAGACGACGAAACCCCTTCCGCCTTTCCCGTGTTGTTACGAGTAACATAAATTAGTAGATGAGTTTGCGTTTCAAAGAAATGATTCAGCGCCCTCCCGGCAGAACTGTAAACTCTGCCAAATAGAAACACGCACCACCCAGATTGCAAATTCGGCATCATTGGAAGCGCTCTTACAATCTCAAACGGCGCCTTAGATGACTGGATCACCCGTGCCAAGTTTGGTTTGAAACAATGGTAAAAACATGTGCCACGCAGGTCGATACTGAAAGCCCTGTCGGTTACACAAACGAATGAAACATGTTGTACATTTAAAACAGTGTCAAACTGACTTACAGAAATATAAATATTTTTTAAAAATACTTGAAAGAATGTCAGCTGACCATGATGAACCGTTGACGTGAACGTCCGACTCCTGGTCACTTCCACAGACCATGACGTGGTGGCGGTATGTGCTTGGACAACTGACTGCATGTTGTGAGTGTAAATACACGAGGTTTGAGTTTAGGAAGATATCATCATACATACACAAACATCGTCTCGCCGAACATCCGCTCAGTAAGTCAAGGGTATCAGACATAGAAGCTCAATGTCAGTGATTTCCTTGACGTACTTTGATATAAGGGACTACGTCTGAAAACCGGCTAAATCGGTGAGTGGCATCCGGATTAACGGGTGTCCAAAATTACAATATATCATGTTTGTCTATGGCAGGGTCGGGATATGAAGGATATGCTTGGTTCTGCAAAAACTGGATTCACAGCAGAGAAGGTACATAGTCCGAGATTTGAAAGTCGGAAGCTGGGAGGTTAGGACGCATCTTTGACTAGATCTGGATTGTGGAAGTGTTAATGTATCAAATAGACTTGATTGTGACAAGAGATGGCCGCTGTATGACCTAGTCCGGAATAGATGCTACGTATTGCAAACTACATATGCCTAAGCTATTAAGCTTTTAAACAGTCACTGCTGATCATCAGATTTGTTGTTTGTTGCAAGAGACGACCTTGCTTCTGGTAAAAGGGAACCGTGTTTGTCGTGAGAGGCATTTTCGGATTTGGGTGGTTAGGGCGCTGTGTTGGTTGTAGCATGCCATTTGTATAGATTGCTCACGATATCAACCACCTGATTTTCTGGTCAAGTCACCATCATATCCAGACCACCGTCAAAAAGAGATTTGTTTAGTGCGGGGTTAAGCAACAAACTAACATCACAAACCTTTGCTCGACAATTTATGAGCTATTCACTTTCTTCCTGTAAAATATTGTACTTTATATTGAAATCGTTTCTCACAAGATCCTTTTCGCGGATAAACAAGCAAAGTCTATATTTACCTGCTAACAAACATATTTGAATCCTGCGCGGATAAACAACTGACAACGTTTGATCTTCCTGCTGCCGACCGTCCGCCTGACAGACCTACTCCAATAAACAACGTACATGCCACCAGGTCTTAATTACACATGTCATACGTGGATATACAGTGATGATATACCGCAGCCGAGACCGTGATATACCACACCGCAGTGTGTGATACCTGGTGAAACATCACATACCAGCCGGTGATACTGCTCGGGAAGTCATAAACATCTTCATCTTTAGTGTCACGTGATGACAAGAAGAAATATACACAATATATACACATTTCTAAATTCTTACTACTTTGGGACAGAATTAATGGGTATTTGAAAGGATCCCCTTCATTTCAGTTACGAAGTTCTCGGACTATGTGCAACAATTTATTCATATCTGAGTGAGCGATTGAGTGATCGTTTTGGGATTAAGACAGACTTGAGCAGATTTTCAGTGATATTACTGTGTGTCAGTATATGCAGGAGAAGGGTCCGACATTACGTTTACCGTTATCAGTGAAATGGACGAACAGATGTTAATGCAGTAGGTCCAATGAGGAATGAATAGCAATCAGATTCCGTTTGTAAAAAGTTGAAATGTTAAGTTTTTATATATTATGCTTCAGGTGGAAATGTGTATTAACGTAGACCTGTGTACGACCAGGTATTGCATGAAGGTGCAACAGCACCCTTGGCCACGGCACTGTTGACAACGATGCACACTTGTTCACAAGTTAGACACATGTTTTATACGCAACGTGGACACAAGGTTTGTATACACAAGTCGGACACAAGTTATACACACTATAGACACCGACGATGATCACGGACCAACACCCAAGCCGTATAGATGGGGGCAATTCGATGAAAAGTTCCACATGCTCAAAAGCGAAAAAATTAGATCACATTGTGAATAAGGGAATAACTGATCAAGTCTGGACAAGTCTGTACGGACTCATTAATCGATAAGTCAAACACCGGCCATACATGGAATCACGCATACAATCGTCTCCCCTTTTCTCCTAAAATTAACTTCGGGTTTCACCCTTATGAAAAGAACACATTAATAAAGCTTGGCAGAATTTGAGTTTTTAAATGTTTAATTAAGCCCTGTGGGTGTCTAGCGTTAGCTGAGCTAAATACAACACACTTTTAATCTTCAAAGAATACGGGATGAGCCTGTTTTTATGAGCTTATGGAAAAAATCGAAACACGAAAATAAGAACATGAACGAATTTACTGTTGGTCTTTTAGTACAATAACAAGGCGCCTGAAGCACCTGATAGTGAACTGTTTTGAAGAACATGAGTCACAGACAAGAGAGGAAGGCATTACAGGCTACTTGAAACATCGCGTTCACATAATGCACTTAGAGAGGTGATTGATAACTTCTGAGCCTCGCACTTGAAAACTTGATGTAAAGAGATTAAACTGACTTTTTCAACATAATTCTCTTCCACGTTGGTACATATTTGACAACGAGGTTGAAGGGATTTTATCCGACTTTGTAAAGGTGGTTCTCTTGACTATCTAAAAGATTCTCCGCAGCTGTTATGACGTCATTAGACGTTTGAATCGAAATGGGTTCAGGATATCCTTGTCTTCTTGTTTTGGAAAAGACAGAGAAAATGGGCGGTCAAAGCCACACCAGTGGATTGCACACCTTTTTGAGCTTTTCACGTCTTGTAGTCCCGAAATTACATCAAAGGTTCAGCAGAATATGCTCCATCTATTGTCATATATTGTTTGCGAGATGAACACCAGCTGCTTCCCAGAACCATGGAGGCCATAACCTTTCCTACTTTCACTGAACTTCCACTGTATTCATTGTTGCCTTGACTGGAGGTGTGAACCTTTGTCCGTAGTCACAGATTGTGACAAGTACCATTAGATTCAAACAGAGCTTGAACTTCACGAGATATATTGTGCCTTGTGCTTTGATCATCACATATCAGAAGCTATGGAACCTAACGAGCTGATTCTGTCTTCAAAGTTTCTATGTTAATGGTATTTACTCTCCCTTGGGAAATGCCTACGAGAGAAGCAATATGACGCTCGGTCATCACCATACATTCTCAGGAACATATGTTTTGTTGCTGAAGTGCAAGGGTTCCCCGGACGGGAGTCATCTTCAAGACTGTCCTTGTCACGTTTAAACTCTGCTTCCAACCTGTTCACGGTGGTGGAGAAAGGGGCACCACCCATTCATGTTGTAATTATATCTGCATGGGCGGCTTCTGGTATCAAGCCCTATTTCTGCAAAGTAGTTAACGCTGCTTATTCCTAATTCCTGTCGGTTTTCCACAGGTCACAGACCAATGACTTGTCACAGCGAAACCGATTGATCAAATAACTGAAGATTATGTGTATATATCTCTATAACATCAATTTTCACAACAAAAGATTTCACAATCACGCAGTTGTGAGGTTTATGAGAAACCCTCGTATTGCGCGACGTGAGTGGGTGCGTAAGAGAGCACACGTGCGTCCATACCACTCCGCAGTTTAACATCGATATTCACTTCAGGCACGACCCGTGAAGATCCGGGGTAGAATGGTCTTCAGCAACCCATGCTTGCCACAAAATGGCGACTATGCTTGTCGTAAGATGCGACTAACGGGATCGGGTGGTCAGGCACGCTGACTTGGTTGACACATGTCATCGATTCCCAATTGCGCAGATCGATGCTCATGCTGTTGATCACTGGATTGTCTGGTCCAGACTCGATTATTTACAGACCGCCGCCATATAGATGGAATATTGCTGAATGCGGCGTAAAACTAAACTCACTCACTCACTTCAGGCACAGTAAACAGACTCCGAGCCGACCAGCCCTGGTTTTAATGCCAAGCCGCAGGCAGGGCAACAACAAGTACCATGCTTTAACCTGTACCCCCGAATGCTGCCCGTCACACACTATTCATGACACTACGGAGACTCCCAGACGTTAGGAGACAGCAGTGACAAGACATTACGGACGTTAAGAACAGAAATAAATCACTACACATCACCATATTATATAAATGTATACCATGTAACAAGGTGCAGTTTCATAAAACTCTAGATAAGATGAATTACATGTAGCTTTAAAAAAGAGTCCACGTTCGTTCCGCTCTGATTCCTGCCTGAACATAAATGCCACAATCATAAAAAGGACTTACCCTAATACACAACATGGCGAGGACGATCTCACTTCAACGCCATCGACGGTAACAGCAGGCGGTTTGGATCACAAGTAAATGAAAGTCATGGAGGAGGCAGTCATCATATAGATATATATAAACTTTGCACACTGTCACCAAGCAGTGATGAAATATCACGGAACAGTAAGTTCAAGGCTTCGCTCTGTGCACGAGTCAGATATAACTTGTGTATTTACAGCCTCTGTTGTCAATGTGCCATATTCTGTCTGTAGAATCTTCAGTGCCAAACAGAGACTGGGACTCCGAGTTAGATGGTAAAACATTGTGAGACCGGCATCGATTGCTATACACATACGCCAAATACCTTACACTCAGCGTAAGTTTGTGATGCACTGAGATGGTTAGCTTTGTCGTAAGACTATCGGTTACCTGTGGACCAAAAGTTCAACAGCAGACAATGGGTGCGTAGTTATGGCCCTACTTGTTTCGTATCAATATCACTGTCATTAACCCATTTTTAAATAAAAATACAAAACCCAAAACATTTACAAGGTACCTCCATTGGACAATAGAAACTAAAAATATATATACAATGGAAGAACGCGTGGTGAAATAGACAAATGAAATTCTATAAACAGTTAATTTACTGTCATAACATATAAAAAGCTCGCGCCTGTGAGATATCAACAAAACATTAGAAAAATAGCTCACACCAAAGCCTTCACCGAGTATTCACCGGACAACCCGCTTCCAAGCTGCGCGAACCTATTTCACTGCGCACGTGTTATGAGCGCAGCCCAGCTGTTGAAACCAATGAGTGAAACGTTTGAACTCCGATTTCGCGCGGTTTTTTTCATCGCGTTATTTTTCAACTTTATAAGTTGAATTTGCATTTTTGACGATTTGTTTCGGTAAGTCCATACCGAAAGGTATCAGAATCAGCAAAGTTGTGTTTTACGTTGCATGTGACCTTTAAGCTTGTGACCTGATAACTCAGCCAGTTTTGTTCACAGATGGGGAATCGAACCTTGACCAAGTCGGTCATGAGCAGCAACCTTCCCAGCTGTGCTATATGGGTGAAACACGTCTACGTAGACAGAGCTATGACAAGCAGAGTATAACAGTGGCAAACAAACTCATCAACCCAGAAGGTGCGCGGGCATAGTAACCGAATACAATGGTGTCCACTTGCCACCTGCCTCAACCCGTTATGATCATATTAACTCCTAACTAGTACGTTGCGTAGCCCGCTGACCATTATCGTTTCCCATGACATGCCATTAAGCCTGTTAAGGCAATATTGTACAGAGTTCCAGTCCCAATCGAGGAACGTGAAGATTTCCATTAGATTCGTATTCTTACGTGTTAGGCTTCAAACAGAGGATAATAGTGACCTTATGACATCGGGCGCTGTGATTTGTGTTCGTATTTTTCGATGTCTTTCTTCATATCGCGTGTGTTGGTTTATTGTACAATTCCGAAATACCCCAGTAATGTGGCGGCGGTCTGGAAAGAATAGAGCCAAATAGTCGAGTGTTTGACATTATGAACATCGATCTACTGAATATGACATGCAGCGACCACGCAGCTCGCCTTATCACCCGACCCCGCCAGCGGACAAGCATGTGACGCAGAAGACCCAGAGCCAAGACTCGGAGCCAAGAGCCCAGAGTCCCGGGGTTCCTTTCACGAAGCAACCTTTACTAAGGTTAACCTTAACTCCCATTCTTTAACATTGCACTGATGTTACCTTAGTGACTTACGATCACCTTTATTGCTTTGTGAAAGGAGTCCCTGTTCTCCAAAGCGACCTTTGCGCTATTACGATCCTGAGCCAATGTCATTGTTAAAGTAAAGAGTTCTATCGCTAAGATCGATTTATAGAACGGGTCCCAGATCTTCATTATCCTCATGTCATAAGTGAGTGGGTGATGTAGATGATGTAGGACACCACCCTTAATAGTATCAGAGAAAGGTGTCAGGAGGCAGGTACTTGGAATCACCGTTTTGTGATTTTCTGGTTTGTCCAGAGTCGATTATTTAACAATGTGATACAGCAAGAAAAAGCGAGATAAACCTGGAGGAGAAAATATAGTTTTATCATCCCGTTTTGGGGCTACGTTTATCGTAGATCTTTCCCAAGGAAATCGCAGACTGTCTAAGCCTATTTTCGAAACTATCGTAGAACTGAAAGAGATAACGTAAATCATAGATAGCTATAATAATAGATAAGTATATCATAGATAGCTATAATAATAGATAAGTATATCATAGATAGCTATAATAATAGATAAGTATATCATAGATAGCTATAATAAATAGATAAGTAAATCATAGATAGCTATAATAATAGATAAGTATATCATAGATAGCTATAATAATAGATACGTATATACGTTTAAACTGTATCCCCGTTGGCGAGGTATACTTTGCCACAGATGTTGAATGATGATGGTGGATTGCTGAACAAAAAAAAACCCCCACACTAGTAATTATATAATCGACAGGACTTGAATTACGTCTTTTGGTAATACGTGGTAGGGGATCGAACCTAGGACCTTCCGGTTTTGGAAAGGCGTTCTCTCCATAACGCAGTCTTTAGTTTGAAATCTTTGGAATCAATAACAGTTACGTCCCCTTACTATCCGAACAAAGGGATACTCCCTGTTGTCTCAGTTGGCGGATGCAAAGAGAGTTACGTCTCATCAGTTTGCAGATGTAAGACATAGGTTCAAATGTTATATAGAGAACACCTGCACAGCTCAGCTGCGTTTCAAATGCAAGATGTTTCTAATTACCTGCAGTGTTACATTGACGTATTAGTTCCAAACAGTCAGTGTTTTTACAAAGTGAACCCATCATCGGGAAAGGAACAAATATATACTATATATAGATTAATTATGATGGGAATCAGAAACGTACAAATGAAGCACATGTTTTACACGTGTTGTTATTTACATCTGTCAAGCAGCTCTCTGATTGGCAGTTGACTACCAGGGGAGGTAATCGGTGCCAGGCGCGGGAACTTAGGCATGTGGCGCCAACTCTTGTAGTAATTAGGTTCCATCGTAGTTACCATAGTTACGGTAAAACACTTCTGCCGGCACCTGTTTCTGAGGGTTGGGATCTGTATTGCTTCACTAAAATAACTCAATTTTACGGTTGAAGAGTGTGGGTTGTAGAGGCCGTTATGAAGTGGGTTGATGAATACAATGCTGCACGACCTGCCAACATGGCGATATATAGGCGCTTAACCCCAACCATCTCTGGCAAATGAGAGGTGGCCCCGTAAACTTGGGATTACAGGCATTGTGAGTATACACTCAATCATGGCCTATCAATATCAGCCTTGTCCAATCTCCTTCACAGGGTGGGAATAAATTCAGTACACTCGTTAACGCTGTCGTTGCCCCTTGACAGACTGTGGTGATGGTATGTGATGACACCACTAGATCTACTGATGTGTGTTTATGAGGCGAGTGACTTTACGGCCCGATAGCAGTAATAACATGACAAGAATACCTAAATTATACCATTCACACGTGGTGTGAATCATAAGAACCCGTGCCATAGCTCGAAAGTAAGGTGCCTGAATTAACAAGCTGTATACAGACATTTTATTAATCATTCTGTAATATAGTCCATAACATTATCATATATATTCTTAATTTCCATCTGTTAATGATTCATAAAACAACGCTGTTTTGGCTTTGAGCATTAACTGTGCTATCTGCTATAAATTAGTGTACTGCCCCGTGACTGATCGATGTTAATCCTGCCATTACATGATGCATCTCCCTGTATCGTGGAGAACAAATTTGCACCCATCCTCAACTCTGTCCTGGTTAAATGAAACTGATGTCTGGGACCAGAACACAACAAACAGCAAGAATCTATATACATCACGGGTCAGAGAATAGATACTTGCGAATGTTTGAAAAGATAAACATGTGCACACACTGTGTTATGAAAGAGGGATAGAATCTCCCCTATGTAATCCCGGGAAAAGGTCACACAATTCCCATAGCTACACATTAAATAACGGACACATCAATCATAGATCACACAGAGAGATATATTGAAACAATTGTATACCCAACAGACTGTCATGTCTGGATAGCCTTCTGAAAAATATTGATAGATGTCGTAATTGTTGTATTCAGACGCACTGCAAGGAGAGTTTGCTCATGGCGAGTAACTGTATCATTATCCGTGTTTGGACGGCTTTGGATACGAGGGAGTACCCCTCCGGCGGAGGGAGAG
This sequence comes from Haliotis rubra, assembly GCF_003918875.1. Taxonomy (NCBI): domain Eukaryota; kingdom Metazoa; phylum Mollusca; class Gastropoda; order Lepetellida; family Haliotidae; genus Haliotis; species Haliotis rubra. Next base: position 594,722 of record NW_025767322.1, read on the forward strand.
GGGAGAGGGTGAGGTCGACCCCGCGGGTCAATGTTTCATTCCTACGGGAGGACGGTATAGAGACGAATCACAACTGTTCCCAAATTCCTCAACTCGAACTTAAAGAAGGATGCAGTTCGTGAATACTGGGCTAATTAGATCATTCCTGTGGTACAGAACTGCAAAAACAGTTACCTCTAATACAACTGTCACTCCTATCGGAAATCTTTTGAGATTCCAATGCAGAGTTGAAGCCGTGAAACAGTTTCTTGACACACCGTGACTGATGGAGACTTCCTACAGATGGCAGACAATCCAGACTTCTGAGCGTAACCCGTGCTGTCACAATGTACATGTCGTATTCTTATCTCAAATAGACAGAAAGCATCACAGAAGGCATTAACCATGACATAACCTGACAAGGCATGTGTGTACATACATCAAGCTTTTAAGGTAATCAAAAATACTGTTAATTAAAATTGCATTATTGTTTCAACACAAAATGGCAAAAATAAGAAAAACGAATAATTTGACATGCTAAGCAGGACTATTTTGAACCACTCTCACCCCCCAAAAAGCGACCACTACCCCTACAAAAACTGTGCGCAACAGAGGCATGGTCTGGGGAATCTTTAAGTTCGGCCCTCCAAGTATCGACCGAAAACGAAATTCTGCTCATGGATATCAAAATATAGAACTACGTTAAAAGCCAGGGCCTAAATTTTCGAAGCTCTCTTAGCGCTAAGATAGTCGTAAGTTAATGTTAATGTATGGTACTTACGACTATCTTAGCGCTAAGAGAGCTTCGAAAATCTAGGCCCTGATTGTTACCGTCGCCCCGTTGTTCGTGGTCGCTGATGATGTCGCCTGGCCGTGTACACGTCTCCTTGAAGCTCCAAGGCTTGAAATGTTATGGTTGTATACATTCCCTCATGGGGTCCGTCCTCCTAAATATTGGGGTGGGTCGGGCTCCGATTCATGTGTACAGAAGTGTTATCAATGACACGCAGCTTGATGATAAATCAGTTTTGACAACAGGATCATAAACGAAATTTGGGAAATACATAAATACCTAATCATTTGGGAAACGAGTAATTTCGTGAATGAATGAATATAAAGGCGAATGAAAAGGTCCAAATCAGAAACAATGGGAAGCCAATAATCATGGTGAAATAGAGTTGCGTCCCTTGGGGGAAGCTAAAGCGGACGTTAGCGGTAGTTGACAAATGGTGGACAGATGAAATTAGATGTAGTCTCGTGTTAGGCAAACGGAAATCCCGCGAGAATTCGCTGCAGACATTCTCGATCGCATGGCATGGGATCGACAGTACAGATATAGCAGTATTCACGCCTCCACAGAAAAAAATATCTTATAAAGTACTTGAAATGGTACTTTTTATTCAGCCAACGAAACTGCCTACTTTGTCTATTTTCTTGCAAGCAGCAAGAAGCGATGAAGGTTCATTTACTGCTCAATTATCTTTCCTGTTTCCAGTTTAAACAAATATAAAAATACCTCTGCTATACTGTCATAAGAAATGGTCAACTGGATCATGTTGACCTTTTACTTGTAACATCCTAAGCGTGGGTTCGAATCCCATATTCTTCCCCATTATAGGGACCAGTCTGTCAGTACCATGTCCGTACGGACTCGTGGTTTCCCATGCCGCATATATTTGCTCCTGGTCACTTCCGGTGTTGTTACTATTAACTGACATGGAGTGAGAGAAAGTGAAAATGCCACTCATTCACAGTTGGACGGCATTGAACCAACTCACTCAAAATGTATGCCAATATAGGCACAATTCTTATAAGAAATGTCTGCTATCAATTCTTATTTCATTGATGCGAGGTCCTGTCAGCGGCAGCCATGTCAATCGCCCCACTCCTGGCATCCACAAGTGTGAACCAGGTCAGTGTACAGTGACCAGTCAAGACACATTAGCAATGCCCTTTACAAGAACGAGTGTGATTTCCCTATGGACCTGAGATCAGACAAAATCCAGCCTTCAAAGAAGGGCTTCAAAGAAACGTAAAATGCAATTTTTCAAGCATTATCAATATTTCTAAAGGTAGACACTCCAAGATTTGTTTGATGTTATAAGAAAGAACCACTGAAAAACTGCATGTACAAAATGCATTTAGTCACATTTCATGAAAAGTCCTGAAGTTATATTCAGTTAAGTATAAAAGCAATGCTCAACAGACACATTCCGCTCACAATAAGGACCGACAACAGAATTCCTACAACAAAACGAGATGTCTAAACAGAAGTCTCCTATAGTAATTGAATTCCTCTTTCAGAGGTAAAAATAGACATTTATGATTATCCAAAGGCGAATGATTATCTAACCAGTAAAGACAGATCACTTCCGTAATATCTCCACAAACTCTTTCCAATTTGAAGTAATTGTAGAAATAGTCGGATATTATTTGTATGAAAAATACTCGGGAAATGAGAATACATATCTTTATGTGCCCGATAAGGGCGTATACAGCCATTCTGTGGCTAATGTGCTCGATAAGAGCGTATACAGCCATTCTGTGTCGAATGTGCTCGATAAGGGCGTATACAGCCATTATGTGTCGAATGTGCTCGATAAGGGCGTATACAGCTATTATGTGTCGAATGTGCTCGATAAGGGCTTATACAGCCATTCTGTGTCGAATGTGCTCGATAAGGGCTTATACAGCCATTCTGTGTCGAATGTGCTCGATAAGGGCGTATACAGCCATTCTGTGTTGAATGTGTTCGATAAGGGCTTATACAGCCATTCTGTGTCGAATGTGCTCGATAAGGGCGTATACAGCCATTCTGTGTCGAATGTGCTCGATAAAGGCTTATACAACCATTCTGTGTCGAATGTGCTCGATAAGGGCTTATACAGCCATTCTGTGTCGAATGTGCTCGATAAGGGCGTATACAGCCATTCTGTGTCGAATGTGCCCGATAAGGGCGTATACATGCATCTATTCTATAACTAATGTGCCAGGTACAAAGCTTGTATGCCACCAACGAGCTACATGTACGTTCACCATCGAGCTGGACAATTGCGTTTGAAGACATCTTCATTAGGGCGACTGTGGAAATTGATTATCGAAGACGACAGATCTATGTGGTTAATATGGAGGTTACTTTGTTCTTGAGAACCGAGATCCAACACAACGAACGTACGTTATTATAATACCGACATATGACGCTTGTCTCCCTTAGATGCAGCCCGTGCACGTTTGGTCCTCAATAGATGGCATTTGTTCTGGTCACATATTCCGCGAGAACAACAACATATTTCCTTGTGGTGCGAGATAAATCAAAATGCCTTTTGTTTGTTTTGACACCCTTTGATCTTGCTGGTGACCTGACATAACAGGGCTATAACGTATGCCCTATCTAACGTGGAACGTACGTCCAATTTGACGTGGTTCCACATTTCAAACACAGTGTCATGACAAGACTGGCATAAAGATACCATCTTTGAGGCTGCCAGTCCATGGAGGGACTGCTGGTACAATCCAGACATTGTGATGTCAAGAAGAGAGCGGTGTACCAGGGACATCAATGATATACTGATGAGATCAGGCTCCCTACAAGGATACAATCACGTCAGTCGGGGACATGTCACGTCCTCCCAAATGAGAATGTCAAGTCGACCTTGGCCACAAGTAAGCAAGCAACCACACATCAACATCATCATCATCATCGTACTTGGCAATGCGATATGGTGATGTTTAGTACCTCACTTCAATCTGGATTCTCAACGCTGATTATGTCAATGGCTACCATTTCTACTTGTGTCACAACACGTCTAGTTTTTCCGTTCAATGTGGCCTCCACATTTTGGTGTTATCAATGAGCAAGTCACCTGGTGCCAAATGACACACTCGTGCTGTTTGTGCCATATCTTTATGATGTGTGCCAAAACATTTGTACAACATCACCAGTGGAACAAATCCGAAGGATGAAGACTTAATGAGCCAAAGGAAGGACAACACAACTCACTTAACGTTTCATACTGACTGAATAGTGTGCTGAAGATGACCACCTGGAAAAAGGAAATTATATCCAAGGAATTGGAACATTTGTTCTCAGAATGGTTGGTACCGGCGTTGTGACAAGCTTAAAATTTGGAATTGTATCAGTGGAATTGTAATGTCGGGAAATCCGTTCTTGGACGTTATGACCAGGGTAGAATGCACAACAAACTACACAAGTGACAATACTTTACCTTGATTCCCGTGGAAGACAGTTTAAGCCTTACAGTCCTTGTGGGAAAACACACTACAAAGTTTCTTCTCGAGACGAGGTCCAGCTGCCAACTACAGAATGAACTTCTGTACACGTTAGCGGTCTAGATTAATACTATGGATGAATTTCTTAACACCTTAAGGTTCACTATTCCTCTCTGAGAGAAGCGATATCGACAAAGATCACGAAAAACAAATACTCCATCGGACGAAGAGTCCTTGTTCCATCGACCAACAAATAGATGAACTTCTAAGTTTTCATCCTCTCACGGCCCAGGGCAAACAATGTTAGCAAATGAGTATCAGCTTGAAGTGGGAGGAGAGCGGGGCTGTAGGAGGCGTTTGTCTACTGGGGGATGGCAATGGTCGTTGGTTGTGGAACACGGAGAACTCGATCGGTCCCGTGGCGATTGTGGGCGAGTGTAGGCTAGCGCTGTGTGTGTGTGTGTGCGTGCGCGTATGTACGTGCGTGTGTGCTTGTATGAGTACTAATAACAGAATGTCAGTAATTTATCGGCGTGTGAGCGTTATATTGGAGTTTACAAAATGAGGGGTGTCGGAGAAGTTTCACCCTGGTGAAATCCACGAGGAGGGGTATACTGACCAGAAGATTTATTCCGACAAACCGATGGAACACATTTCGGCAGTCTCGTTTGTTCGTGAGGAGTTTCAAATCTATTGTAGCAATATCACGGAGAAGATAAAAATGGGCTTCACTTTCTTCCCATGTGGGAATCGAACTCGATCAAATGCCTTAACCACGAGGTTTCCCTTGCGTCCTCTGCTGCTGGATCTCCAAGGATGGCGCTTTGCCGATTCAGTGAGTAGTCTCAAGCTGGAGGGGCTCCAAGAGGACATCCTGTATAATATTCTACACTGTGTTATATTCAATCATCGCTCCAAACCTGGGTTCGATTTCTATTGTGATCAAGATGGATACGGGTACAGACACGGAGTTATCTGAATTCACATTCAATATACGTCACCGCCTGGAGTTTGCATCTCAGCACGAGAAAAACCTTCAGACTCAACTCTGTCAAACTCATTTAGTTTCTATAAGTCTTTCCGAAAAGTGTACGGTTTATGACCAGAGTCTTAAAACTTCATCCTCTACAAACAAGTGCGGTTTTGAAAGTCTTCTTAACATAACCTAACGACTTGATTAGTTATTGATGACAGGCTTTGGTAATAGTTTCCTACTGAAACCTGTGAAAATACTTAGCGTTGCAAGCATTTAGTACACAATCAATCCACGTTACTCTAAGTAGGCGGCGCAATGATCTTTAGTTCACTACCCCAAGGGAGCCATACTGGAGGAAAAGAGGAATATTTAATACAATAACAAAATATTAAATCATGAAACCCGATGCACGCATAAGTTCATTATATCCTTGAAGTTCAGAAAGATGTTTTTGAAACTTGGTCAGACTGACATATCGAACGCATCTCATTGGGGAACAAACCCACACTGATCCCGAGACCGCATCTCACAGAGAAAACCGTACTGTTCCCGAGAGCCCATCTATCGAAGAAATGTGTACACGGTAATGGTAAGAAGCTTTGCTTCTTTTGCTGGTAACACTATACGTAAACAAAGCTCCTTCCCAAACTGGTGTTCAGATCACGCTTAGGATTCACGCACTGTAGCTTACCTGCAGTGGGCCGTGAGCGATCGTTTTGGAAATATTTCAACATAATTCCAAAACGGTCTCATTTGTTTTCTAGAACTCATTAGATTGTTGGACAAGCTTGTGATAGTTTTAACGGACAGTTGGTTATGAAACCTAGTATTCCAAGAACTCTGTATCTGGCATAAAAAGGAATGAAAGCTTGAACGCGAAGAGTGAGTGAGTGAGTGAGTGAGTGAGTATGGTTTAACGTCGCTTTTAGCAATATTCCAGCAACACCACGACGGGGAACACCAGAAATGGGCTCCACACATTATACCCATGTGGGGAATGGAACCCGGGTCCTCGGCGTGACGAGTCAACGCTTTAACCACTAGGATACCTCACCGCCCCTTAAACGCGAAGGTGCTATATAAACTTCAGACGAGTATCACTCATTGATTGTAACACCGGTAAATAGTGCGATGTAGGCGGAAGAATGCTGGTCTACAAACGAAAGATTATCACTGTAATTGACTTAAATAATGGCGATCTATAATCATGCCAAAAATGTTGACTGTGCCTGATTCAGGTGAAATATTGAATTCACATACAATAAAATAATTGTGTCTCTCGAAGATTGAGGTGTTGAAGACAAAATATAAACATATAATAAACATAAAGCTAAAGGGTTGACTTGCATAACTGAAGTTAATCAAAGTAACTGGCAGAGTTTTTCATAGACTAAGGCAATCACGGCAAAAGGTTGACTTTCATAGACTTTCAATCACGGCAAAAGGTTGACTTTCATAGACTCAAGGCAATCACGGCAAAAGGTTGACTTTCAGAACTGGATGTATTTATGATCTGGTTTTATAACGACATCGACTGGCTGTATGAGTGGGTGTTATTTTAATTATTCCGCGTTATTCCAGGTAGATCCCGACGACCTGTAATCAAATCTGTCTCAGGTACACACGATCCACGTGAAGCGGACGATGACACAGCCAGTTCTCACTCTGAGATCACATAAACCGTATTATAGTCAGCTATATTGACCGGCTACTTCACTGGAGATTAGTTTTGCATATTTCAAGAACAAGAACCAACTGGCAAAACACAAGCATGTATGCAATACCGCCTGTCAAATGTTTCCCCCAGTGGTATCTTGTAGAGGAGTCTAAATGCCACAGTATGCTCATCACGTCATCGCCCATATTGACACGTGCGTTAGTTCTGGAGTTTGATGATCGGTGGAACAATTACCAACACAAACAGTCAGGCGCTTTGGAGATATAAGCAAACGCGCCATTATCTAGCGTTAACTATAACTCATCTCCGCCAAGCTGCCAAAACCCCATATTCGTTAATGCTTGTTAAGAAGGTATTAACCCAGAAGGGCACACACTATCAACAGTTAGTACTGTCGGAGTATCGGGAAACATGGCTAGCAATTGGTTGAGGTAGGGTTACTGCACAACACACACTAAACGATAAATCGGGATTTCCTTGACAATCATATGTTCACGCAGCTAAACATTAACGTCTTTCATCTGTTAACCTTTGAACTGATGATGATGTAATGCCAAATAGTTAAACATTCTCAACCTGATTGAACTCTAGATTGTTATATCGAAATACCGCATGTTAAAATACCTTCCAGCAACCAATGTGCGTAATAGGTACTTTTACGTATGTGTTACATAACGATGGTAACTAGACTTGAACCTTTGCCATGAAAGGGTGATTCACTTTAGTCTCTAGTACATATTGTGCGAGTAATCATGTTGGGTTAAGCGCCGGTGTGCTGAAAGCAGAGCTACGCAGACAGTATAGCCACAAGCAAGGTTATGGTGAAACAGACTTTTTGATAATCAGAAATCGCATGAACAAGGGGTTTCGAAACCACAAGATACTTCCCCAGCCAAACATGCCTCATCTCACTCGTCCACACATCCCCAGTCTTGCTCTTCTACAGGGGCGGAAGTGGTTAAAGCGTTTATTCGTCACGCCGAAGACCCGGGTTCGATTCCCTACATGGGTACAATGTATGAAGCCCATTTCTGGTGTCTCCCACCTTGATATTGCTGGAATATTGCTAAAAGCGACGTAAAACAAAACACACTCACTACTCATCCACTCATGCCTCGTCACACTCATCCACACTGAGCATCATCTACATATGTAGCAGTATCTGCACCAGTGTAGGGATTGGAGCTAAATACCATTACCATCTTGGTACCATTCGATGCCATCCCTGACTACCATCCCATCTTGGTACCATTCGATGCCATCCCTGATAGACTACCATCCCATCTTGGTACCATTCGATGCCATCCCTGACTACCATCCCATCTTGGTACCATTCGATGCTATCCCTGACTACCATCCCATCTTGGTACCATTCGATGCCATCCCTGACTACCATCCCATCTTGGTACCATTCGATGCCATCCCTGACTACCATCCCATCTTGGTACCATTCGATGCGTCTAAGAAACGGGTGCGTTTCGATTTCATGTGATATGTTTGGGAGACATCATCGAGTATGACGCCAAAGGGCCAAGGACCGTAGTCGAGACGAGATCAGTGAATCCTGGCACGGATAACCGACGCAACTCTGAACACCCAAACGGCGGTGTCTTTGACGAGGGTCCACCTACTTCACCTGATCACATCAATGCATTTACATATTAAAAGTGACAATGTAAGTGGTTACTAGTTATGGTAAGTACAATAGGTACTCTTGAGAAATATGAAGATCCACACAACCATAGGACGAAGGCACTAAAACCTTCATCGCTGGACAAACGGCATCACACCAAAACTCACGACAAGAAATATATACAGCATTGGAAGCATGTACGACAGGAGCAGTGGGTGGGGTGCAGTCGGGTGGGGGGTGGGGAAGGCGCTGCTGGGGAGAGCTTTGAGGGTTGGGCATGCTCAAACTATGACATAAATTGGTGAAGCAACAGGTCTGTATTTTCAGTGAACAAATTTAGATTTACGGGGTCAAAGTTTAACTGGAAGGTGGTAATTGGGAGGCACTACGACAATTGGTAGTAGGTTCCTCTGTACGACCTGCTGCTCCACCATCTAGGTTATAGTAGCGTATACCTCCTCACTGGCGGGCCAACACGGGCACCTGCACCCAGAGCTCCGAGATGAGTCACCCTACAATGAAATGGTGACAAGGATTATTCCACTTTCTTAAAGACGGAGTCTCCAACAACATGATGTTTTGCTTGCAGTAAATATCTACCTCTCACGACAACACGACGACGCCAATGATATTTGATTGTGTTGCCGCAATGTGTAGTACCGATTCTAGGATCATCATTTTTTCGTTTGAGGGAATGTTTCACATGAATAGCAGTTTTTCGAATAGTTTTTCGAAACCTTTGCTTGTCTTGAAATGTCTGGCCTGAAGGCAGCTTACTTTAAATGTCTGCTCTTATAATTTCCTTGGCAACAGGGTTGCCTACTGGTTAAAGCCTACGCTCGTCATGCTGAAGGCCGGGTTTGCGTCCCCCCCACACAATATTGCTTAAATATTGCTAAAAGCGGAGCATGCCCAATTCACTCGTCTAATGCTATCTACTTCGTGACCACTACATCTGGGATTGGTGCCTGACGACAGATTGCTGAACATTTGGGACTGAAGTTATTAGCAGTGAGTGAGTGAGGTTAGTTTTACGCCGCACCCAGCAATATTCCAGCTATATGGCGATGGTCTGTAAACAGACAATCAGACAATCCAGTGATCAACAGCATGAACATCGATCTACGCAACTGGGACACGATGACATGTGTTAACGAGGTCAGCGAGCCTGACCACCCGATCCCGTCAGTCGCCTCTTACGACAGGCATGGGTTACTAAAGATCAATTCTCACCCGTTTTTTACGCTGACTGAGTTTGGTTTTACGCCGCTTTTAGCAATATTCCAGCAACATCACGGCGGGGACACACATTGTACCCAAGTGGGGATTCGAACCCGGGTCTTCGGCGTGACGAGCCAACGCTTTAACCACCAGGCTACCCCACCGCCCCCCATGCTATTAACAAGCTAATGAATTGATATGTAATACCCAAACATATCATGCAACATGAAGTGTCTTAACGCAGTTCCTAGTCACATGAACGTTGGAGGAAGGGCGACAGAGACAATGGCGAATTGTGTACCACTTGTTAACAATCAGGTTAATTACTAGAATTTTGTTACACAACTACTTATAAGGCCATGTGTTACTGAATTCAAAGCAACCAAACCTTTCCAAATCCTGATAGCCCCCTGAAAAAAGGCAGTGTTAACTTCGCGATTCAGACGAATTATGATCATAAATACACACACGCACACACGCATAGACACGCAGAGGACGTTGACACCTTCTCGGTCTATAGCGTTATCCAATTACCTAAGAAACTTCTACACATTTTACACAGAGCGTTAGTCGTATCACAAGGACACTTACAACGGCAGGGTCACTTTCTCCTATATTTCTTCTCCTGCTATATACGTCTCTCCGAGTTTTACCTGTAAGTTCATGAATCCTCACTGTTGTGCCATGTTATCACATAAAACAAAGTCTGTGATAACATAATACCCTTGACTGACTTATCAAGTAGCAGTACCATGGTACCATGTGCCAAATTACCGACATATAAGCTGAAATCCATTTACAAGACGACGAGGCCGCGACGCCCTAACTACCAACCTTGGTGAAGGACGCCAATCTGCGTGCCTCATCACCCGCTGTAACAACGCCTATATGCGATGCTGCAAGAACGGTCTTTGAGTGACAAATGCTAGTGTTAGATTGAATAACCAGTTGTTGCGACATTGACGTGAGCGGTAGTCACTGCTCTGACGTATACAAGAGGGTACAAAACATTCACACAATTAACAAGTGGAAAAAGAGGGGCTTGCTGCTTGAACGACTTACTGTTTGAGTCTCGAAAAAAGTAGGCTAATGATATAGTATAGGTACATGGATACATGCTAGTGGTGGTTGCAAATGGGCATTGCAAAAATGTTTACGTTGTTGTACTCAGGAGTCAGTAATGTTCAAGTACAATGTCTTATCATTACAGTAAAGCTTTCCAAATGTTTTATGGTAGACATGTGAAGACGTTTCAAAATTTGATGCACCAGTGACATTAATGCAATTCCCCAGATTGATTTGTACCGTACGCTCCTGATATTTTTCAGGTGGAAAATTGACCAGCCTTTGCGTGTGTGTATGACAGGTGCCACCGGTGGGGCAGGATACGCTCACCTTTTCGCGAACAACTGGTACCATTACTATTTTATAGCGATTCATAAACACGTGCTCATGAAGATTTAGTAGGAACTGTACAATCGACTCTGCTTTTTAAAACAAATTGCGCGTGGATGTGGAAAGGATTTTCTTTTTATCAGTAGATACTTGTGTCCTTGTGGAGAATGTGGGTTCTTGTCGACAGAACGCTTTTCCCACAAGGCTATTAGGAAGAGACACATTATTGAAGTCGAGTTGTTTGCCGAATCGAAACGTCAAACAAAATTAAATGGTCTAGATGGTATATGATGACAACAGAATATCAATAGTTTTAATAGTCTAAGTCATCACGGTAAGAGCACGTTTCTCTCTTTAGCGCTTTGGACCTTCAAACTGAAGTATTTTATGTTGGCTGTTTGAAACTGTCCTTGAAGAAAAACGCGTGAAAAAATGCAAAAAAATGTTTTCTTGACAGAAAAGAATAATTTGACGTCTGTTATTTTCCCTGGGCGAATAACGGCGCCAGTGTAGGGACAGGTAGTTTTGTAACAAGTGGTTTTGTGACAAGTAGTACTGCGTGGATTGTACGATAGTCTCGAAAGAATCAGCAGAGGATCATTGTTACACGGGAAAGCGTGGGGGTACTGGGAGGCACCGACCTCGGGGCAGTTGATTGTTCTTCTAGGGTCACATTTCATCCATAAAAGAACTCTACAAATTGTAGTTGGACTCCATTGTCTGTTGAATGACCTTGGTTCGGATTGGAGTACCACCGACTCGTTATCCGTATGCGGGTCGGGAAATACGTGCTCCTTACCCTACGACCAGCCTACAATGTTGTCTTACTTTCAATTTATGTTTTGAAACAGTGCGTGGACGGATCAGGCTTATTGTTAATTAATTGATGTAGATAGTTCATGTTGTGTTATAGTATTTATCCCAATAAACGATCGATGTGATGTTAAACCAGCGCCGGGAAGATGTTAAGTAACGCTTGTGCCGTCGCGTGGTGTTACTCCGCTTTACAGTTACGTTACTATGCTTTACCGTTACTCTCATTTAACACAACGCTTATAACAAATACATATAATAAAACGTTAGTGTAAACTAGTGCATTGTAGAGATAAACCAATTGGCAAACGTGAAGGTTGCTGACGTGAACGTATCAGGTGGAACGCCACTGTGGATTGTAAGGAAAATAATTTGTATGGGTTGACATGGCATCTTACAACCAACACACATACATCTCTATATGCATCTCAAACGAAAGACATCTGACCAATGAAGGAAACCTACCAGCATAAGACAACTACCAAACATGAGGCAGCTCACCAACATCAGTCCTCAAAAGACTCCAACATCTAACCAACATCAGACATCTCACGGACATCAGAAATCTAACCAACATACCGCATCGGACCAACACCAGACATCCCAACATCACTTGACCATATCATTAGACTGTTTCAGTGTTGTCACAACCCATAGTGTACAGTACACAACCCTGGACATTTAAAAGAACCCACGAATCCGTTGGTATATGACCAGATGGTGGCCACATGAATACGTGCAAACACCTAGTTGCGGGTACAGCAACGTGCAGTAAACTTGGACAAAGTACTGTGACTATGTGTCCCAGTCCACCCAGCTGTGAATGGGTACCTCGTAAGGATGCGAAGGTCACAATAACCTGGTGCGCAAGTGGCTGCAAGAGTTGTATGATCCCCAGGGAGTTGAGACTGATAATACGATGTGACGTTGAGATAAACATCCATGACCCAGGCAAAAAATACCAGCGCCTTGAGCACGTACTAGTTGCATGGATATGTGCGTTATATAAATATCCCATAATAATATAATAAAATGAGCGATATATGACATCTAAACAACATGACCTCTAACCAGCATATGACCTTTAAACAACATCTGACCTCTAACTTAATCTGACCTCTAACCAACACCAGACATCTAACCGACATAAAACATAAAAGCAAAATACGACATCGTCACTAGATATTAAAGCCATCCATTGCCAACATGAATCCACTTACGAACATAAATACATGCATGATTTCTGGAAGTTTGACAAGGACACTTGCCAATATATATACACCAGGTTGGTTGAGGACCTGGCGACGAACAGGTATTTATTCTGCAGAATCTACAGTGTTGTCTACACATGCACACTTGCAGCAAGATATGTCGACCCGTGTTGGCTGCACTCCTTGGTGCAGTGACTGCTGTCTACGAGATTTTTTATGTACCTGTAAGTAGCAGAATGCCCTCTACCTGGTTTGCCGAGCAGATGACATATGGCTTGTGTTTATTTGGGTAACATCGGGGCGTGTGCAATAACTCTCATCAGGGAACGTGCTGCGCGAGTGCCTTAATTAACTAAAACACTGATACGAAGGATAGATAAAACACATTTGCGTATTGCATGCTCAGTTTGTTAGCTCAGTGCTTGAGGAGATGACAATTACAAGACGCACAATAACACAGCGTCGCTCAACAGCCAGATAACGGTACCTGGCAATTATAAGAGAAGGAATGGTTTATGAGAAAAGGAGCTTTTAATCCTCCATATTATGTAATGTCATTTTCTGCTTAGGGAAACGAGTGGTAAATGGCATGTATAATCTTTGTTCGTGTTGTAACGAGTCACAATATGAGAGAAAAATATATTTGCAACCGGTTCCAGTTTACACAGCGCTTTGTAACGTTTGACATCTTTATTTGATATTGACCGTTTTGGCTGAAAATCGTATTCTTAGTAAAGTTTGCTCAGATTCCGTCAATTCTTGTCGAATTTATCACTCGGAAACTAGTTTTAAGCTTCTTCTAAACTGGGTATGCGATCTTTGACCTGCTTAATAGTAATCGATGTGGGTGATCTTTCAGGGTTACTATTTTGGTGAAAACTCAGATATGACCGGAAACCCAAAGATGACATTGATGTAGCAAAAACGCTGTGTCTACGATCGGTGAGCGAGAGAGCGTTCAACCCTTAACAAATCTGGATATCTGGAAGGGATTATCACTCCTCTTCATACAGTGTCAGCGTATCTGTTTAATAGTCACACTTTTACAGTACATCACAGTAAAATCAAGATAACACAGGGGCGGATACAGCTTTTTTAGAAAGGGTGGGGATGGTGGGGTGGATGGGGTGGTTTCACACTTCATTTTCACCCGTTTTCAATGGTCAGTAGATAAACTTTCAGGACAAAAATGGATTGGGGTGGGGGGTGGGGAGTGATGTAGGATCCGCCTATGTGATACCCGGATTCGAACCAGCGAACATATGATCCTGGCCTACAGCTACCTGAGTGTACTGGCTCGGACACCTAGGGCCCTCCTTATGTAAACCTGGCACCTAGTTCTTCAGAATATACATGGAACATGCAAAGCTCATTGGATATGTTTTCGACACGGAGGAGAATTAACACACGAGTTGAAATTGTCGGAATAAGTAGCTGTTACTGTTAACGGGGGCGATTTCAAGTAGCATCAGCTGTTGGAGAAGCTGTTTGTGGTGTAAACGTCTGGTGTAAACGTGTAGTTCCTTACTATACGAGCTCCGTCAGTGCAAAAGGGCCAGAGAACGTGAGTGACGACGACCACCATCGTTGGGAATACTGCGGAGGCAAGAAAGTGATTTCTTACGTTACGACTTCATTTGTCGTAACAGCAATTACCCGCGGGCATATATAAAAACTGTTTTTATCTATGATTTACTGTATGTACTGACTTCCTTATGTATCTGAATGATACTGCATTTATATATGTGTACTATACCATTATTATAGTTTCATCGTCAGCTTGTGCCTGGTGCAGGCAAACCATCATTGATGGAGTTACCACGTATTTGCAGATCGGCAGTTGACACTGTGATCACGTGGTAGGAGACCGACAGTTGATACTGTGATCACGTGTTAGGAGATCGGCAGTTGACACTGTGATCACGTGTTAGGAGACCGACAGTTGATACTGTGATCACGTGTGAGGAGATCGGCAGTTGACACTGTGATCACGTGTTAGGACATCGGCAGTTGACACTGTGATCACGTGTTAGGAGACCGACAGTTGATACTGTGATCACGTGTGAGAAGACCGACAGTTGATACTGTGATCACGTGTTAGGAGATCGGCAGTTGACACTGTGATCACGTGTTAGGAGACCGACAGTTGATACTGTGATCACGTGTGAGGAGATCGGCAGTTGACACTGTGATCACGTGTTAGGACATCGGCAGTTGACACTGTGATCACGTGTTAGGAGACCGACAGTTGATACTGTGATCAAGTGTGAGGAGATCGGCAGTTGACACTGTGATCACGTGTTAGGAGATCGGCAGTTGACACTGTGATCACGTGTTAGGAGACCGACAGTTGACACTGTGATCATGTGTGAGCAGATCGGCAGTTGACACTGTGATCACGTGTTAGGAGATCGGCAGTTGACACTGTGATCACGTGTTAGGAATTCGGCAGTTGACACTGTGATCATGTGTTAGGAGACCGACAGTTGACACAGGGATCACGTGTTAGGCTACCGACAGTTGACACTGTGATCATGTGTTAGGAGATTGGCAGTTGACACTGTGATCATGTGTTAGGAGACCGACAGTTGACACTGTGATCATGTGTTAGGAGATCGGCAGTTGACACTGTGATCACGTGCTAGGAGATCGGCAGTTGACACTGTGATCATGTGTTAGGAGATCGGCAGTTGACACTGTGATCATGTGTTAGGAGACCGACAGTTGACAGTGTGATCACGTGTTAGGAGACCGACAGTTGATACTGTGATCACGTGTGAGGAGATCGGCAGTTGACACTGTGATCACGTGTTAGGAGATCGGCAGTTGACACTGTGATCACGTGTTAGGAGACCGACAGTTGACACTGTGATCATGTGTGAGCAGATCGGCAGTTGACACTGTGATCACGTGTTAGGAGATCGGCAGTTGACACTGTGATCACGTGTTAGGAATTCGGCAGTTGACACTGTGATCATGTGTTAGGAGACCGACAGTTGACACAGGGATCACGTGTTAGGCTACCGACAGTTGACACTGTGATCATGTGTTAGGAGATTGGCAGTTGACACTGTGATCATGTGTTAGGAGACCGACAGTTGACACTGTGATCATGTGTTAGGAGATCGGCAGTTGACACTTTGATCACGTGCTAGGAGATCGGCAGTTGACACTGTGATCATGTGTTAGGAGATCGGCAGTTGACACTGTGATCATGTGTTAGGAGACCGACAGTTGACAGTGTGATCACGTGTTAGGAGACCGACAGTTGACAGTGTGACCATGTGTTAGGAGATCGGCAGTTGACACTGGGATCATGTGTTAGGACATCGGTTAGTGGTCATCAGGGCAGTATCCTAGGTACAGACAAACACTAAGTGGCCTGAACATGTATCATAGCAACTATGTGTAAACCATACCCTGGGAAATACACAATCACGTCAGAAAGAGTGAGGAGATGAGGTTTTACTTCTCCTTCAGCATTATTCACGAAGTTGAACATCAGTAAAGCACTTCACACACAAGCCGTTTCAGGACTCTTGGTATTCTGTGTAAGGACCCAACACCACCCCACCAAGGAACCCTGTACAGTGTAATGCACAGTAAGAGACCCCAAGACTGCCATCATGCTGCATACATGTATATGTGTACACAAATGTATGTACCTGAGCAGCAACCAAGAAGGGATGAATATCAAAAACAAAATCAAATTTAAGAACAGTTGCATCACCCCAAGCAAGAACGCTCGGATTTCAAGAAGAACTGGTTTCTCAGAAAGCTTGTATCTCAACAAGAACAGTTAGATCACGTCAAGAACAATTGGCTCTCAGCAAACACAGCTGGATCTGAGAAAGAATAGTTAGATCTTACAGACCCGTGCGTTATAAACAAATGGCATATTGCCTAAGACAACCAGTAGTGTTCTTCACCATGTATATTTATAGTGTAATCTTCATAAATAATAGACTAATATCTCCCGAGGATAAGGAAATTGAAATTGCACGTATTGATTTTCAGTTCAAATTTAAGCTGGAATTGCACAGATAAGATTTGAGGCGTGGACATCATTGAGGAAATACACACAGCGCAACGAAAACAGAACGTCAACAGATTAATGTGCGGTAAGTGATTAAACAAAAACATTCCCTGTCTTCTATACGTTTCTAGATCTAAATTTAGTAATAGGCGACATCAGTCAGGGAGCTGTTTCATCCAGCTTCAGAGAGGGCTGAAATAGGTTCAGGGTGCTTTGTAAAGTCTTAAGGATGGTGCCGTGCCAGGGAAGTACATGTACATCTCAGTTGCCAAAGAGCGTGACTTCCGAGGGATACCCCATCTATTCATTCCTCATAAAACGTGCTGATTACAGACTGGTAATATGCAAGCAATTAGCTTAATTTGTCAGCCTGCGTTAACGTTTCAAGTCAAGAGTTACTCGTGATAATTGACAGGTTGATGATGATTACTCATATACTTATACTATGATATTGACAACGTGACATATGAAAGGCGTACCTTGTTGAGCTTTCGAGTTCACATCCACCACCCCGATGAACACAAACCCAGAAACGTTAATGAAATTTAAAGTTGCTTGTTGACCTGCCCAATACACTGACCTGGCTCATGACGTCCACCTGTAGTCAGATATGTCGGAGGGCACAGTCAGATATGTCGGAGGGCACAGTCAGAGATGCTGGAGGGCACAGTCAGAGATGATGAGGTTAGTCCATGGTGGAGAGGGTGAACAACACTGCCAGGCAGCAAGGAACGGCGGTATATGTTTGTCAACTTGCTGCCAATTGCTGTATTCGAGGAGTGTTCTCCGTCTATCTGTCATCTCGGGGCTATATATAACTGACCTAGAAGTGGCCCGCCAGGAGATATTGATGGATATTCCACTACATCCCCATACTTTATTGTGTTAGTACAACTTGATATTGGAAACATCGAGCTTTACCAAGACGCGGATAGTGTGGTGGGTTTCATATATGCTGACACTCGGGAATTGTCACATTTATTGGCGGTGATTTAGCACATAATTTATCTGTACTTCCACGTAATTTGTAGCGAAAGACAGGATAATGACAGCTCACTGGCTTGTGTATCAGATCGGTATTACTTTCACCGATGTGTTTGTAGTTAGGTCCACAATAATGTCCAAATACAAAGCCTAATGTGGATTCAAAACTCTTTATGAATGTCATTTCCCTTGGTACTAAGATGCTAAGATATAAGAGTGAGTGAGTGAGTTAATATTTAACGTCACATCGGCAATATTTCAGCCATATCGTGACGAGAACATATTTGACATTGAAATGGACTATATGTATATTATAAAAACCTGTCGACGAAGGACAGTAAAACAACTAGAATATCACAATTAGAATTAAAACTAGCGTGAAAAGTTAAAACCAATAGCACTATTTGGAAATACAAATATAAAACAGGCTATAGAACTGAAGGTAAATCACCATACTAGGGACCATGGGGACTTACAGTACATTTGCTTCCTGCATGGGCCCTAGCTGGATTTACATCATCCCTTCAGCTGTCAGCAATTTAGATACATCTAGCCATACATTAAAATTACACATATTCTACGCTTAAAAAATGGAAAGTTTAAATTTACCTTGAATGTTTTGGGACTTACGTACCCCTAAAATATAAGAACATGGGGTGACAGACTACAGTAGAAGTCATTCCGTATAGTTCATGTAAGGCCCCCTTTCTGCCTTCAGACTGCCATTGTTGGGCTGTGACATTTGGAGGTTAACACAGGGTTTCACTTGCTTCATTCATTTTATCTTTGATAGTAATTAATAACATGACGCTCACAATACAGACGGAACATGAAATTTATCTACTTTTAGCAACGTTTTCTTATAATGAAGAAAATGGTTTTGTATCAAATATTTAATATCTCGTTCATTGATTTCAGATGTGTAATGACAACATTCAGCAAATTTTACAATAACACCACAGTACTGTAGTTCACCTATTGTGCAAAGAACACAATACTTCATATTGCCAACGTCTGTACTGGCACCGTGCAACAAGGCGTTCAACAACTGAGAAATTCATGTAAAGTAAACATAATAATGAGGAAACAACACAGGATGATCCAATAAATTGTTCCAAATGCAATCCATTCTTTGATTCCAAGCAATCCATTCTCAGATTCCGTCTATATCATTATCAATAGGTCGGCGTATCATGCCCACTTGGTGACACATGTCACAAACACATGCAAAGGCACGTCAACTGGTCACGTTAACACATCGGAACATATGATACAATTCAAAGGGAATTGAACCGGACATCATTTTGTCACAAATGACTCGAATTTAGAAATATCCCCAAAATGTCTACCAAAACCCATTAGCAAGCTTTAATGTGGCCTCGAATGCTGTTACCAAGATCAAATACTTTCTAAGCATCAGCCGTATGACGTCGTAGTCATAGAATGATGTTAATCTATTGTACCTAAACGAAATATAGGCACGAAAAGATGGAAATACTTGAAAACTACTCGACATAAAGGTAAACATGACATTTGGAAAGTTGAAATAGTCACACTTGTGGTAAGTCTTGTGGACGTGTTTTTGTCTTACTGGATCTCCATAGACAGATCTGTCTAGGGAACAGAGGAGGCGCATTCAGAAGTGTCTGTTACTTCTACACCAGGATAGTAAATTATCAGAAGGGAGATGGCCATTGTAGAACGCTATCATCCATATTACTTGGACAAATTCGTGTTTTGATTTTGATTAACCTTGTATACATTCCAATTGAAGCACCAATCTGTGCGGGAATGTTAAAAATCACAAAGTTTATTGATGAAACAATTACAGTTGTGCTTACATAAGTTACTGATACTGTTTATGATATTGGAGCCCCAGCCAATGGGAAACTAACTGTTCATGTTCGACAGCCAGGCTTTCAGTCACAGGTGTTTGTTTTCACTTGATGTACTCCAACAATATATTTAACGGGGTTTGCCCAAAGTAGATTATACCTTACCCCAGAATATTTTGGGCCATTTTAATGTGCACGTTCCACCGGCCTTTAGGATATTAACCTAATTATAGTCTGTTTCCAGTGAAAACGTACCGATGAATTTCACTCTAAATAGAAAAGTAAATCGATTAAAGCGAAATTAAGATTGCGAATCCTCATAATTTTACCTTGCCAATTGAACATTCAAATCTCTGAATTTTATTCAACTTAGGATAAAAGTTATTTAACAAACGATCAAATCGATCAATAGTTTCAAATCGCTATTATTGGTTTGTATTACAAGGGGAGATGTAAGCACATGAGATGAAACACCGAGAACAAGTTAACGCTCATCACGTACCTTTGTGCCTTTGTTTCAACTGTTCTATCTACTGCGCTTACCCCCTTGTAATACAAACAATAATAGCGATTTGAATCTATGATCGTTTGTTAAACAACTTTTATCCTAAGTTGAATAATATTTTGAGATTTAAATGTTCATTTGGTATGGTAAAATTATGAGGATTCGCAATCTTAATTTCACTAAATTTGATTTACTTTTTTGTTTTAAAGTGAAATTCCTCGGTACGTTTTCACTGCAAACATACTATACACGGATGGGAAATATTGGATCCGAACGTTATTTCAGTTTTCGAGGTGGGATGTCAGGTTTAAATGGGAAGGAATTCTTTAAAACTGAATTCTAATATCGTGAATATTGTTCAGTGCTGATAGCTTCGTGTAGGAGTGTTTATGTGTTTGAGCGCTGGTTCTGGCAACTAAAACGTTGCGCCAGGTTCATAGAAGTACATCTAAAGTTACACTAGCAGATGTTTGAACCAGTTGGTAGAAACAAGTTAAGAGAGCATATGTACGGAGCTGCCAGAAACAAAGGATAGACATGCCGCATTGTCCTAACTGAACCTGCTTACTGATATTTGTTGTTTTTGAAGAAAAGATACACCAACAAGAACTTAACTTATCACCAAGGACCATTGTTTATTGTCAGGTCAAACTGTACCATTGACTACCATTCCATGATGTGCTTACAAAATAGTAGTTTTGAAGTAATACAAAATAGAATACTAAAGAAATCAATACGTTGATGTATGTCTGAGTCATGTCTAGAAACTGCTGTGATATCTATCCTGTTATTATATCCGCTGCTGCTCATGTCAAATGTCGATAGATTGCAAGGCCTGGCTGTTTCAGTAATTTCCTCCGCCCTATTGCATATGTACTGGACAATGGTTTGGAAGAATATCAGACCAGACTCAACCACAATTCATCATCACATTCACCAACCAGAATGTGTTAGAACCTTATTAACGTTCTTGGCACTTTGTCAGTTCGTATTAACGTGCCAAACATTTTGTCATCAATACATGTTCACGTTCAAGACATTCAGAACATGTTCTACTTCTGTTGAAGTATTCGATGACGGAGGTCTACAACTAACCGAGACCAGACAGGTTGATGTCATGAGCTATATTGTACGTATATAATTAACAGGTCGCCGCGGATCCTGGCCATTACAACCATTCACGAGCCTCATATAACAAACACATGTAAAATCTTTCAATTTTGGAACGTGCTTAAATTTTTCTGTTTAAAGTTCTAGCAAATAACGGGCGGTGGGGTAGCCTAGCGGGTAAAGCGTTCGCTTGTCACGTCGAAGACCCGGGTTCGATTACTCACATGGTTACAATGTGTGAAGCTCATTTCCGGTGTCCCATGCTGCGATATTGCTGGAACATTGCTAAAAGCGGCGTAAAACTAAACTCACTCACTCTAGCAAATAACATAATTGTCTGTAACTAAACCCAAGAGTTGCTTTCTGTACCGAACAAGTCAATTTGTATAACTTTCGACTTCTTTTGAGATTGATACAATTTATGCATATTATGTTTTCTGCAACGATTGATATTACACAAGGCATGATCACATGGATCACATTTGACCTTTACGGCATCCTGATCATAGCAGAGCTGGTTATCATGACGCACATAGACGTTCTGATTACATTAAAGTACACATGCACCTACGACTGGGCTGCGGTTATTTAGGTACAAGTTCCACTGTCGATACCACAGATGGCCTGGTTGTAGTGAGAGGTGACAGTGGTAACAGCAAAGCAATCAGCGGTTGAAGCGACGGGCATGACGCAGTAGAGGAATATACGTAACATTCTAAATCGATAATGCTTTCATCCTTTGTTCTTCCGCAACCCTGATGGTAATAATAGAGTGAGTGAGTGAGTCAGTATTTACTACGCAGGTTCTAATGGTAGTTTGTTCAGTTAACTAAATTTATGTCCTGGCTCGGAGTATATACCTGGAGGAATTATATGGAATATAGGACAAGTCACAGGCTACCCATGTCCAAGATATGTATATTTACAATCAAACCAAGAAAACTCGGATTGATCAAGGATCATAATCGTGGTGAATTAGGGATACGAACCCAAGACTTTGAAACGTGAGAAACACACACTTTGATAAACTAGTTTATAGGCGGTTAAGCAGGATTGGGGTTGGCTACCGTTTCTTAAGTGAGTGAGTGAGTTTGGTTTTACGCCGCGTTTAGCAATATTCCAGCAATATCACGGCGGGAGACACCACAAATGGGCTTCACACATTGTACCCATGTGGGGAATCGAACCGGGGCCTTCGGCGTGACGAGCCAACGCTTTAACCACTAGGCTACCTCACCGCCCGACCGTTTCTTGAACATGAGATGGATCAGTATGAGCTGGCACTCAGTACACGAGCACTTTCAAACAGTGATAACATCCCCCGACTTGTGCATTGTAAAACAGTCATCCAGCCTCCACAGATGACCGGCACGACACGTCACTGATGCAGCAGGATTCGCTGAGCTGATGTCAATAAGTTGCAGCAAGACAGATATCAGTGGGTTTCACCGGAGTGATGGGCTTCTGGACCTGCCAAACTTCCATCATTCCCTTCAACATCTTAAACACAAGTCGTGATGTAACTGAGATATACTTCAGACTAAAATACAATGCAGCCCTTAATTATTTAGCCTTTTATTTATAGACCAGCGCGTCATCAATTCCAACCCCACCACCACCACCACCTTGTAATTTAGAGACTTCCCACTCGTAAAAAGGGAGCGTTTCCATGCATACCATATAGCTTATGGATTCGTTTAGCGTCCTCTGACATGTATTCTGAAGTACCATCATCAGGTGAGATGACCTGTTGCCAGAAACACTTGAAACATTAAAAAAGTGAGATATAACTCCTGACCGACTGATCCAGTGAATGTTGTTTAATTTATCTTATAGGCCATATTTTTCTTCTAATATTAATGGAATATAAGCCAGCAATATACAGTGGATAAGAACATAAACAACGATCAACTCGACCTTCACATGCGGTTACTGGAGGGATCCTTTCTGAAGTACGAACAACGCCACGTGACGATATTTTAGACTGACTGACTGACTGAGTTTAGTTTTACGCCGCTTTTAGCAATATTCCAGCAATATCACGGCGGGGGACACCAGAAATGGGCTTAACACATTGTGCCCATGTGGGGAATCGGAATCGAACCCGGGTCTTCGGCGTGACGAGCCAACGCTTTAACCACTAGGCTACCCCACCGCCCGACGATATTTTAGAAGAACTGCAACTTGTACTACAGAACTGAATACAGAAAGTCTTTGCTGGAAGGTCAGTCTTCGATATCTGCCAAAACGGATTTCACTTGGCTTAAATAACAAAATATGGTGAGGATTATGTCAATGACAAACTGAAAATCAGCGACGAGACACTAGGTTTTCGCAAAACGTTAAACTTATCCTGCTCTTCCAGTAGCACAGCCACTTTTATGACAGAGGAAATGTGGAAATATGGAAACATTTCGGTGGCGCCATGGTGTGTATATAGCACGGCCACTGATCAGGTGAAGTTAAACAACGCCGTTGGCGATCGTCGTGGATGACGGCCGGGCGGAAGTCTTCATGGATACGGACCTTCTTCGGCGTTTACGGATCAAGAATAAAACATCGGCTAAATTACATGATGTGTCTCTTTCGACAACTGACATTGGGATTTTGACCACTAAAACAGGAGGAAATTCGTATCTGATTGGGTTAAATGTGTGTGCGAATTACTATATCCAGACAGTAGAGCTGAGAAAGCATAACCCAGAGAGCTGAGAAAGCACATTGATTATACAATAATCTATTGTGAACGAGGTGACGACAGCACTTCAGTTGGCATGATTTGTGTGGAAATATTGATAAACATATTGTATTCTATATTTCATCATTATCCTTAATGACCATTCCCTGTATAAATGTATCTAAATCAGTTTAACATATCAACATGAAGGCAATAGCAGGACCTAATTCAAGTATAACTTCAAAACAGGCGCACAGATGGGCCATCAATCGTTCCAGTAAAGCATTTACTGCTCGCAAAACCATCTAAATCTTGTATTGTCGCTCTTCATGACAGAGATATTTCAATTAAGGGATGCTGTGATTGCGGCAAACAAACGATTGATGTAGATGAAGATGGCCATAATATCAAGATCAAACGGAAAGGGAAAAATAACCCATATACGCTGCAGCGATAAATTTCGTCTAATTGGGTGTTATTGTTGGGATCAGCGCTCATTTAATAGGACATGTGACCTTTTGTCGGTTGGGAATAGATGGGGCCGAGGTGTTAAGGTCAATGACGTCTCTCTGTGTGTGTATGCCTGTACATGCGTGCTTGCAGGGAAGAGTGAGTGAGTGATTGAATTTAGTTTTACACCGCACTCAGCAATATTCCTGGTGTATGGCGGCGGTTTGTAAATAATCAAGTCTGGACCAGTCAGTCCAGTGATCAACAGCATGAACATCGATCTAAACAATTGGGAACCGATGGGACATGTGTCACCTAGCCTGACCGCCCGATCCCGTTAGTCGCCTCTTACGACAAGCATGGGTTACTGAAGACGAATTCTAACCCGTATCTTCACGGGTCACTTGCAGCTAAGAAAATAGCCCATCAACACAGTTACCAACTATGAAGACACAGAGTTACACTGAATTTCTAAAACAAAGTACATATCACTGAGTAAGCTTGCAAAATGAAGACACGAGTTCATTATCTATTATAAAAAACAGTATTATATTTCAAAAGAAAATAAGGGCCGACACGAATGATCTATCAAAACCCGGCTTTCGTGTGCCATAACCATTATTCATTTTTTCTAATCCACAGAAAACATATGGGATTACTTTGTTTCGTGGCAGTATTCTTGACAAAAGTACCACTTCCTCCTACATGCGGTATCGATCGTGGAACTGCAAGACAGAGCTGATAATTCGCCTTGGACACTTAAAGCCATCACTGAAATCACTAACACGACATTTTTTCCAAAATCGATTAAACTTAACGACAATTCAGGAGTCGGAATAGCAGACCATTCATAACTCCTACTGATTTCTGTATTACCATGAATGACACGAAATGTGCCTACTCCATTCATTTCTGGCAAGGAACGTGACTGTCTTCTTTCCTCAACAATCGATAAGACGCAGAATGTTCATTCAAGCCCCCGGTAAATGGTTAGACGAGGATGGACCAGGTTCAGGCCGGGATGGACGGGAATATTGGAATTCCCCACGGAATGGAATCCTTAATTTGATAACGTTTCTCATTGCTTGCTTAACAACATCGGTGGCAACATTGACCTCATGTCGACAGGGACATCACCTCTGCAACATCACGGCGGTGACGATGCATGGTGTCAAACAGTCTCGGAGTCTCCATCTATAGCTGGTTACCTTCAGTATCAACATTTTTATCGAGGGACACTTTTCTGATGTCAGGTAAACGGTTATCAAGCCAGGGTTTGGCTAGACGCATTGTTTGAGTCAAATATGTATACAAAATGAAGACGACTGGACGCAAGGATATTGTCGTCAATCTTCGGCACGGGTAGTGATGCTAAAGGAAGCACAGTACAGTTATAAATAAACTACGAAACAAAATGAGTAGTTCCTTTGAGTTCGCTAAAACAGTAATGTGTATGGTAGACCGTATAAAGAAATAAAGAGCATAAGAGACCTTAACGAACATAGGAAAAACACCCGCACACCTGCACGCAAGCGTGCATAGTCGCATGCACGTACGCACGCACGCACGCACACTCGAGCACGGTTCTTACTACATCACGAATGAAGGGAGCTAGTTTCTATCATGGTTTTGTCGGGATAGCGGAAAAAGATCTATTTACTCCATGTGCACTCATTCGAGATCACACAGATATTCGAAAACGAAGTAATATTTAACCTTTAATGTAACCGGATTCCACGTCGGCCTTCGAACGGAATAAATAATCCATATTTAAAACAATATCTCAAGCTGATCATTCACTCGCGGCCATCAGTCAAACATGAAATTCTGACAAGCCACGTGCTTTCTATCATTCATACCAGAAAATATCAATAACTGAAAATTATGAATAATTCATAGATGTGTCATTACTCCGCCAGGTTTGTTGAAATTGACATCTCTCTCGGTACTCAGTCAAATAGATCATTATCAGTATTGGCACTGAGGTGAAGCGACACGATTGATGGTACTGACATTTGGCCGACCAATATTAAACTAGCATTTCCTCACTGTGAGAAAATGAGCGAAAAGGCGACTGGATAATCTGAAATTCCTACCCTACGTATTCTCAAGTTCGGCGAAACGGGACTCCAGTGAGCATGTCTTTTCCATCACTGATGCAATTCCCGAAATTATTCGAGTTTTATTGACGTTGAATATTTAACTTGCCTTTGCATGTGTTTGGGGGGATGCACTCTCCTCTCCCGACATATCGATGTCATCACACATGCTTATAGTCGGAATCGAACACTAGCTCGACTCTTATGGCTTAAAAAGGGTTTTGTTGCATTTCTAACACTCAGGAAAGAACACACATCCTCGATAATCTCCAGGGTATACGTTACAATCACTCTCCACTATACCCTGGATACATCCACGGCTTTGACCCGATCATTATATTACCTCCCTTTGCTGGCTCCGCATTCTCACAGTAGCTAATCAGCTAAGCCGCCGTTACATCCGAGCTTGCCAGTGTCAACAAAGATAGCGGTCGCAGTCGCGAAGGTTTGTTCGCAGTGCCACTAAGATTTTTGAGGAAATAATACAAACAAATTGACAGATCTGAAACTTTAAAAATATATATAAAAGAACTCCTTTTACCTCTTTCAGAGTACCTCTGCTGTGTTGCCAAGTTTAAACGGATAGATAATTTAACAAGCGAAAGTGCGTTGTGATTGGTTCGCTCAACTTCCCAGCGTAGACACCTGATTGGATAAAAAGCCAGCCAAGGGAGGTAATAAAATCATCGGGCCAAGCCGTGGATGCATCCAGTGTATAGTGGAGAGTGATCGTAACGTATACCCTGGAGATTATCGATTATGGAAAGAACATAAAGAGTCTCGTTTTTTCAGTAAAGTGCACACTAGTGTCGTCATCGTCATCTCTTCATGTACCGACTCGTGGCCCGATAAAGCTCCTGCTCTCTTCGGTAACATATATTTCTGTGTCATTCAAACACATATTTATTGTTAACACACGTTCAATTTCGTCCTCTTATTCTTGGCAGACAAAATGGATTAACTTCCCCAGATCTTTACTCAGTCTGTCATACAGACACTGAAACAAACATATCC
The DNA here is from genome assembly GCF_003918875.1 of Haliotis rubra. Classification (NCBI taxonomy): domain Eukaryota; kingdom Metazoa; phylum Mollusca; class Gastropoda; order Lepetellida; family Haliotidae; genus Haliotis; species Haliotis rubra. Next base: position 622,568 of record NW_025767322.1, read on the forward strand.
AAGAAAGCCCATGCAAGTCTAGATTATGTGGAAAGTCTAGATTTCCACAGTTTCAGGAGGTCTAAGGGCTCCTTTTCATTAGATACATGTATCTTTTTATCATGAACTGTTTTTCCCTGTAAAATATGCTCATTTCAGAGACAAGTTGTTAGTTTAATCTTCACTGAGTGGCCAAGGATCTGACTTCAGTAAGATTGGACATAGAAACAGACGTACATGTAAGGCCCAGACCAACTGTTATTGACGGTTGAGCGAGCTAATGTGACTTTATGCCGCCGTTATTAATGTTCCAGTCTAATAACGAGCTTCATACACAATGACCGTGTTGAGAATAGAACACACTGTGGCGAACGGACAAGTTAACCACCAGGTTAGAACAACGCTGATTATTGAAAAAATACTTGCTTTTTTCCGCGGTTGACATAGAATAAACTACACATTAAATATCTTTCAATACAATATTCAAGAACCTTGCATGTAGCCAATGTTTATAGAGATTTAATAATTATTACCGTGTGGGCTCAGATAAATTGAATTTGCTGATCACGTGGGGCACTGCGACATTTATTCCCAAGTCCGTATTAACTTGATGCCGGCTGGGCGGCGTGTTCCGGCTGGCCACCGAACCTCCAAGCTCCAGTAAATGCCATCTCTGGCACTGGGCTGTCATTAACTCCACATCGCTTCATTAAACGGGCATCTGCTAATCAGCTAAAATGGAAGCGAGGAGGCCTGGTCGTCATTAAGGAACAGAGATGGTCTATTATATGGAACAATCCTGAAAATCAATGATTCCTGCTCGTCGTGTATAGGTATGTAGGAATTAATGTTAGTCCTACTGTAGGGCTCTCATCATTTTGGCCAACAACGTTATTTTATTATCCCGTCACATCCCCCCGACCAAACAGTTCCCGCTGCTGAGTGTTATGGTGTGGAATTAGCAGCAGAATTGGAATCTGGTCATGTGATCCTGTCACGCGCTCCGCACGCGCTCGTGACCACACAGATGTCAATATGGGACTTGGAATTCTCCAGAGGAAGAATCGCAATCAGTTAATGGATGTTGGTACACACAACTTGTTTAACGACATGATGCAGGTAGGGATTATAATCAACTTCCACAGAGTAAGAGGGCATTATCACATGCTCCGAGTCTGAAATGAGCAATAGTTATGATTAAAAAAGTTTGGGAAACTCATATCCTATGCAACTTATTTGACGGTAAACAGACATAATTTGGTTATAGTGTGTTCTGTGTTGAAAGGATTGATAGTGTTACACCCAGCAGGTGCAGCTACGCATTGTAATGTAATAGGCAGAAAATGCAGTTCTGAAAAACGTCTCCTATTTATCGGCGATGCACGAGTTGCAACTATAAATCCGACAGGTGTGAAAGAGTCGAGTTAAATGCCGCTTGGAAGTGTTGCAGTCAGTGAGTGAGTTAGCTGTTAGACACCTTTAAGCAATATTCCAGCAATATCTAATTGACAATACCAGAAATGTGCTTCACAGATTGTACCATACAGGGGTTTTCATTCGAATGCATGATCATGCGAGTGCAAAAGCTCAGGGCTACATATTGAAAGGAAAAGGGAAGAATAAACATTTAAAAGACTGAAATATTGGCATCCAATGGGCAAACACGGAGCACGGTGGCATCGGGAATACCACTAAACAGGGCGCGGCATACCGGAAGAGGGCGAGGCATACCGGAAGAGGGCGAGGCCTTTGGTTTGAGACCCGTGAAGGTCCGGGTTAGAATATTGATCTTCAGTAACCCATGCTCGTCGTAAGAGGCGACTAAAGGGATCGGGTTGTCAGGCTCGCTGATTTGGTTGACACATGTCATCGGTTCCCAATTGCGTAGATCGATGCTCATGCTGTTGATCACTGGATTGTCTGGTCCAGACTCGATTATTTACAGACCGCCGCCATATAGCTGTAACATGAGTGCGGCGTAAAACTAAACTCACTCACTCCTTAGGTTTGACTAGCGATCGCTGTAACCCCTGTTTCAGTTGGTACGCCATGGCATGGTACGGTGATGCTTACAGATCGCTGCAACGCCTGCAATGCTTGCCCTGTTTCAGTTCATGGTAAGGTGATGTACGCCATGGCATGGTAAGGTGATGCTTGCAGATCGCTCGCAACCCCTGTTTCAGTTGGTACGCCATGGCATGGTAAGGTGATGCTTGCAGATCGCTGGTAACGCCCTGTTTCAGTTGGTACGCCATGGCATGGTACGCCATGGCATGGTATGGTGATGTAAGGTGATGCTTGCAGATCGCTGCAACCCCTGTTTCAGTTGGTACGCCATGGCATGGTAAGGTGATGCTTGCAGATCGCTGCAACCCCTGTTTCAGTTGGTACGCCATGGCATGGTATGGTGATGCTTGCAGATCGCTGTAACCCTGTTTGTTTCAGCATGGTTGGTACCCTGTTTCAGTTGGTACGCCATGGCATGGTAATGGTGATGCTTGCAGATCGCTGCAACCCCTGTTTCAGTTGGTACGCCATGGCATGGCATGGTAAGGTGATGCTTGCAGATCGCTGCAACCCCTGTTTCAGTTGGTACGCCATGGCATGGTAAGGTGATGCTTGCAGATCGCTGCAACCCCTGTTTCAGTTGGTACGCCATGGCATGGTATGGTGATGCTTGCAGATCGCTGTAACCCCTGTTTCAGTTGGTACGCCATGGCATGGTACGGTGATGCTTGCAGATGCTGCAACCCCTGCATGGCATGTAAGGTGATGCTTGCAGATCGCTGTAACCCCTGTGGTACGCCATGGCATGGTAAGGTGATGCAGATTGCACCCCTGTTTCAGTTGGTACGCCATGGCATCGCTGTAACCCCTGTTTCAGTTGGTACGCCATGGCATGGTAAGGTGATGCTTGCAGATCGCTGTAACCCCTGTTTCAGTTGGTACGCCATGGCATGGTAAGGTGATGCTTGCAGATCGCTGCAACCCCTGTTTCAGTTGGTGCATGGTATGGTGATGCTTGCAGATCGCTGCAACCCCTGTTTCAGTTGGTACGCCATGGCATGGTGGTGATGCTTGCAGATCGCTTGCAGATCGCTGCAATCGCTGTAACCCTGTTTCAGTTGGTACGCCATGGCATGGTACGGTGATGCTTGTTTCAGTCTGCAAGTTGGTACGCCATGGCATGGTAAGGTGATGCTTGCAGATCGCTGCAACCCCTGTTTCAGTTGGTACGCCATGGCATGGTGATGCTTGCAGATCGCTGTAACCCCTGTTTCAGTTGGTACGTCATGGCATGGTACGGTGATGCTTGCAGATCGCTGTAACCCCTGTTTCAGTTGGTACGTCATGGCATGGTACGGTGATGCTTGCAGATCGCTGTAACCCCTGTTTCAGTTGGTACGTCATGGCATGGTACGGTGATGCTTGCAGATCGCTGTAACCCCTGTTTCAGTTGGTACGCCATGGCATGGTAAGGTGATGCTTGCAGATAGGCTGAAGTTTCCCAGGTTATGACAATGTCAGGAATGGTGCGATTCAGTAATTCGGAGAAGCGATCCTCGAATCCTTGCCCGTCAAAGGAGGTAACTCTTCACATCGAATTAAAACGCCTAACGTGACTGTGTGAGCTAGGTTCCGCAGGTTTAGACATGTGTATATGGTTTTATGGCGACACGTGCGTGACATACCTCTTAACACACACACATCATACGCAGATACCATGTGAGTTTATTTGTGAGAAAAGGTGAATCCGTGATGGCAGCCATGAGCTACCACAACCACCAATTACAAGATGGTAGTGCCACCGCCTAAACTCCATTACTGACGATGTCAGAAATCTCGAAAGCTGACCTATAGCGACACCATTATACTTTAAAATGGGATCGGAGCAAGGGAGGTAACTGCAGCAATATCCACGCCAATCCAACGTTCCTCAGGGCAATCAACACGGGCGGTTTGCACGTGCATCCTTCAGGAAGAATAACACGGAAAACACGCGCCGCACGTGATCTTCTGTAAACTAAATGCGAAACAATGTCTTTGAATTGCTTCACCTAATCAAGAGTCGCATATATCACTAAACAGTTGGGAGCGGTCACGCTGGCTAGCGTGGGCTGACGTGACAGAGGTTATGCCAGATGACATTTCAGGAAATACCAAACCAGCAAGGTGCTTGGATAACGTTCGGGTCTTGGAGATGGCATGTGGGAAATGTTTATTGCAGGTGTACCCTGTTTGTCAAACCGTCATCCATAAGCATACCTCTACTTCACTGACCCACCAGGTGGGAAACGTGGTATCACAATGTTTCAAGTATATACCTCGCGTGCGCTTATACATTTTGAGCTTTAAACTTAAGTAAGAAAATTAAAAACAAGAAAATCTCATCCCGATCGCGTTAAAAAAATGGAAAAACGGTTTAACTAAACACATCGTCCACCGTGTATGCTGGATTGTTGTGAAAAAAAAAATTGCCTCCACCCTTCTACGGAAAATTGTCCTGAAGTGCAATGATTTAATCGCTGGAATTCACTTGAACTGTTGTAAACACTTGTCTCAACCTTGCTAACACATTCTTCACTGAGTAGTGAGTGAGTTTAGTTTTACGCCGCTTTTAGCAATATTCCAGCAATATCACGACGGGGGACACCAGAAATGGACTTCACTCATTGTGCCCATGTGGGGAATCGAACACGGGCCTTTAAACACTAGGCTACTGCACCGCCCCTTCTCTGAGTAGACATGACGTTAAGCATTCATGGACCAGTTGGCGTCCACAGCAATGCGACTCTGAGACTAACAGTACAGGGTAGGTAAACATGCTGAATGCGTGGCTACTACACTATCGTCCTATGATACGTGTTCGAACCTGGACCACACAAACCTGCGGCTGACAGCATGAGCAACAGTCAACTCTATCACAGTCTCTATCCTCTACACCGGGGCCCAGTGGAGCTGTGCTTCTCACCTGGATCATGTTTCCTGTGACACCCTATCATCATATCCAAGTCGCACTTTGGAGTAAGTGAGTGGTTTTACGCCGCTTTTAGCAATATTTCAGCAATATCACGGCAGGGGACACCAGAAATGGGCTACACACAACGTACCCATGTGGGGAAACGAACCCGGGTCTTCGGCGTGACGAGCAAACGATTTAACCACTAGGCTACCCCACCGTCCCTCGCACTTCGGCACCACGCTTTGCCATGCCTTCATGTTAGTCAGTACAATATACAAAGTCTCTTTTAACACTTGATCAATACTGTGTTTGGTTTGGTTTTAACTTCTTCAAATAACTCTGGATTTCCACCATTTTGAATATCTCCAATCGAAACTCGGATGATTTATGAGCATGAAGATTTATTAAAGATTAAAGCGACGGGAAAATAGATTTGGGTCTCCATATCGATGTTATTAAATGCCAGAGGGCCAGAGATATTTCTGGGATATCTAGCCGATGCTGGTTACAGGATAACAGATATAGTGGCATGGCTTATATCATACTTGATGCACCGTTTCCTTACAGCAGCACATAATTTGCTGACACATCAAAATTAACCAGATCCAAATCAGCAGACCCCATACAGAGATAGTTCTATATCCATTGGCTGGAGTCGTTATTCCAAAACGGGAACAGGTGGGTGAGCCCACCTTGTGAAGGGCTGGAACCACCAGAATAAAAATTCAACATCCCCGCGTTTATAGAAACATGATTCCACTTGAGCAGCGTGTTTATATTAACTGTCGACGTGGGCAGGGTCAACAGGTAGATGTTGTGCAAGCTATAATTAACAGGTGTTTGTTGTTGAACAGACCTGTGCACAAAACATTGAGAACAGACGGATCTTGTTCGTCAGATGGTTTGTTGAAGGGTGAGGAGCGGTGTGATGCGATGGGAACAAACTCCAAATGGAAACATTTTAACAATGTAAATGAATAAGTCTTAAGTCTTTTGAGGTGAGGTGAAATTGGGTTTAACGTCGTGCTTGAGAATATTTCGCTCATATGACGACGTGCATGCGTGTGTATGTGTAGGTGCGGCTGCTTGTACTAGCCCAGACCTAAGCTGGTTTTATAGTGCTAACCCACTGAGATACCATGCCGCAGTGAAGCATGAATACCCCACTCAGACACATTATACTGACTCCGAGCCGACCAGTCCTTGTTGTACCCATTAATGCCGAGCGCCAGGCAGGGACCAACAAGTACCATATTTTAACGTCTTTTGGTATGACGCGGTCGGGGATCGAACCCGCGACCTTCCGCTCTCCGGGCGGACGCTCCAACCACTACACCACGGAGGCGGTCCCTTAAGTCTTTTGAAACTGCATCCTCGACATTCGAGAGAAAGAAGTGAGTGGGTTTTTAATTTTACGCCGCTTTTATTCCAGCAATAACACGGCGGGGGACACCAGAAATGGGCTTCACTCATTGTACCCATGTGGGGAATCGAACCCGGGTCTTAGGCGTGTTGGGAGAACGCTATAACAACTATGCTACTCCACCGCCCCTCTGGAGTAAGGAACAGGGAGCCCGACGTACAATCAATTTGTTGTAGCCTGTGACCTTTGTGTACTAACATACTGAACTGATGCCGTTTCGGTGTAGGTTTACAGTGAAGATGTTATTCAGGTGAAACAGGCGCGCGTAGTGATGATCGAAGAGATCATATTCACATTTCCATTTAGTTAATATTAGTGTGAACGCATTGGTGCTTTTAAATGTATTACAACGGAACATCATAACTGAGTAGGTCTGCACTAAATCTTTACCTGAATTATAATGAAGAACTGGTGATTGAAATCCTTACAATAGAAACATAGACATTTACTTGATGGTGTTTGGCGAAATGTTGTTCAGATATATATTGTACTTCAGACAGAGCTGAATGGTAAAATCTGACACATTAGAACTGTTTGGCAAGATGTTCAGAGATCAGTGCCTTGTAGCAATATATGTTGTTCAGACATTAGGACTGTATGATAAACCTTTGTTCAGACATTAGGACTGTATGATAAACCTTTGTTCAGACATTAGGACTGTTTGATAAACCTTTGTTCAGACATTAGGACTGTGATAAACCTTTGTTCAGACATTAGGACTGTGTGATAAACCTTTGTTCAGACATTAGGACTGTTTGATAAACCTTTGTTCAGATATTAGGACTGTGTGATAAACCTTTGTTCAGGCATTAGGACTGTATGATAAACCTTTGTTCAGACATTAGGACTGTGTGATAAACCTTTGTTCAGACATTAGGCCTGTGTGATAAACCTTTGTTCAGACATTAGGACTGTGTGATAAACCTTTGTTCAGACATTAGGACTGTTTGATAAACCTTTGTTCAGATATTAGGACTGTGATAAACCTTTGTTCAGACATTAGGATTGTTTGATAAACCTTTGTTCAGACATTAGGACGGTGTGATAAACCTTTGTTCAGGCATTAGGACTGTGTGATAAACCTTTGTTCAGACATTAGGACTGTGTGATAAACCTTTGTTCAGACATTAGGACTGTGTGATAAACCTTTGTTCAGACATTAGGACTGTGTGATAAACCTTTGTTTTGTTCAGACATTGGGACTGTTTGATAAACCTTTGTTCAGACATTAGGACTGTGTGATAAACCTTTGTTCAGACATTAGGACTGTGTGATAAACCTTTGTTCAGACATTAGGACTGTGTGATAAACCTTTGTTCAGATATTAGGACTGTGTGATAAACCTTTGTTCAGACATTAGGACTGTTTGATAAACCTTTGTTCAGACATTAGGACTGTTTGATAAACCTTTGTTCAGATATTAGGACTGTGTGATAAACCTTTGTTCAGACATTAGGACTGTTTGATAAACCTTTGTTCAGATATTAGGACGGTGTGATAAACCTTTGTTTAGGCATTAGGACTGTGTGATAAACCTTTGTTCAGACATTAAGACTGTGTGATAAACTTTTGTTCAGACATTAGGACTGTGTGATAAACCTTTGTTCAGACATTAAGACTGTGTGATAAACCTTTGTTCAGACATTAGGACTGTATGACAAACCTTTGTTCAGACATTAGGACTGTGTGATAAACCTTTGTTCAGACATTGGGGCTGTGTGATAAACCTTTGTTCAGACATTAGGACTGTGATTAACCTTTGTTCAGACATTAGGACTGTTTGATAAACCTTTGTTCAGACATTAGGACTGTGTGATAAACCTTTGTTCAGACATAAGGACTATGATAAACCTTTGTTCAGACATTAGGACTGTTTGATAAACCTTTGTTCAGATATTAGGACTGTATGCTAAACCTTTGTTCAGACATTAGGACTGTGATAAACCTTTGTTCCGACATTAGGACTGTGTGATAAACCTTTGTTCAGACATAAGGACTATGATAAACCTTTGTTCAGGCATTAGGACTGTATGCTAAACCTTTGTTCAGACATTAGGACTGTATGCTAAACCTTTGTTCAGACATTAGGACTATGATAAACCTTTGTTTAGACACTGGAGCAGTATGAAAATATATTGTTCAGACATCTGTATCATATGACAAGAGATTGTTGTGACATTACAAGTATATGACAAGTATGTGACAAGGTGATTAGACACAAGGGATGTATAGCACGCTGGGGAGACGTAAATGTTGACTGACAAAATTAATTCTGACATCAGTGCTGTATTTAAAGTTGTAGTTCCTCCATTCATCTGTCTTGAGGTGTGTACCTCTATCTGTAGTCATCGATATACGCATGGTAATAACTCACTTACAGCTATACATAGACGATCATGGCTCACCGAGCATACGACTGACAAGTGAACCTGTGACGTCAGCGGAATACATTATGCTGTATGGTATTACAAAGATGAAAAGCTGTCCTTTCTTTAGAAGCTATTTCGACAAGGTCGGTTGGCCTTTAGTGTCTGTACTTAGCTACAGAACCCTCTCCATGGAAAGAAAGGGATTTAAAATTATATATTCGAGGCAGAGAAATGTGTGACCGTTTTTATACCCATTTAACGTACGTATTTGATACCTTTCTTGTCAACCAAGCCCAACATTACGTCAATACTGACGTATACGAGCCATTATCAATGAAACATTAAAACGCATTTGAAGCAAAAGGTTTGGTTTGGACAACGGACCACACTTCTCTGATTCATTGTCCAGAACATTGTATCTCCATTGGATTATGTTAAGTTGCCCTCTCGTTTAAAGAGCAACAAACAGAGTTGCGTCCCTTGGCTACGACAAACATTTGTGATTGTGAGTTTGAATCCCGGATAGCTCTCATGTCATCAGCATCACACCCGTTCTGTAGGTTTGAATATCAGATAGCTCTCATGTCATCAGCATCATACTCGTTCTGTGGGCTTCACCAAAACTGTAAACGTCCAAGGTCTGCATCACTTATGTCTCCTTTCTTAAGCAGATACCACGTGATATAACTGGCGTGAATGAGCGAGTGCGCTTAATTTTACGCCGCCTTTAGCAATATTCCAGCAATATCACGGCAGGGGACACCAGAAATGGGTTTCACACATTGTACCCATGTGGGGAATCGAACCTGGACCTTCGGCGTGACCAGCGACCGCTTTAACCACTAGGCTATCCCACTGGTATACTGGTATACTGAGGTTATATGAATACCATGGATCCGTTTACTGACATAGCTTACATGTAAGTGTGAGTTATGACTGAATCCAATCCAATCTATGTTGCCATTATAGCGTAAGTTAGAGACACGGGTGGATGGTGGTGGTGAATACACCCTTGATATTTCTATAATAAAATGGAAACATAATTAATCGAAGGCCCGGGTTCGATTCCCCACATGTAGGGCTTCCACGGGTACTCGAGTACTCGAGGACGAGTCGGGTTTAGCTGGACTCGAGTCCATTTTCTAGGACTCGAGGACTCGAAAAGAGGAGATAACTCGAATTATTGGGTTACGTTGAGAGATAGTCTGTCTGCCATGTGTTAAGCATGAGCGGCCGTTAACGTCTGATATTAGATAAGATATAACTTTATTATCCCGAAGGAAATCTTATACATCCAAACTGTCTCAAAATGAATATGTACACAGTTCACAAAAATATACACAATAATTACATGCACAAAACGAAAGCTATTTAAAATAAAACTGACATGATATAATTCAATTAACCATCAAGGTAAAGAGGCTGAATAATTCTAGTTGTAATCACATGATGACAATTCAAAATATTTGTTGCATTCACGAATACTTGATAGTATGAAAGACTGTCGAGCTCTGTTCTGAGGGAAGGTAATCGACATCAGCGTCCAGAAAGAAGTAGTTCAAAATTGTGACATAAATGTGTTAACTATCAAATCTAATTTTAATTGCCTTTTTGACAGTCTGGCGCTCATAGATAAAGGGAATATACTCGAAGACACTCAAGCAATTTTGCTGGCAGTATTAACCATTTTGAAAAATTTGTTTTTGTTGCGATCAGACAGAACCCCATACCAACATAGAAAATTGTAGCTCAACACACTTTGAATAAAGGTTTGATAAAAAACTGTCATTACGATAATAATGTTCAGAATGAGAAATTAGGCCAGTAACAGTGGCGTCATCTGCGAATTTCACAGTAAACAAGTCATTTATTGACAAGTAACAATCATTGGTATACAATACGAAAAGTACGGATGAAGGAACACAGCCATGTGGATCTCCAGTAGAGGTTGAGAGAAAAGAAGATTGATAGCTATTGGCACTGACATACTGAGTTCTATGTACCCTGAATTCTTTAACCCATCTGATAATGTTTTTATTAACGCCTAGATTAAATAGTTTACCCCTCATAAGGTGTGGCTGTATGGCATTAGTTGTTACAAGTCAGCAGATGAGAGTAAATATTATGCATCGTGTGAGATTTCACTTCTTAAAATGATTAGGTAACTATCTTAATAGACATGGAGAACGTACGATAAAAAATTAAATGTATGGGCGTATCTTGATCTGGACAGTGAAAAGAGAAAAATAACCAAATGCCGCCTGTGCGGTATATCACTGCGTTATGCAGGCAGTACAACCAGTACGATGATAAAATACAACATTTGGCAAGTAAACATCCAAATACTGATTCTAACCAACAGGAAATGTTAGTCACACGACGATATAGTCGGAATGATGTAAGTGTTCACTTTGTGACGGAACACGTGATGCCGGTTACGTTATCGTTTGCTTGAAAGGTATGAATTTCGAGTACTCGGGTCCGAGTCGAGTCTCGCCCCTCGAGTACTCGAGCCCAAGAAAATGGACTCGTTGAAGCCCTACCCACATGGGCACAATGTGTGAAGCCCATTACTGGTGTCTCTCGCCGTGAGGTTGCTGGAATATTGCTAAAAGCGGTGTAAAACGCAACTCACCCCCTCACTCACTAATTCTCCAGCTTGCCTTAACATTCATTAACTATCCAGCCAGTCTGATCCTCGATCTCGTTGGTCGCTTGATACAAGGATGGGCTGACTAAGGGCAATGCTAACCCTGATCTCATCCCCCAAATTGCCAGCCACGTCAGAAACTAGAAAACAGGAAGGGTAGAAGACTGATTCTGAATGCGTTACCGAGTGTTCCATTATAGAGTGAGTGAGTGAGTTTGGTTTTACACCGCTTTTAGCAATATTCCAGCAATATCACGGCGGGGGACACCAGAAATGGGCTTCACACATTGTACCCATGTGGGGAATCGAACCCGGGTCTTCGGCGTGACGAGCGAACGCTTTAACCACCAGGCTACCCCACCGCCCCGTTCCATTATAGAACATGCAACCAGAAGTTCCACCAAGAGTTTGGTTGAGCCTATGGTGCTTACAGACCAAGAAGAAATATCTTGACTCGACATCATGTAGTCAGGATGTCTTGTGTTCAAACATCTCCTAACACCCTACCGGGGGCACCAGTTACGGTCTTCACATATGAAACTCCTGGGAATCGAACCCGACACTTCGGCGTGACAAGCAACCGCATTACCCTCCAGATTATCCTTCCGATCTGTTCTACTCGAACCCATAAACAACGGAAATAGACACGTCATGTATACATGGATTATCCACTACCTGCAAATTTGAAGTTAACAGGGATAAAACGTGGCTTTAGTAAAATCAGAATCATACCGAGACCCTCTGACCTTCTCGCATTGTATTGAGGTGAGGTGAGGTGAAATTGGGTTAAACGTCGTGCTTGAGAATATTTTGCTCATATGACGACGTGCATGCGTGTGTATGTGTATGTGCGGCTGCTTGTACTAGCCCAGACTTAAGCTGGTTTTATAGTGCTAGCCCACTGAGATACCATGCCGCAGTGAAGCATGAATACCCCACTCAGACACATTATACTGACTCCGAGCCGACCAGTCCTTGTTGTACCCATTAATGCCGAGCGCCAGGCAGGGACCAACAAGTACCATATTTTAACATCTTTTGGTATGACGCGGTCGGGGATCGAAACCGCGACCTTCCGCTCTCCGGGCGGACGCTCTAACCACCACACCACGGAGGTGGTCTCTCGCATTGTATTGATGGTGGGATGGGTTCACGCCGCTCTCAGAGATATATGGGCAAGGAACTGGGCGTCACACCCACGTGGGGAATCAAACCCGACCCTACGAGGGTACGTTTTACCCACGAAGATATCCTACCGCCTTTGGATTATTAGCGACGATCTTAAAATTTTAATCAGAAATTTAGTGCACATTTATGTTGCACATTTAAGGGACGTTAACTCTTCAAAGCGATTTTCGGTGTAAAAACGACCAGTTTATATTTGAAATCTGATATCTGGCAAATTTAAATTTGCAGACAGTGACTATGCAGACAGGTGTAACATGGGTGTTGGCGTGGTTGTTACACACGCTGAAACATCCTCTATCCAAGCGTAATGGAAGATCAGGAAATAGTATGGCTTGTAAAAGAACCATCAACTTAAAATGGCTGCTTTGATGATCTAGTTTATGATACTGTACGCCATTACAGCAGCCACCGAGCCCTTCAACATCAAACAGATACGGAAATAGATTACACAAGAAGAGCTAAGAACCGATGATGTTTCAGGAAAGATATAGCATAATGTTAGTGTTTCCCCAGGCATATTTGGCAGTATGGCGCGCAGCGCCCTGCCCTTTTATTCAGCGCCCTGCCCTTTTATTCAGCGCCCTGCCCTTTTTTATTTAGCGGCCCTGCCCTTTTTATTTAGCGTTTTGCCCTTTTGAATCACTGTATTATCTGCCCTTTGAAAAATCCAATATTTTCCGGATTTTAACAAAGGCAGGAGTTAACTCCTTCCCGGATGTTTTTGTTGTGCAATAAAACTACCTATTTAAGTCATGGCGATTTTGGCTTTGTTCATTTTCATTCTGATTCACAATGCCAACCAAAGAGAGAACAAAGAGGAAAAGAGAAGAAGCTGTGAAGGCTGAAGCAAGGAAGTGTCGTCGACTCCTGGATTTCTTCACGCCAAACAGGTACGACTTGACAATGACTTCCGCCATTTTGAACCGATAGCGGCAAAGTTAGAAAACATTTCCAGCAATAATCTAGGTTCATGTGATCTCTTTATAGCTAATTAAACAAGCCCATTCTGTCTCTGTTATGTTTAAGAATCTTTGCTGTAAATACTTTACGTCCATATCTTATTTTATTCTTTTTGTGAGGAGAAAATAAAAACGAGATGAAACAAAGGGAAGCCATATCGGACATGATCACTTCAGATTATTCGAAGTTTTTCTTTTCCTTTTCCTTTTCCAATTCTTGTCTCAAGTATTTACAACACACCGGTGATTATTATCCTCTCTAATATTACGATTGTGAATAGATTCTAATATGTTGTTTTTTTTACTTTTAATTTCTCCCTGTTCAGTCGACCTCGCTCTGAAAGAAATCTTTTCGGAAGCACGTATTTTTTCATTTCGATTTTCTAGATATACACAAAACCCTCTCGTTTGCTATAGTTAATATTTGCACTGGGTTTATTCTATTTACTCTTTGTAAATGTACATGAATTACCGGAGTAATAATTCCACACGAAATAGATACAGGAATCGAAGCCCCATCAAATATGTCTATTTCTGAACGTATCTAAGTATATTTTTTGCACTGCATACATGTAGTTTTCATATTCTAAAATATCGGTAGAAATACTACATTAATTTTTCTATATATACTTAATTTGAAGTTAGTAGATTGTGTGGTGGATATGGTGTCTGCAATGAACAAAGACTGTTTTTTACCTGTCTCCATATCTAGTCTTAAAGATTTTCAAAATTATAAAATAATTGTTCCAAACTTTTGTGTATATTTATCTGATATTTTAAATTTATCCTCAACTGAAATGTTTTTTCTGTGTGTGAAAAGTACTTTCATTAGTACAAGGTATTTTTACTATTCTTATTTTCTTAATATTCAAAGGATGTTTTCTTATTACCAATTTACAAAATACAATAAATTTTGTCTGGAAATAAAACTGACTTGTATGTGTATTTCAGACCGATGTAGAAGATTCAGAACTTGTTAGCTATGACATTGACAAGCGGTTGTCATCCAGTGGCCCAGCTCCTCAAACAACTCGAAGAAGAAAGATGCAGGTCACAAGCTTGTCTTCGATACCAAGTGGAAACAAAGGTCGCCCCTGGCTGAAATACGTTGAGGATGCAAACGAGGAGGGTGAAGCAAGCTGCATGATGTTTTGTTCTGTTTGCACTAAGTGGAATATGAAAGGACGAAATGGATCCATGGTTTTGGACACAAGTTGGATGTCAAACTGTAAGACTGGACAAAATTACTTTGCATGAGAACTCTCAAATGCACCAGGAAGCAGTCAAACTTGAAAAGGATGATGCTGTGTCCATTGAAAAACACAGCTTGAGTGGAGTCAGGTCAAGGAACTGTTTGCTGAGGAAGTTCACCATCCACCATCCTGAAGACACTGACAAGCCTCAAGCCCAAACTGGGAGACCTCTACCCAAACATTGTGAAGCTCCTGAGTATCCATGCTACTGTGATCCTATCTACATCAGAGGTTGAGAGAGTCTTCTCCAGGGTGAAACTCATTGTGACAGACCATAGGAACAGGCTGAAAGTAAATAACTGCACCAAGCTACTTATGGTCAGCATGAATGCTAATTCTTCTACTGACGTTGACTTGAGGAAGTGTGTGGCCAAGTTCTTGGCATGAAAGAAAAGGAGAATATGAACGAATAAATTTATGAACTTACATCAAAGCATGCCAAACAGACCCAAATGATGTCAGCCACAGTAAATTACTGAACCCTTAATTGTTGTGCTTTTTTGTTCGCTGAATGCCCTTTTGAATTTTAAAGTGCCCTTTTTTTTCTGAGTCTACTCCTGCCCTTCTTCATAACCCTGGAGGAAACATATAGCATAATGTATGTTATCAGAGGTAATGATAAAACTTCTAGTCGTTTTATAGCTGACAGAACGTGTAAGTGATGGTCAGTTTTAACTCACTCATTCCAAAATAAACCTGAAAAGTGTTGATGTACAAAAATATTAAAAACATATGTGATTTAAATAGTTATAAGTGTCCATGAAAGGTCAAAGCGTGCATATTTAGATGGTCCCTGCACTATGTGATCCCTGCGACACCATCTTCCATCCTTTGACGCTGGTTGTTTTCTCAAACTGTTTTAGCTTCCTGCAGGAAGATTACCATTTTGAAAGTAAAGCTTAACGCAGCTTCAAGTGTTATTCCAACAATTTCACGGCCGCAACATTTGCAAACCAGATATGCAAGATACATTTCCAGTTTTAAAAGTGAAAAATGTTATGTAATTAGAATTCAGACTGAAATTGTTGTTCGTGAAAATAAACAGGTGAAGTTAAACGATTTCAAACTTTGCGTCCACCTATCTAGGCCCGGGTGACGTAGCATTGTGACGTCACTAGTCACATGACGTCGTTGTGTCTATATGTCCAGCTTATCAGTATTCGTCTAAACTACCTGACAGCCACGTCAGGCGCCTTGGATCAACGAATATCGATCAACTTTGACAACGTAGATACTTCCGACAGTGATTAAACTACTTAATATCCAGTTCGATATTGTCAAACGAAATTAAGTTAATGAAAATCAGTTTCTTCCAACATTAAAACACATTCGATGATATTTTAGTCTCTACGGCCCGAGGGTAGTGTCCTGTCGGTTGCCTGTTTGCCGGCTCGCCTTAGCCATGTCCGCTATCACCTTACACACGGAGATTCCCTCAAGTCATGCTATATATAACCAGCAGAAGCTATAAATAGACCTCCATCAACTGTGATGAGGAAGAAAATGATAAGACCAAGGTCGAGGTCACAAACACCAGCATGGCTGTTTGCTATACGTAACCTGGCTGTCGTCATATTTGACACATACGTGATCAGTGTGCTCTAACGCCATGATAGTGGTTATAAATTACTAAATTTTATAATAGTGTTTCACTGTTATGGCTCTCAGATATATGTGATTGTACAGCGGATCTTGTATGGGATTCTCAACCCAATGTAAACATTCAACGGTTTTACAGCTCTCTCAAAGTATAACACAGTCCCATGGATTGGGCGAAAACATAACAATGAGTAACCCGGGAGATTCGTTTTACTTGTGAAGACGAAAATAACTGATGAAAGAAGTTAAAAAATCAACTGAAATGTCATATGATTTCATCTTTACCTGTTCACAAATGGTCAGCTGGTTAAAGTTATTTGGCCCTAACACAACAACTGCGTCACCGCCCCTGGTGAGAAAGAGGTCCGAAACACCTATCCTTGCCGTAAAGTCATCCATGAAGAACCTCCGTAACTGCCCTGGCAGGATGTGTGACGCTGTTCATAACATCAACCACTGGTTTGTTTGGCCAGTCTTCAGCCTGTGTGTACACTATATCGTCACATCTGCCTTCACCAACGTAATGACCTTTATATGAGAAATGAGAACAAAGAGTTCACTGCAACACTGGCTCTCCTGCCGGTAGGATCGAACACAGACCATTAGCGTGGACTGGCGGCCGTGACCACTCAACTGACCCACCCCACAATGGAAAACTACCTACATAGACACATATGTTGTGTAGACTTCAGCACTCATAGACAATGTACCCGCAGGCCAACTTGCGGTATCAATACCGCATAAATGGTATCAAAACAAGTCTAAAACATGTACCTCTGAAACATGTAGACATTGCGGAAACACTACCTGAAAATGCATATGGATACACAGGTCGGCACACACACATCAGAGAGGTGCTGAATAACATGGAGATTCTTTAAATAGATACAGGTTTACAAAAAAGTTCAGGAGGTGAAACAGTAAGTTCAAAGGGAGTATCCCAGTTTGAAGTCGTGTTCCGAGGACATGTTCCGAGAGACTATTTACATCCACCATGTGTTTAGTGATTTGGGTGGTCATCACTAACGGGACGAGGTCATCTAGAAGATGACGACTGAAGGTCCACACCATGTAAGTAAGCATGGAGTGAGTGAGTGAGTGAGTTTAGTTTTACGCCACACTCAGCAATATTCCAGCTATATGGCAGCGGTCTGTAAATAATCGGGTCTGGACCAGACAATCCAGTGATCAACAGTATGAGCATCAACCTGTGCAATTGGGAACCCATGCCATGTGTCAACCAAGCAAGCGAGCCTGACCACCGCATCCCTTCAGTCGCCTCTTACGACAAGCATGGGTTACTGAAGGTTCATTCCAACCCGTACCTTCACGGGTGTCAGCAAGCATCTCCCAGAGAGCACAGAATACAAAACATTCCAAACAGCCCACGGAATTAGGTTTCACTTGTAACGTTTAAGACGTCGGATGAGATAATTAGTTTCATATGAGAGTTCACGTTGGTACTATACAAGATGGGATGGATCACTTTCATACGATAGTAATATAGGTGTTGTAAAATACACGATGTTTTAACTTCGAAATGAAATGAAACTATTTGCCCCATATATAAAATGTCATGGCGTTAAAAAGCTCATTATCTGACACACATATACTGAATTCATAATGTTAAGAGCTTTTGAAACTGCTTGCCTCCGACAACAGAGCATTACACCTACAAATGAAGTAACAGAGGAATTATCCCTTCTTCAGTTGGACGTTAGTAGGCGATAGCTGATCTCACAACCCTCGAGCCAGCATATATCTCTGTTGGCTTTCTATAGCTCTACTATACACAAAACAACAGTGTGTATCTTCCCTCCCTCCTCAACACGGAAGTACAGCTCTGCTGCTGCCGTCTCAGGTCAAGAGGAACTCGTGTATGAGACACGAACCTATCTGCTTTTAGTGGAAAGGCATAAACTTTGTCCAGCCAGTTACAAGGAATCAACTTTGTATCTACAACCTGTCAAAAGTGTATGACTGCTCTAAATGGCATTGGTAATGGCATCGAACAATCGGATACTTCTGAGGACATTAACTCAAAAATGAGAATTTCAATTGTAAACAAACGATGTAAAGGTGAATGACGCTTTGGTGCAGAATGATGGAATTTGACTTACCATTATTGTACATATCCTAGATAGGTCCACAAGTTAGTAAATGCTTCAGATCCCCGTACAATCGGATGTAAACAAGTGTCTAGTTGCCCTCTTCTCAACATCCAATCGCCACCTTATGTTTAGAGACGAGCAACCATTTGATCCTCCAGAAGTTCAGGAGCTCTGACGTAAATTGACGGAACAGTCTATTGACTGGTGAGGGATGACGCCACTCGCTTGGCTTCTAACACTGATGGAAGAACTGGGTTTAAAAACGCAAAGATGAGGTGGTTTCTGTAGATCTACAGCCCAACGTCTGAAGTCGGCCATCTGTAATAGAACCAGTGAAGAAATTACACACTTCTTATCAGATAAAGTTACCGAGTCCCCTACAGTATTTATCGACTAGCGCATCTTTCCAGCGAACGATCAACTCAAAATTTCTCGTGGCTATTTATTACGAGGAGCCCGCCTGGCAGCATGTTTTGGTACATCTCGAGAAAACCTGTATCCAGTCTAACAGTTGATCCTCGCAGTAGGTACAGACTTCTCACGGAATTATTCCTTTGAACGAAATACACTTTGATACAGCTCGACCAAATTAGGATTCCAGCACCCCATGAACTGGGCTGATCACTTGGATTCCCCAGCCCTGACCAGGGATGTGTGTTATGCTGGCTTTTCTACGTCGATGTTAATTGAATCTGGCTAAACAAATTTGTATTGATCTTGCCCAGTGCTGTAACCGGCGGGTTTTGCTGAAGTTGTGGACGGCAAGGATTGAAAATAACAGCCTAGTGTGAAATTAGGAACATTTAGTCGGATTGGTGATAGTAGAATCTCACATTAAGTGTTGCGCATCAATTCGTGTTAATACGTATTCCATTGCTGGAAGAGGTTATCGTAGTAGAGACCGAACTCAGTAGCCTTGCTGTAAAGTTGAGTGTGGGAATGGGGTTTTACGCTCTCGTCTGGAATAATTATATTTCAGAGCATCAAGTCCTCAATAATCGTGTTAATGATCAAATGACCGATTTGATTATTTTGCCTTTGATTCCACAAACAACAGCGCGGCGAAGCTCTCATTCTTGATGAGTAAATGATGTTTGACGCCACGCAAGCAATAATACAACTATACTGTACAAATGAAGTTAAGAACATCGATATTTTCTAATATCTATAGTTAATCTGTTATGAATGGTTCGGGTGCTCCTGAACTTCTTTGGAGTAAATAT
The DNA here is from genome assembly GCF_003918875.1 of Haliotis rubra. Taxonomy (NCBI): domain Eukaryota; kingdom Metazoa; phylum Mollusca; class Gastropoda; order Lepetellida; family Haliotidae; genus Haliotis; species Haliotis rubra. The sequence goes on from NW_025767322.1 coordinate 642,285, forward strand.
ATAATACTGTCTGCAAGGCGCTAGAAGATTAACAGCCTAATGGCCATCTTATCCCACCAGGTACCCATTCACTGCTGGGTGAACAGAGGCAATTTGAACAAGCTCATCTGCCTGAGGTGAGGCGATACACGTCACAGGACGGGATTGAAATCCTAGTAATTCACCCTTCCAAGGACTCTATGTGACCGGGGCGGTGGGGTAGCCTAATGGATTTAAAGCGTTGGCTCGTCACGCTGAAGACCCGGTTCGAATCCCCACATGGGTACAGCAATGTGTGAAGCCCATTTCTGGTGTCCCCGCCGTGATGTTGCTGGAATATTGCTAAAAGCGGCGTAAAACCAAACTCACTCAACTCACTCACTCTATAATGGAACACTCGGTAACGCATTCAGAATCAGTCTTCTACCCTTCCTGTTTTCTAGTTTCTGACGTGGCTGGCAATTTGGGGACGAGGTCAGGGTTAGCGCCCTCACTCACTCAGTCAGTCAGTCTATGTGACCAATTCCAACGTTACTCCTTTTCAGCTGTTCGTCACGATATGGCTGAGATATTGCCGATGTGACGTTAAAATATTAACTCACATTTCAGCTCACTATGCACTCATTTCAGCTGAAAATTTGTGACTTATGCACAGGACCATATCTTCATCACTGTCATGCACAAACCACGGTAGTATAATCTCAACGTTCTGAAAATTGTAGAACCGTTAAAATATGTCATGCATTAGCAGTGGGCGGGGTGATCCAGCCACGTAGGTGGTATACAACCGCTGGTACAAGTGACCTTCATCACTGTCATGCACATAGCAGTGGGCGGGGTGACACAACCATATAGGTGGTCCATACAACCGCTGGTACAAGTGACCTACATCACTGTCATGCACATAGCAGTGGGCGGGGTGACACAACCATATAGGTGGTCCACACAACCGCTGGTACAGGTGACCTTCATCACTGTCATACACATGCCAGTGGGCGGGGTGACACAACCATATAGGTGGTCCATACAACGGCTGGTACAAGTGACCTACATCACTGTCATATACACATAGCAGTGGGCGGGGTGACACAACCATATAGGTGGTCCATACAACGGCTAATACAAGTGACCTACATCACTGTCATACACATGGCAGTGGGCGGGGTGACACAACCATATAGGTGGTCCATACAACGGCTAATACAAGTGACCTACATCACTGTCATATACACATGGCAGTGGGCGGGGTGACACAACCATATAGGTGGTCCACACAACCGATGGTACATGTGACCTATACTGTCATATATACATAACAGTGGACTGGGGTGGGTTGACACAACCAGGTAGGTGGTCGACACAACATTCGTCACACCCGAAGAATACAACGAGTCACTGTACAAGATGACCCATTGCCGTTCAGTCTTGTCTTGTGTCAAGGCTAGTTGGTAGTTCCTTCGAAAGCTAATCTGGCTGCGTGTTGACGGGCTAATGTCAACGTGGACTATACATGCAGCTTGCAATGGCGATATCTAATATCTCAGACACATCTCTATTACACGATACATCAGGAAAATGTGAAGCTCCTATTAATTCTGCGAGTGAAGATAGTTTTTCGAAATTCGTTATGAATCCGCTCAATCCATCATCTCTCTCTGTCATCATCAGAGATCTGCCCTCAACATCATTCAAGATGACGGAATTAAACGGCGACCAGACCGTGGCATGATGACATACATGCACCGTGTAGGTAATGTCACCATGTCAGGCTGTATGTCATTTCAAGGGTATGACATGCTTTTAATAAGTTACTATGAACTCGGCTTGCCATTCACACATGAAACAAGGTTACAGAGCTCGTCCGATCACTGGTGGATAATGGCAGTGTATAAAGTAGTGTACGAACAAACAGGGATTACCAACACTGGAGATGTAGTAACCATCACAACACGTATGACAGGGGTCATCGTGTCACGGTTTCATACCGCGGGTGTCATATTTCACTCGGGCACCTAGTGTCAATGGTTGGTCGAGTCACTGGTGTCGGGTATATCGCCTATTGAAGCTGTTATGCTTCACTTCCTGCACATGTGCTATGGATGCCATACACCAAACAACGAAAATACTCATGGGTGTAATAATATACATGATTACAAGAGAAGGCATCAGCTGTATAATCTACGATTATCTGGGGTATTATTTCCCCGTTCTATTGCAGTAAGTACCCTTGACTCACTCGCACCCTGCGTTCGTTTCGAAAGGGATGTGGATGGGTGGGGTAGCTCAGTGGTTACAGCGTTCGCTGGTAACGCGGAAGACCCAGGTTCGACTCCCCTGTTTAGATTCCCAATTAATGGATAGTATTACAATGTGTGAAGGCCATTTCTGGTGTCCCCGGACGTCATGTTTTTGGAGGGGCGGTGGGTTAGCCTAGTGGTTAAGGCGTTTGTTCGTCACGCCGACGACCTGCGTTCGATTCCCTACATGGGTACAATGTGTGAACCCCTTTTCTGGTGTCCCCCCGCCGTGATATTGCTGGAATATTGCTAAAAGCGGCGTAAAACCCAACTCACTCACTCACTCATGTTGTTGGATTATTACTTAAAGCGACGTAAAACCCAAGTGACTCACTCACTCTGAAGGATGTCACCATCTCACGGCTCCTTATCACTCAGTATTACTGTATCTTCGGTTCCACGATACTTGAAACTGTTTCAAAATCATTGCAAATTAGTCCGGCCTTCTTCTACATGCCCACACGATCTCTTTCAGTGTGTAATGACACCACATTAATCTGAAATACTATTCTTTCTCCTTCTCGACAGCTGAAGGTCTAACCAGGAGCTGCACTTGTTGCCACGGGCATTAATCATATGTAGCCAGCTAATTATCCAATGCCAAGGATACCAGACTAAACCCATCGTGAGTGACGGCAGTAGACCCCTCGTAGTCTACAACAACATGCCTCATCCTTTCTGATGCTATCACAGATCGACCAGACATGCGCAGATCGACCAGACATGCGCTATTTGTCTCGGTTTGTTCGTAGTGCCTGCAGTAGCCTGAAGTAATCTCGTAAATTCTCATTTTTCTAAAACTCTTTATTTAAGATTCTCGGATATTCAGGTAAAACATTACCTGTTCGGTTTTACTCATTTGCTCTGACTCAAAATAGTATTCTTTGCCATAGACACATTGTTGTTTAAAACAGGATTGCTCTTTACATGCTTTTAAAATAGTCCGTCATATGATGTATCTGGGTAGTTAGACAAGGTAGAATACGATTGGTCAGCTGGTCAATACGACTGGTCAAAATGAACAATTATTGATTTATTTTGGACTTCACACAGCGTGGAACAATATCAGAGTTATTCCAAAGTGTGTGTGTTTCTTTAGGAAGGACCGTGTCACGTAACCTAGATAGGTGATATTTATTACCATGTTGACAGACCTGGAACCATAATCCAGACAAGCCGTGGATTTGAACCAACGGTAAGCGTATCCTGGTGTGACGAAGGGACACAAATATCGTCCACGTCGTCTAAGGCACAGCACTACGCAGTGCAGAGTTGCGGCCCTTGGTGCACCAGTAACCTGTGGTTCTAGTTTCGAATCCCATTCGCGCCTGTCTTGGTTTTAGCTTTGTTAGCACCATACCCGTCCTTGTCGGTGTCAACTACGTCAGACATCTGTATTACATCGTGTTCTCCCCTGATTGCCGTAACAGGGAAATGTTTTATAATTCTCTAAACTGGCTAATCTCAGTGTTTTTTAAAGCTGGGATGTTACATCTCTTTGTGTTTATGAAGGCTGCTTTGTCTTTGCATCAGATTCGATATGATGTCGTCAATGATCCATCTCAGGTTTACGTATGAGAGCCACAATTGTCAGTCATAATGAGGGAAACAGAACCAAAATGTCAAATGTCCAAGATATTTTGAGGATTAAACTTCATTTTTATTTCCCTCACGACGTTTCGGGACCATTCCAGGTCCCTTCACCAGGTGAACATAAAAAAAGAAATATATCATCAATAGAAAAGAATTTTAATCCATAAAACTATCTTGGACATCTACGTACAACTTGCCACTGAAAAGACATCAAAATGTCAAAGTTCAACAAAATTGATTAATGTATGGACATCACGTTCAGAGGATCATGTCCCCCAAACAATGAAGTTTGGGACCCAGTACAACACAAACGAATACTTGAGAACACTTGCACCTCCAATGCTTCTGAAAGGTGAGGAAGTATCATTTCTGTTTTGAAGCATCAATGTTTCTCGAGCATCTGTTGTCAGAGTACCTTAAGCACAACGTGTTATGGAATTCCAGGAGCGGGCATGTTTGGTCAAGCTGACACATTGCCCACGTTGTAAATCAATCTCTGTCAAGCGCGGCATGTTGTTCCTGATGACGCTGTAACCAGAAACAGTGATTTAGGAGTAAAATGCCCGTACCACTATCGATTGTGTCAGAAGAAAAGGAAATTAAACAATGGAATTAGATTGGCACGACACTGAGTGAGGATTACATGTCAATTACTGTAGAATACAACGTTTTCCTAAAGCCATAGGTTAAAGTGCGAGCGTGATCAAAATATCAATGGTACTATCAAATAAGAGGATACCGTAACTCTTTACGGACACCTGGTAGCAGGTTTTGATAGTGATGCATTAACAAATGCTTATGATGTGGTCGGAATCGTCCAATGTATTCTGCCCCTATTAGAGACAACTAATGATGATGGAAATGCTTTTGTCGCTTGTATTTGACCTCAGCAAGCAGTGTGTTTCCTGGAGGATGTTGTCTCACTTGATTTGTTTTCAAAAAATTATATGCTTGTTTGTTTCAAAAGTCCAGATAAGACATCATTTTACTGTTGTACATTGGAACGCGCTGTACTATCGACACAGTTTGTACAAGATGTTACACCAGGGTCTCGTTTGACTAGTTAAAGTATGTGAACTTCAACCATCGTGGCGCAAAGACAAAGTTGTGGATTTGGACCAAGATTCTAGTTAAACCAGTTAACTTTAACACCTAACACCTTTGCAGTAACGTTGACGTAACGTCAGTTGCTGTAAGACAGCTTTGCGAAACTGGCATAGACATGAGCACACATAACTACGTATCAGAACTACACATGGGCGTGCTTTTGGATTGTATCCCGTACTGAACGCACCAACCATGATACCAGCACTCATACCTCTGTGGCCTGAACCGTGACTGAAAACGAAGGCCTGGCACACTACAACAGAGAAATGGAACACTGTCGTAAGTCATACATTTGAATCGCAGACTATCGTAAAAGGTTTTGAATGTCCCCTTTGCATAGCTAGACACGGAGATGAGGAATGTTCAACACAATCCTGTACTGAAATGAGGCAAAGAACATTAACCAGACGTAACACAGCATGCATAACATGCACAGATACGTTCACTGGGTGCCTCCATATCCACCTGATATCCTTAAACTGACGAAAGTCCAGGTATTCACGAGATATTTGATGACATTATGGAGCATGTCCCATACCTTGCAGTAGATATAGCTTTGTGTTGGATCAGCTTACATGCAGCGGTCATGGTAACTGCGCTTTATTCAGTGTCTGTCTGGGGCTGTTACAGTACAACCAGAAATTATTGAGAATTTAAAGATTGTAAATTTGTTATTTTGTTCACTCATTACTATTTTGTCAAGTCACCATGGGCAGCAATGCAGGCTTCAATGCGGCGGGGCATACTACTGATCAAAGAAGTTAGAAAGTCGTGGTCCATGCTGTCCCAATATCGGACCACCTCTTCTTTCATTTCAGCAATATTTGTCAGATTTTTCTTATTGACACTTTCCTTCATAAGTCCCCAAACATTTTCTATTGGATTTAGGTCAGGGCTATAGCTTGGCCAATCTAATAATGTCATATTTTATGAATATCTGTGTACCGCTTCACTGTTCATATTCCCTTCAAATACACAGAGGGGCGTTGCCCCTAACACAGATATGCCACCCCACACGTTAAATTTCGGACTGTACTTTGGGCGCTAAAACAAAGATTTTTCAGTTTGTTTGGTCCCGAATTTCAGTGTATTAGGAAACAGCCACACAGAACTTTCATCTGAGAAATCACATTGTCCCAGTTAAAATTATATGCTGTAAGCACCAGTTCAACCTTTTGTTCAGGTTTCATGATCGGTGATGGAATTCCTCGACTTTTCTGCCAACCCATGCATGCAGCTCAGTTCTAATTGTCTCCTTACAGACAGCCACAGTTTCTCTATCAATCATATCCAGCCTTAAGTTTTCTAAACTCCTTCGTTTGTTTTTAGAAACAAGAATACCAAGCCGCCTCCTGTCACCGACAGTCAATTTTCCTGGCCTACCTGCGCCTCCCTGGTGCTCAATGCCATATCCATTCGCAATATTTTTCAAAACACGATAAACAGTGGAGAAAGGGATGCCTGTTCTACTTGAAATCACTTCCTCTTCTCTAAATCACTGATGATCACTGAAAATGTCGTCTGCTAGCAAGTAAACAAAGGGGAATAACTCTTCACAAAGTAATGAAAAAGGATTAACGGAGTTGTCTCTTGAATGAAACCAAGCACTTGATAGCTGGTCAAGGTTGTTTATACTAGAAATCCAAGTAAACATATTCCTTAAATTCTCAATAATTTCTGGTCATACTATATTATTCTTTTAAGAGTTGATGTAGGCCTAAACCTGCGTGCCTGTTTCTAAACACCATTATTAACACAACTCTTGTAATGTTGCTTGTACTCGTAAAGCATTTGTAGAAACTGTAAATGTATGAGAATGGCCCTAATAGTTCCACCGAACAGTTAATCAAATTTGAAATGTTTTCATTTTCATTATTTTTTGCTGGTCAGTTTACACAGAGAAGTGGCATGATTGTCCATCTCTGCTTACCATACACAGAGAAGTTGCATGATTGTCCATCTCTGCTTACCATACACAGAGAAGTGGCATGATTGTCCATCTCTGCTTGCCATACACAGAGAAGTGACATGATTGTCCATGTGTTTATCATACACAGAGAAGTGGCATGATTGTCCATCTCTGTTTACCATACACAGAGAAGTGACATGATTGTCCATCTCTGTTTGCCATACACAGGGAAATTACATGATTGTCCATCTCTGTTTACCATACACAGAGAAGTGACATGATTGTCCATGTGTTTACCATACACTGAGAAGTGACATGATTGTCCATCTCTGTTTACCATACACAGGGAAATTACATGGTTGTCCATCTCTGTTTACCATACAGTGAGAAGTGACATGATTGCCCATCTCTCTTTACCATACACTGAGAAGTGACATGATTGTCTATCTCTGCTTACCATACACAGAGAAGTGACATGATTGTCTATCTCTGTTTACCATACACAGAGAAGTGACATGATTGCCCATCTCTCTTTACCATACACTGAGAAGTGACATGATTGTCTATCCCTGCTTACCATACACAGAGAAGTGACATGATTGTCTATCTCTGTTTACCATACACTGAGAAGTGACATGATTGTCCATCTCTGTTTACCATACACTGTGAACTGACCTGATTGTTCATCTGTTTACCATACAAAAAGAAGTGACATGATTGTCCATCTCTGTTTACCATACACAAAGAAGTGACATGATTGTCCATCTCTGTTTACCATACACAGAGAAGTGACATGATTGTCCATGTGTTTACCATACACTGAGAAGGGACATGATTGTCCATCTCTGTTTACCATACACAGGGAAATTACATGGTTGTGCATCTCTGTTTACCATACAGTGAGAAGTGACATGATTGCCCATCTCTCTTTACCATACACAGAGAAGTGACATGATTGTCTATCTCTGTTTACCATACACAGAGAACTGACATAATTGTCCATCTCTGCTTACCATACACAGAGAAGTGACATGATCGTCTATCTCTGTTTACCATACACAGAGAAGTGACATGATTGTCCATCTCTGTTTACCATACACTGAGAACTGACATGATTGTCTATCTCTGTTTACCATACACTGAGAAGTGACATGATTGTCCATCTCTGTTTACCATACACTGTGAACTGACCTGATTGTTCATCTGTTTACCATACACAAAGAAGTGACATGATTGTCCATCTCTGTTTTCCATACACTGATAGAAGTGACATGATTGTCTATCTCTGTTTACCATACACTGAGAACTGACATGATTGTCCATCTCTGTTTACCATACACAGAGAACTGACCAGATTTGTCCATGTGTTTACCATACACAGAGAAGTGACATGATTGTCTATCTCTGTTTACCATACACAGAGAACTGACCAGATTGTCCATGTGTTTACCATACACAGAGAAGTGACATGATTGTCCATCTCTGTTTACCATACACAGAGAACTGACCAGATTGTCCATGTGTTTACCATACACAGAGAAGTGACATGATTGTCCATCTCTGTTTACCATACACAGAGAACTGACCAGATTGTCCATGTGTTTACCATACACAGAGAAGTGACATGATTGTCCATCTCTGTTTACCATACACAGAGAACTGACCAGATTGTCCATGTGTTTACCATACCCAGAGAAATGACATGATTGTCCATCTCTGTTTACCAAACACAGAGAAGTGACATGATTGTCCATCTCTGTTTACCATACACTGTGAACTGACCTGATTGTTCATTTGTTTACCATACACAGAGAAGTGACATGATTGCCCATCTCTGTTTACCATACACAGAGAAGTGACATGATTGTCCATGTGTTTACCATATACAGAGAAGTGACATGATTGTCCATGTGTTTACTGTACACTGTGAAGTGACATGATTGTCAATCTTTTTACACTGTGAACTGACATGGCTGACCGTCTCTGTTTACCGTAAACTGAGAACTGACATGGTTGACCGTCTCTGTTTACCATACACTGAGAACTGGCATGATTGTCCATCTGTTTACCATACACAGAGAACTGACATGATTGTGCATCTGTTTCCCATACACTGATAACTGTCATGATTGTTCATATGTTTACCATACACAGAGAACTGACATGATTGTTCATCTGTTTACCATACACAGAGAACTGAGATGATTGTTCATCTGTTTACCATACACTGAGAACTGACATGATTGCGCATGTGTTTACCATACACTGAGAACTGACATGATTGTTCATCTGTTTACCATACAATGAGACTTGACATGATTGTCCATGTCTTTACCATACACTGAGAACTGACATGATTGTTCATCTGTTTACCATACACTGTGAACTGACATGGTTAACCGTCTCTGTTTACCATACACTGAGAACTGACATGATTGTACATATGCGTTCTATTTACCCATACACTGATATGTAACTCCAATTCTATTTTCCCATATAATAAAGACCGATATCACAAGCCATTTCTGATGATAATCAATATCCACTTATTTATCTCTTCCACTGACGATGGTAGGTCCACAATGTTCCTCAAAGTAGCCCCACAAGCTGATTTTAAGGTGGAGACCCTCTGTGTTTTGGCACAGACGGGCATCGTTGCCCATTAGGATCCCATCACCCTCAAATACTACAGGATATATAAACTAGGACCAAAACGAAAATTGAAGACATGATCCTAATGACCAACACTGTGCAACTATCATTCCGTATTCCGACACATAAGTCATTTACTTATCATGTTTATGGTTTATCGTGCTCCTTTCCGACAGCGTGTTATCGAGATGAGGCGTTGATGTACGCAGTTCAAATGTTTTGTTATTCATGCAAGATACCATACGATCTCTCCAAGGAATATGTGACATTTCAACAACTGAATATTTCCCAATATCACCCACACAATCTTTCAAGTCATACATTTTTGAATAAAATATCGTCGTCAATGTGAAAAAGATTGCACATAAATAACATTAACACAACATTCTAAAAGTCAACAGAGCTGCAGTTGTATAATCGAATACAGCAATTTGACAGAAATGCCATTTCTCTACTCAGAGACAAAATATCAATATTGTGTGGGGTTTTTACTTTCCTTTTGGCACAAATGATTGAATCTATGCATAAACTTACGAATGCTATATGTTCATTGTTCTCTTTGTCTTAGAAATAATTCTTCCGACTCGTCATAAATCATTATTCGCCGTTGCTACGTCCTTACATGTTGGCTCCAAGTGACGGATGTCTGCGTTCTGCGCAACATAAGGCTTATATCTTACATAGGGCATCGTTTCAGTGAACACTTCTGCACGGCGTGGTAATGTTTATATCTAGGGGTACAGAGGTACTGTTTACATCTACGGATACAGTGGTAGTGTTTACATCTAGGGATACAGTTGTAGTGTTTACATCTAGGGATACAGAGGTATTGTTTACATCTACGGATACAGTGGTAGTGTTTACATCTAGGGATGCAGTGGTAGTGGGTACATCTAGGGATACAGTGGTAGTGTTTACATCTAGGGATGCAGTGGTAGTGTTTACATCTTGGGATACAGTGGTAGTGTTTACATCTAGGGATGCAAGGGTAGTGTTTACATCTAGGGATGCAGTGGTAGTGTTTACATCTTGGGATACAGTGGTAGTGTTTACATCTAGGGTTACAGTGGTAGTGTTTACATCTAGGGATACAGCGGTAGTGTTTACATCTTGGGATACAGTGGTAGTGTTTACATCTAGGGTTATAGTGGTAGTGTTTACATTTTGGGATACAGTGGTAGTGTTTACATCTAGGGATCCAGTGGTAGTGTTTACATCTAGGGATACAGTGGTAGTGTTTACATCTAGGGATGCAGAGGTAGTGGGTACATCTAGGGATGCAGTGGTAGTGTTTACATCTAGGGATACATTGGTAGTTTTTACATCTAGGGTGACATTGGTAGTGTTTACATCTAGGGATGCAGAGGTAGTGGGTACATCTAGGGATCCAGTGGTAGTGTTTACATCTAGGGATACATTGGTAGTGTTTACATCTAGGGTTACATTGGTAGTGTTTACATTTTGGGATACAGTGGTAGTGTTTACATCTAGGGATCCAGTGGTAGTGTTTACATCTAGGGATACAGTGGTAGTGGGTACATCTAGGGATGCAGTGGTAGTGTTTACATCTAGGGATACATTGGTAGTGTTTACATCTAGGGATACAGTGGTAGTGTTTACATCTAGGGATACAGTGGTAGTGTTTACATCTAGGGATGCAGTGGTAGTGTTTACATCTAGGGATACAGTGGTAGTGTTTACATCTAGGGATGCAGAGGTAGTGGGTACATCTAGGGATCCAGTGGTAGTGTTTACATCTAGGGATACAGTGGTAGTGGGTACATCTAGGGATGCAGTGGTAGTGGGTACATCTAGGGATGCAGTGGTAGTGTTTACATCTAGGGATACATTGGTAGTGTTTACATCTAGGGATACATTGGTAGTTTTTACATCTAGGGTTACAGAGGTAGTGGGTTCATCTATGGATCCAGTGGTAGTGTTTACATCTAGGGTTACAGTGGTAGTTTTTACATCTAGGGATACAGTGATAGTGTTTACATCTAGGGTTACAGTGGTAGTGTTTACATCTAGGGATACAGTGGTAGTGGGTACATCTAGGGAAGCAGTGGTAGTGGGTACATCTAGGGATACAGTGGTAGTGTTTACATCTAGGGATGCAGAGGTAGTGGGTACATCTAGGGATCCAGTGGTAGTGTTTACATCTAGGGATACAGTGGTAGTGGGTACATCTAGGGATGCAGTGGTACTGGGTACATCTAGGGATACAGTGGTAGTGTTTACATCTAGGGATACATTGGTAGTGTTTACATCTAGGGATACATTGGTAGTTTTTACATCTAGGGTTACAGAGGTAGTGGGTACATCTATGGATCCAGTGGTAGTGTTTACATCTAGGGTTACAGTGGTAGTTTTTACATCTAGGGATACAGTGGTAGTGTTTACATCTAGGGTTACAGTGGTAGTGTTTACATCTAGGGATACAGTGATAGTATTTACATCTAGGGTTATAGTGGTAGTGTTTACATCTAGGGTTATAGTGGTAGTGTTTACATCTTGGGAGACAGTGGTAGTGTTTACATCTAGGGATGCAGTGGTAGTGTTTACATCTAGGGATACAGTGGTAGTGTTTACATCTAGGGATACAGTGGTAGTGTTTACATCTAGGGATACAGTGGTAGTGTTTACATCTAGGGGTACAGTGGTAGTGTTTACATCTAGGGATACAGTGGTAGTGTTTACATCTAGGGATACAGTGGTAGTGTTTACATCTAGGGGTACAGTGGTAGTGGGGAGTACATCTAGGGATGCAGTGGAGTACATCTAGGGATGCAGTGGTAGTGTTTACATCTTGGGATACAGTGGTAGTGTTTACATCTAGGGTTATAGTGGTAGTGTTTACATTTTGGGATACAGTGGTAGTGTTTACATCTAGGGATCCAGTGGTAGTGTTTACATCTAGGGATACAGTGGTAGTGTTTACATCTAGGGATGCAGAGGTAGTGGGTACATCTAGGGATGCAGTGGTAGTGTTTACATCTAGGGATACATTGGTAGTTTTACATCTAGGGTGACATTGGTAGTGTTTACATCTAGGGATGCAGAATGGGGTACATCTAGGGATCCAGTGGTAGTGTTTACATCTAGGGATACATTGGTAGTTTTTACATCTAGGGTTACATTGGTAGTGTTTACATTTTGGGATACAGTGGTAGTGTTTACATCTAGGGATCCAGTGGTAGTGTTTACATCTAGGGATACAGTGGTAGTGGGTACATCTAGGGATGCAGTGGTAGTGTTTACATCTAGGGATACATTGGTAGTGTTTACATCTAGGGATACAGAGGTAGTGTTTACATCTAGGGATACAGTGGTAGTGTTTACATCTAGGGATGCAGTGGTAGTGTTTACATCTAGGGATACAGTGGAAGTGTTTACATCTAGGGATGCAGAGGTAGTGGGTACATCTAGGGATCCAGTGGTAGTGTTTACATCTAGGGATACAGTGGTAGTGGGTACATCTAGGGATGCAGTGGTAGTGGGTACATCTAGGGATGCAGTGGTAGTGTTTACATCTAGGGATACATTGGTAGTGTTTACATCTAGGGATACATTGGTAGTTTTTACATCTAGGGTTACAGAGGTAGTGGGTTCATCTATGGATCCAGTGGTAGTGTTTACATCTAGTGTTACAGTGGTAGTTTTTACATCTAGGGATACAGTGATAGTGTTTACATCTAGGGTTACAGTGGTAGTGTTTACATCTAGGGATACAGTGGTAGTGGGTACATCTAGGGATGCAGTGGTAGTGGGTACATCTAGGGATACAGTGGTAGTGTTTACATCTAGGGATGCAGAGGTAGTGGGTACATCTAGGGATCCAGTGGTAGTGTTTACATCTAGGGATACAGTGGTAGTGGGTACATCTAGGGATGCAGTGGTAGTGGGTACATCTAGGGATGCAGTGGTAGTGTTTACATCTAGGGATACATTGGTAGTGTTTACATCTAGGGATACATTGGTAGTTTTTACATCTAGGGTTACAGAGGTAGTGGGTACATCTATGGATCCAGTGGTAGTGTTTACATCTAGGGTTACAGTGGTAGTTTTTACATCTAGGGATACAGTGGTAGTGTTTACATCTAGGGTTACAGTGGTAGTGTTTACATCTAGGGATACAGTGATAGTATTTACATCTAGGGTTATAGTGGTAGTGTTTACATCTAGGGTTATAGTGGTAGTGTTTACATCTTGGGAGACAGTGGTAGTGTTTACATCTAGGGATGCAGTGGTAGTGTTTACATCTAGGGATACAGTGGTAGTGCTTACATCTAGGGATACAGTGGTAGTGTTTACATCTAGGGATACAGTGGTAGTGTTTACATCTAGGGGTACAGTGGTAGTGTTTACATCTAGGGATACAGTGGTAGTGTTTACATCTAGGGATACAGTGGTAGTGTTTACATCTAGGGGTACAGTGGTAGTGAGTACATCTAGGGATGCAGTGGTAATGGGTACATCTAGGGTTACAATGGTAGTGTGTACATCTAGGGATACAGTGGTAGTGTTTACATCTAGGGTTATAGTGGTAGTGTTTACATCTAGGGATACAGTGGTAGTGTTTACATCTAGGGTTATAGTGGTAGTGTTTACATCTAGGGATACATTGGTAGTGTTTACATCTAGGGATACAGTGATAGTATTTACGTTTTGGGATACAGTGGTAGTGTTTACATCTAGGGTTACAGTGATAGTGTTTACATCTTGGGATACAGTGGTTGTGTTTACATCTAGGGATATAGTGGTAGTGGGTACATCTAGGGATACAATGGTAGTGTTTACATCTAGGGTTACAGTGGTAGTATATTGTGGGCTGTAGAATACTATTTAGGATGAAGACATATATATCATATTATGAGAAGTAAAACAAGAAAAATATTTGTAAAGGATATAATCTCCTATTCTCGATATTTCGAGTTTCGTGTATATTCGTTTTGCATCAGAGTGTTATTCTAGGAGAAATGAAATTAAAGCGATAATGCAGTGTAAAATATAAATGTAGCTTCACAAAATGTTGTTCTTGCTTCTGATTTTCTATCTAATCAAGGTGTGGAGAGAACATTACGCCGATCCTCGTGAAATACCAGTTTGCGAACTGTGTGGACTGTATTTTGTTATTCAGTGTAGTAGTGTTATAGTGTTATTAGTTACCGCATATAAAGTGACACGTAGTGATTCTTTTAAAGTGTAGATTACATACAAGTAATCAGACGGGATACAGATGTACCGGTCACAGAACAAATAACTCTGCGAGTAACCTGGTAAGTGAGTGAGCGAGTTTAGTTTTACGCCGCACTCAGCAAAAGTGGGGGGGATGACAACACAGCACTCATGCTCCATGATGCGGGCAATGCCCCCTCCCCCGTGCTGTCGGCAGGACACGCCCACTCTGCCTATGAAGCTGAAGATACCGCATCGTATTCAACCGTCTGTCAGTTCACTAAGACCTTTCAGAGACGTGGGCGGTTCGTCATTAAAAAAAGAAAATAATATATGACGTTCTGTGTAAACTGACATTAAAAACAAAATTTATCTTTTCGAAAAACACATACAGTTGAAATAAGCTGAAGTACTCATCAGTTGGGGAAAAGAAAACAAGAAGTCGTTTATTGGAATCATTTTGTATATTTTCGTGAAACCTCCAACATGTGGCACCACAGAGAGCCTATTGACGGATGCAGTTACCCCCACGTACCCGCAGACAAATAGATGTTTGTCTGTGTTATTGCTGAATACATCACTTGTAGGATTTGGTTTTTCGGACACTCGTGTGTTTGAAATAATTTATAACGCGAACGTGTTACTACACTTTTACCAGTTTCCTAGTTGTGATCTGAGATGGACTGTCAGCCGTAGTGGTCGTTCCCTGGTAGTCCTCCACGTCTTTCCCTCGAGTCCTTCCTTGCTAAGCTTTAGACAGTTACAGACAGCACTGAGACATGATTCACCTGTAAGATGTATAGGCGTTTTTACCAACAGGAGACTTGTTTTGCTTGGAAGTCCACATGGTATGCTGACGGTGTATAGTGACATGGTACATTGACGGGTTACATTGACGGGTACAGTGACATGACACATTGACAGGATATATTGAATGGTAGAGTGACATGACACATTGACAGGATATATTGAATGGTAGAGTGACATGGTACATTGACAGGATATATTGAATGGTAGAGTGACATGGTACATTGACGGGAGATATTGACGGGTAGAGTGACATGGTACATTGACGGGAGATACTGACGGGTAGAGTGACATGGTACATTGACGGGAGATATTGACGGGGAGAGTGACATGGTACATTGACGGGAGATATTGACGGGTAGAGTGACATGGTACATTGACGGGAGATATTGACGGGTAGAGTGACATGGTACATTGACGGGAGATATTGACGGGGAGAGTGACATGGTACATTGACGGGATATATTGACGGGTACGGTGACATGGTACATTGACGGGATATATTGACATGGTACATTGAAGGGCACAGTGACATGGTGCATTGACGGGGTACATTGACGGGTACACTGACATGACACATTGACAGGATTTATTGACGGGCACATTGTCGTGATATATTGACTGGTACAGTGACATGGTACATTGACGGATGCAGTGACATGGCTCCTAGACGGGTAGAGTGATATGGCTCATTGGCGGGATATTTTGACATGTACAGTGACATGGTACATTGACGGGTTCAGTGACATGGTACATATGTTGAGGGAGTACAGTGAGAGTACACTTGCAGGGTACATTGACGGGGTATAGTCAGGAATACAGTGACAAGGCACATAGACAGAACCCGAAAACATTCAGTTACTAATGACATTAAAGCGTGAAACAGTTACTTGACAAAGTAGTCATGCAATATTTGTGTTTTATTATTTCGTTCTTGTTGTTTAACTGAATCAAGTGAGTCAGTGAGTGAGTGAGTTCAGCTTTTCGCCGCACTCAGCAATATTTCAGCTATCTGGCGGCGGTCTGTAATAAATCGAGTCTGGACCAGACAATCCGTGATCAACAGTATGAGCATTGATCTATGCAATTGGGATTCGATGACATGTGCCAACCTAATAAGCCATTTTCCAGTTTCGCGAAATAAGTTCGTTTAGAGTGATGTCCCTTTGCAAAACCACGTGACCGCGGGCAAACTGTCAAAACAAACGGCTGTCAAAATTTGTAACGTAATTGACTGTGCAACGACCGCTATCTGACGTGTACACACCGAGAAAAGCAGAAGATGCCTTACCACCACTGTTGCTATGGATTGTGTAAGTCTGATAACAGGTACAAGGATCGCCATGAGATGGAAAACGTGTTTTTTATTCCTTTTCCGAAGCTGAAGAGTCAACCGGAGAAATGTTTGAGGTGGACGAGGGCCTGTGGTCGAGAGGGATTTGACGTCAAAAACATCACGAGGCACACATATATTTGTTCGAAACACTTCGTAGGTGAGTTTTGTCTGAATATGCTACAATTTTATGTTTCCATCAGGTGGAATTCTAAAATAGTAACTATATCGTCAATGCAAATCATTAATTTCTCGGACAATGATAAAAAAGTGGTTACATGGTGTAAAATAATGTACCCATGCATAGTTTTAAATTGCCGCTTTAGTGCTTGTGTGAACTACAGTTGATTTATAAATATCCTGTCAGGTGGCCGTGGACCAACTTTGGGATTTCCCAGACCCTGTCTCGATAACTTCCACGCCCTTGAAGCCTAGGCCACCACCTCGACAAAGACAGGCAGACCCAGTAGCCTCTGACACCCCAAGCAAAAAGAGAATGGTAGAGGATGATGTCTTACCTACCAAATGTATGTATGTTCAAAAGAATATAACTTTAGCATGTTGTTTTATAATTAATTCATTCTCACATCCACTTGTTTTGATTGAATCGCCCCTTTATGAAATAATTTAATCTGAGTGTATATATTCTGTTATAATATTCTTTTGGTCTAAGTATGTTAATATTATTCAACAGGTGAAGTTCAGATGGGAATGGACATTGTTGGTCCAATGACAGCTCTTGGTGATCACATCTACAGCACTATCAAATCTACTGCTGATGCCTCCACACAAACAAACTTGTGTTTTGATGACATCAGCTCATACACAGATGATGTGCTGCAGAACCCCAAGATGCTGACCAAAAAATTAACAATGGATAACATCACAAGAAACAACAAAAGCAGCAAGTTTTACACTGGTACATATATTACATGTTATTGTGTTTAAAGGTATATACATACAAAATACCAGCATATATAAAATAACTAAGTATTACATTTATCAATCCTTTGGGTTGGGCACTGTAACCAAAAATATCAGATTCATGTTTCATTTATGGTGGTGGTTATTATTCAATGTCACATTGTCAATGATGTTTGATGACCAGTGTTACACTTTTACAACAGGGCTCAGTGTTGCCATGCTCATGCTGGTGTTCAACTGGTTGAAGGACAAGGCTGCCAGGATGACTTACTGAGAGGTCAAAGTGAGACAAAGCAAGATGGGGTGTGTTTTGTCATTAATACTCATGTCAGTTAGTACATACCAAATGACATTACATATTATATAAACCATTTGATGCTGGTTAACTTTTCAGAAATATTCAGTTTATTATGGTCAGAACATTGGGACATTTTACTGATAATACAAAAGTTTCCAATTAATACAACTCTGAATCTTGGCTGGCAACCAATGCATTATTTCACGCATAGTTTCTGATATCAGTTCAGAATGTAAATGGTACAGCACTGTAAATGTTCAAAATTAGTTGTGTACAATTTCCTGCTTTTGTATTGCAGCAAAATCCAGCAGAGGCCCGTCAAGACTTCTCTCTCTGTATGAGGAATTTATCATCACTCTGATGCGCCTACGACGAGCTAATGATGTGGAACAGTTGTCTGACTTGTTTGGTGTTTCGAACTCTCACATTAGTAGAATTTTCAACACATGGATCAATCTGATGTGCAAAGAATTATGTTTTCTTATCAAATGGCCTTCCACAAGACAGGTGAAACATAATCTTCCTAAATGTTTTAAATATTTTCCAAATACCAAAGCAGTTATTGATTGTACAGAATTTCTACTCAAAAACTGAGTATTCCTTCCAGCCAGAGAGTAACATGGTCATCTTATAAACATAGAAATACTTTAAAGTGTTTAGTTGCTTGCTCCAAAAGGTTCATTTACTTTTGTTTCAAAGTTATGGTCAGGCAGCATTTCGGATAGGAAGATAGTTCAACAATCTGGTTTCTTAGATTTACTCTCTGAACATGATGACATCATGGCTGATAGAGGCTTTTAATTAGAGATCTATTAGCCTTTAGAAAGACAACTCTCAACATACCACCATTTTCTCATGGAGACAACTCAGTTCAGTAGCAGTTACTAAAACTAGGAGAATAGCAAATGCTAGAATACATGTGGAGAGAGCTATTGGGAGACTAAAGGAATATAAACTATTACAGGGTGTTATTCCTTTGAAAATCAAAGGTCTCTTTGTCAGTGTGTAAATGTAGCAGCGTCACTGTGCAACTTGGATAATGTTCTTGCTAAATAGATGTCCAAGTCACTCAAAAGGAATATCTCTTACAGTAACCAGGAAGTTTCAGCCAAAGCTGACAAATATCTTCATCTATTTTACTTGTTTAAAGTCTGCAATATTGAAGGAAGTAATATTTTTACATATATATTTTGATTTTTCTAATCATAGACTCAAAGAATTGTTCATGAAAAGGTACATTAATAACATGTATACCTTTCCTGGTGTATATTACCAAATCACAGGACTGAAATCCATATATACCTAATTGGCCTTGAATTTGATAATAATAATCACTATCATCTTTAAGATACCAATTACCATCTTTCAGGTAACATCCCCTACATTGTGCAGCAGTTTTAGGATCACAGTCTCTCAAAGCCCATGGACATTTAATTTCTAATAATTTGTTTTGATGATTTTCTTTGCATTGACATTCAACTGTACCATCCACTGAAGTACCAAGGAAAGGATTTTCTTTATCAATCAATAAACCTTTGATTTTCACTAATAATTTTTTATGTCTCCTTCTTTCAATCTGTTTATACATTTCTTTGGCCTTGCTTTCTTTCTTTCTACCCCACACAATAGAAGATGGTACATTGCTATTGTCAATGCTAAGACTGTCATGGAGCAAACATTTCACTAAATTTGAACAATCAATGTTATTGTTTTTTCAAAAGAGTCTGCCCTGGTGCAAACACGTTTAAAATTGGAAGTGGTCACCATGCCTTTTTCTCATAACTGACCATGTAGGATTCTCACTCTGTCCTGTGGTTTCATGTTCAATGTAAGTAATGTCATCAGTACAGTATCTGAGTCTATTAATTGCATCCTGAGATATGTCAGTATCTGGACGCAAGTCAAGGGCCTGTAGTTTGTTGACTATGGACATGGCAGCACATTCCTCATTAATTTTGTTGCTTGAGTCTCTGTGTCAGTGGGATCAAGTAGGCTCTCCAAGGCACAAGCATTCGGATTTATCTGCAATTATGAAACATGTTCATAAGTTCTCTGCAAAATGATATCATTCATTTGGGCTACAACTAGCTCTTGAGCATTGGAAGTTGTCCATTTCTGTCATGATACCAAGCTGAAAGTTGGAAGTGTCATCCCATGAAGGTATGTATATATTGAGTGTATTGTTTTACAGATAGATATTCATTGCTTTTATGAATGTTTGAAAGTAAAACAATCTGCATTGAAAACACCTGTTCCAAAAACGTTTATATGAATACTTAACATTTTCATGCTTTAACTACCGGTACATAATGACTGTTGTATGTTGTGGACTGAAATAGGGAATATTCAACTCATTTCAACCTGGTGCAGGGAGGCTGCAAAATCGGCCAGCTGTTCAAGTGATGGATTTGCTCGGTCACTTATTGGTCGAGGATCAAAATTCTCCTGTCCAAGGTCACTGTTCGTGTCTGCTAGTGTTTGTCCATAGCTGCAACATTACATTTTACATGGGTCATTTGTACAGCAAAAATAAAAATATCTCCCATGTATTTCATGTTGGTTGATTTTTTTAAGACCAGATTTTTAATGTAGAATATTAACTACTTGCAGACTAGTGTTCTGAAATTTCCAACATGTCCTTGTTTTTCTTTTTGTACCTGATTTTCTTGACTTTTAGGTGACGCAGTGGCACAGGCTCATCATGACTTCTTGGTCGCTTTGGTCCATAGGGATGGGCCATCAGTGACGCTCTTTTTTCTCAAAAGCTTCAATGTCAAAAGTGTTGCTGCTTTATGTCTGCAGGCTCCATCAGATCTGAAATATGTGAAAAATACATGTACACTATTTGTTTCAAGAC